>NC_133560.1:12695727-13320727 GCF_048773025.1 Camelus bactrianus | reverse complement strand
CTCCTTTTTTCCCCACCATGTCCAGAGACTCAGTGGGGACTATTTTTATGACAGATTCTGAACAAATGCCGGGAGGCAGGGAGGAGGCCATCTACCAGTGGATACACCACCTACTATTTTACACATCATGTGACTCTAGTTCTAGATACTTCCAGCTCTGATCATTCCAGGAAGGGAGACATTGCATACAATTTGGTGGATGTGAAATGGCTCAGCCAACGAACACAGCAGCACAAGAGGATGAAGTTGACACACCCACCTACAAACGCATCAAAAACGATACGAGAGTTACGTATGGATGGCTTCCAACAAAGGCAGCACTGGAAAGCCCGGACTTCTACTTTGCCGCGCAGGGGCATGACAATGGGGCAATTGTTCAGGCCCAAGCAGCAAAATTCACGTTTTCCCAACCCGTTTGTGTTTTTCCCTCCCAAAGGGGCATTTCTTGAGAAGTCAGAGGAATTCTGCTGATTACATCTCCAGCACAGCCGCATTCCAGGGGGTGGGAGGGTCACACACCTGGGCAGGCCGGGGAAGGCCGGAACATGGAGCTCTGAGGTCAGATCTCGGATGTCTGCCTCCCCCTAGGAGCACACAGGCGCGGGGCCTGCTCCCCGCAGCCTGGTGGAGGTGTCACAGACCCGCTGCCTCTGCCTGACTTTCTCCAGAGGCCAAAGCAAGCATCTCCCCGCCAGCCCACCCCTGCCCCCCAGTCTTCTGACATCTCATCTTCTTCTGACTGTCCTTCCTTCTATCTGGAGGGAAAACAACCTCAGAAAGTTCTCTGACCAGCATGGGTTATGCCTCTCAGATTGTAGATTGTGCTTCCACAGTGTAGGTGACTTACAGGTACAGCAAACCCCAAACACAGTGGCCTTGACATACCAGGTACCAGGCCGGTAGGAAGGACTGAGTTGCTGGGGACCCTGGTCTTACCCTCATGTCTGTATGTGCAGGTTAACTTCATGTGTCAACTTGACTGGCCACGGCGCCCGGATGAAACATCACTCCGGGTGTGTCTGAGGGTGTCTACGCACAATCTGCTGAGGGCCTGAACCAAACGAAAGGCAGAGGAAGGAGGAACTCACCCCTCTTTCCTGCCTCACTGATTGAGCTGGGACATCTCAGCTCATCTTCTGCCCATAGACTAGGATCTACACCGTCACGTCCCCTGGTTCTCAGGCCTTGGATCTCAAACTGAATTATATCTCCAGCCTTTCTGGGTCTTCAGCTTGCAGGTGGCAGACTGTAGGACTTTTTAACCTCCACAGTTGCATGACCCAATTCCTTACATTAAATATCTATTTATCTATCTACCTACCTACCTATCCATCCATCCATCCTTCTATCCATCTATCTATGCTTCCATCTTCCTCCTTTCCTCTCTCCCTCCTTTCCTTTCTCTCTTTCCTTCTCTCTCTCTCTCCATCCATCCCACTCATCCTTCTATCCATATTTCTCTCTCTCTCTCCCCCTCCCTCCTTTTGGTTCTATTTCTCTGGAGAACCCTGACTAACATACTTGAACGGCTTATCCATCATCTATTCAATCATTCATCATTTCTTACTTCAATCAAGTCTTCCTTCCTCCATCCCTTCCACCCTCTCGCCTTTCCTCCCTCCTCCTTTCCTCCCTCCTCCTCTGCCTTCCATGTACTCCTGCTAGACACTGGGGATACAAATTCAATCATAATGATAATAGTTAATTGGGTTGCACACCTACTGTGTGCCCTTCACAGGGATGAATATTTTTTAGGTAGTATACCATTTTATCCCTGTAACTTGCTGATTAGGTATGATTACAGATATGAAGACAGATTCTCTAAGTGGGTCATACAGCTATTACTGCTGGAGCCAGTGTTTAAATCTAGGCAGCCTGACTTCACAGCCCACCCCAGTCCTAACCATGGCTGTGGCTGCCACAGAATCCTGGTCTTGACCTCAGTGTGCTCACAGTGCAGTGGGCAAGGTGGCCAGGAGATGGGGGGATTAAGACACAATGTGGCACGTGCTACGGGAAGGGAAAGCAGGCTGGAAGGGCATCTGACCCTGCCTGAGGGGAAGGAAGACAGGACGCATTGCAAGGAGGCAGTGACAACTAAGGTGAGTCCTGGAGGCCAGTCGGACCACTGCCAGCTGGGACAGGAAGGTCCAGGCCCACTTGCTGGGTTTATTTAAACAAAGGCCAACTGACCACGAGCCAGAAAGCAGCTTCTACCCTGGGAAGCAGATGTCAGCGAGACCACTGACCTTTAGCTTGGAATGCCTTGTTCTGCTTCACCTCCACTCATCTAATCACCCTGTCAAGCTCTCCTCTTGTACCGCGGATGCTCAGGATGCAGTGATGACAGAGTAGATCGTACTGGTCCAGAGAAGTAGGCAGGCGCAAGCCTGGAGCGGAGCCAGGCAGAATGCGGGATCCAGTCCAAATAAAGAAGAGCCAAGGGAGAAAGGCAAATGCGGGCTCCCCTTGGGCGCGGACAGACAACGATACACATCGCCCATCAGTTGGGGAGGAGAGGGCAGGAAAATACTCTGGACTTAGCTGTGTTCAGACCTCATGTGATCACATGGAAGCTTTGGAAACTCTAGGCCAAATCCTTCAAAGTAGATGAGCCTCAGTTTTTACCTCTCAGCCACGAGGAATATGATTCCACCTCACAGGGTTGTTTGAGATACAAAGAAAAGAGTGGCCAGAAAGCGCTTTGTAAAGCAAAGCAGGTCAGGCGCTCCACCGGGTAAGGGGGTCGGGGATAGGGGACCGTGTTCTCACACAGGCAGAGGAGGACAATGGGAGCTCAACAAATGATGTGTGAGGTCCCTTCTGATGCTGACTCACTCCTTCAGCACTGAGGGTGGGGAGAAGCAGGGAACAAAGACCAAAAACAGGATCCACAACCTTCACGGGGACCATCTGACTCAGAGCTTCCATTCCTAAACCGGTGGCGGAGGGAAAGGCTGGAGCAGACACCGAGTCATCCCACCTTCCAGTGACCCTGTGGCTCATCCCAGGTGCCCCCATCCTCACCAGTGGGCCAGGGATGCCTCCAGGTTTGGAACTAGGCTGACTCATCAGCACTCTCCACGGTCACTGGCAGATGACAAGCTGACACAAGGAAATCCCGTTTATCAACGAAGCCCGCAGGCAGGAAAATGCTAGTTGCTGCCTCTCCAAATGTCCTCCTGGATTTTTTTAAACAAATAGCCCAGCATGGGAGCCAGAGTGAAAGTTGACAATTGAAGCCCTCCTCCTGGGGGTTCATCCTGGCTAACTGGTTTTGATTTCTGTTTGCTCTGACAAAGGCAAAGTTAACAGCCAGCACTCAGTCTCATCCCGAGTGCCACGGATGTCTGAAATGACCGTTTTCACGTTGATGGTCTTAGGGAGGAAAGACAAACTGGTTGTCACTTTCTAAGAAGAAAGCTATGAACACAAGCATCGGGGACAATGAGACTGCTGATTTGCTGTACAGTGTTTAGTCCCACCCAAGACCATTCCCGAACTCTTAGACGGTCCCTCCTCACAGGATAGGACCTGGGCAAAACAATGAGGCAGGTGAAGTTTGTTTTCAATGCCTTAGTACCCTCTACACCTCCTACCACAGAGACTTGTTCTTGGGGAAGGTCCCTGAACTCATTCACATCGAAGTGTGATAAGAGATTAAATTCTTATCCCACACACAGTGTGGTAGGAACCTAAGCTTTAACTACTAGAATGGAAATCTCAGACTTCTAGACATCTGCCACGAAGACTCTCTGGTCACCTTGCTTGTATCTTTCCAGCTCAATTCATTCTCCACAATACAGCTAGAGAGATCTTCCTAAAATGAAAATATGCCATGCATTTCTCTGCTAAAACCTCCTCATTTCAAGAAAAATGATCCTGATGATTCTGTCTCTCCTCTCTGGCCTCAACACCTGAGTGTCATCATAGGCTCCAGCTATGGCAAACTGTTGTCTAAATCCATCCTGCTTCCCTTACCCCAGGGCCTTTGCACAGGCTACTCCTGCCACTCAGAGCATCTTTCATCTTCTTGCCACCTGTCTAACCTTCTATGCAATCTTCATGACTCAGCTCAAGGGCTCCCCAGTTTTCGGTGGCCTTCCTTAACATCCCCTCTACTCCAGACTGGATGACCCCAGAGAATTTGACCTGACCTCTGTCTCAGCACTAAACCATTTAGCATGGCAGCTTTCCACTTATGTGTCTCTCTTCTCCAACACATGGTGAACTCCTTAAGTGAAGTGATGCATATCTTACCTTGACCCTGCCTCCTACCAGTGAATATTGACTATACGAATGAATCCCGTATTCTAAAGGGCAGCCAGCTTCCCCAGGATCTCTCAAAATTTTTCTCCAGTAACTGTGTGGAGCTGGATGCAAAAGGGAATATGTACATCTGGGTATGAGTGAGAACTGGGGCTCACATGCCCTGTCTGATGGGGAGAGCTGAAATCACCTCCAGCCAGTTTTACACTACTGCAAAATAGCTTCTGGTTTTTCAAGGAACCTGGATATTTGGGTTATTTTTAACATGAAAACACACAATCATACATACATGTGTACACACACACACACACACAAATTTGTTTCTGTTTCTCTGGAGAACCCTGACCAGTGCATGACCTAAGGGCCAAATCTGGCTCTCAGTCATGTGAGTCTGTCTATGTGTCTATGCGTATGCGTATAAGCAAAAACATATATAACATATATGTCATATACAACACATGTACATATTGTATACACATACACCCACACGTTATTATACGGAGGCTGGCAACTCCAAAATTTGCAGAGCTGATATGCCACTTCAAGCTCAAAGCCCGGAAGACCATTACAGATCCAGAGCCCCGGCTCCCAGCCTCTGTCTCCCACCAGCGGCAAGAGCGGCGAGGCCAAGGAGAGAGGGAGCTGGCCGTGCACCCACCCTTGCCACCGGAGCGGACCTGCCCCTTGCTGCTCTGTGTTGCGGTTTCCTCCAGACCGGTCTGTGAACTCCGCAGTCACTCGTTAGCAGGGCTGGCTACAACTTGTCAGGGATCCTATTACTCCCGAATCCGGTTCCAAAAACAATATGGGGCCCTGATATATTAGCCCTGATTAAATTGGCCCACAACACGCTTTTCACTTAATTCACCTATTTTTCTTCTTGGCTTTCCATCTCTGGGCTCCACTCCTCGAAGCCCCATTTGGAAATACCCCCACATTTGATCCAAAGGTGGGTCCCCTTGCGGAGAAGCGTACCCATGAAGCCGTGCCAGCAAGGAGCCAAAAGCTGTGAAATCACCTGCCTTTTGTGCACTTCACATCACAGCCTCAATTAGGGGAAATGCCCAAAGAGCAAATGCCCGAGAAATAAATAAAAGCCGGGCAGAAACGCCGGGGGAGAGGCAGTGCATGCTCGGCTCAATCACATGTTCCAATTTCCTCTTGTATATTTTTCCTGACATCTTTGCATAGGGTAATTCTGATGAGGTTTTCACCTGTCAAAATGAAAAGGCTTTTAAAACTAACAACCGATTTCACACAGGGGCCCTATTTAATCTTAAATCAAAGGCCCATTGAACTCGACGAGGAACTTCACGTGGACAAGCGGATCGGATCCCGGGGCGGGCTTTCTCCGCAGTCGCTGAGCACGTGCATTCATCCTGCTCCCTCCACGCTCGGAGACATATCACCTTCTCCTGGTCATGAGCTCCGGTGAGTTTTTCTTGTATTTTGGCGGGGGGACTTCGTGGAACCATCCACCACCTTTGTGTGGTTTCCCTGCAACCAGGGAGCCATCCAGGATCCAGACAAGGACATTCCAACTCCATGGTCAAAAAATCAGCAACTCCAGGGACTTCCAGGGGAGAAAAGGATGAAAATCCCAGACGTTTCCCAATTTTCAGGAGCTGGGCTGAGCTGCCCTCCACTCTGCATCTGCCCTTCTGATGTGTGCCCTTCTTGACGGGGTGCAACATTTTGAAAGCAACATGCACAACATTTTAATGTCAAGAGAAGAATTAGTGTCTCAGAAAAGCCTCAAGTATGATCACATGTAATTGTTTTATAGAGCTGGCACAGGTTCAGGGGAGAATGGGTTTTTAATACCAAATCTTTCCATTTCTCTTTGTTTCCCTGTGATTTGTGGGCTCTGTGAGTGGCAGGTTTCTGGCAGATCCACAATTTCGATTTCCCCTTTGTTTTCTCACGCTCGCTTCCAGGGTTCAATGTTTCTTTTCTTTCCTTTTCTCCCCCAATGCATCACAAATACTATTTAATGAGGGTGGTGGGGGTGGTTTTCTATCCCCTGGAGATACATCGTTTGGTTAAACCACACATAAATTTAACCTCTCTCCAAAGAAACTTTAACGATTTGAATGCACATAATATGTACATGATCACGCAGATTGAGAAGGCTTTTCCTTCTTCCTTTTAAACCAAGGAAATACCCACGGTACAACTTCTAGCCCCATCTTCATCCTCACAGAAAAGCGGTTTTTCAGGCAAAGGAGTGCAGGGGGCCATACTCAACTGTGCTGAGAACACGCCCCTCCTGACCCCCTACAGAGGCATGTGGAATATTACTGAGGTTTGGGGATGCCTTTTAGGTACAAGGCAGCCTCAAGGGGCTCAGGCCTGTGAAGATAAAACTCGCCCACCAGATAATGCCCTCGAGGCCCGTCCTTGGATAAACCAGCCTGCTCCAGAGCAAAGTAGCAAGAAAAGGATTCAGAGATCAGGGTCAGCAGCCCAGGGTTTGTGTCAGAATGCAGAAGCCAAGGAGCTTCTTCTTTTTTTATTTTTTAACTGAAGTATGGTCAGTTTACAAGGTTGTGTCAGTTTCTAGTGTACTGCATGATATTTCAGTCATACATATACAAACATATATTCCTGTTCATATTTTTTTCATTATAGGTTACTACAAGATATTCGATATAGTTCCCTGTGCTATATAGAAGAAACTTGTTTATCTGTTTTACATAGAGAAGTTAGAATCTGCAAATCTCGAACTCCTAATTTACCTCTTCCTATCTCCTTCCCCTGTTGGTAATCAAATGTTTGTTTTCCATGTCTCTGAGTCTGTTTCTGTTTTGTAAATAAGTTCATTTCTGTCTTTTTTTTTTTTTTTAAGAGTCCACATATGAGTGATACAATATGGTATTTTTTTTTCTCTTTCTGGCTTACTTCACTTAGAATGACGATCTCTGGGTCCATCCAATAATGCGGCAAATGGCATAATTTTACCCTTTTATGGCTGAGTAGTATTTCACTGTATAAATATACCACAACTTCTTTATCCAGTCATCTGTTGATGGACATTTGAGCTGTTTCCATGTCTTGGCTAGTGTATATAGTACCTCTGTAAACATTGGGGTGCATGTATCTTTTTGAATTAGAGTTCCCTCTGGATATATGCCCAGGAGTGGACTGCTGGATCATATGGTAAGTATATTTTTAGTTAAGGATCCTCTTTTAAACAGATTCGTTTCAGAAAATAAATCCCTCTGGCTGCAACATGGAGGGCAAATAAATCCCTCTGGCTGCAACATGGAGGGCAGACCACAGAATGACCAATGCTGGGACTATTGCAATATTATGAGTGAGTGATGATGAGAGTCTAGGCCAAGGGTATGAAAGGGAAGGAGAGAGGGGGAAACTCTATGAAGATTTCTATCAAATGGACCCTTCCTCAGCATCACCAATGCAAAGAGGGTCATTCTGATATGACTCTCTTGCCACAGTCATTCCAAAATCACAACTGCTGTATCAGTGGGCAATACATTGTTGTACAGATTGCCAGGATCGAGTGCAACCATCCTCTTTGATCCTTTACTCTTTCTGACCTCCTCTTCATTTTTCTGTCTCAGTCTCAAGTTTGCCACAACCCCGATGCTTCTGCACATGTCTCGTGACCCACTCCCTGTCTCCTGCAGTGTGCTACGGCATCACAACATACGCTGCCGATTTACCGGCTTGATTTCTAGGTCATGTCAAAATGACCCTGTGTCAAAACAGCTAGGTCAAAATGCCACCCACTCTGGGGGCAGAACTTCAAAAGACGCAAAAGTCCTTCAGCTTTTGCAGATAAATCCTCCAAAGAGAGAGCTGAGGAGACAGCAGTACCCTGCAGAAAGCAGTCCCCAGGACCTTCAGCCAAGCCCAGCTTCCAAGGTCACGCGCATCTCGAGATGAGCTGCGGGAGCAGGTGAGCTGCTGCCAAAAGTATCAGAGGAGGCAGCACCTGTCGGCCCCTCATCCAGGGCTACCCGCCCTGAGCAGGAAATGGTCCCCGCTGGGCGTCCTTGCGGCCACTTCAGCCAGGCCTTGCTTGCTCCTGACTAGTGCTGAGCAGGGCACACGGGTCCCTGCCTCCTCATGACTGCCCATATGCTCCTCGCCGCTGGTGGAGGAGGTGAGGGAGTCTGTCTGTCTCCCTTTCTCTTCTTCACAGATCAGCCCTGCGGTTACACTCCCTTCAACCCAAGCTTTTTACTCCCAAACCCACAGGTGTTGGGGAGGGGGTGCCAAACAAGGCAGAAAATCAAGCTTCCCTCCCCCCTTTACAGACCCAAATGTACGTGCTGGCTTTATTTAATTTCCTAAGAGCTGTGGCCTGCATTTTTCCAGGGTGCTAAGAGCTGAAACATTAGTCTCTCATTCCAAGTAGATGTGGGCTTGACATTTCTGAAGGCTTGGAAAAAATGTTATTATTCTAAGCTGTGTGCCTGGAACGTGGTAAGAGGATTGGTTGGATTTCTGCGCGGCGATAACCTCTCCCAAGGGGTGACAGCCCCAGGGAGGAGGCACGGCGGGGCTCTCTGGAATGATGAATGGGAGGCCCTGGCATGCGGGGATCACAGGGAGCCTGGGAACGAGGAGGGCTTGGGGCCTTCCCGCCCTCTCTGCTTGGGTCTGGCTGTCTGACTCCACAGCGAACAAGAACCACCACCTGGCTCTCCGTCCTCCCACCCAACTCACCTTGTTGGTTCCTCCAAACTCTCTCCTGCTTCAGGGCCTTTGCCCACGTTACACCCTCTGCCTGAATCACTGTTCTGACTGCCTCTTCTCGTGCCCTTGACTTGATTAACTTTCCTTCTCCCACCTCATTTCAGGTTAAGAACCTCTGAGGCCAGGGTGCCTTTCCTGATCTTGCTGACCAGCTCAAAGCACTGCCCCCATGGGCTCTCCCATCACCACGTGCTGCTCACTCTTAGCATTTATTACAGATGGAATCATATGTCATTTCCACCTACATGTGTGATCCTTCAAGCCTCGACCATCTCCCCCAGTAGACAGCAAGCTCGCCAAGGTCTTATCACCCCAGTGCACCCAATATGGGGTCTGGCACCGAGCAGGAACTCAGTGAACACTTGTGGAATAAGTGAAAGGTCAAAGTTCTCCAGCTGGAAGGCAAGGACAGGTGTGCTCAGTCCAGACAGCAAGGCACTTCGGAAGAGAAGGGCCTTCAGGGCCAGGAGGCCTGGATTGAAGTCCCTGCCCTGACACCTGGATACTGGCATTGCTATCTGAGAGAAGAGATTACTGGCAGACCCAGAGGCAGCTGGTCCAGCACGCTCAACAAGACCAACGGCACAGTAGACCAATGGAGGCGTCCTGCCACTGGTCTCAAGGCCAGAGGGATTTTTCAGAGACACATTCCTGTGGCTAGAGAAGAAGACAGGTGGGAGAAGTGGCAGAGGCAGAAGAAGGGCACAAGGCTGTGGAGGGTTTGGCTCAGTTACTTTAAGAGTGAGAAATGGCGGCTTCGCAGCCATGGATGATCGGGGGCATCATAACCCGTGAGTCTGCGGGACGGCTGAAGGACCCTGCCTAACGCTCCTGGGGGATGGGGCAGCTTTTGAGAAAGGAGGCCCTCTACATGGCAGGCTGTCGGAGGGAAGATGCCCAAAGACCACCCCAGTGACAGTTGCCTCCCCTCTCACGGCCCACTCCCATGGCTCTGAGTGCGGAAGCTCCAGGAAGATGGCTGGTCTGTCTTGTTCTCCGCTGTGTTCCAGCACCAAGAACGGTACCTGGTAGAGAGTGAGTGCTCGGGGGTGACAGAAGGAACGGTCTGCATCCTCACACTGTACTCCCCAGCCTCTGTGGTGGGCAGACCCTAGAGTGACCCCGGATGGATCTCTACCAACTGGGGTCTGCGTCTTTGGGTGATCTCCTCCTTTGGAAGGAGGGCAGGACCTGTGACTTGCTTCTAAGCAGAGTAATAGGAAAGAGGTGATGGAGTACCACCCCTAGATTCAGTTCAATTGTACAGCCAAGGAGGCAGGATTCCCTCCCATGATCCCTCTATGTTACAGAGCAAAAGGAATGAGTTGCACTCCTGTGATGACATTCACTTAACAAGACTCCATCTCAGTGGACTGGACAGAGCCCTCGCTGGGGGTGATGAAGCAAGGCACGTTAGGCAGCCCTCCCACCCCCACCGGAGGGGCCACGT
The DNA here is from genome assembly GCF_048773025.1 of Camelus bactrianus. Classification (NCBI taxonomy): domain Eukaryota; kingdom Metazoa; phylum Chordata; class Mammalia; order Artiodactyla; family Camelidae; genus Camelus; species Camelus bactrianus. The sequence continues at coordinate 13,310,283 of NC_133560.1, read as the reverse complement.
GAAGCCTCCAGGACATGGGGGTGGCCTCTAGCCAGCAGCCAGCAAAGGGCAGGACCTTTAGTCACAGCCACAAAGAGATGGACTCTGCCAACAGCCTGCAGGGGCTTGGAGGTGGAGGCCTCTAGAGGAAAGTGCAGTCCAGCCAGCAGCTTGACGGCAGCCCTGTGAGACCCTGAGCAGAGGCCCCAGCCACACGGTGCCCAGGCTCCTGACCACACCGACGGTGAGACGGCAAATGCTGTTTTGGGTCAGTAAGTTTGTAGTAGTCTGCTACACAAAAACAGAAAAGCAATACAGCGTCCAGGCCTTTCATTATGCTGTTTCTCTACCTGGAAGACTAAGGGACTCTGATGAGATGAGGTTTAGGCACCTCTTCCTCCAGGAAGCCTTCCCTGCTCTCACTCTGCTCTCACCTTACGCGTCTCTCGTCTTTGCTCCTACAAAGCGCAGATGTTTGCTCCATGATAACACTTTTGACACTATATGGCTCTTTCTGTTTTCACACTGATTTCACCCACTAGGCCCTGAGCTCCTCCAGGGGAGGAGCCCTGTCTTTCCGTTTTCTTTCCTCCCTTCTCCTTACCCTTGGCAGATGGTTTTAGAGAGCTCACAGTGGGCCAGGCAGTGTGCTAGCTGCCAAGATACAAACGCTAACAACAGCAGCATAGAGATGGTGTTCTTATCTCGTGGAGGATCTGATCTAATGACAGAGAGACATCAATCCCTGAATCACACACTCGCACTCCCAGAGCATTAAGGATGGTGCTATAAAGCCAGTAATGGATGATGTGACCTAGTGAGCGAGGTCAGGGAAGGGTGCCTGAGAAAGGATGGTTAGGATGATCTATGAAGGACGAGTAGGAGTTGACCAGGCCGAGGTGAGGTGAGGAATGCCTCAGGCAGAGGAACAGTTTACATAAAGGCCCTGCAGAGGAAGGATGCTTGGCAAATTTGAATAACTGAAGGAAGGCCCATGAGGCTGCAGCACAGAGAGGGTGAAGGTGTCAGGGGTGTGAGGAAATGGTAAGGACCCTGGGGCAGACCCCGCACGCAGCACACCGCGGACCGCGTTAGAGTTCAGCCTTGGCCCACTGGGTGTGCATCGGAGGGTTTCAAACCCAAGAGTGACATTATCCAACATAAACTGTGAAATGACTCATCTGCGATGTGGACGGTCGGTGAAGGATAAGGGTGTGAGGGCAGGGCTGGGCTGCCGTGCAAAAATGGCTGTGGGAAAACCAGTTACGAAGCTACTGCAATAGTCCAGGTGAGAAATCATGTGCTATGCGCTGAACTGTGTCCCCCAGCATTGAAATCCTAACCCCCAGCACCTACCAATGTGACCTCATTTGGAAGTCAGGATCTCTGGAGATGATCAAGGTAAGATGAGGCCGTTAGGATGGGCCCAGATCCAACATGACTCTCCAAAAGTGAAAATCTGAACGTACAGACAACACACGGAGGGAAACGGACGTGAAGACCCAGGGAGAACACTGTCTAAAAGCTGGACCAGATTCTCCCTCCTCCTAGCCCTCTGAAGCAGCCCTCCCTGTGACACAGTGATCGTGAGTTTGTAGCCCCCAGCTGTGAAACAATAAATTTCTGTTATTTTAAGCCACCCAATTTGGGGCACTCTGTTTAGGGCGGCCCTAGCAAGCGAATACCCTTGGTGCAGGTCAGGAGTCAGCGAGCTGTTTCTGTAAAGGGCCAGGTAGTAAACATTTCTGGCTTTGGGGGCCATACTGTCCCTGTGGAAACTACTCAACCAAGCTGTTGCAACGTGCAAGCAGCCCACAGCAGCAGGTAAACAAATGGACATGATCACATGCCAACAGCACTTCATTTCCTCAAACAGGCAGCAGGCCAGGTTTGGCCGATGGGTCATGGTTTTGGGACTCCGGGTCTCGGTGATGGTGGTGCAGTGAAGAGAAGTGGATGGCGTGGCGTGTGAGATACCCAGGTCTGCATCTTGGGTCTCCCAGCACGTCGGGTTCAGACCAGGCACTAGCTGGGTGGGTGCTCAGGGAATTGAACTGCTGAGCTGAACTCACCCTGGACTTGTGTGTCATTCTGGCCCAGGCAAAATGAGGGGGCTGACACGTGGTTTCAGACGTCTCCTTCAGCTCCAGCATCCTGGTGGCTGCCGCTGCGGGTGGATGGCGCTGTGTCCGTGCTTAGTGTGGCTTGTTACAAACTAGGTGCCCGAAGGCTCAGTGGGGGTGGGAGAGGCCCGGGGTCCGTGCACAGTAGCTCCCTTTGTCCAGACACAAGGCACAATGCGGCCCTTGCTCAGGGACCGCATCCTGATGCTGGTGATAATGGTGGTGACAGCGAGTGACTGCATGGCTGAAGGTCCCTGCAGTTGGTAGAAAGAGCCACGCTCTGGAGTCTGAAACCCTGGATTTGCCGCTGATGAGCTGCCTGATCTTGGACAAGTTACCGACTTAAGCTCTCTGAGCCTCTTTCCTCACTCATTTGAGCTGGGCACAGTGTAGACCTTCATGACATCTTAGTTTCTGTCCTTTCCCTTAGGAGGCTCTGGGGTTCAAAGCCTGTTTTGCATTCACTAACCGGGTGACCTGAGGTGAGGTACTTTACCTCAGCGTCCCCATCCACAGAGTGGGAACAATGGTAGCTGCGCCGAATCTTTTCTGGTCCCCTCTCCCCAACACCAGGTCTGTTCTCCACGCTCTCCCCTTCTCAGAGCCCTGGGGAGGCCGGCTCAACAGATGACATCACCAGCCTCCCCTGCCTTCTGATTCCAGCTGGGTGTGGCCAGAGGAGTCATGGGCAGCAGGACAGGGGTCAGGGTATTGTCCCCCAGCTCCTCTCTGCTGGGCTGTGGTTTGCAAATGAGTTCTATACCTAAAGCTCCTGCTGGGGGCCCTTTTCCCACGGCTGCTCTTTTCACTTAGTTCTAGAAGCCGCCATTGCTGCTCACGCCTCAGTCTGTGGGTGAATTAGCTTCCCGTGGTTGCTACTTCTGTGCTGAAACATCGCTCACTGGCACCGATAACTAACACCGATAATCTCTGTAAATATCCCCCTCCTTTAGCCTTCTTTTAAAATTATTTTTAATTGTGGTAAAATATGCATAACATAAAATTTACCATTTTAACCATTTTTAAGTGTACAGATCAGTGGCATTAAATATACTCGTATTGTTGTTCGGTCATCACCACCGCCCATCTCCGGAACTCTTTCCATCTTGCAAAACTAAAACTCTGTATCCATTAAACAGTAACTCCCCCTTCCCCTACTCCCTGGCAACCACCATTCTACATTCTGCCTCTGAATTTTCTGTCTAAGGTACCTCATGTAAGTGGAATCATACAGTATCTGTCTTTTCATAACTCGTTCATTTCATTTAGCATATTTATCCTTAAGGTTTACCCTTCGATTCATCATGTTGTAGCACGTGTCAGAATTTCCTTCTTTTTTAAAGTGGAATAATATTCTATTGTGTGTATTTACCATATTTTGCTCATCCACTCATCTGTCAATGGATGCTTGGGTTGCTTCTGTCTTTTGGCTACTGTAGAAAATGCTACTATGAGTATGGGGTGTGCAAATATCCTTAAATCTTCTTTAATTGTCCCTTTGAGGGTTCCACTGGGTTCCTCCCAAGAGTCTCACGGATAAATAATATACACTTAGTATCATCATGTCATTTTGAGTAATTAAGTTAATACATGCAAAGCACTTAGATCAGCACCTGGCACCTGGCAAGTACTCAGTAAATGCCTGCTGTTACTAGGAAGGTTTCCCCGTGGCAGAGCTGGGTGGCAGTGCCTCTTCACCCTCAGCACCGGCTAACGACCTGCCCTAGTCTAGTTAGGGGCCACGGGACTGCATTCTGGAGCGTGGAATGTGACTGGAATTGGACATCCCTCTTCTAAGCCTGGCCCATAAAAACCTCCTTCAGCCAGTCCTCTCTGCACCTCGCTTTCTGTGCGGCAGACATCCACCCTGCAGGAAGATCCCGGGTGTCGCTTGTTAAAGGTGGCAGAGCCGCCGTCACCCTGGGTCCCTCGATGTGTGGGGCAGAGGGAGGTGCTAGTATTATCATCCACATTTTACGGGTGACAAGATCAGGAGATTTGGTAACAAGTAGCAGAACCTAGATCTGAACCCAGGCAAGCAGTCTGACGCCAGGGTCCACACTCCTAAACGCTACTCTGCACTGTCTCTCTCTCAAACTTAGGCATAAGGCTTGGGAACTACATTTTCCTTTTCCGACAACCCCCAGACCCAGGTTAAACTCAGGCTTGCAGTGGTGGGGGCGGGGGGGGGGGGGAAGAAAAGCAACCATGGCGCTAACCTCTGCCCCACAAGGCCAAGGTACCTGGTTGAACTCCCCTCCCCTGTTCATTGTATTTCACTTCCAATGGGGCACGTGGGATGGGCGGGAACCTTCACATCAGTGCCTGCAGAGTGTCCTTGGCCCTCTGTCCCTCTCTCTGGTGTTCTTTTCTCTCAGAGCCAGTGGTCTGGTCTAACCACTTGGGAAGCAGACTGAAGAAAGAGGGGTGCTCCCTGGATCCGCAGCAGCAAAGCCGGGATTACCCACTGACATTACAGCTGGCAGCCTCCGGCTGCTGGCACCCTTTAAAAGAGAACACGATGGCAATTTTCCAGCTAAATTCTCCCAATTAGGCAGTCAGAGAAACATTATCCAGCCTAGGATCAAGCTGGTGAAACGGAGAGGGCAGGGCTGGGGAGGCAGGGCGCTCATCTGTGTGCTGGATCGCACAGCCCAGAGCGTGTGTTTCCAGGGGTGCTCACAGGGAAGCATTTGCAGGGTCTGGTGAGCTGCCTGGGGCCAAACAGGTGATGCATTCACCTCAGCCACTTGAAGGGCCCCACCTGTAAGTCAGGAACGCGAAGCAGCCTCTGAAATCCCAAAGCTCTCCCAGTTCTGGTCTGGACTGAGTGGGCAAAGGGGGGAGTGGGGCAGACGAGCAGATTTATATAAAGTCAGAGCCAGAAGGAAGCTTCCCTCTCTCCTCCACCTCCAAACAGACTCAAGGTGAAGACTGGGGAAACTGAGGCCCACCAAGGCAAGCCTGAGACACCACACGGGCCAGTACTCCTCACCTTTTACCCACAGCGATGCTCGGAATCCCATGGTTTTCTCATTTATCGAGTCTTTTTGAAGTGTAGGCATTTCATACCCATCACCACGCTTAATTCTTACAACCTGGGAGGCGGGCACTCCTAATCTCCCCAATTTCCTCCCCACAGGAGGAAACTGAGATTTACTCAGATTTACAGAAGCAGATCAGGGGTTCCACACACAGACAGAGCCAAATGTTCAACCCCACAGAAAGGCCCTGGGTTTTATCAGCAGAATTCTATTCATTCAATACATGCCTATTGAGCGATCATAAGGATAATAATAATAATATTGCATTTAGCGCCATGCCAATGTATCTAATTTAATCATCACAACTATTTCTGCCCAATGAGTCGTCACTCCCCACTTTGCAAATGAGGAAACTGGACCAGAGAAGGCACTTGCCCAGGGTTGCACACTCTGGTGGGACTCAAGCCTCAACCCTCTGGACTCGGGCCAGAGGTCCTGACCTCCGTGTCAGTCCACCTCCACTTTGGACAAGGCACACCCAGAAAAGCAGGCACAGGGGGCCCCGCACAGAGACAGAGAACAGTCTTCACACTTAGGGTAGGTGTTCTATAAAGTAGTGAGAAATACGCTCCTGGCCTGCAAGTGTTAAAGGAGCCGAGAGAGAGAGAGAGAGAGAGAGAGAGAGAGAGAGAGAGAGAGAGAGAGAGAGAGAGAGAGAGAGAGAGAGAGATCGACCTGAGGCTGGAGCTGTCAGGGATGCTCTGGGAGGGATGAGGATTTGAATGGAACATCATTGCAGGGCAGTCCAGCCAGTGGACATCATTCTGGATCATTCTGAGCAGGGATGTGGTAAAGGCAGGTGTTTGAGGGGCCATGAGCTCTCTGATCTGGCTTCCACAGAAACAGTGTGGAAATATGAGGCCATCAACATGGGTTGAGACCACGCTTTGTAGGGATTCAGATGTCAGATACAAAGTTAGAACTTTACCCTGGGGAAATAGGGAGCTATTGAATGTTTAGGGGTAAGGTGTCAAGCTATCTCTCCAGGATGAACAACCCTGTTACAGTGTTGAGGATGGATCTGAGGAGAGAAAGACTAGAAGCCTGAAGACATTGATAAAGGAATGGAGGGGGACTTATGAAGGCCATGCTGACAGAACATGGCAGCTGACGGGAAAAATGTAGACAGCCAGTCCCACTGTCATCACGGGTGAGATGCCAGTTCATGTACATAATCCTTCTGTTAATTACATTTCTTTCGGCCATAAATATTTCTTCCCCTCAACAAAAGGTTGAGGTCGGAGGGAGCGCCAGGCTAATCAAGCTTGCATTATGAGAAGAGGCCCCAACTACTTGGCACCAGCACCAGAGAAAAGTCCTCAAGCATGAAACTGCCGCCTGCCCTCTGATTCCCACGGCAGCCGTGGCCTAGCTGTTTATAGGGAAACTAATAAAAAGCAAGGGGCAGCTGATTTGCTGAGGTTTTCCTGGGCCGGCCTCAAAGTCGACGAAGCTTTTTAGATGTACATAACCCTTCAGGGAGGGCTGCATCCTCCAGCCTCCTTCATGCCTACCACACCCGGGATGGGCTGGGGGACCCTCAACCGGAGACACACAGAGAATCAGAGGCTGCCCTGGGTCCCGGAGGAGCGTGGCTTCCCGTGAAAGGCTGGGAGGGATGGTCCTGCTGGATGAGTCAGGGACAGAGTGGACAAACGTGTCTGCTTGCCTGGGGCACCACTAAAGATAAAGAAAACACGACTTTACAAACTGCCAGGACACATAACTTCACAATGGGCTTACAGTCTGTAAAAAGCATGGCTCTGCTCCTGGTGCTGGGAGAGCCGAACCGGAAGTGAGTGAGCAGAGATTACTTCCTGGAAATAGAGCCTCATCGCAGGACCATTCGCAGCAATTACCCTGGCTGTTCACCCCTCCCTCCTCTGCCCCTACACCTCTTGCCAGCTGATATTGCCTGTAATTATGAAAGCCGTGGATATGTTGCATTGGGACGTGGCTCAAGTCTGCCAGGAAAAGCAAATCTGGGCCAGAAATAGTGGAATTTGAACATGATGGCAGAAGCCAAGCTGCTGCCAACCTGAACTTCACCTCAAATTTGATCCGGGGGGAGGGGGGAGAGGAACGGAGGATTTCTAGGCGCTGATGGGAGGGTGGTGTGAGCCAGAATTCTGTTTGTTTAAAGTCGTACCCGACCCACAGCCAAGGGTTCCCCTTCCCTGGAGAACGACGAATGCTGTTTCATGGCACCCACAGGTCTCTAATCTCAACGGGAGAACTCTCGCGTTCGCCTATGCAAAGTGAGCTCTGAATATTGCCAGTGAATTCAGAGAGATTTAATAGATTTGAAAACTCCCGATTCTCTCCCTTGACCCTTTAAATGGCACTTGAGAATATTCCAGGCATTTTCTAAGCATGAGTTGGCATTACAAGGAAAAGACACTCTGACAGGGGCCCAGAGGGTGTTGCTGGTCCTTGATTCTACAATGTATGCTTTCTACTGTAGCATTTTTGAAATGTGTACCTTTCCAACGTCTGGGTATAACAGAGGCTTCATTTCCCTGATAATCTGTATTGGACAGGTCGGGTGAGACACATTTATTGAAGTCTCAAGCAAAGATGTTTGTGTTCTGGGGGAGAAGTGTTTGGCAGATGGCGCCAAGACCACGCACCAGTCTTTGAGTTTGGCCCTCCTGTTTCAGTGCCTGGAGGGGCCCCCTGGCTCGAATGCTCCCTTCAGTCTTCGAGGGCTCCCCGAACAGCCTTTGAAAGACCAGGTGAGACCAAGAAGTGGCCAGAAAATTTGTAGTCAGTGATTTTGTCCTGCTCTTCTTGAAATCCTAGGCGGGATCAGGCCAAACCAGGCTGTCGGCCCAGGAGAAAGGGGTCAAGGCGTAGAGCTCCGTCTGTGCTTTAAGTGAAGGGGACAGAAACATGTGGTCTCCCCAGTGGTCTGCTCTGCTCCGGGGAGAAGAGAGGACCCAGGAATCTGGATGACACGCAGGTCTGGGGGTTTAGGACCTTGGCCATCACTAGGAGATGAAACTTAACAACAGCTACAAGGGCTGGGGTGTCATTTGGCGCCTGAAGGAACCTGTTTATGCACAAACCTGCCACTCTAATAGTGACTCACTCTGAGAGCAGGGAACACGAGCCACCTTTTCACCTGATCGGTGGTTATGACATTTTTGGTTTGTTTCTGCCTCTCCGAGTATATACTCCCTGGCACTAAAGTTCCAGAAAACAGATTGGGACTTCATGAATTTTTTTTTTATTTCTATTTTTTCATTTAAGTATAGTTGATTTACAGTGTTGTGTGAGTTTCTGGTGTACAGCAAAGTGATTCAGTTTTATATATATATATATATATATATATATATATATATATATATATATATATATATATCACACACACACAGATATATATATTTAAATGTACATATTTTCTTTTTACGAGATATTGAACATAGTTCCCTGTGCAATACAGTAGGGACCTTGTGATTTATCTATTTTATATACAGCAGTTTGTATCTTATGAATTTTTAAACAATTTCACTAGTCTCAGTTTTGGGGTTTTTTTTGTTGTTGTTTTGGGTTTTTTTTGAGTAAAGGTAGATTTATTTAGAGAAATACATACTATATAGAGTGTAGGCTGTTTTAGAAGGCAAGAAAAAGGCCACGAGGTGTGGGGGTTGGGTGCTCAGGTTAAAGTAAAAGCAGATACACACTCCATAGACAGAGTGTGGGCTGTCTCTGAAGACGAGGGAGCGAGAGAGGTGGCCACGAGGCATGGTGTTGCCAGCTTTTATGGGCTTAGTAAGCTTCATATGCTAACGAGTGGGAGGACTATTCCAACTACCCTGGGGAAGGGGCTGGGATTCCCAGGAACTGGGCCACCGCCCACTATGACCTTTTGTGGTTCGCCTTGGAACTGTCATGGCGCCTGCAGGAGTGTCATTTACCATATTGATATTACAATGAGCGTACAACGAAGCTCAAGGTCTACTAGAAGTCAAATCTCCCGCCATCTTGAGCCTCAAGGTCTACTAGGAGTTGAATCTTCTGACATTTTGGTGTTAATTGCGACATCATTCCTTGAATGGCTGTGCCCTGCCCCCTTCCCTCCTGTCTGATTCCCCCCTCAGAGATTTTACTCCTATAATCTTATGGGGGATGCAGAGGGTCTATCTTCCAAAACGACTTCCGGGCTGAGTAGGGGCGTTGACCCTGCCTATCAGGGAATCAGTGGTCTCAGTTTCTAAACTACCGTTTATGAGCACTTACTGTGTACCGGGCACCATGTTAAACTATTCTACAGAGATTATTATATTTATTCCTCTGTGAAAAATTTTCCCAAGCTCCCATGACCAGGCAGTACTGCAGCTCATATTTGAACCCAAGTTCTGTCTAGATCCAAAGCCACAGTACTTGGACTGCCCGTGCAGCTATTAAAAGCATCAAAGTCAATACACATGGAGGTCAGAGACACTGGCGGACTCAGGGCAAAGGTCCTGAATTCCACCAGAACGGCCTTCCTCACCCTTGCCTTGCAGGTGACCCCTGGAAGTGATCCAAAGTAAAGCTCACACAGGGACGTTTTCCCTCTGAGCACGTGTGGCTCTCTTAGGAAGCAGCGTCCACCATGGGATGATTTTCCGATCTTCGTGATGGTTTGATTAAAGGGCCTCCAGTTGGCAAAAAACTGATTACGCTGTTAATGACTAGAAACTGTTATCACGCTGATTAATGCTGCCACTGTTTAGAACAATGGTTAACCTGGCAGGAAGGACCCACGGGAATGAAATGTGTGACTAATCAATCTAGAAGGAATTGCCAGGTGATGTTTGTTTTGTGAGAACCGGAGGGAACCAAAGACACAAGCATTTCTCCTGGACACTGACGTTCCCGCCAACAGGTGGGCGGCAGCAGCAGTCAGAGCCAATCACATCCCATTTCAGGGGTACAGCTGGTAGGTAAGTACTCACGCACGGGTAGCAGGAAAGGGGTGGGGGGATGTGTCTCTGGCTGACCACCCAGCCTTGGTGTGCTGCCTCTGTAGGTCTCCCGTCTCTCCTCCAATCTTAACATCCACCTTCTCAAGAGTGGGCGCTCACCTAAGTTGCTAATTAAGTACTTTCTCTGTTCATGTGATTTGGATGGTTTTCTTGCAGCATTGTCAAGTTCAAATGGCTCTTAATTACATCAGTTCACGAAACCACACCAAAGACAACCTTATTACAACATTTGTTTGTCATGCTATTTAAAGAAAGAAAGAAAGAAATCAATTAACTGATGGGAGGCCAATACAATTCCTTTTCATCATAAAGCTCTTCATCGCTGCACCACTCACTGGCTTCCACATCCAGCCTTGGATCTGGCTTCTTAAAACCCTACTCCACGTGCAGGCACAGAATAGAACCAAGAAGGATATCTTCTTCAGTAGGAAGGTAAAGAGACTCTTACCTTCCTTCCCATTTAAAATTAGACTCAATTTGATCTTTCAAGAAACGTAACTGATCCCAGATGTAAAGACAGAGTGCTCAGTCTGGGAGTGATGGTGTAAGACATGAGATAGAGAAGCAACAGGGACATAATTTTCTAGCCTTGTCCATCTTCCTCATATAGTTGCTCTGGGAACACACGCCTTGGAGAAATCCTCTGGGAGGGAAGTGCCACCCACCAGAGTTCCACCCCTGCCTAGGAGGAGAGAGAGGGCAATGTGACAACAGAAACACAGAGTGATATTTAAATGTTATCCTGTTGCTCAGAATATGGAAGAAGGGGCCATGAGCCAAGGGATGCAGACAGCCCCTAGAATCCGGAAAAGGCAAGGGGATGGATTCTCCCCTGGAGCCTCCAGAATGTGGCTCTAACAGTATCTTGGTTTCAGCCCAGGGAAATCCATTTGAGACTACTGACCTCCAGAACTGTAAGATGATAAATCTGTGTTGCTTTATGCCACGACATTTATTGTAATTTGTTACAGTAGCAGTAAGAAACGTGATCCAAGACTTTCCCCACCTTGCACACACACCTGCTCTGTGCCCACCCCATAGCTGCATCCATTTGTGCTTAGCTTCCCCCTGGCTTTTATCCACCACAGTCTTGGTTTTCCAGCCTCTGACTTACCACCCACATCCCAGTATCCAGCTAGTCCCCTTCTCCCTGTTTTAGTGCTGCTGGGTCAGATCCCAGCGTTTTGGTCTCAGGACAGATACAGGATCTTCTCTTGTAGCCCTCACCTCCATTTCTTGGGAATTTATGGTGATATCTCTTACCTCTCATAACTACTCACTATATGGAGCATACTGTATCCTTCCCTGCCCCCATATGGCAATAAGGCAGCTAAAGTTAGAGAGGTGTTAACCTGTCCCAATTTACACACCTACTAAGTGGTAGAGCCAGGACTGCAATCCAGATCTGTCCAACTCCACAGTCTATGTTCTGGAAGACTCTTCAGCACGGCCACCCTCGTGACCCACCCCACCCCTATGAGAGACCCCAGGATCTGGGGACCAGAGCCTTCTCTCTCAACCCCGGTGGCTCAGATTTGACTCTAGAATGCGGAAATTTACACCTTTCCGATGACCGTGGAAACTGACTGAATCTCTGCTTGGTTTCGCTCAGTGGAGAGCAAGACCAAGTCCAGGTTCTAAGGCAGCTCACGCAGTAGAACTTCACACGCCATCACCCACGGTGATGCAAAAAACGCCCCCCCAACCTCCACCCCCGGGGACGTGAGTCTGTTGTCTGTGCCTCCGACACGACTCACCCACAGGGAGACCCTCCCGTGACCCCCGGTGGCCTGGCTGCCCCAGCCACTGGCTGCCACTAGGTCTGTCCACATGGTCCTGCCCGTGGTCAACGTTCCAGAACCAAAAGGGCTTGGCTTTCATGGTCCGCCGGTGTCTACGAGATCATCCATCTCCATATTCCTCGCTGCTCTGTATTTACTTTTACAGGTTCTTCTAAGAGGCAAACACAATCTCATCATTAACATTTTTCAAAAACCTCACTTCTGTAAATATTACAGACATGTACTCTGCAGTTAGAGAGAGAGAGAGGGAGGGAAAAACAATCTACACTTCTTTCTGGTTTGAAAGCTTTTCCTTGGAATTTTTCTTTAAGGCATCCTTAGCGAGTGGTTCTGTTCACAAGCCATGGGGCTTTACAGCAGGAAGGGCCCCTGGTGACAAACTGCAGACGGTACTATCGAGGACAGTGAGTGATGTACCCGAGATCATCCGGGAGTTGCTACGGTTCCTAGTTCAGTACGTTTTCCTCTCCCGTAAGTCAACACCTGACACTTCAATTCAACCAACTTCTTAGGGAATTCTAGGGCTGCTCATAAGCTGCACAGGGACACTCCCTCTGCTTACCAGATGGCTGCCCCTTTTACCATCCCCCAAACGTGGAGGGTGACACTTCTTGTCGCTTTTCACTGAGCTGAGAGTGGGGAGCTGACCAGCTTGGCCCCAGGCTGCGCTGCAGATAATGCTGCTTCTAAATTCTGCCTCACCCGGGCCTGCATTTAGGTGCTTCCAGATAGGAGGCTGTTCCGAAACAGAACTCAAAGTGAAGGCTGTCACCGGATCGCTGGGCGCACAATCAGATGTTATTACACACTTAGGCTACACAAGCCAAGGCCTCAGACCACACTCTCAAGAGGAGAACCCCGGAGTAACTGGTTGTTCACAAAACTGTCATTATTCCAACCCTGAAATTCAAACAGGGCCGCCCCCATCTCTGGGGTCAGGAAAGCTATTTTTGGAACATGCCTGCCTTTTGCATGTGCATCATCAAAGGCTTGGGCTCTGGTGCCCAGCATCCTCCTGGCTCAGCACGGCTTTTCTCTGACTTGAGGAAAGAACCCTGGGAGCTGTTCAGTTCCATTATTTCACGCCTATTGGATCTCTCATGCTACTGTGTGCTCTCACTGTTACGCTACCCTGGTATCCCCAAATTAACAAAGGTGAGACCATATAAAGAGATGCAGACTGAAAAGAGGATGAAAGAATTTGACCATCTTCCACCCCAGAGCACAGCCACATGGTCATCGTGTCCCTTCATCTTGGGCCACTGGTGACACCGTCACCATCTCCTGGAACAACGAAGGCTGCCTGCAACCTACTGGCATCCAGGGGTTACTCGGGTCTTTGATTGCTCAGTGTGTATTACTGACATTTCAAAGTCAGATATTCTTGTTCCTCCCCCAATCCATTCTCACACCTGGGAAACATGAATTTAAGCACATAAAAGGATAGCAGCCAGGCCCAAAGAAACTGGTCCTTCTGAAGAACCCTTGAACACTCACCTGTAGAGAAAGCCATTTCTAAAATCTGAACCTGAGTAGAAAGAATCCTGTGACAATTAGACTGGGAAATAATTTCCTTTTATCATACAATACGGTGGTTATAGAAGATGGCTAAAATGGTTAGCAATGCACACAACACACGTACACACACATACAGAGAAGCAGATTTGCTAAAGGAAAGTCCATTGTCGCTGCATGAATTAGAAAAAGGCATCTCTCTGGGCAGTTAAATTAGAAAAAGGCTGCCCTTCCTATGGGAAGACACAACCCAGGGATGATTTTGCAAGTAGATCAAGAGACAGATTTCAGACCCCACTCACCCGTGTCTAAACATGTGCAGTGCACAACCTATCCCACTGGACAGAGCAACCCTAGAGAAAAGTATAGATGTAAATATGGAATATGAACATAGGTAGAAATTGCTAGAACTGGAGTGACTGTGAGTCATCAGAGAAAAGAAAAAAGTTTGGAAAACAAAGAAATCCTCAAAGGAAAAATAATCACCAGTAACATCACCTTGAGAAACGATGATTATTCAGATCTTTGATGTATTCCTTTCCACTCTTCTTTTTGAAATGCATGTGCACATGTGCATGCACACGCACGCACACACACACGAAGAATACCAACAGGGAAATGTACTGTGCACACTGTTTACGGCCTTTGCTTTTTGCCTGTTATGTCCTGCCCATCTTTGCATGGGAGCTAAGCTATATCCCCAGTACCACTTGCAACAGCAGTGCAGCCTTCTCTCCAATATAATGCATTTGGCCAATTCTGTTGGTGGAACTTCAGGCTAACTAGGTCTCAATTCCTGTCTTAGCCACCTACTTGCCACGAAAAGCCTTCTGGCTAGAAACAGAGGCAAAGGGGACACTAAGCGTCACAGTTAGGACGGGGCTGTGTCTAACAGCACAGGGTGGGAAACGCCCTTGTTTGGGAGAATATATGCAGGGCACGCCAAGTCCCTGCAGCTTGTTCCTGACCTGCACTGAAGGTTTACTTCGCCTCCCACTGGTCACTCCACCTTCACCACTAGGCACATTCCCGGCGTCCACACTCACTGAGCCGGAGGGCGTTGTCAGACTCCATTGACAAGTGGCAGCTGGCTGAAACTGAGACAGCTTGCTCTGCACCCCTCTCCCTGCAGAGCATCCTCTTCCACCACGGCTTCTTCCCCAAAGCAGAGAGAGGACGGATAAGAAGGTGACTTCCATTTGTGCCTGGGCACCATCGAATTCCTGCCAACAAAAGCATTCCTTCCATACCTGTCCATCAGCTTGAGAGGAACAAGGCCTGAGAAGAGGGTTCACATTTCCTGAGCAAAGTTCTCTATCTTTCCTCAGGTAGAGATGCAGCCAGCTTGCTAGGAGATGAAACGGGCTTCTAGCCAGGCTGGGGGCCCAGGGTTCACACCCCACAGGGACTTCATTCTGGTCACCTTGCTTCTGTGCTCATCACCTGACAACATGCTTGCACGGGGACCCACAGAGAGAAATTACAGCAGGAGACACTACATTTACCAGGGAGAGATTGGTACCAGAGGCCAGGCTAGATTCCAGTGCTCCAAGGGCACACCGTTTGACCTCAAAACATCTTATGGGACTATCTTCTCATGTGAGATCCTGGGATAAATTTTTGTTTTAAAAATCATCCACCTTGGACAATCCTATTTAGATTTAGAAGTGACAAGTGCTCTGAAAAATTAAAAAGCAAGTGTGTATAGATAAGAGAGAGAGAGGAGAGTGGGGGAAGGGGACAAGAAGAGGAAGGTGGAGGCAGAGAAACAGAGAAAGGGAGGTAGACATGGATATGCGAGACCTCATCTAGAGAACACCATGACGTTGCTAAAGGTAAAATACTGAAAAATCTTCAGAGCCTCTTTCCTCTCCTATTACCACTGAACAAATACAAGTTAACATAAGAGGAACAACTGAGACTCGGAGCCAAGGGACTGTAGCGGTGACATCATGATGAGCAGAGTCTGGGCCAGGCTGACCCCCACAAGTGACATCACGGTTCACACAGAGCACTGCCCTTCGCAAGCTCTCCACCGCAGCTCTGCTCACGGACAGACTCTGCTCTCCTGACAGGGTGATATCAACCACTCGAGGCGCCGGGGGGGCAAGGGGCAAAGCTGGAGACGTGCGAACCTGCCAGTGTGTCTGGGGCTCTCCTCTAATGAGGCTGGGGAGGGAGGCCCTGATGGGTCAGGGTCTTCGGGTGACAGAAGGAGACAGCGTTTCCTGGAGGCTGGCCACGGATGGGGAATGCCTCAAGCCTCGCCCTTGGCTGCCCAGATTTTTCTCCCCAACTTAACCAAATGACCCCATGATCCATTAGTCACTCTTTGCTGAGATCCACTGGGAGTCATCAGGACTTCATGATCCACATAATTACAATGAAAAGTCTGCACTGACTTCAGTGATTCAAGTGATTTAGACAAAACGTTCCCCAGACAGCTGACCACGGCTTCATCATCAGAGTCAGCCTGAGAGTTTCTCCGGTTGACCTCAGTCACTGGCTGCTAAGAGGCAGACATTTGTTCCTCCGATCCTATCAGGAAGCCATTTGAAGATGGTGCCTCTCAGACCCAGTCTTCATCACAAGAAGGCAAAAGCCAAATGAAAACCCCACGCATGGTTAAGATGACCAACGAGGAGAATCTGACAGGCAGAGTCATAAAATCAGGGACTTTACTTTCCAATGCGGAGAACAGTAAGACAAGCACTGCCCTTAAAATCACCGGAGAAACCCTCCAGACTATGTTTCCCATTGTTACCAGACATGTGAGTGCATTTCAATTATTGAAAGGGGGCAGCAGCCAAAAGGTCCGTGACTACCAGCCTTCTAGCCAAAATGGCTTGCCTGTGCACCGAGCAAATGCTTTTTTTGGTCTCCTGGACTCAAAACAAATATCTCTCAAATGGAAAGCGGAGTGGCCATCTTTCTGTAGGATCAGAAGAGCATAGTGAGAAAAACAAAACCGGACGTAGACAGTCAGCATTAAACCACCAAGCCTCTGGTGAGAGATGCTTTCCAAAGGGTCTAAATCTTTTCTCAGCCAAATCAGGGTCTTCCTGAGCCAAATGCTATTCTGGACATGAGAGCAGGGGCTCTAGCTTTGCTGAGCATCTTATTCAGCATCCGGTAGAGTGTCCCACATCGAGACTTATGACTGAGTGAGCGAATGAGTGAATCAATGAATGAATGAATCAGTCAGTCAGAACTTCAGCTGTTCTGGCTAAGTCAAGGTTTCTTTACATCCAGTGACATAGGACAAAGTTAGGACATTGAGCGTTATTACATGGCTTTCATCGAGTTCTCATAAAAAGGGGTTCTCCTACCCCAAAATGTATCAAAAACCTTAAAAATGTTTAAAATAACCCAGTAACCCCACTTTTAGGATTCTGTTTTACAGAAATAATTTAATAGACAAGGAGAGGAAAGTTCTACTTTAACAAATACTTCTCTCAGCATGAAAATTAACCAAATATATCATAGAGTGATTAAGTCAAATAAAGATTATTTAAGTAAGATATTATTATCTTATCTGATAGCTGCTTAAAAGAAACAGGTAGACTGCTTATGACGGCATTGTATAAAAATATTGCAAAGTATATAACATGTTCTGAGAAAAAAAGTATAACTATACAGAAAGAGGCAAAATCTTAACAGTCACTGTCATTGGGAAGTGGAGCATGAACAACTATATTTCGGTGCTATTTTCTGAAAATTTTCTAAAATTTTTACAGTGGACATTTATCATTTATTTTATAATGGGGATGGAAGTAAACATAACTATATATATTTAAAATATATTTCAAATAAAATAAAATTTAAATATAAATAAATACAAATGTAAATCAAAATTTAAATTTAAAACATAAAGCATCCCCAAAACATTGATCTTCTAAGTGAACAGTTGGCTCTAAGAAGTGACCCTTTCTGGGCTCTTCCATCATAAAGCCTAGTAACTCTTTAAACCGACAATTTGGATATTGCTTCAAAGAGTTCTCTGATATTGCCACATTGCTAGCCAACATGGACAGTGGGTCTGGCAAACATAATTATTAAATTCTCTCTTGTGACCACATCACAGAACCCAGGCAATGGAAGCCCACACTCATCCGTTTGTCACTGAAGAAGGGCTTTACTGGGAGAAATCAGAAGTTAGGAATGACTTTTGAGAGACACAGATGTTCATGGAGAAAGGCAGCCCTGAGGGCAATGGAGCAGCATCACGCTGTGCTTACAAGACACTTGGAACTGGACATCGGTGGGCACGAGGTTATAATTCCTCTCTAAGCTGCTTGGTCACAGAAACCTACCAGCTGCCATACTTGGCAAGCTTCTGGCCCTTCCAGCCTCAAGACAACGTATCATCCCACTGTCTCCCTGTGTCCCTGCGCCAGGACAGCACCGAGGCGGCAGTGTCGAAAAGATGCCCCTTTCTGTTGTGCTGAAACAGCAACCTTCCTTCACTGCCAGGAGGCACCAAACCCTAACTGTCAGCTGAGTTGGTTACGGATCTCTAAATTCTTGATACTGCCTCATTTGGACACCTGTGGTAAACGACACTAAATCAAGGTCTCAGTACACTGATTGTCAAGGTCATGAAAAACTAGGAAAGACCGAGAAGCTGTCACGTCAGAGGCAACTGGGGAGACAATGACAACTTAATGCAGTGTGGCGCCCTGGATGGGATGTTGGAACAGAGAGGGCATTAATGGGAACGTTGGTGACATCCTAATAAAGTCTGAAGTTCAATCCATAGTAACAAATGTCCGTTTCTTCATTTTGAGAAACACACCATAGTAATATGGTAATAATCAGGGGAACCGGATGAGGTGTATGGATGTTCTCTGTACTATCTTTGAAACTTCCGTAAATCTAAAATTATTCCCAAATAAAAGCTTATTTTTAAAAGAATCAAGGCCTCTAAAGAGGAGTGGGATGAGGAAATGGTAATTGTTATTAGTCCCGCTGATACCAGTCTCACCAGAAATTCCAATAAAATTAGAAATAGTTCTGGAATTGGAATGAGATGATTTGATTCAAAACTCCATACTCTTTTCTATGGCAACCAGGATAAGTCACTTAAAACAGAGAATTTCAGTTTCCTCATCTGTAAAATGTGAATACTAGCACCTGTCTGATAGACTTGTAGCCAGCATCACCGGAAGTAAGCATCACAAGGGAGGGAGATACTTCGCACCTGCTAACTCCTTGGTGCCCAGAATAGCGCCTGGCACAACGCAGCTACCTGACAAAGACGTGTTACATGAGTGACCATATGAAGAGAGTTCAAGATGGCATCCCACTTCCATACACTGTTGCTATTAACAGCAGTATCAAAGCCTCATTCATCCTACCAGAAGTAGCTCGAAACGTGGGGGCAGGATAAATGCATTATGGCATGTGAAAACGGAACACCATGAAGCAGGCAGAATAAATAAGCCAGATTAAGATGTATCACCATGACTAGAGTCCAGCCTAACACTGAACACAAAATACAAGTTGCAGAACAATATATACAGTATGATGCTATTTATGTAAAATGTTTGCAAACATACAAAAAGCAGCTACATTTGGTTTATAGATACTGTTACACGGTGGAAAAAAACTGAGAAACACAGACCAGAAAGGTCCACTAAATGTGTGGCAGCTGTCACCTTGGGGAAAGGGCAGAGTGACTGAGGATACACCACTGTTCATCCCATCTGAGGCACAGCCAGGTCACAGGAGCAAAGAGACTGCCTTCCAAACAATGTGACCACTGACAATTGTTAAGATTGAGGTTAGATGGCTCATTAGAAGCATTCATTGTCTGCTACTATGTTATTTAGTTGTTAAAGAACACACAAAGAAGCAGAGATTAAAATAGCACAATTTAGGAAAGTCTGTCATGGGATTACTGGTTGTAAATTGCACGCTTGCAATTGGTTAGCAGAGTGCTTCTCAAAGTGGGGTTCCTGGACCAGCAGCATCCGCATCACCTGGGAACTTGATTAAAATGCAAATTCTCAGGACTCACCCGGAATCTACCGGATTCTGAACTCTGGGGGTGGGGCCCAGCAATAGGTATTTTAACAAGCCCTGCAGGTGATTCTGATGCTTTGTCCAAAGGAGAACCCCAGGACTGGCAAGGTCTACAGAGAAGGGTACCTGTCTGGCTGAGCCTTGACTAAGCCCCTTTATCTCAGACTTAAGTTTCTTCATCTCTTAAAATACGGGCCAGGTCCAAATGATATCTAAACTCTTCTAATTCTATAAATTTGTGCCAGTACATCAACTTATATAAGATCACAAGGTTAACTTTTAACACATACTTTCTCAGCCCTGAGACTGTGAGCACAGAGGTGACTGTCCACACTTCTTCTTGTCCTTCCCCTTGGCTCGTTCCGGTTCAGCCACCCCTAAAACACCCATAATCCAGTTCTCCCTCGCCTTCCTCTACTGCGCTGCTATTGAGGATTGTAAAGCTAAAACACGCTCTCTCCCTCCCTGCATCCCTTGCAGCTAGGTACACCCACGTGAAGCAGTTCTGGCCAATGTGATGAACGTGGAAGGGTTTCACTTCCTAAACACCGAACGTAGTCTAGAGGGAAGGAGGCCTTCACAGGTATCACTTCTGTGTAGCAGCCTTCTTGCAGACATGAAGATGGAGGTCACCTGGGAGGGATGGAGGCCCGGGATGCAAGGAAGCACCTGGGACTTCGAGGTCACCCAGGAACAGCTGCATCAGCTCTTTCATGCCTCCCTCAGGACTCAAAAGCCCCGTTTCTTTAAGCCAGGGCATGACTTTTCTGTCACTGCAGCTGAACACGTTCCTGATTGATGTCCCGCACGTGCCCAGCTCTAGGGAACACCTGCAGATGATAACAGGGAGAAGGAAGGGGAAGAGGAAGCAAGGGAGGAGGAAGAAATAAAGAGGTAAGACAAGAGAGGGTTGAAGAGAGCCAGGGGGGATGACTGAGGATGGGGTGCCTAAAAGGAGAGTGTTTTAAGCAAGTCTGTAAAGTGAGTAGAAAGGTCTGGAAGAGAGGAACAAAGAAGGCATGCCAAACCTGAATTTGTACAAGAAACTTTATTACATCCATTAACACATGCGTTTGATGTCTGCTTATACATATATTAATGCACATTAAAATGAATACATGACTATTAAACTGAAAAAAATATACACTGGTCCATGTGCCACCAACAGTCATCTTGTGAACCAACAGAGGCTCACCTGGCTCTCGTGGGGAGCGCTGACTGATGCAAATTCCCGGCCCAGAGGGTTTGCAGCTTTGGGTCCGAAATAGCAAAACATAAGCTGGAAAGACCCAAATCAAAGACAGCTTGAACTTAGCAGGAACCAGGACTTCTCAAAGAGCACGTTCTGTACCAAGCTGAAGGTCTTTAGGTCTAATCTTTATTTCCCTAAGGTGCACCAAATTTCTTGGCTAACTCCAGGTATAAGAGGAAATATAATGAACACAGAGGGAAGAATGGCTCCTGCTCTAGCCTTGGGAGGATTCCCATGATCCCTGAACCCCCTGGACATTCATTTTATACGTTGTGTGTTGTGTGTGTTGTGTGTGTGTGATTCAATGCACCTTTGCTCTATGTTAAGATCGAGTCTTGTAGCAAAGCACATTTTCTAAAAAACCCCTTTTGGTGTTCTGGTCGCTTTCATTTCCAAGCCTTTCCCTTCTTTCTTGTTCTGCTCTCACAACTTTTTTCCTCTTTTCAACTACCTCCCTCCAGCCGAGAGGCACAGACGGCCCTCTCCTGTTCGTGGAGAGACCATTACAGACACACCAGCCAAGATGACAGACCAGCAGGAGGTGCTGATGCGACTCATCTTCCTTTTGCTTCCCTCCTCCCAGAGGAGAGTCTGCATTTCTGCCCTTCCCCGGCCGGCCCCCAGCCCCATCTCTGTGGGGCGTGGCCGGGCACCCAGCCTGACGGTGCTCGATGGCGTTTGTCAGTGGCACCCTTTGAAGAGCACCCTGCAGCCTTGGTCCGCAGCCTTGGAATCATGAGAGGTGAGCCCACCTTTGCCACCTTCTCGTGAATGCAAAGTTGGAGCCTGTTTGTCTACCACCCACAGCGGCTGGCCACATCGTCTGCACACGGGGCCACGGGAGTCAGCCTGCCAGCCGTCTCCATGGAGAAGGGCAGAGGTCACAAGAGAAGCCACGGGGAGACATGCCAACGTATCAAAGGATGCTCAAGGCTGACAGGGATCACTTTCCTCTCTCAAAGTGGAAAGAAAGAAAAAAAAAAAACCCACACAATCTTCATAGTAGAAGCCAGATCAAGCGGGAGGGAGAGGCAGAACGGGAGGGTGAGAATGACATCTGTGTCAACTGTTTATTTTGGTGATTGTCTGCAAGTTGCAGGCAACATGGCTGAGCTAAGCTGTCATGGAAACACGATTTCGTGGCAGATGACAAGTTGGCATAAAGACAATGTAGGTGGAAAAGAGGTTCGGGCAACAACGCTACCTGTCAGGCAGGCAGAGGGAGGAAGAAAATCTACCCTCACACACTTGCCCATAATTAAATGTCAGATGTACACGACGCAGTAAAATAATTAGTGTGGCATAATTACCGTTCAGATGGAGTCCCGCGTATGTGCCAAACAAATTGCTGTACTAGAGCACAAGCTGTTAAAACAAATTGAGTTACTTAATTTTTACATGTAGCAGCCTGTTTTATCATTTCCTGAGATGCAAATGTTTCATTAATGATGCGGTCTTTCCGAGTGTGCAAAGCCCTGGGCCCCTGCAAAGGCGGATCCTTTGGTCTTTACAGAGAATTTGTAGACTAAAATCCACCGATCTTCCTCTTCCACACTGCCCCCTCCAACCTTCTCTCCACCTAGGAGCCCAGGGGATATCTGAAAGCCATAGAAGGGACCACGCCAATACCTGCTTTAAGCTCCTTCAGCGGCTCCCACTTAGAAGAAAGTCCAAAGGCCTTCAGGGGTGAGCTCTTGTGTCTCTGTGTGAGCATCGCGGGCCTCTCTCCCCGTCACTCTGCTCCAGATACGCCGGCTTTCTTTCAGCTCCGGTTCCATTCTTCTTTGACCCAAGGTCTTCATCCTTGCTGCCCCCTTTTTTCAAAACATGCCCCCTCCACTCCAACAACTCCTGTCTTCCCTCCGTAGTTGCCTAATTCTCTCGGCTTAATGTTGCAAGGAGACCTTTCCCGACCACCCAATCAAAAAGCAGGCGCCGGCCATCCCTGTGCCTCCAGCGGGTCTGCCCTGGAGCTCTGGGCTTGCTTCCCCCACAGCCCTGGCCCCACCTTGTACTATGATTGTGCACGTCGGTCTGTTCGTGTTTCTGTTTCACATCTACCTCCCCCATGAGGCGCTAAGCACTGGAAGGGTGGAGATCACATGCGCTCTGCTCCCCACGATCCCTCTAGGGCCTGGGGCAGTCCCTCGCATGTAGTAGCTGCTGGATAAATGTCCGAGCGTGATGTGTGACCCTGGGTAAATCATTTCCCTTCCCTGCGTCTCTGTCTCCTCTGCCAGACCGGTGTTGTTTCACCCTGTGGGCGGTGATCTCTTCTCCGCCCCACCGACTGTTAACTACCGTTAACACGAAGACTTTCATGAAGTAGCGTAGAAACCACCAGAAACACAGGACCAATACCTGCCCTCGCTGCCAGCGATACCAGAAGGGTAAGTATCGCTCCATGGCACTCTTCTTTCTGCATTTCTGTATTTCTATGTGTCTGTGTCCTGGGTCATGGTGTAAATTACACGTAGCTCTCTGAGGGGCAGAGACAACAAGCGTCAGGAAGTCTTCAAAACACTGGAAGCTGGAAAAGGACTGAACTGAACAAGCTCTAAGATCGCTGCGCTGGCTCCCAGCCTTGGCCTTCTTGGATCCATCTTCCCGCCGCCCCTTCACCACCTCGGGGGTAGGCTGGGAAGGTCCTTCTAAATGGGACAGAAGCTCCCTTTGTTCCCAGAGACTGAGGGACCTGAGGCAACAGCCTTGGTCCGTGAGAAAGCAGGCCCCAGTCAGTCCCAGCGTCACCGCCTCACCGGCGTGGTCTTCCATGACATGTCCCAAACAGGGAAAGGCCAGCGCCTTTCTCAACCCTGCTCCTCCCAGGACAGTCTCTGGAACAAAAGGAAAGGGGCCAGGATGCTGGACCAGGAGAACTAGAAATTAAGTTGACTCTCAATTTTCCCACCATTTGGGGAGGAGCTGGGCTGGATGTCACTGTCAGAATCCAGCCCAGGGGGGAGGGGAGGACCCCTTCCCCAGAGCGTTCCCCCAAAGCGGCAGACTTCTCAGCGGTTAACACTGACTAGGAAACAGAGAAAGCAGCATGAACTAGGAGATGGAAGTATCGGTGGTGAACTGAAAGACGTCTAAACCAAAGGGGGGTCCCTGCACGTCACCTCCTGCAAGAGCTGGCTACTTTTCCCAGTATGCTCTCCAGGACCCACGCCGCGGAGCCCCGAACACCCTCTGCCACCGAAGCGGAGATGCTGTCGACCAGAACTCTGCTCCACCATCCTATGCCCCCAGACAATCACGTGACCACCTTTATTCCTGAAGGGGCAGGAGGTGGCAGTTCAATTATGGGTCCGACTGGACCACGTGTCAATCATGCTGTGGGGGGAATTGCTGAATCGACCATTTTGGAGGTTAAACTTGATGACCCTTGGCCCCCGCTTTCAACTCCTAAAAACAAGCCTGACCCCTGAGTCTGGGCCTGGGCTCAGTTTTCCCATCTACAGAATGGGCCAGGGTATTTTTCTGATTAGAAGCACGGGTGTGTGCAGTGTGTGTACACATGTACCTATATACATGACTAAACGTATGCATATATACACACCTATATATGTATTTATATACCTACACTATATAGATTATATACACATATATGAGAGTTGAGTCATTACAGCCTAAGACTCAATCCTGGGGATCCAGGACTTGATTTAGGCCCCTGCACCTCAGATCCTGACCACCCATCTGCCTGGTACCCAGACAGCTTCACCAAAGGCCATGATTATTCATGAGTTTCATGGCTGCTGGGTTCATGAGAGCTTCTCCTGTTAGGTCTGCAGATTACTCACATCCAGATGATCGGGGCTTTGAAAGGCCTTGCTCGGCCCTATGGTTGGGGTGGAACTTAACAGGAAAACACTCATCGGATTAATTCAAACGTGCATCCTCCTTCCCTCCTTCTCCCTTGTTCTCTCTCTCTCTCTCTCTCTCTCTCTCACACACACACACA
This sequence comes from Camelus bactrianus, assembly GCF_048773025.1. NCBI lineage: Eukaryota > Metazoa > Chordata > Mammalia > Artiodactyla > Camelidae > Camelus > Camelus bactrianus. Next base: position 13,285,607 of record NC_133560.1, on the reverse strand, counting down.
CACAGCAAAACAGCCTGCTCAAAGCGGGAGGCAGGAGAAGGGTATCTATTTCTGGCAAGCTCCGTGAGGAGGCCTCAGGGGACTGGTAACTTACTCCCCTCCCCTTCTCCGATCCATCCAAGTCTCTCCTCTCATTAGCCCACCCTGGATCTCAGACCACCCCCTCTGCTCAGCGCCTGGCCAGGATACCCTCCTGCCAGGGGCTTTTCCTGGCTCGCCCCCTGCCTCCCTCACCCATGTGCCCTAAACAGCCCTAAGCTGCAGTGGCTCCGACGTCGGGAGCCCTGAGGATGACAGCTCTGATTACCTTTGACCTGTCTCACCGGCACCATAAATAAAGACACTCACCTCCTTACCCGGCTCGCATCCCAAAGGCTGGGCTGACCAACTGTCCTGATTTGCCCGGGACTCAGGGAGGGGGTCCCAGGATGTGGGACTTTAAGTGCCCACACTGGGAAAGTCCCAGACAAAGCAGGATGAGTTAGCCACACCACAGAGGCCTAAAGTCTGGTCTTGTCCCCTGAGCTCCTCTCATGGCCTTTTTTAAACCTTCTTTCCAGGACTCCTGAGCCCACGTCTCACCTGTCTCTCATTTACTGGTTCCCACCCGGCCCTTGACCAGGACTCATGAGTTATCAGGGGAGAGCGTGTAAGTCACGCAAGACCCAAGGCTCTGGAGACAGACACCTGGGTTTGACCTCTGGCTGCACACAGCTGGCGGCCAGTTACATGAACACTCTAGGCCTCAGATTCCCCATCAGGAAAATGGGGCTATTAACTGCACTCACGGTAGCAGGGGCTGCTGGTGCCCCACCCAATTTCCCCTTACTGTTCCCCAGCTGCCCTAGGGTTTGGCTGCTAACAGCTCTGAGCTGCCGTTGGAACACGGGTGTTGTTCTCCCAGAAGTGCAGGGGGATTTATGCCCACCCTCTTCAAGGAGGTGTCATCTACAGCTAATGACTGACACAGGAGGACAGAAGCCCAGCCTCCTCGCCTCAAGTGGGAACAGGCCTGAGGTGCCACTCACTGGCCAGCACTGCCTGTGGGATCAGGCAGGGGCTGGACTTTTCCTGCAGCCACACTTGGCTTGGCATCCTCCCGGTCCCATCCTGCGTCCCTCGCTTCCTTAAGGATCTCTCTGTGAGTACTTCCGCATCAAATCACTTGAGAAAGAATTCCAAGCTGAGGCACAGCTTCTAGGGAGTGCGACCTAAGGCACCTGCCTCACAGAGCAGCGGCGAAGACCAAATGGGACCGTGCACGTAAAACCCTTACGTCGGAGCCTGGCACACGGTAAGTTCCCATCTTGTGGCCGCTCTGCCCTGCCCTCTGCGCCTGAGTCTTGTCCCAGGAACTGGGACAGGTCTGGCCTCTTCCCTAGCGGTGGCACCTCAGCTGCTGTCCGACGCCCCTGTGTGTGGCACACCTGCCCAGGGGGTGTGCCAAGTGCCGGGGACCCCAGCTGTCTCGCAGTCCCTGACTTCAGCTCCAGAAAGTGCTTCAGAACAGAACTGGCCGCTAAGTGATGTAGTAATGGGGACACAGCTCTAACGTTTAGAGGAACCATAGGAAAGCTTCAGTGATCCACGGACACAGCTGAGAAGTGCTGTCTCCCTCTTGCCCCGACGGCCCCAGCCCTTCCTGGAGGGAAGACCGCCCCGGGCCCCCGTCGTCTTTAAATCCGCCTCCCAGAGAGATCGTAGACCGGAGGGCCCCCCTCTTGGTTTTCACTGAAAAGCCCTGTCCTGAGTCCAGGCACAAGTTCTCTCCCTGGTGCCGGTGGCTCCCCCCAGGTGCTCCTGCCCAGGGCTGCGAGGGCACCAGCCTGTGACTGCAGGGCACCTCCATCAAAACCCCAGAGTTGCGGGAGTCTTTCCTGTGAAGCCAGCACTGTGCTGCTAGGAAGCAGAAGAACCACAGAAGAAAGACAGGGTTCAGTCCTTGTCCTCAAGAAACTGAGGGCAGCAAAAGGATCCAAGAATGACCAGATATTGATGGAAAGGGGAAAGCGATGATTAACAAGGCCCGACCTTTACAGAGCACTCACTGTGTGCGAGGTGTTCTGCTAGCCCTTACCACTCCTCTGCTATCCCCCTCCTCCCTTCCCAGAGGGGTGCCTGAGGCTGTGAGAGGCAGGCGCTTGCCCAGGATGTATGTCTGGCCAGCAAGAGCAGGATCCAGCCGAGGCTCACACTCTCAGCTCCTAAGCTCTACTCCTCCCGGCGCAGCCCGACCCCCAGGGGCTTCCAGTTCAGTGGGCGAAACAAACGTGAGTATAAGGACCAGAACTCCAGCAGAGGGGGAGTGAGTGAAATATAACCGGGAAATAGGGAGTGACGGGGACACTATGAGGCACTGACAACACCCTACGGGGCCACGTTGTGAGACTGGGAAAAGCGGGGCTGCTTTTCCATGCCTCTTGTCAGCAGCGAGTCACCCCTTCATCTCTGCCAAAACAATGAAGAATGCTGCGAGGGAAGGCAATCTATCTGCTGGCGTCCTGGGGACCTGCTCTGTGCCAAACACCCTCCCGAGCAAATATTGATATATTAACCGCAGCTCAAACATTCTGAGTACAGCGAGCATGCCTCAGCAGGGAGGGGGCGGCTGGCCAGCTGCCACCTCCCCACTGCCCCCGTCCTGACCTAGGGGAGGAATCTGCAGGCCTGCCTGGGGGGCAAGAGACCAGAGGATGCCAAGATCCTCCCGGATGACGGGAAAGTAGCACAGACAGGCTGGGGGTAGAGCCAGATTCTGTTCAGGAAAGCGCTGCGGGAACCGCCGTCGCCTCCTCCTGCAGGCTTCAGGGATGAGCAGACGAGGCCAGGAGCAGGGGCCCCGGGCACAAGGAATTAAAGAGATGTGGCAACGACTCCGAAGGTCTAAGGGAGACCCCGCGCTGAGTTCTGCGCGGTTCCGGATCACAGGGCTCTTATTTGTATTTATACACGTACAGTAGTAACAAAACCCAGAAACCTGTTTTACCTCTTTTCTTTCTTATTTCCTTCATCACTAAAGGCACGGCTGGAATTCCTTTTTTTTTTTTTTTTAGATTTAAAAGTGAAATATGTAATTCACTGGATCAGAAAATGCCAGAGCCTAAAGGGACACAAGACCTGACTTCATCCAAACTCCTGTTTCAGTGATGAGGAGACGGAGGCCCAGGCAGGCAAATGTACCTGCCCAAGGTCCCAGCTAGTCAGTGACGAGCCCGGAGTAGGACCCAGGCTTCTGTCTCCTGCGGAGTTAATCCTTGCCTCCTCACCACCGGCCCCAGCCTCAGATACCACTGCCAGTTTCCAGTGGCGGCCAGTGCGTCCTCTCAGCTGTGAGTGAGCACGGGAAGGGCCGGGTGGGGGGCGAGATGAGGAGGGGGGCAGGTGGGGCGGGGCGTACGCAGCTGCAGGTGCTCCAGGCGCGCCAGGCAGCCGCGTGTGAAGGAAGTCGGGCACACCCAGGTGGTATTTAGGAAGGATGTCAGACATGCAGGGCCAATCCTGGGGGCCCACTCTTACCAGCTGGGAGTTGCCGCCTGGACACCTGTGTCAAGAATGATTCTGAGGCATCTTCTAGGCACTACGAGACAGTAATTTGTGATCTATTTGTGATATTGGCCTTGGCTACAGGCGAGAGTCTCAACCAATACGCCAAGTATTTGCCGTCCCTTCCTGTGTGTGTAAGGACCACGACGATGCTTGAGGCTGCGATCTTTCTGTCCCAAGAAACCCTTCCAGGTCTCTCCAAGGAGAAAATGGGACAGTCTATGAAAAATGCCAAGTACATAATAGGGGCTTAATAAATTTATTCATCGGAAGGAAGGAAGGGAGGGAGGAAGAGAAGAAGGAAGGATGCAGGCAGGATATTCCTGGCATCCCCTGGAGCTTTACTGCCTTGAAAAACCCCTTCTTCTCTCCGGGACTTGTCTCCCCCTTGGCAAGGCTGCTACAGGAAGATCCCAAAGAGCCGCTCCCTCCACTAGGGGCCAAAGTTTACTCAGAAACTCCTGAAGCACTAGTAGGTCTTTGGTAAGAAACTCAGAGCCTATTCACCCCACGGAGACCCTGAAGTCTCCCCTTCCTTCCTTCCAAGAGCAAACTGTCACACAGAGGTCACCTCTCCAGGGGGTGTTGCAACCACAAAGACCAACAGGAGAAGAAGGGAGGCGAAAGAGAGGGCAGGCAGGCGAGCAATGGGGGCTGCTCCACCAGGGTTCAGGGGAGACACTGGTTAAAAGAGGGAAGACCATTTCTGAGGGATGGGACCAGTTGGAAGAATCACGTAAGAGGAAGGTCAACCATGCTCCTCCCCACTGCCTTCTAAATCAAGTGTAAAACCCTTTGGCCGTCAGCCTCCAGCAGCGCCCTATCTTTGAGTCTAATCTCCCTGTGTCACCTTCGTGCCATTTGCAAACTGATCCTCTCACGGTAACCTAAACAACCCAACTTCTTCCCTGTGCCATGAGTTTGGCTCACTTTTTTTCCTTCCTTTTTGCTTTTGAACTGTTCAGAATCGGACCCATCCTTCAAGATTCAGCTCAGGGCCACCAGCTCCAAGAACCCTCTTCTCTGTTCCCTTGATTTGTTCTGTCTCTTTTTCTTTCTCTTTTTCACTCACGCACATACACACACTCAAATAGAAACAGACTCAGGTCTACCCCAATTCCATCCCCCCCATCATAGAACTGTACCCAAAGACATTGTGCCTGCTATAAATACTGTCAAAGAAACAAAAAGAAACTTAAAAAAAAAAAAACCAACTGCCACAAAGCTAATTTAAAAATCTTAAATTCCTCCACTCCAACTCTCCTTTCTTTGGAAAAGGTTTTGTTCAGACCGCAGAGACCTTCAAACATTTTTTTTTAATAAAGTCAGGTCATGAGTGTGCATAATTCTGTGGTGTGTGCCCATCCATTGTGTATTCGCTGTGAATGTAAACTAAAACTTAACCAGTTAACGTTATTTATACTCTGGATGGAGACTTCTCTTTTAATAAAACAGAATCCGTTAAGGATTATAAATAAACAGTGTTTTATGAACTAAAACTGCAGTGTACTAGTCACTCAAGGGCAAAAACTGGGCTCTGGGAGGCTCAGCCAGCTATAAATAAAGATAAGGCCCTGCCAGGCATGGGCTTGGGCAGAGTAATTGCTGACTCCATAATCAGCCTCTCCCCTCCTCCTTCAGGCTCGCAAATCACTTGGGCGTTGGGTCACTGCCCACTGGATTCAGCCCAGAGACAGAGAGAAATGGCAAAGCAGTTCATTAGCTTTGAGACAGAGTGTAGACTGGGACTCACGAAGTGTCTAGGTCCTGAGTCAAATGACAGAGCGCTAATCCTCGAAGCCCTGATGAGTCTGCTCGAGAGCACCCGTGAGTTGAGCCTGGGTCCTAATCAGGGGGTGTCCCCACTAAACCATCCCACCCTCTCTGGGACAACCTGGTCCCACATCCCCACTCCCACCCCACAATTGTACAGCGGGGGTTGCCAACCACCCCAGCTCCAATCCCAGGCTGCCGTCACTGGTCCACGTGACAGGCACGTGTGCCAGCAGAGCCAACGAGAGTCCACACTGGGAGCTGTTGCGCCTGGAGCTGGAAGACGACATCCTTTCCACGTTGGTCGTGGGTGGAAGAACACATCTTTGGAGCTTCTGGAGACCACCTTTCTGCTACATGAAGCCCACCCACAGAGAAAATACTCTGTATGACACTACAGTGATGGATGCGTGTCATTGTACGTTTGTCCAAACCACAGAATGTACGCCACTGAGAGTGAACCCTAATGTAAACTGTGGGCTTTGAGTGATTATGTGTCAATGCCGGTTCATCAACTGTAACAAACGTCCCACTCCGGTGGGGGATGTTGACCATGGCGGGGCCATGCTTGCGTGGGGGAGGGGTAGATGGGAAACCTCTGCGGCTTCCTTTCAACTTTGCTGTAAACCTAAAACTGCTCTAAAAAAATAAAGTCTGGGGAAAAAAAAAAGATAAAAAGAAAGCCCATTCAATCCAGAGAGAATAGAGATGCAGAAAGAGGAAAAGGGGATGAGTCCTAAAAGCTAGTAACTCCTCATTTTTTTATAAGTTGTGTCTGTGCCTCATCCTAAAGCATCCTTGTCAATGCTATTCTCAGTAACTGTACCATCATTTACTGAGCACCTATTAGGTGCCAGATGTTGCACTAAGCCATACAGGAAGGCCAACAACACTGTCGTTAGGGTTACTGTCTATCGAGGGTTTACAGTTTGCTAAGGGCTCTCTGTGGACTGTCTTCTTGTCTAATCCAGACACCACCAGTGAAGCAGATATTCCCACCTCCTTTCTGCAGATGTAGAAACTGAGGCTTAAAGAGGTTGGTGGCCAGTGGTGACCACAGCCAAGATATAAACTCAATCTGACACCAAAGCCCAAGCCATAACCCGCACACTGTCGCAGTGCAGTATGATTTCAATTTTGTTTAAATAAACAATACGGATGCATGTGCGTGGGTGTATGAGAGAAGGGGGAGAGAGAGAGGAGGGGAAGGAAGGGGAGGGAGGGAGAGAGAGAGAGAGAAGAGCTCACAACAGGCAGGCTCACGTGGGTACATGGTGAAAAATGGGGAGAGAGTGTAGAAATATGAAAGCAGAAGGTCCTGGATCTCACACTGCCAGCATTAAGCAGTGTCAGTAGGTTGAGGACTGTGATTCCAGCCTTGACTGTCCCCTGTAAGGGAAATGCCTGGTGCCTGGCAGGATCTCCATAAACACTGCAGCACAGAAGACAGTCACAAAGCTACTCTCTCACTTTATGCTCACAATTTTGCTATGGTGTAGACAAGAGAAGGCAGCACCATGTTTATTACATGGACGGGAAAACTGAGGTCCATCAAGCTGCCTAGCCCTTTACATGTGACACTCACCTCCTTCCCCTCTGGGTTCCGGTCCACTGACAGTAGTTGCTGTTCTCTGAAGGAGTCTCACCGGCTCCTGTCTCAGAGCCCTTGTACCTGCTCTTCCCGGGACCAGGCTCCTCCCTCCCTCCCACACTGGCCAACTGAGTTCGTCTCCTGCTGGTCTCAGCTCCAAGTGCCTCTTTCCTGACCATTTTGATGCCCCGGTGTATGCTCCCATAGTCCCTTTCTCTTGCCTGGCACGTTTCAGGGCTTCTCGTGAAGTATCTGGGTTATTATTTCATTAGCATCCAGCTTGTCCATCTGTCTATAAACTCCTGAAGGCATGGGACATGCTTATTGTGCTCACCACTTCACCCCAAGAGACTTGCGCAGTGTCTACAATGCTCGCAACAAACATGTGGCATATGACGCGAGAATGAATGAATGTGTGTCCAAGGATGACGCTGGAATTAAAAGTGCCCCCAGCATGTCAAATCCTAAGGTGGAGTCTGGTGTCTCTGGGAAGCCACGCCCGCCACTCAAGGCCCCTGGCCGCACTGAGCTTGGCCCCGGCCTTCTGGGTGACTTCTATGGCAGGAGAAGGTCCACTGGCCAAGACCTCAAAATCAGCTGTGAGATGCCAAGTCTTGTAACCGGGGCAGAAAAAGGCAGGCTTGTCACATGCCCGACTCTGTAAGAGCAGAGGCAGTTGTGAACTGAGAAAAGAAAAGCCAAGAAAGAAAACGGGGCCTGTTTGGAACACAAGCCTCTCCCCTCCCTCCCCCTGAATCAGCCAAGGAGCACCTTTCACTGCCAGCTGATTATGTTTAACCACGGGCTTTTGTCCTCGCCCGATAATTGCCGCCTTTTTAAACCCAGTCGCAAAATTAATTGCCCCTTAATGAAGCAGGGTAGCAATTAAGGGCAGCGAACCTTGCGAGGAAGGAGAAACACATTTGTTGGCGGTGTGTCGTCAGGAGCCCGACTTTGGAGCCATCGTCATTACGGTTGTAATTATTTTCCAAGGCTGCGTGACACCTCCGTAGACCCGCTTGGAGCTGCCAGGCTCTGGAGGAACCCATTGTTCCTTTAGAGTTAATTAGAGTCCAATTTGGAACTTCCTGTCTCCTGGACTAGAGAGGAAATACAATTTATTATTTTGTGATGCCCACTAAGGTCCGCTGAGGGTAAGTGGCCTTCCCGGGAAAGCCTGGTACTGCCTGCTGGCCTCTCCTGTGTCGACACTGCCCCTAAGGTAGGGACGTGCAGACACTAGAGAAGCCAAAGCTGCAGGCAGAGCCCACGGACCTCCACTCAGCGAGCCTCCCTGGGTCGAAGGAAGCACACCTGTGTTATCAGCCTTGCAGTAAGGCAGCCGCAAAGAAGATCTTTACAACCAAGTGGCCAGGGTGGAGTGGCTGGGCTCCTTGTCACCCTTTAGCATAATTAATTGCCCTTAGGGCAGACAGCTGAGAAGCAGAGAGATGGCTAAACCTGTCTGTCTGTCCCTGGCATCCTCTGGGCTCTGGAATAATGCTCAGATCTCAAAGCTAAATTATTATTACCACGATTATGATAATAACAGAAAGAGTGACAGCTAACACATACTGAGGACCTACTACCTGCCAGGGCACTGTGATTCCCACAACAGTTGCCCCAGAAATGCACTGCACCTCCATTTGACAGCGCAGAAGAAACTCAGGCACAGAGAAACTGAGTCACGCTTCCAAGGGCACACAGCTACACGGCAGAACCAGGGCACAAAGCCAGGCATAACCACAAAATGTACTCCTGCTCAAGCACAGGCTGGTGGCATGGTACAGCGACACTGATGCAGCACGTGGCCCTGTGTCATTATCCTACTAACTAACGACAGCTTCCAGCTTTAGGACAGGGGGATCCACTGCCCCGAGGGAGCCTGGTGCCCTTCAGGATGCCGCCAGCTGCAGGGCTTGAATCACTTCATTTCCCCTGGTTCTGGTCTGATGACAATGGCTTGACGTTCAAGGCACTCCACAAGCCAGCTGGCCCCAGTCATCCTCCAGCCCCTTCATGTGCCCTCCCTTGCCACCCGTCTCAGATCACTCCAGCGCCTCCCGGCTCCCCGGCCACCTGTACAACTGCCTCCATGTGGGATGCTCTTCCTGCCTCTCTCCCTCTCTCCACATTTGTGAGTTCTTCCAAACCCAACTGGTGTGCCCCATGTCTTAAGGACACCTTTGCCAAAGATTCAGCTCGCTGGGACTTTGTCCTCCTTGAAACATCTATTGTCCTGAGTTTTTCAAATTTCACATAAATTTTCCAAGCTGATACATGGATGTATACATATATGTGTACACGTATTTTATTTGTTTGTTTGCTTGTTTATTCTTGCTTGCTTGCTTTCTTAATGCATGATACTACCACATCATCTTTTTGTGCAGCAGAATCCCTGAGCTGCCACTTACCAGCTGTGTGACTTTGGGCAAGTCACTTAACTTCTCTGTGCCTCAATTTTCTTGTCTGTAAAATGGAGATAATGATTGTGCCTACCTCACAGAACTGTTTGCAGTTAATATGGGGAAACCACTTAGCCTAGTGCCTGGCTCAGAGCAAGTGCTCGGTCAATGTCCACTGGCGTCATCTGTCACACTGGACTACAGCTCCTTGTGGATGGAACCACGGCTGATGCTCCTGTGCAAGAGGACTTGCAAGCTCATATCTATTTGTGGACTAATTTGAGAGACCCTGGCCCTCTGCACCTTTCTTTCTAACTTTTGTACTTTTTAGCCCAGCACTTTTGGAGGTGCCAGCGTGGGAGTGTGGAGAGACCCGGAGCCCCCCGCTTCTTAGTGGAGGGTGTCCAGTCCAGCCTGCCCCATGTCCAGTGTCCCCCGGCCCTTGGAAGTTTCAGCACTGGAGTCTGATGCTGACTCCCCAGACACTGCAGCCCAGGCACGCAGAGCTGTGAGCCTTTCCCTCTGCCTCCAAGTCCTCCCTACCCTCTCCAGGGCTGGAGCCCCGAATTCTTAAAGCCGAAAGGAAGCCCCTGTACTTCCGAGAGAAAGATCCTAAGCTGATATATCCCTGTATATTTTTGCAGGCCAGAGCGAAACAGGAAGAGATGTGGGTCGGCAGCTTTGGAAGCCAACCATCCCATCTCCTGGCACTCAGGGTCAGGTCTCTGTTCCTCCTTCCGCACAGCTCCAAGCTCCAGGGACTTCCAACATCTTCTAAGCCTTGGTCCATTACTGCTGCTCATGTTCAGGTTCAGGATCATTCAGGCATGTTTGGATGCTGCTGGAAAACCCCAGTGGGTTTGGAAAGATGGGGGTGGCCCCAGCAGCCCATGCTGGGCCCGTGTTTAGCCAATTTAACTTTGTAAGATGCTCCAGCTCCACAGACGCGTGGGCTGCTGCTCAGCTTCTCTTTTTAAAAGGCCGGAGAGGAAATAAAAACGAATGATGACAAAATGTCCACACGGGTAGAAAAACAGAATAGCTTGAAAGCTCCAGGGTAGGAAATGACACAATTTAATTAACTATTTGAAATAAACATGTTTGGTGCCGCTAGCAGAGCTGTTTGTTTGCCTTCACAAAATAATGCTCTTAATAAGTCTGAGATTAAACGTTCTACAGATTAATTAAATGCAACACCTTGACGTGCAACGTTAGGAATGGCCAAGGAGGTATATTTTCTTCGCACGTTGTTCGCGGACTGTTGTCCTCTTGCATAAACAGCTTCCGACCTCTGTTAAGTGTTGTATACAAATTGTCACTAATTATGATTCGGCATTGGCACTCATATAAAATGCTTGTTTCTTAAATGGTCTAATAAATGCTTAACAAGGAAACGGGATGGATCAAATTTTAACTGTGATGTAGTGGAGCTGACATATTTAATTACAGCCTGAAAGTCCGAAGTTGCTCTCCAAGGCAGATCAGTGGTGTTTGTGACTAACAGCACCATTTAAAAGTCAAAATAATCATAATATCTGCCATTTATTGAAAAGCTACTCTATCCCAGACACTGTACTGCACACCTACTATTCACAGAAGTCCTTTACAGGAGTATTAGCATTCCCATTTTATAGAGAAGACTGAGGGTCAGAAAGGTATGATCTGCCAAAAGCTAAACAGCGGGTAGACGGAGGAAGCGGGGATTTGAAGCCAGATCTCTCTGACTCTAAAGTTCACGACCACCGGCCACCCAGCCTCCTAAAAGAGAGGAAAGAAACACAGCCTGGGAAGTTCTAATCACACGCTAATTGCATGACAAATTAAAAGGAAATGATACTAACAGATTTTATTTGATTGCTTAGAGAAGGGAATTTTGTACTCAATGATCGCTTGGGGGTAAAATCATTGTAAATGGTCTTGTTAGAAAAAGATACAGCCTGACCTCACAAAGGAATACAACGTGGGCTTTTTTCCACCATGCGGTAAGACTCCTTTATTAATTCCAGCTCCAAAATTCTGTTCCTGTCATCTACACTGCAGTATGGCTTTTCCCTTCTGAGGGTTCTGCAGGGATTGACTTTGGACTTCTCAGTCTGTCAGTAGCCGACCTAGACTCCGGAGGCCCCTGGTGCACCCTCTAGTGGCTATCAGTACAAGTCCAGAGACTCGAGGAAACCAGGACCTGAATGGGGCCAATATTTAACCGCTTTTGCCTGTGCCCATGAAAGCGAAGGGGGGCACACTGTCTGCTGCTGCACAACTTGAAAGATCATGGGCATAACTAATGGTAAATGATTTTAGAAACCTGGTTATGCAATTGTGTCTCAAATCTGGAAGGTCTTGGGGGTACTCCGTTAACAATTCAATTCTGTCCTTCTGAGTCAGGAATGATCAATGTTAGACGATCCCACTTAATAGGAATCTGAGCCATAGGCGGTGGGTACCGCTGGACGCTGGACGGCCACAGCATGCTGGAGAGGATTCCCTGCTTCAGTGGACCTCTCTGTGTGCAGGGCCAGAGCCAAGGACTTTAACTGCGTATCTCATTTCATCCTCGTTTTACATTCCTCTTTTACAGATGACAAAATTGAGGCTCTGAGAGAGAAAGCAATTTGCCCAGAATCACGCAGCTGGTGATTGGGATTCCAACCCTGGCAGTTAGACACGAAAACCAGGCTCCTCTCCATTACGTTTTGATATGCAATTGGATATTGCAAATATTCCTTATACGAGCAACAAACAAATAACTGGTTTCTGTTTTATAAAGTCTTGTGCAGATTAGCGAGGGCTTTTCTGATTTCCCCCCTCATAGCCTGTTGTATGCAAGACCTCAAAGTTAATTACTACACCAGACACTCCACAGCAGAGATAAACAGCAGGGCCCCTTGCCTTGTGTGCCTGCCATTACGGTCTGGCCCAGGCACGCCCGCAAATGGCTAATGAGGTTAAATATGAAGTAAGATAAAGCCGTGAGGCTGAGCAGGTTCTCAGGGACAAGCAGATGACACTTGGGTCTAAACAATGGTCTAAATAAGGAAAGGAAAATGGCCTCTGTTTTAGGCTGGGATCAAGGAACACCATCCCATCCTACTCTACACACACACACACCCATTTCCCGCTCTTTCTCTCTCTCACACACACACACTTTTTCTCACATATACACACCTATGTCACATAGGGATGTAAGAATTTTGGGTAGAGTAGCCAGTGTCGCTTCTTTGTCTTAAGGGGGTGCCAGCATACAGAGTGTGAGAGGTCTGGCCTGGGAATCAGGCAACCTGGCTTCTGTTCTTGGGCCTCACTGAAGCACTGTGACCTTGACCAACACCTTGAACAAGAGCTCCGGTCTGAACAAGAATGGTCCTACCTACTCATCTCCAAAGGACCTGGGGATGCAGAGCAGCGTCCAGATATCATTCAGTAAATGATGTCATTCTTAAAGGGACCCCCCCCCCACCCGCCCGCTGCACGTGGCTTCGTGAATCGGCAATTTGAACTCCCACTAGAGGGGCTGGAAACATCTACTGAATTTGAGTCCCCAGCAATTTAGAGAGAGCAAAACTCCAACCTTTCTTGACCCCGAGAGAGAGGACCCCCTAAACATTTTGCAGCTGGACTTCCGGATGGGAGGGGCTCAGCAGTGGAAGAAATCCCAGCAACACAAGCTGGGACTTGGGAGGCAGGTGTCAGGCCAGGAATCAGCGCAGGGAGTGGGGGAGAAAAGCTGCACGTAAGGGACACTGGGATCAGCGTTTTCCACGGAAGCAGCAATCCCCCTGCTTTCCACCGAACCAGCGGCTCTTGGCCTGGCCACGGCCCTCTCTCCCTGCACAGCAGGGGGCCATTCCATTCAATGCACCACTGGCAGCCGTCTCTGCCTGGGAGAGTATTCCTTCCACTGTGCACGGCCCTGCTTCCCCCCTTTATTGGGATCAACCCTCCTGTCCTCATTTCTGAGGCTTCCCTGAGCTCCATCCTCTGCATCACGGGTACCGGGTTCTAACAGCCAAACGATACTATAGGTGCGGCACTCACCCCAAAGAGCTAGGTCGCTTTAAAAGTCAGTTTGGGATAACAGCTTTGGTGAGCGGAAAATCAGAGCTGGAACAACCCTCCCATCAGGACCCAAATGAGCTTCCTCTGCAGAGTAGACAGTGTGCTGTATCTGAGGAACGTTTCAGCACCGGCAGAAGGGGGGTTGGCGAGGGTTCCATGTGACATCAGCATCATACTTCGTGGGAACTTTGTTTAGTCAGATGACAAGATCATTTGCTACTAACTTCTTCCCAGGTCCCAGTTAAGAGCAAGCCACAGAGATCAGGGTAAGGTGCTCATGACTGCTCCGTCTACCTCTGAAGGGCTCGCTTTCCACACAGGGTGTGTGGGCAAGGAAAACGAAGAGAAAGAGGCAGAAGGGCAAGGTGGTTAAGGGCAAGGACTTTGGAGATGCCTGGGTCCGGGTTCAGAACCCATCCCTGGTGCTTACCAGCCGAGTGACCCTGTTCAATCTTTCTAGGCCTTAGTTTTCCCTTCTGTAAAATGGGGATAATCAGTGCATCTCTCAGGGTGTTGCTGGAAGAGCAAAGAAGATAAAAATATGTACACACAGTGCAAGATGAGATCTTGAGATCTCAGTACTTCTTGTTACCGTCATCATCCTCGTTATCATTACTACCGAAAGGCCAGCAGACAACGGCTCCCTTGGCTAGGCAATACTGGACCTAGGGAGGCCACATAATAGTGGTACAAAAGGGCCCAGGCTTGAAGTCAGGGGGTCTTGGCTGGAATGCCTGCTCTGTAACTTACAGTACATTCACAGCGCACATGCACTTAAATGGGGGCAAATTCCAGTATGTGCATTTGTTACAAAGAAGAAGAGCGAGACAGGCAATCACAGAAACAGCTACCTGCCACAGTGCTCAGAAGGCGAACGTCCCGAGAGCTTGGCAGGGGAGGCTCAAACCTGCCACTCCCTCGGGCATCTCAAAATACAAGTCAACTACTTTAGCTGGTACTCCACTGGAGAAACTGCTCTCTTCCAACTCTGGAGGGCAAATCGGGCGGCCACAGCTCTTGGTGGGGGTGACTCGTGTTATTTTTCAGGGTAATTTGGACTACACATGATTTTTTTTTTTGCCTTGTGTGCTGAGTGTAAGGGCGGAGGGTCTCCTGCAGAGCTGTGAGAAGTCGGGACAGGAACCTCGAGATCCTCAACAGGAGAGTGGGGACAACAGGCCTGACAAGTGGATCCAGTGCTGCCCACGTGTTTGTGAACCACATTCACAAGTAAAGGGAATAATTCTTTCCCTCCCTGACATCATCGGAGTTCCAGCCTCAGGCTGAATGAGGGAGGGAAGTAGGTTCCCCTGAGTGTCGGATTCCCAGGGCGTAACAACAGGCACTCCCACCCCAACCCCAGGGACGGGCCAAGGGGCCTCCCCACATTAGCCTGGTTTAGCTCTGAGCGCTTCACAGCTTCCTGGTCTCCGCAAGGGTAGCACTTCCCCCTTTTCAGGTTAAAAGCACTCTAAAAATACCTCCGGAAGGCTCTGAGGTCCCACAGCCTCGCTGCTCTGATTTTAATCCAGTTCACATCTCCTGGGGCGTGTGTGTGGCTAAGACATCACTTTGCTCACGTGGGCCAGGTTTCTGAACTCACAGCTGAATATTGACAAGCTGCTTCAGTTCAAGTCACGCGGCCCACCCCTCACTCCACGTGGGCCCAAGAGGAGGGCAGGAGGACCCCCGACCCCTCTTTGACTCAGAGCAAGTTTCTAATATTTGGCAAATGGACAAACAATGGTTTTTTTCTCTCCCTGAACAACCCCTGAAGTCCAAAAAGCCTTATATCCGGCTTCCGGACTTTACAGAGCAATGGAAATTATATTGGGCAATTTACAGGTCCCTTTTAGAATTCCCATTCTCTCAACAAATATGATATCCCGCAAACTGTGGCAGCGGACTGAGTTTTATTTGCGTGAGTGGCTAAGTGGTATTGCCACACCCCTGCTGTTTTCATATGTCCACTAACAGACTGTCAAGACAACATTCAGATACTTGGCATTTTTTTTTTTTTCCTTTGGAAACGCCCAGGCCTGGATTTTCTCTTTGGCTCCAGAACAGGCTGTGTGTCAGGCAGAGCCTGCTTGCTCTCTGCCTGGGGGCCTGTCCTGAATCGGTACGAGGAGTTAATTATCACCTGGGCGGAAGGGATCTCGGGATTTCTGCCTCACAAGTGGGGACGCTCCATCTTCAGCACAGCTTTGACTCTGGTTCTAAACCTGACCTTTTAGCTCAACTTTTGCCTTCAGTCAACACCTGGGACTCTGGTTCTGGTTACTGGTTCCAGGTGTCTTCCTTTGCCCTGAGCCTATCAAGGTGAACAATGTGACACCTGAGTCCTTTAATGCGCAGGGGTTGCCTCTGAACTCTTCCCATCCAGCTGAAACCTTGACAAGGTCCCCTGATGCTGCCAGCCTTTCCAGAGCTCTGGGTCACACAGACTCCTGGCTTCTCCATCACTTGTTCTGCTGCCATTACTCGTAATTACCTCCCCGGGGTAAAAGCTCTTTGGCATTACCGACGTCACCTTCACGGCCGTACTCTCCACTTCCTGGGGTCAGCCCCCTGCTGTCACCTCCAGCTGAGCCTGACTCGGCCCCTTCTGCCTATTCCTAGGGTTCTAGGTCTATCCCCTGCCCGCCTGTCTCATTTCACGGCTGGGAATGGGGCTATGCCCAGGCGAGAGGGGATGCACAGGCTCTGGAGTTAGACTGCTGGCTTCGAATCCCAGCCCCAGAGCTTCCCTGGCTGTGCAACCTTGAATTTGTTTCTCAGTCACTCTGTGCCTCAGTTTCCTCCCTATAAAGTCAAGACAGCCCCATGGCATTGTCCAAGGAATTCAATCTGATAGTGATTATAAAGGGTAGCATGATGCTTGGTAACTTTAAAGTGCACAATAACTATTAGCTGTTGTGCTAATTATGGGGTGTTGACGTTCAGGAATTTGAAAATTTATCTTGAAATCTGGGGCAAACTGAGAACGTGGATTAGAGAAAATGAGCCTGATTTGTTGGAACGTTCATTTTGAACGTGCAAGCTCACCAATTTTCCAAATTAACCTTCAAAGCAATCTCAGACCGAGCCCTCTTTTGGCCACATCTCATGTTTTACTTAAGGAACATAACAGAGGAAGTCATCTAAAACTCAGCTCTAAGACTCAAACAGAATGAGAGCACTAAAGACAGGCATCTTGACCTGCCAGCTTCACGGAGACCTGGTTACAGTAACTCTAATGTGAACGAGCAGTTGCGGTTTCTGGTAGCCTAGTGTCTGGTGTTTGAGCTGGTCAACCCTGTGTCTGTTGAGTCAGATAAGGACCAGTTTACAAAGCACATTCACATATTTGCCTCCACAAAAGGACAACGCGCTCAAGTCTTCCCTATCAACGCGGTCAGCATTCAGAGCGTGCATTCCTACTCAGACAAAGCGAGCCTGTTCCAACCGCTGTCAACACCTCGGTGTCTGCAACTGATAGCATCAGAGCCGCTCTCCTGGCTCAAGTCACGTTTACATGATGCAACATCACAAACAATTTGGATCTGAAATTAATTTCTTGAAAACCCCAATGCCCCACAAGCTGCTAAAAGTATAAACTTTTTGTCCTAGGTAAAATCAAATCGCTGAAGCAAACGGTCCCTAAATGAACTGATCTCAATTCTAAGGTGGATACAGGGCTGCAGCTGAGAGAAGGTAAGAAAAGTATATAAACCTTAGTCTCCCCATCAGTGGAATGAGCCTGCGCCCCTGTGTAACTTGGGGGCACATGACCCTTTGAGGGAAACTCAAGGGAGAGTCCTTTCCTTTAAATAAGGGCTTATGGGGACATGGATCTGACTAAGATATCACTCTCCAACTCCCCACGTGACAGATGCAAACTGGGGCTGCCCTTCCTGAAGCACAGAGGTGGGCACAGATGGGGAGAGAGTTTGCTTGTGAACTTTGGCTAGAAGGACCATCTTTCTCCTGAACCTTGCCTATGGCAGCATTTCCTGCAAGATGTCTCCCCGGGACACGAGGCTCCTGCGATGCTCCATCATGAAACGGATCCGTGACCAGGCAAATGGGGGAAACTGCAGATTTTACAACGCACATCAGCACGTGAAAGGTTCGTAGAAGTCCCACAGTAAATGTGTTTAACTTATTTTAACCTAGAATTTCTCAAATGTTCTTGGCCATGGAACTTTTTAATTTACTAGCCCATAGTAGCTTCAGGAAACACTCTGGGAAATGTCAGGCTTATGATTATAAGCCACCCAGTTCATTCTCCTGGCAGCAAAAGAGAAAAACAATGACTCTCATCCCAGCTCATTCCCTCTTGACAAAGGGTGAGAAATCAATACGATGGTAGAGAGAAGACTCTGAAAACACGGTTTCCTCTAAGACAGATGTCTTGCAGACAGCCACAGAGCACATGTGTGCATACATATGTGCATGCACACACGCGCATGTGCGCACGCGCACACACACACACACACAGAGCCAGGCAAAATCCCATCTAATGGCCCTAAAGACCCAAATTGCAGACACCCTGATTCATCTCCACCCCCAGTGGCTGTTCTGACAAGCATCCTGCTCAGCCTGTCAACAGTCTTTCTGCCCCTGCAGCCTGGCCCTGGGATTGGCAGGGGGAGAGGCGCTCCAAGGCAGTAGAGGTAGGGAGGCCCAACTGTACACCTTTTCTGCCCCACCCTGGGCTGTTTCCTCCCTTTGAGAACAGCTTTTCATCAACAGTTCAGTGGAGAGCATCTTCCACCTCTTTTGTAATGGGCGCCAGGCAGAAATCTCTAAGAACAATCACTAGGGGATTGAGAGGTGGATTTATATATGGATAAGCCATGGCTCAGGCCAGCCGGCTCAGGTCTGCCCTGTCAGGACCATCAAGGTACCTGACGAAATGCTTTCAAAGCTATCTTAGAGGACTTCTGCTTCTGGGAAGGTGGAGTAGATGTTTTTCCTTACTTCTCCCACTGAGTTCAATGTAAAGCCCTGGAAATGATGTGAAACAAATATCCTAATGACACGGTGGTGAGCTCCTTGGGTTTTCTATTTGCCTCACCTACCCCAGACCTGCTGCTGGTGAAGCCAGCAGCCCCAATCTATCAGGGGGCACAGACCGAAAAAGCCACCTCTCCTAGTCAAAGGAGTGGAAAAGAGGCCGCCTCTCAAGCAGGAAACTTCGGGACAATAAGTGCTCCACTCCAGCCACACATCACAGAAAACTCCGTAGCCTCATCTCCACCAGCACCGGCTAAGTGGGGAACCGAGACTCCTACCCTCATCAACCTGACAAGGCGTCCCAGCCCCTTGCTGAGGGAGTAACAGAGGAGGCCAAGCTCCTGCTGCTGAATGCCAATGAAACCCCTCCCTCCCCGTGGTGTCAGTGGAGACCACACGGCGGGCCTGGTCTTCCAGACTCGCCTGGTGACAGGCGACAAGCTGGCTCTTCCCAACAATCTAACCACTGTGGTGGTGGCAGAGGAGTCCCAGGGAAGGTCAGTGCTTTAACCACTGCCCATAGATGAGGAGGTCACCTTTACCCACCCTGTGGTGTTGGGGAAGCCATGTGGAAAGCAGTAAAAAGGCACTTTGCCCTCGCAGCTGCGTGGTATCAACAGTTGGGAGCTGAACCCCACTTTCATCCAGCCCCCAAATATCAAGGATCCAGCCATAACAAGGCAACCTCTCCTCCAAGTATCAAGGGGGAATCAGGACTTCTGCCCGCTCTGCAGTAACAAGGCAGTACCACCTCCGCCCACTGTCAGGGCAGTGTCAGGAGCCTGCTAAAACAGAAGACTTAAATAAGATCCAGAGTTCCATTGCATAACACCCAAAATATCCAGTTTCAATAGAGCCATCACTCATTGTACCATGAACAAGGAAAGCCACAACTTAAATTTGAAGGGACAATCAAAAGGTGTCAACACTGGTGTGGATTTTTAAAGCAGCCATCATGAAAATGCTCCCACGAGCAATAAAGAATAGGCTTGGTACAAATGAAAACCCAACAGTCTCAGCAAAGGGACTGAAGATGAAAGAAGAACCAAATGGAAATTTCAGAACTGAAAAATACAATAATCAAAATGAAAAACTCAGTGGGTGGGCTCCACAGCAGAACGGAATGAACAGAGGAAAGAATAAGTAAGCTTGGGCGAAGACGGGGAAGATGGCGGAGTAGAAGGACGCTCGCAGGTCACCCTCTCCCACAAATACACCAAGACCCACATCTACAGACCCACTCAGCCAACCAGGGCACCTGCGGAACTCCGAGAGAACATCGCCCTCTTCAAAAGATAAAGACGCCAAAAATCTGGTAGGAGAAAAGGAAAAAAGAAAGAACAAAAGGCAAAGCAGCGCGGGATGGGTCCCGCGGGGAGGGAGCGGCAAAGGAGGACTGGCGCTTGCTCGCTGGGTCTCCCCTCTCCAACGGAGAGGCCAGCGGGACGGAGGGGGAGCCTCCGAGGCTCGGATCTGTACAGAGCAGCCCTTGACTAACAGAACTAAGTTAAACGGGCACAGAGCGTCCCCCCGACACGCAGCCTGAGACGCGGCTGGCAGGCGGGCAGGGCCAGGCTGCCCAAGCCGGGCTGAGGACGGGAGTGGCTGC
The DNA here is from genome assembly GCF_048773025.1 of Camelus bactrianus. Lineage (NCBI taxonomy): Eukaryota > Metazoa > Chordata > Mammalia > Artiodactyla > Camelidae > Camelus > Camelus bactrianus. The sequence goes on along the minus strand of NC_133560.1, from coordinate 13,265,629 downwards.
ACGGAGGCAGCCCCGGGGGAACGCAAGGGGTTGCGCACCGTGGCTGTGGGTGCACAGGGCAGAACAACCTGGGCCCTCCATAAAACAGCAAGGTTGATGTGCTCTCGGGGGAAGGGTGCACACCCCCATCTCTGAAAACCCGCGGAAAGTTTTCGGGAGAAGAGAGGCGGGGCTCAGGCACAGCCACCATATCCTCCGCGCTGAGCACTCAGGCGGGGGCGAAGCCTGCATCCGCACCGAAGGGCTTAGCAGCCTCAAAGGCCAGACTGAGACTGGCCTGCAGCCCGGGGCAGATAGGATCCTTCCATCCTGGTCCCTCAGAGAACTTGCTCCACAAAGACAAACAAGGAGCTGGGTTTTGGCTCAGAGCAGGGACAAGGCTGTCCCTCGGTCTTCCCGGAGCGCAGGGCGGAGCGCCGACCAGGGCGGAGGGCGCAGCCGCACAGAGCAGCGGCGCTACCGGCGGCGGAGCAGGTAGAGCGAGAGCGGCCCCCCGCCTTTCGGGCAGGAACACAGCCCCTGACCGAGGTGCTGGGAGGGGGCACGACCCGCCCTCCTACCCGGCCAGTCTGCAACATCTGACTGCGGCATCCGGAGGGGCAGCGACCCGCCCGCCCACAGCAGAGAGCTGCACCTGACCCAGTGTTGGGAGGAGGCGCCATCTGCTTGCCGACAGGTGCTGGGAGCAGCACAGAAGAGGGCGCCAACGGAGGGCCTCTGAAAACAGGAAGCTGAGCTTCCAAAACAGGACGAAGACAGAAAGACTTCACATTAAAAGCACACAGACTCCAGGAGAACACCGACAACCCCCGCCTTTTTTTTTTAAATCTGTTTTTACCTGTTCTATTTTCTATTACTCTCTTAATCTTTACTTCTTAATTCATTTCTATTTCTATTGGGTTTTGATGTCCTGCTATTGATTAGACACAGGTTTCAAATACATCTATTCATCCCCCCCCCCTTTTTTGTAAAGGTTTCAAAAGGACGTCTCAACCCGATTAATACTCTGCTTCAACTCACTCTTCTATTATTCATTATACACTGTTTTCAAACCCTCTTTCTCCCTTCTTTTAAAATTCTCTATTTTTTTTTCTTTTTTTCCTAAGTTCTATTCCTAAATAGGCATCAGATAGATAAAATCCTTAAGGACCAAAATAAACAACTGATACTCCATAAACCACAGTGCCAAAGAGGTAGGAGCAAGATGAAGAAGCAGAAAAACCTTTCCCAATTAAAAGAACAAGAGAAATCCCCTGAAAGAAAGATTAACGAAATAGACATCGATAGCCTACTAGATCAAGATTTCAAAAAAGGAGTGATCGAATTGCTGAAGGAATTAAAAGAGATAGTGTTTAGAGATATAAAATATGTCAAAAATGAAATTGAAGCTATAAAGAAGAGCCAAGTAGAATGGGTAAACTCATTGACAGAGATGAGGAATGATCTAATAGCTGTGCAAAGCCGACTAGATAATGCAGAGGAACGAATTAGTGATCTAGAAGACAGGGCAATAGAAAGCACCCATTCAGAATAACTACAAGAGAAGCAAATAAAAAATAATGAAAATAGCGTAAGGGACCTATGGGATAACATAAAGCGTCCCAATCTTCGCATAATAGGGGTCCCAGAAGGAGAAGAAAGATCAAAGGGGATTGAAAAGGTTTTTGAAGAAATCATGACTGAAAACTTCCCAAACTTAAAGAAGGAATCAGATATCCAAGTACAGGAAGCTCAGAGGGTCCCAAACAGGAAGAACCCAAATAGACCCACACCAAGACATATCATAATCAAGATGGCCAGAGTCAAGGATAAAGAAATGATTCTAAAGGCAGCAAGAGAAAAGCAAAGAGTAAGTTACAAGGGAACCCCCATAAGGCTCTCAGCTGATTTCTCTACACAAACACTACAGGCCAGAAGGGAGTGGCAAGATATATTCAAAGCCCTGAATGAAAAAAAGATGCAGCCTAGGATCCTTTATCCAGCAAGGCTATCCTTGAGGATAGAAGGAGAAATAAAGAGTTTCACAGACAAAAAAAAGCTGCAGGAGTTTAGTAACACTAAACCCATGCTAAAAGAAATATTGAAAGGGCTATTCTAAATAGAAAAGCAGCAGGATGCTACAGAAATGAGAAATGCACAACTGGAAAGGTGATAACTCATGAATTACAAATAAAGTAAACATGAAATTATAAAAGAAGACATACAAATCACTGAGAGTGGGAGAGGGAGGCAGGGAAATATAGAATATTTTTTTCTTTCTTTTTAAAATTTTTTTAACAGTAGGATGGGTTTGAGATCATGTTACTATCAGTTTAATAAAAACAGTTATAGTAATGGGTTGACAGATTTACAAAAAAGGGTAACCACAAGCCAAAAATGTACAAAGGAGTCACAAAAATTAAATAAAATCCATGATAATACAAAGGAAAATTACAAAACCACAAAAGGAAGAAGAAAGGAACAAAGAGGATATACCAATTCAACTGCAAAGATAAGTTCAAAATGGCAATAAACACACAGCTATCATTAATTACTGTAAATGTTAATGGACTAAATGCTCCAGTCAAAAGACACAGAGTGGCAGACTGGATAATAAAGCAAGAACCTTCAATATGCTGCATACAAGAGACCCACTTTAGGGAGAAGGACACATAGATTGAGAGTGAAAGGATGGAAAAGGATATTGCATGCAAATGGAAAAGCCAAAAAAGCAGGTGCTGCAGTACTGATTTCAGACAAAATAGACTTTAAAACAAAGGCCATAAAGAAAGATAAAGAAGGACATTTTATAATGATTAAAGGAGTGATACAAGATGAGGATATTACACTCGTTAATATATATGCACCCAATATAGGAGCACCTAAGTACATACAAGAATTACTAACAGAGATAAAGGGGGATATTGATGGGAATACAATCATAGTTGGAGATTTTAACACTGCATTAACATCACTAGACAGATCTTCCAGACAGAAAATAAACAAGGCAACAGAGAAATTAAATACTACAATACAAAAACTAGATTTGATGGATATTTTCAGAGCATTACACCCCCCAAAAATAGGATATACATTCTTTTCAAGTGCACATGGAACATTTTCCAGGATCGATTATGTACTTGGGCACAAAAGAAACCTCAACAATTTTAAGAAGATAGAAATTATCTCAAGCATCTTTACTGACCACAATGCCATGAAACTGGAAATCAACAACAGAGAAACAAAGGAGAAAAAAAGGAAAGCATGGAGATTAAACAATATGTTATTGAAAAAACAATGGATCAATGAGGAAATCAAAGCTGAAATTTAAAAATACCTTGAGACAAATGATAATGAAAGCACAACCACTCAAAACCTATGGGACACAGCAAAGGCAGTGCTAAGAGGGAAGTTTATAGTGATACAGGCCTTCCTCAAAAAAGAAGAACAATCTCAAACAAACAATTTAACCCATCACCTGAATGAATTAGAAAAAGAAGAACAAAAAGCCCCAAAAAGCAGCAGAAGGAAGGAAATAATAAAGATCAGAGGGGAATTAAATACAATAGAGATTAACAAGACCATAGAAAAAATCAACCAAACCAAAAGCTGGTTTTTTGAAAAAGTAAATAAAATCGACAAACCTCTGGCCAAACTCACAAAGAAGAAAAAAGAGAGAGCACAAATTAGCAAAATAAGAAAGGAAAATGGAGAAATTACAACAAACAAAATAGAAATACAGAATATCATATGAGAATATTATGAAAAACTATATGGAACCAAACTGGATAACCTAGAGGAGATGGACAAGTTTCTGGAAACATACTGTCCACCAAAACTGAATCAAGAAGAATCTGAACACTTGAACAATCCGATCACTAGAAAGGAAATAGAAATAGCAATTAAAAACCTCCCTACAAATAAAAGTCCAGGACCGGACGGCTTCACCGGGGAATTCTACCAAACATACAAAGAAGAACTCATACCAGTCCTTCTCAAACTCTTCCAGACGATTGAAAAGGAGGGAATACTCCCAAAGTCATTCTATGAAGCCACCATCACCCTGATACCAAAACCAGGCAAAGACACTACAAAAAAAGAGAATTATAGGCCAATATCACTGATGAACATAGACGCCAAAATCCTCACCAAAATTTTAGCAAATAGAATCCAACAACACATAAAAAAGATTATACATCATGACCAAGTGGGGTTCATCCCAGGGACACAAGGCTGGTTCAACATACGCAAATCAATCAGTGTAATACATCACATCAACAAGAGAAAGGACAAAAACCACACGATCATCTCAATCGATGCAGAAAAAGCATTTGATAAAATTCAACACCCATTTATGATAAAAACTCTCGCCAAAGTGGGTATAGAGGGAACATATCTCAACATCATAAAAGCTATATATGACAAACCTACAGCCAGCATAGTACTCAACGGTGAAAAACTCAAAAGCTTCCCACTAAAATCTGGGACAAGACAAGGATGCCCACTATCACCACTCCTATTCAACATAGTCCTGGAAGTCCTAGCCACAGCAGTCAGGCAAGAGAAAGAAATAAAAGGGACCCAAATTGGAAAAGAAGAGGTAAAAGTGTCATTATATGCTGATGACATGTTACTATAAATAGAAAACCCTAAAAGGTCCACACAAAAGCTACTAGAGCTGATTGAAGAATTCAGCAAGGTAGCAGGTTACAAAATTAACGTTCAAAAATCAGTTGCATTTCTTTACACTAACGATAAATCAACAGAAGAAGAAAGTAAAGAAACAATCCCCTTTAAAATAGCACCCAAAGTAATAAAATATCTGGGAATAAATCTAACCAAGGAGGTGAAAGAATTATACACAGAAAACTATAAACCATTGATGAAGGAAATTAAAGAAGACTTTAAAAAATGGAAAGATATTCCATGCTCTTGGATTGGAAGAATCAATACTGTTAAAATGGTCACACTGCCCAAGGCAATCTACAGATTTAATGCAATCCCTATCCAATTACCCAGGACATATTTCACATAACTAGAAAAAATCATAATAAAATTCATATGGAACCATCAAAGACCTAGAATTGCCAAAGCATTACTGAAGAGAAAGAAAGAGGCTGGAGGAATAACTCTCCCAGACTTCAGACAATACTATAGAGCTACAGTCATCAAGACAGCATGGTATTGGTACCAAAACAGACATATAGACCAATGGAACAGAATAGAGAGCCCAGAAATGAACCCACAAACTTTTGGTCAACTCATCTTTGACAAAGGAGGCAAGAATATACATTGGAATAAAGACAGTCTCTTCAGCAAATGGTGTTGGGAAAACTGGACAGCAGCATGTAAAACAATGAAGCTAGAACACTCCCTTACACCATATACAAAAATCAACTCAAAATGGATTAAAGACTTAAACATAAGACAAGATACAATAAACCTCCTAGAGGAAAACATAGGCAAAACATTATCTGACATACATTTCAAAAATTTTCTCCTAGAAGAAATAAAAGCAAGAATAAACAAATGGGACCTAATGAAACTTACAAGCTTCTGCACAGCAAAGGAAACCAGAAATAAAACAAGAAGAAAACCTACGGAATGGGAGAAAATTTTTGCAAGTGAAACCGACAAAGGCTTGATCTCCAGAATATATAAGCAGCTCATACAACTCAATAAGAAAAAAATAAACAACCCAATCCAAAAATGGGCAGAAGACCTAAACAAGCAATTCTCCAAGGAAGACATACAAATGATCAAAAAGCACATGAAAAAATGCTCAATATCACTAATTATCAGAGAAATGCAAATCAAAACTACAATGAGGTATCACCTCACACCAGTCAGAATGGCTGTCATTCAAAAATCCACAAATGACAAATGCTGGAGAGGCTGTGGAGAAAGGGGAACCCTCCTACACTGCTGGTGGGAATGCAGTTTGGTGCAGCCACTATGGAAAACAGTGTGGAGATTCCTCAAAAGATTAGGAATAGACTTACCATATGACCCAGGAATCCCACTCCTGGGCTTGTATCCAGAAGGAACCCTACTTCAGGATGACACCTGCACCCCAATGTTCATAGCAGCACTATTTACAATAGCCAAAACATGGAAACAGCCTAAATGTCCGTCAACAGGTGACTGGATAAAGAAGATGTGGTATAGTTATACAATGGAATACTACTCAGCCATAAAAACCGACAACATAATGCCATTTGCAGCAACATGGATGCTCCTGGAGAATGTCATTCTAAGTGAAGTAAGCCAGAAAGAGAAAGAAAAATACCATATGAGATCGCTCATATGTGGAATCTAAAAAACAAAAACAAAAACAAACAAACAAACAAAAACAAAGCGTAAATAAAGGACAGAAATAGACTCACAGACAGAGAATACAGACTTGTGGTTACCAGGGGGGTGGAGGGTGGGAAGGGATAGACTGGGATTTCAAAATTGTAGAATAGACTACACTGTATAGCACAGGGAAATATACACAAAATGTTATGATAACTCACAGAGAAAAAAATGTGACAATGAGTGTGTATATGTCCATGAATAACTGAAAAATTGTGCTGAACACTGGAATTTGACACAATATTGTAAAATGATTATAAATCAATAGAACAGGGGTATTGCACATCATAGAGAATAAATTTTATACTGTAATTATAAAAAAAAAAAAAAAAGAATAAGTAAGCTTGAAGATAGGCCAGTAGAAATGACCTAATCTAAACAACAGAGAGAAAACAGACTGGAAAGAAATGGACACTGCCTCAGGGATCTAACATCTGTGTCACTGGGAGACCTGGAAGAAGTAATAGCTGAAAATATCCCAAATTTGGAAAAAGACATAAACTCACAGATTCAAGAAGGCGAACTGACTCAAACAGGATAAACACAAAGAAATTCATACATCATCGTGAAACTTCTAAAAACTAAAAACAAAACAAAAAACCTTGAAAGCAGTGAGTGAGAAACATTATCTTACCTATAAGGAAAAGCAATTTGAATGATAGCAGATTTCTTGTCAAAAACCATAAAGTCCAGAAGGAAAGGGAAAAAATTTTTTTGAGGGCTGAAAAAAAAAAGAACCATTGACCCAAAATTCTACACAGCAAACAATCCTTCAGAATGGAGGGAAAATCAAGACATTCTCAGATGAGAGACAACTAAGACAATTTGTTGCTAGTAGATCTATCATAAAAAATGGCTATAAGAAATTCTCTAAATAGAAAAGAAATGAACATCAGAAACGAGAAAGAATAGTGGGGAGGGTAAAAATATGAGTAAATTTATTTCCTTCTTCTCTTAAAGTTTCTAAATTATGGTTGTGGTTGAAGCAAAAATTAGAACACTTCCTGGTGTGGTTCTCAATGTATGGAGAGGAAGTATTTAAGGCATATAAATTGTGGAGGGTGAAGGGACATAAATAGATGTGAGCTTTCTACACTTCACTTGAACTGGTAAATTGTTAAAACCAGTGATAAGAATGTGATAGGTTAGGTATGTATAACATGATACCTAGAGAAACCACTAAAAATGGCATACAAAAGGAGATATTCAAAATACTATAAAGAAATAAAAATGGAATTCTTTAAAAATTATCATGTGACCCACAAGAAGACTTGAGGTGGGGGAGAAAACAGAGAAACAAAAAAGAGAACAGATAACAGAATGTAATATAGCAGACTTCAACATATCAATAATTATACTAAATGTAAATGGTCTCAATATATCAGTTGAAAGACAGAGATAGATGGATTTTTTTTTTAAAAAGCATGATCCAACTATATGCTAATGTGATGCAAGGAGAATTGTTATGTGGCTACTTTACTTAAGATGCAACTGGCATGCGTTCTTTTCCTTCCTTGGGTTTTCCTCCATTCTACTTCCTGGAAAATGTATGCTAAGGGCTGCCATACCAACTTAGATTATTAGGGTAAGGCCTAAACACGGGGATAATGGAAGAAAAAGCTAGAGCAACCTGGCTCTCTGAGTAGCTAACAGCTACTGCTACTCAGAACTGCTGCAGCAACTCCAGACTTCCTCTCCACGGATTCTCAGTTTAGAGAAAAATAACTCTCTACATTGTTTAAACCCTGTTACCATGTGGTTTTCTATTCCTTGCAATTGATTGTAATCCTCAGTGATACCAAAGGGTTGTAATTACTAAGCACTAATATGGGTCTACCACAAAGATTATTCTAATGAACTGGAAGAGGAAGGTACTACTTACTCTTTTCCTCATTTTATAACACTGAGAAAACTACTGCTCAGAGAAGTTAAGTGACTTGCCTAAGGTTACGTATCTCCTCTGCCCAGTACAAATCTATTTAGTCTAACTCTAGGGCCTGAGCTATTAACCTCAACAGTGTAATGTGAAACCTACTGAAATCCCCCCAAAAAGAGGCTTGGCTGAGAGACTTCCTTCCGTAGTCACACAAAGCCATGATGAGTTCAGAGAAAGCTTCCCTTCATGAGGCATTTCTAAGAAGTTGGCTGAGATTCTTTTTGAATCCATTATTCTCTTGGACATAGTCAATCAATTTACCCTCTTGAACATAATCAATCAATTAATCAATCAGCCCTCATTCAGTCAACAAACACTTATAAGGGCTTTATGCTGCCAGGCCTTGAGATAAGCCAGGGGAATGAATCAAGTGACACAAACCCATTCCTCCAGCGGCCCCCATTGTGACCCTGAGTTCATTTACACTGAGAGTTGATTTTTCCACATCTCATTGCTCAGCTCCAAGCCCAAGATGTCAAGCAAGCAGACTGCTGGGGTTCACTGGTAACTCAGTGCTCCCAGGAGCCCTGCTATTCCGTCTGTTCTGTCGTATATACAGTTGGGAGGATCCAGGTCAATTTTTTCCCTTTTATGTCTCTAACACGGCAACAGGAGACTTTGATGTCTCACCTTGCAGAGAGGAGAAGAAAGGGCAGAAATGCTTCAGAGATGGTGGCCAAAAAAGCTTTGAGATCATGCCAAGCACCAGCAGCGTGGCTTGGTCTCTCCTCTATGTTCTCTGGAATGAAAAGTGGATTCTGCTAGCTTCCCTCTCACTCCCACGTCCCCACCCAGCTCTCAGCTCCTGGCAGTGCCAGCACTCACATGCAGGGATAACAGTCAAAATCGCCTCCTTCTCCTTTGACAATAAAATACAGCAACCATTTGGCATCCCAGTGGCGCCCCAGTCTCCTGACCCTTGGCTGGGTCCCAGGGGATTTGTGGTCGGCTGCTAATCAGAGCCCTGGCCATAGCCATTTCCCATGACATAGCTGGAATTCTCCCACTGCCTGCCCTCTCGGCTTCAGTTACCCGGCCAGGCTGAAACTATTCGCTCCCCTCCCACCCTGTCCATCACTGCCCCTTCCTTAGGCCGTGCCTCTGCACCCCGCCCGCTAGCCAGACTCCTGAGGCTCTCAGCGGGGGAGCTGCAAACCTCTCTCCACTTTTATTACTGACCCGCAACCCACCTCCTACACTCCTTCAGCCCACAAGGCTTCTTTCAAGCACCCTCCTCTTGAGCAATGATAAACCTTGGTGCCAGAGGAGTTTAAAGAGAAACAGCCACTCCCGCCCGACCATATTGATATCAGAAGGGAGGTCAAGTGTGTGATTTGCAAGCCGTGGTCATAAAAGAGTTGTCTTTTCTCTGTTGTTTCTGGTTAATATGCCTACAAACTAGAACACCAGTCTCTCCGCCCTTTTGGAGGGCCCATTCCTAGCCCACCTCGCAATGGGAAGGCGCGCTTGCCAAGGACAGGGCAGGTACTGAGCGTGTGGCTCTGGAGCCAGGCTGCCAGGGCTGTCGCCTGGCTCCACAGACTGAGTAGCTCGGGGACCTGGGGCAAATCACAGAACCCCTCTGGGCCTCAGTCACCTCTCTGGACAACGAAGAAAATATGAGGATTACCTCCGAGGCTTGTCATGGGTATTAAATAAATTCCTATTTGTAAAGGATAGGAAGGGCACATCCTCATCCGGTAGAGAAATACTGCGTGTATATGTGATATTCTGTTCATTTTCACAACAGCTTGAGGAGGGTACCACTCTCTCTTTAGAGAAAACTCTATCGGGTGTCACAGAGTTGTAGAAACTTGCCTGTGGTCAGAGAGTAAGTGGCTGAGCTGGGATCTGAACTTGGGTTGTACTTCCTGTTATGACAGTGGTTCTCAGAATGAGGTCCCAGACCACCTAGGAGTTTGGTAGAAATGCAAATTATCCGGTCCCACCCAGATCTTCCGACTCAGGATCTCTAGGGGTGGGTGTGATAGGAGAAGGTTGAGATGCATTATCATGGCTTTCTTGCTACAGGAGCCAAGTCTTCCTTTCTTCCTGTCTCCTGGTTAATTGGTACAAAGTGAACACAAGCTGCACACGCCTCTCAAACAACACAGAGAAACACACGTGTTGTGCCAGATGCCATGAGGACACAAAGAAATGTGAGCTTCCTGCCTGCAGAGTATTCCCTAGTTATCAAGCCCAGATAAGCACGTGCACAAAATTATCCAACAGCGCAGACCACGCTAGGAGTCAAAACCTCAGCAGTCAGAGGCTGAGGGGTCAAACAGAGCTGGGCGCAAATCCTGGCCTCCATGCTCCTGAGATGGGACATCAATGAAGTCACATGCCCTATTCTCCTCATGGGGCTGCTCTAAGGATGAAGTGGGATTAGAACCACCACCTTGCATGCTGCCCGGCACATGGGACAGGGCTTAGGTCCTAAATGGCTGGGATCATTGTTCTGATTTGTCACCAGACGACCCTGGTTGCGTTACCAAATCACGATAGACACCTAAGGTGGGGGTGGGGAGACCGTGCAGAGAGAGGAAGACTTGCAAAAAATGGAGACTTGAGCTTGATTTCAAGCAGGGTGAAAAATCTCATAGATGGACACAAGGGGAAAGAAGAAAATGATGCCATTGATTATTAAACAGGGAAATAAAAAGACATAACCAGGCTAACAGTCAGTGGACCTAATCTGTTACTTGCACATTTCTCACCTTGAGTGTGCAGACTCAAACACAGGAAACCTAAATTGTGCTCAAGATCCCAGAGTATCATGGCCCCAGACATAGGCTTTCCAAGCCAGGCCCTGTTTAATCAACAGGTGTTGAGGAAAAGGGCTGTGGATATCCCTACGGCTGTTGCTTTCTTTTTTCTTTGGATATTCTTTGGACAAACATCTAAAATATAACTCACTTGCTGAGAAAAGTAACTGAAAAAAAAACTGAAGTTCTGATTCTCCCATATTTCTTTGCTGTTCTGGAGACCTAAACTCTCACCAAAGTGATCAGTCAGACAATGTGGGGTATTAGCTCAAGGGAAGGGTGAAAAATCTGGGAAGTTCATTTTTACCTTTGTCCGGGGCACATCAGGAAATACTAAAGATGTCCAGGAACAATCTCCCAGACCGTGGAAGGTGGGTGACATGTTCCCTCTCATCCTCTTCCAATTCTGTGACTTTCCCTATCAGAATCACCAAGGCAAATTCCTCAGACTTCTGCCCTGGTAGTTCCTTCAGGGCCTGGGCAGAGGTGGCACTTATGGGCCCAGCTCAGTGAGAGCAGCTCCAGGGCAGGGAGCAGAGTGTAATGAGAAGACCAGGAGAGACAGGCACCCAACCCATCTCAGGACGAGCCATGACAGCATCCAGCTTCCCCCAACCCTCACTCCAGTGATTCATATTCCGGAAGGATTTTAGCAAAGCAAGATGTTTTGGCTGCTCCTTTTCAAAGCCAGGGTAAAGCAACCCAAGACATCTCAACACGACCACATATTTGGAAGTCTAGCCTATTGTTTTAGAATTTCCCTTGAAGGCCTTCTAAGCACCACCCTCAGACTCCCCACCAAGACCAATAAATATATAAGTCAATGGGAGGGAGAATATGATCTGAAATCTTTCCGGCTGATTCAATTCCCTTGGAGAAAGCTTCGCTTCCAGAGGTCCCACTCTGGAGGGTGGTGGGGGGCTCAGGACCGCGGAATCCCCTCCTGAAGAAGCAGCAGTCTGTGGTTCCCCTCTGCCCGATTGTTTTAGTGCAAATGATCTCTGTGGCTCAAGGGTGTGCTCCACTCTGGGTGGGATGGTAGGAGAGACTGGCTGTCTGCTACGTTACTCAGCCCTAAAGTATATGCCACTGGGGGCAAACCTGGCTTCTGCTGTTTCCCATCCCCTCCGGGCCGTGCTCTCATCTCTTGTGAGTCAGCCTTTTCCTGAGCTGTACGCAGCCAAAGGCTCCAGGCCCTGGCTCTGCTGGATCAAGAGCAGTTGTTTGGGTTGGGGGACAACGACCGTGCCCTTTCCTGCTGGTATGTGGAGCTATTGTTTTCCGGGCCCAGGGCTGCATTTATCCCTGGCATTCCAACCATCAGGATTAGCGGATCTGTGCCCGTCTCACTGGGTTGCTTTCCACTTCACTTGACTGCACGCTGACCACAGGCCCCCGTCCCCTGGTTTCCTGTGCACGGCTGGCCACCCCGAGGTGGCACCCCTAAGGGATCACACACAGACAAAGATGGGGGTCAGGCAAGCCAGGACGATGCTATACCACAGGATGTCCAGGGCCCAGCCACGCACTGCTGTGCCTCTCGGGGAGGGTCACAGCCCTAGCTGCACCATGGTTTTCACCTTTCAAACAGGAGCAATAGCGCATGCCTTTCTGGACCGAGGGAAGATGAAGGGAGGCAACAAATAAATGAAAAGCAATTGCAGCATACCTGGAGCGTAGTAACTGCTCGGGAAATGCCAGATCCCTCCGCCCTTTCTAAACAAGATGGGGCAGCTGGGAGCACCTGCCCTACCTACCCCACAGGGCAGGAGCTAGTGGTGCAAACATGTTCAAATATGAAAATCTCCAAAGGGCTACATGCATACGGGAACATAATTAGGACCCACGTATGTGTGACGAGCCTTAGCTGGTGCCAGAGAGGTCCTATGACACAACTGTCTGCAATGAGACGTTGTCGACCTGTCATTTCAGAAAACCAGAAACAGGGGGCATGGCAGCAACTTCACTGCTTCATCTGCTAAATATAAAAATAGCTAACACTTACTGAGCACATACTACGTATGAGGTGCTATCTAAGAGCTTTACGTATATTATGGTCGTAGTTCATCCACACGAGCCCGTTCACTCACTCATTCATGCACTCCATCACCCACGTGGCTCCTTCTCTCACCTTCATGACTCAAATGTCACCTCCTCAGTGAGGGCCCTCTGGCTTCCTTCTCTTGTTGTTCACCTTGCCATCCACAATCATCCTCACTGCGTAATTGTTCTTCTTAGCACGTATCACTATCCAACATAGTAGTTCCTTTATTTGTTAAACGTGTTTATCCTGTGCATCCCCCCAATGGAACACGAGCTCCCTGAGGGCTCATATTTCGCTCTGTTTCAAACCCAGCTGTGCTCGCAGCACCTGGAACAGGATCGAGTGTCAGTGTCTAGCTCAGAGTGTGTGCTCTCAACAGACGTTTGTCAGCTGAATGGAACCTATGAGGTAGGCAGAACTAGCATCATCGTGCCTGTCTCACAGATACAGGCACAGGGAGGTTAAGTAACTTGCCCAAGGTCACACAGTAAAGATCAAAGCCAGGATTCGGCTCCAGAAACCACATACTGTGTCCTTTCACCTTTTGATCTAAGGTTCACCTCTGCGCTAACACTACCATTCTTTATCCTCTTCCTCCCCCTTCTCCTCCTCTTCTGGGGTCACTGCTTTTGTTTCCAGCTTTCTTTTCCATGGAGACCAATGACTCCCCCCCAAGGACTCGTTCATGCTGAGATACAGATTCATTTGCTGACACACAGATTCATTTGCTGACACATGTTCTTAATGAGAAAACTGTTGCCTGGTAAGTGATTCACTTGGCGTATTCATGCTCAGATGCTTCCTTTGGCAGCGGACACATCAAGGTACGCAATAGCGGTATTGCGGTTGGCAGGACCGTGGAGAGCTTCTTCAGTAACAGGGCAGCGATACAAGGTGGCAGAACCAGCCTGGGTCCTAGGGCTGCACACAGCTCTGTCTGAACCCTGGTGAGACCTTATGACAACATAGCTGTGGGGTCTCAGTCAAGTCAGTTCACCCTTCCTGGCAGTAAACACCTAACCAAGGGCTGGGAACATCCGTAACCATCATCTCCATGCCTTCCCCTACCCCTGCCCCCTAGAACACCTTCCCTAATACTACAGGTCTCATCTTTCCCAGTTCCTGGAATAGCACTGAAAGCACAGGTAAGAGAAACTCAGGAATGGTAGAATGAGAAAAACGATGTTTCCTATCCAGAAAAGTCTCTGTATGTTCCCATAGCATTTAGAGAATTCGGAATAGTCTCCAAAGTGACTTTCTTACCTCCCTGTAACAATAACAATGATAATAACAATGATACTGGCTGACATAACAGAATGCTTACCTGGTTCCAGGCCCTGTTCCACACACTTACATGCATTAACTCATTTCATCTGCACAGCAAGCTCGTGAACTAGGTATCAGCATCATGCCCACTACACAGGTGACACAGCTGAGACCCTGAGAGGTAAAACAACCTGCCCAAGATAAGTAGCAGGCAAGCCCAGGCAGCCTGGCTTCCAGCACCGGTCCTTCTGCTCACGCCACCTGCCTCCTAGCATCCCGGACCTCCCTGGTCCTTGAGCAGCACTAACAGGAGATGAGTGATGGGGGAGGAGGGGCAGAGGTTGGGTGAACTCTGGAAAGTGCTCTGGCCTGGGGGGAGGTGGAACTCTTGGAACACTACCCGAGAACTTCCTGACCTCTCCATGGTGAGGCTCTGGACGTTAATGTTCTGTTGAGGTTTCTGGCAACAAAGATGGGCAATAATGAGGGAGTTTCCCACGGGCGCCTGTCTTCATCTTTTCAAGCATTTCTCCTGCACCACCGGTCAACAGAACCCAAGTCCTTGTCATCCTCCTGGGCCACTCATTCTGAGCACAGGTCAGCCCCTTTCTACAACCTCATGGTAATGAAAACAGTTTCCAGAGAGGAAGCTCCGTGTCTTACAGAACTGTGACTTAGTACGCATTTCCAAAATGGTTCACTCAAATAATTTTTAATTAGATGAAACATAACTTTTTAGAAAAGAATATATATTCTACTTTCTTGCTGTCTATTGTTCTAAGACTGCAGAGTCCTGGTGCCCCAGGACTGCTTGATAATCTGCTAAATTCTCTGCCTTGGGGACTTTTGACAGGGGAAAATGTGCTCCACGGAGGCAGATGATAAAAATAGCAAACATTTACTGAGACAGTGTTAATTAAATGCTGTGCACTGTGCTAGAAGCTTTACTTGCAACATCTCACTTACTTTTTTACCAAAGCTCTATGAAGTAGGTACTACTTCCAAACAAAAGAAAACAAAACTGAATCTCCGGGAAAGGACGTTACTCGGCCCAGGACCCCAAAGAGGCAGACTCAGGATGCAAGCTCAGGTCTGTCTGGCTTTCAGTCTCAAACCGCTCCATCATACAGACTCCCCTTCCAGCTCTCACCTCTACAGCTGCTCCTAACGGCTGAGGGGCAGTGTCTGACCTGCCTGCATCCTCACAAGGAACAACAGGAAATGGTGACAAGAGACAAATTGCATAGAAGCTCCCTGGACCCTGGGATGCGGCCACTGGCCAGAGACCTTGCTGGAACGGAGGGTGAGGGGGCCACTCAGCTCTACACCTCTGCTTGTTCCACAGTGATACTGTGGAGCCCTCGAATCACTAGTCACTCCCTTTAAGATTCACCCCAAATCCCCTGACTCTGAAGCACTGTCAGCTCAGAAGGGGCTCCTTTTCCAACACACACAGGGGTGTCGTAAGAGCTAGCAGGACCCGAGTTGCCTTTGGTGTCTGGGCACAGGTTCCTCACCTGTCAGACGGGGAGCATGAACGCCATCAGGGAGGGCCGTACCTAGCGAACATCCTGCCGGTCTCCATCCTGGGTCCGTGCCAACCGAGTGTAATATAATCCCAGGGCGCCTTCCTGAGCTTGGATCAGCCTCAGAATCCTTTTCAGCATATTACCCTGGGCACCATTTATCTAATCATGGTTGGCATTCAAGATGTAATCAATTTGCCATGCCTAAACCAGGAGATTTCAAAGGACCCTTCCAGATTAATATAGCATTTTACGGTATGTCTACACACGAAGTGTATGAAAGCTCACTTTTTTTTTTTTTTCTGGACGAAATAATGGAATCAGCTTTCAATGACATAACTCAGGAAAATAAATTAGCTGGCTTCTCCCAAACCTTTCCATGAGAAGGTCCTGAGCCCAGGGAACCTAGAGATGTCAAATGAGAGAGAGTGGAAGAAGTTTTCACGGTGCAGAAAATTAGAGAGGGATCGCTGGCAAGGGACGTCTCCTCACCACAAATTGCTGCCTATCAGAGAACGGCTGCTTGGTCCAGGCAGTAATTAGCAACCCCCCCTCCCCAGCCCCCATCATTTGCCGGCAACGACATCACTAGGACCTGGAGACAGAGGGGCCTGAACTTGAGAGAGAAGCCGTGTCACCGCAAAAACAGGGCCCTGACCAAGGGGCTCCGGGATGAAATGAAGTCACTGTTTCAATTAAAAACAGACCTGTGTGTTTCTCTACACCCCGTATTTGCAAAGCCCCACCGGGTGGAGGAACTTCAAGGCCTGATTTTGACGGTGTGACGCTGGAGGCCACGTGGACTAGCCACAGAGGTGGAGTCCGGCCCTCCTCCTGGGTGGAAGGCAGCCTGCGATGTGGGGCAGGCAGCTCAGCCGTGCCCTTCCTTGGACCAGGTAACGGGCATGCAGGGGAAGGGCCTCCTCGAGGCATGCTGAGCTGGAATTCTCTCCGTGCTCCCTGACTGCACCCAGAGGAGGGGGTTTGGCCCTGTGGGCTGGAGGTGGCAGATGTGTTGGGAAGGTCCACAGACTACACAGACACCCGCATCTGAAAGGCTCATGCTGCCTCCCCACCTCCTGGCCTTCAGAGTCCCAAGAAGAGCATCTGAGGACCTTCATTTTGTGGGGCACCCTGTTCTGTGGATGGAGAGCATGATGTTGGCTCGGCCCACTTCTTAGGGGTGAAGGGGCCATGGAAAGCATCAAGGAAAAATCCAGCAGAGTCTTTGACAATTTCCAAACGCAACAAAGAAAAAAGGAGCCCTGCTGGGAGCCCGTCCCGCCTCGGTGGTCTCCACCATCACTGCCAGTCGGTGCCCTGGCCTGGCGGGCCTTAGCCACCTCTTCTGCGCACAGCTGCTGGGGAATGAAGACGGTCTGGCGCCCTAATTTAAGACTACACAGGTTATGAAAATAAATGAGCAGGGCCAACGTGGGGCAGTGAGAGTGATGGGAATGGTAGCAAACTGGAGAAGGCAAGCTCCTTGAAAGGGGCACCCGAGAATGGGCTCTGATGACCATGACCCCGTGCTACGGCCAGAGCTCCCAATTTGGGGGGAGGGACAAGCAATCTGGATTTTTATATGGAATGTCTCAATTTTTAAATATGGGCAACTCATTTGCTTCAAATTTTGCAGGCCAAACACAATGTATCTGTGAGCAGAATTCCATCTCAGGGAGCACCATTTTGCAATCTCTTTAAATAAAAGAATGGTTGCAAGGAGAACAGGGATGATTTTTCCAAATCCGTGACTTTTTTTTTTTTTTTAAAGCCAATCAGGTGGTTCAATTACACAAACAAGTAAACTAAGTAGCTATTCTGTGCCATCAACCCCGGCAGACAACACAATGGTCTACCGCGCAGTTGGGAGAAAAAGGCGGAAATAGAGGGAGCATCCTGCTTGACACCGCCAAAGATGAAGGGCGGTCCACGAAACAGTGCCCCAAATATCACTAAACGTGTCCTCCACGTGTCTCTGAGGATCATGCTGAGGAACTGGGGGGACCGATGCCAGGTGAGAAGACCACAGTCTTCACTGGATGGGGAGGATCTGAGGCTTGAGGACTAGATAAAGCAACTGACATCTACAGGACATCAGGCAATGTGCTCAATGCTTTATAAGGATGGCTTCATTTCATGTTTGCAGTAATCTTCTAACTTAGAATTCCCTGTCAAGGTGCTGTCTCTAGATTCGGAAAGCCCTTGCAAGAGAAGGCAGGGCATCCCGGGCAGGGAGGATGAGCACGGGCAACAAGCATGGAGGCAGTAGGGGTCAAACATGTGTGTGAGCAGAAGGGCAGGGGAAAGTATGAGTGTGTTTTGCAGGGGCTCTGTGCAAGTGTCCGACACCAAGATTCCAGGGGTGGCAGCAGATCTGAGGCTGGTGCAGCCCTCTCTGGATTTGAAGTTTCAGGAAAGAGATTTCAGCTGAAGATGGGGCTCCCCACGGGAGACACATGGGTCAGACTGCAGTCCTAAGGGACAGGGTGGCAGAGTGGGGAAAGGTCCCTGTCCCCAGGCTGGAATGCAGCCCACCAAGTGAAGGCATGAATATTCACTGCTTTGGGGAAGCTGCTGAGTATTTGTAGGCATCCATCTCATAGGACTCGGCTGAGAAGAATTCAGTCCACCCCACCCCCCCCACAAGAGGGAAAGTGAAGGGGGAGGGTGGGGATGTTGGATTAGGGCAGGGATCTGGATTCCAACAACTCACCCAGAACGCCTAAGTGACCTGCAGCTTCTCTGTGCTCTTGGGGCCAGATGGACCCCCCCAGAGACAAAGTCAAAGGGGAAGTGTTGAGGGTGGTGGGTGAGGACATGAAGGGAGAGGACCAGCGAGTGCAGACAGAGTAGGGCACGGAGGGGAAATGCCACCTTTCCTCTCGCAGATCAGGGGAGGCTTTGAGAAAGACGTGGGGTGTTCAGAAAGCCTCTGAAATGCTTCTTGACCTCAGTGGAAGGAAGTACCTGGGGAGGGTTCCTGGCGACAAATCAGAACCAATAATAAGAAGGCTTTCAACTACCAAGTTGTGATCACAATTAACTGGGGCCTCAGAATCACCAACCTGGACTGACAAATCTTTGATCCATTTTGAGCACCATAGGGTCCCCTGGGGAAGTAACGAATTGCCCACAGATAGTTCTTTCAGGGTCTTTTAATGGCCATCTTACCTATAAATTCATCTAATGTTTTAAAAGTTCTAACCTCACATTTTCTCAACGTCAGTCCTGAAAAGCCCAGGTCCCACCAAATGTGCCATGAATACAGATTCCACAGTCAGAAAATATCTGGGAACTACCTATGTACTCATTCTCACCTCTCGGAAATTTACAAAGCATATTAACCTGGTAAAGGCTCTGAGAAGTCCTACGATCAAAAAGCCCTCCGTACTTCCTTTAGCACAGTAGCTCCCAGACCTATCTGACCAGGACAATTTTTCCTGAACATCCATTAAGATGGAACAGATTTGGAAGACACACATCTAGATTAGAAGCCAGTGTTCATATCCTTCCCCTCAGATACCTCAGAGGTAATGATTCCCATAAAATCGACATCTGCCCCCTGGTACGACTTCCCGTTTGTTATGGGCTTAATGTTTGTGTTCCCCTCAAAATTCATATGTTGAAGTTTTCATCTCCAACATAATGGTACTTGGCGGTACATAATGGTACTTGGCGGTGAGGCCTTTGGGAGGTAATTAGGTTTAGGTGAGGTCCCCGGGGCAGGGGGTGGTCCTCATACTGAGACTAGCACCCACAGAAGAAGAGACCAGCGAGAGCACTCTCTCTCCATCTCTCTCTCTCTCCTGTTCTCTCTCTGGATCTCTCGTCCTCGTGTAAGGACACCTTGTGAAGATGGCCTTCCACAAGCCAGGAAGAGTTCTCACCAAACCCCAACCCTGCTGGTACCTGGATCTCAGACTTCCCAGCCTCCAGAACTGTGAGAAACAAACGCCTGCGATTTAAGCCACCCATCTATGGGATTTTGCTATAGCAGCCTGAACTAAGACACCGTTAATTCAATTTTTCCATTAAAAAAAATATTTTTGCACAGCACTAAACCCTGCTAACAAAAAAATAAAAATACAATTTTCCACTCACAAATAGCTCATAGTCTGGTGGGAAAGGCAGACAAAACACTGGCCTCAGAGTTGGCAAAGCTGATGCTAAAACAGGGCCCAGAGGGAGTCATTCTCATAAGTAAGACTAGCGTTATCAGGAAGAGCTTCCTGGAGGAGGAGAGAGCAGAGCTGAGTCTTCAAGAGTGACATTTACTTAGACAACAGGATGTGAGAAAAGCCTTCCAGGTATGAGTAAGAAGGCATAAAGATGCAGAGAAAACAAATCACGGCGAGTCTCTGACCTGCCGAAGTCTAGCTGTGGCGGGATTGGAAGGACTGAACCAAGGCACGGCAGGGTAAGGGCCAGAGAGGGAGGCGAGGTGAGATCCAGAACTCCATCAGTTCCCTCTGTTCTCCTAAAGTCCCGCCCGGCTTCAAGGATGCTGCCTCTTAGACGTGGAAACAAAGGCACAGCCTTCCTGAGTCTGCATCCCTTCTCCACATTACTCTCCCAGCCTGTGAATTCAAATGTCCACTCCTACACAGCCTGGATGTCTTCTCAATCTTTTTTTTTTCCCCCTAAGCTCCCTTGGGTCATTCCTGGAATAGCTGCAGATGTGCCTGCCCTATTTCAGGGAGGACCCGAGAATGAAACTGCAAGGTTTCTAGGCACAACTGCTGTCTTGAAGCAGCCTAGGGTTCTGGGCATAAGGCTGACAGTGATGTCTGGCACGCGTCATCATCAGAGCACCTCCTGGCTGAGGCATGTCTGCTCTAGTCTCTGTGTGTCTAGAATCCACCCCACTTTTTTCCAGTATGTGGGCTAATCGTTCCAGACTGGGCTAATCGTTGGTCCAAGCCTCCGGCCACAATGATCTGTCCGGAGAAGTGTACACAGCTGTAGCCAGGCTCCATGGAGTCCTGCCCCAAGAATCCTTTGGAATGAACTCCAGGGAAGACTTTGCTCTCTGGTCACAAAGCTGTAAGGACACGGTGTCAGCCTGCCAGGGTTCCACCACAAGGGGACAGGAGGGAACGAATCTGCCAGGCAGAGAGATGCTGAGATGACACCCAGTGGGCTCTGGGCTGGGCCCTGGTGATCTTTAGCCCCAGCCCTCATTGCGGCTTTGTGTTGTCATCAACGATGCTTGTTTGTTTTTCCTGATTCTACTTTGCTTCAGGTTTCTGTCAGTGGTAACCTTGAGAGTCCTAAAAAGCCAGGTTCCTCTAGGGTGGAAGTGGTCAGACCCCCAAGAAGCCACACACAGCCCCTGGAATAATTTCTAGAAATTCTCTGGAGATGGTTGGGATGCCGTTAGGGAGAAGAAAAGAAAGTATCTCTTCTTCAAAGTGTGAAGACAGGTCACCTGAGGTGTGAAGCCCCAGAGCTGGGGAGACACGGGCTCTGATCTTGCTTCCATCTCTTCTTAACCCTGAGACCAAAAGTCCTTTAAACCCTTTCCCTCAATGCAAATGGAGATGACTAATACCCACCTCTCACGGTTGGGAGGAAAAAAATTTAAAAATGCTGGAGAAAGAACTTGCCCAGCACATAGGACAATACCAAACAATGATAATTTTCTTGTGCTTCGAATTCTTCTGTTGAAGGCCAACTCATCAGTACACTGCGATCCATGCCAACTACAGGAGTTGAACCACGAGGCTTCGTAGCTTAATCAAAAGAGAAGTGGCAGCTGGCCCTCACTGGTCCCACCTGCGTACTTCCGAAGCTCTCCCTGCTTTCTACTCCCCAGAGCAGAGCTCAGCAAAGATGAGTGCACTGCAAAAAAGTCTTCCTCTAAAACACAACTTCCCTTGACATAGATGTGACGCACATGCCTTTTGCTCCATTCCCATTTCGTGGGACGTCCTCTCCCCTTTGGCTGCACGGTCCATAAATGTATATCCACTGATGCACGGATAGATGCAGCTCCGCCTTAGATGGGAAATGCCTCAAAGGGAGAGGTTGGGTCTGTGCATCCTACTCCCCAGAGAGCTCAGCAGGACACCACAGACAGTGATGGTAGTGACAGAAAAGCTGGGGTTTCTGTCTTGTCACCATGGGAAGAGAGAAGGGGGGGGGGGTGTCACCGGCTGAGCTCTTACCATGAGCCAGACAACACGTTTATGCTGAAAATACACCATCACGTTTGACTATCCCCACAACCCTGGCTGTGATCCCCATCCAAACATTGGACACTGAGGCTAAGACAAGAAAATGATAGATCCACATGGCAGAGCTGGTCCATGATAGATTGGTTCCATGTCTGTGGTTCCCCCACTTCCCGCCCCAAGTATGTGGGATGATTAAGGGGGTCAGGCAGATTGGGTTCTCAGCTCCACCATTAATACAGTAGCTTGAGCAAATTGTTTATCATTACTGAGCTCCATTTCCTCTTCAATAAAACGGACTAGTTACACCCACCTCACGAGATGATTATGAAGATTAAATGAGATCCTGGCGATGAGAGGGTTTAGAAGTACGCCTGCTGCTTTGTAAACATTCAGATGGCAGCTGCTGAGACATGGCTGTGTTATTCACTATTATTTCCATATACTCTCTTGTCTCTTTAGGTTCAGAGCCCAAAGACTATTTGGCAAGAGGTGCTTTTGGTTCCGTTTCCAACCTGAGATTTCTACACCTGCACCAGGCCCACTGGCGATGTCTGCAGGCCTCGGACATGTCACTTTTCCCACACCCACTGCACAAGTTCACGGCATCTGAGTCTGGCTCCAGGCTGCCCCAGAGCCGAGAGAACTGCTCCCAGAGGGTGCAGGAGCCAAGGCTCTCCTTCCACCCTGGCTGCAGCAGAGCTGGGCGTCCACCTCCCCCAGGAGGACGCCACGTGGGCTACACTCTCTCTCTCTCTGGCAGTCAGTATCACACAGGCAACGCAGGCCGTGAAATAAGCTTTTTATCACCCAGGCCCTCTTCTCTTTGGTTTTCTCTTGCTTCCTGACAAACAACTGTTATGTTTCCCAACATGATAAAGTACTCTTGGTTCTACTCCACCATCCACCCCACAGTGAGTGTGGACTGGAGGAAACAAGACCCCCCTCACTTCTCCTCTAGCTTTCGTGTTTCTTGTGACTTGGCTGCTCGCATGTTCCCTTTCAACAGCCCTTCTGCAAAGAGGCAAGGCCGAGATAAATCCTCCCCCACTGCCAATGCTTTCATCCTTCGTTTTTTTCTCGGGAAGCAGCGGGGCTGAGCTGAAAGAAGACAGAACTTGGAGCCAGGCAGGCAAGGTATGAATCCCAGTTCTCCAATTTCCTAACTGAATGACCTTGGGCAAAACACTCCACCTTTCAGAGTCTCACTTTTCTCTTCTGTCAAATGGGTTCATAATCCCTACTGAGCCACACAATTGTCGAGAGAAGCCACAGGAAGAGATTCAGAAGCACTACAGGGTGAGTGGTGACCATCCTGGAGTTAAGGGGAGTGATCCAAATTAACCTCTCCAACTCCATATAAAATATTTGTTTGAAGGTTCTTCTTCTGGCAAAGCAACATTTTCGGTAAAGGGCCATATTGTGAATAGTTTTGGCTTTGGGAGCCATACAGTTTCTGCCAAGGACTATGCACCCCTACCACTGTAGCACAGACAGGGCTGTAGACAGTATGTAAATGAGTGGGTGTGGCTGTGTTCCAATAAAACTTTATTTGCAATAGCAGGTGGCAGTGGGCTGGAGGGGCTACAGTCTGCCCACTCTGGCCTTAGATGTTTAAAGTTTGGAGCTGGGGAAGAGCACCTTCCTTGCCAAGAAAACCAGAATGCCAACCTCCTCCTCCTGCCAGCACTGTCTCAGAAACTCACCCGTCAGGGACGCAGAACCCATGCCAGCCACCAAAATTCCCTCTCCGCCTTTGAGACACTGGAGGTTTAGATTTATAGACATGGCAATTTGTTTCACATAATTCTGTCCATAATTACACCAGCAGCCACTAGGTAAATGATTTGGCCCTTTCCCCTGAGTAATATTTCCCCCAGTGAAATAAATGGAGGGTGTACTTCTCTCCCATAAGTTAAGCATATTATTTGCTTCATCACACAAGGCAAATGCGGTAGCTCCGAGCTATTAGTCTATCAGTGCAGCGATCAGACGGCCAGGAGCCAGAAGTAATTTACAACAGGGAAGTAAACAGGGCCCCGGATAAATAAATAACAAGCCCGGGCTAGTCTGGGGCCTGAAAAGATTAAGTAATGAGAGTATCTAGCAAGAGATTTAGTGCTAAGTGAGCTAGGACCCGAGCAGCCTCCTATGGAGGAATCAAATTATATCACTGGAAAGAGGTATTAGTGAAGTCCCTCACGCTGAGCTGGGAGATCAGCATTTCTTGGGAGGGGAGGGCTGCCATCATTAGCATAGCAATTTGGGAGTCGACACTGAAGTCTGGCTAATTAGGTGCAGGTAAATGGGTTGTATATGGAAGGTAAGAAGGGTGCGGTGCCCCTAGCAAAACTGGTCAGTTCCTGCACGGCTGCTGGGTTACCAGTAACAGGCTGGGGTCATTTTCTTAAATGCACAGGCTCCTTACAAAGGATATGCCCTCAGAGAAGTAACCAGCTGGGATGGGAAAGGAAATGCTGCTGAGCTGGATACCGAGCTGACTTTAGCTTTTCAACATCTGAAATTGCCAGGGGGTGGAAATTCAGATGCACCAGGCTGGAATGTCCCTGGGCGACTGCAGGCTCTGAGAAGCAGTTCCCATCACCCCACTCCAAAAAGATTTCCACTTCACCTCCCCGTCATGGTACCGCCATTCTTCCAGCACTAGGATGGAAACCTTAGGGAGTCGGCCTCTACTCCTTCCTTTCAGTTGCCTCTTTTGTTGATTCTTTTCTGGCAATGGCTCTCCTGTGAGGTTTCTTTCTTTCATTCCCTTCCTCAGGTATGTTGTGACAATAACCACATAATGTATCCACAGAACGTCCAACAACACTTTCACAGGTAAGAACTGCTACTCCTTCCTTGGATGAGCAGTATTACCTCTTTCAAAAGAATATCCTTTTTCTTAAAAGATAAACTGCTATCCCAGGCAGCCTGACTCCGGGAAGCACCAATCACTGTGAGCCAACGACCCTTCTCCCATGGTTTATCTCCCCTGTCACTTACTGAAAAGTCATGGCAAAGGTAAGGATGTGTCTTTGGGCTGTGCCCTCAGCACCAGACCAGGAACCCTAGGGCTGGGGCTTGTGAGTCCCCTGCTGCTCTGTGCTTCAGTTTCTCCAACTGTAAAATACAGATGTAGCTCTGGATACTCTACAAGTGCCACCCAGCTCTGGGATTCTATGAAGAGGATGTTGTTCTTGCCCCCTGAGGGTGTCTTGCAGAGACAAGAGTTTACACAGAGCTTGGTACAGAAAGGAGAGGCACAAAGGTGATCAGAAATCCTTCCATCTGCCTTGGAGGGAACCAGAAAAAGACAAAAACAAACCTGAGATAAATTTCTCCCCAAAGATTCCTATTTTCTTTATTTCCTTTCCGTTCCCCTTCACCATATTACTATCTTTGCCATCTCTGTTCCATGTTCACTTTTGGTTACTGCTGTTCCTTCTTCTCCCTCCCTCTCTTCCTTATCCTGGGGTTTCTTCCTTTCTCTCCACCCTGTCTTCCCTTTTCCTCCATTCATCTCAAGAAAAGACACCTCTTCTTCTCCTCATGATGTGAAATTAAAAGTGGTGAGTGGGGCAAGTCACCCAGAACAGCGGCCCCTCTCCTGATCGTGGCGGCAGTAAAGTGAGTCTCCAAGGCCTTGCACTCCCAGCGCGTCACCTGTGATCGCCCACTGCTGACGGCAGGTTTGCAGAAAGGAGTGACGGGTGGGGGTCCGAGGGTCGGTAGGGGAGACGTGGATCAAATAGTAGGTTGGTGTTGTAGCTACACCAGACAGAGACTCTGACAGAGTCCGTTTGGAAAACATTAGTATTTTGATGTTCCAGTGTGGTTCTGGTTCAATTATTTCAGAAGACATGGTTCGCTCCGGGTGTGGACTAATTCACCAGATGTCTTTCAAACAACCTCTGGTTTAGATCTCAGATCAAGGACAAAAAAATAATTCGGAGGTTTAGATCAATGCTCAGTAAATTAATCTATTCTTTTTTTTTTTTTTTTTTTTGAGACTAAGATTTGGTTTTCCTGTGGGTCCACATAGGTCTCTTTTCTGGAAAGGCTTTACTGAGCTGAGTCTTCCAATAGCTAGACAATTCCTTTCAATGCCCATTAAAAGTAAAAAAATAAATAAATAAAATCAATGAGGCCTGGAGATGAAGCAAGCACAGTTTACCTTTTCATTTCGTTGTATCATAGAACATTATTCTCAGGTCTTTGAAATAAGCATCAAAAAATAACATTTCCTCCCCAGCTCTCAGTCTCAGACACTGACTCACATCTGCTAGTGGAGCATCCTGACATGGGCTGTTTCTCTCTTTGGTGGCAGTATGAAGTCCCACCCCAGTGGCCCTTGAAGTCAGCCCACGTCTGCGCTGCGTAGCCCATCTGTATGTGGATGGGCTCATTCCACGAAGGCCCTCTCAGAACCCCAGGGCAGGGTTTACTTTTTAGTCCCAAGTAATTTGTCTTGCAAAAGGTGAAATAAATAGAGGCTGGAAACTGGGAGAAGAAGTCCAGTTTATCAGTTTTATTCATCCTCTTGTGTGTATACTTGTTGAGTTTGCATGCATGTGTGTGTGTGTGTCCGTGTTGTGCAGGTATGTGCACATATGCTATTAAATATCATTTGGGGGTTTTTCAGGGCAATGAGGAAAGAGCTCTGGTTTGGAGCAGAAGATGCCTCTGACCACATACTGAGAGGAAAAGCAGACTTGGGAGAGACCAAGTTCTTTCTCTCATGCACTCCGTTACAGAATATGCATCGAGTGCCCACTACATGCTTGATGCAGTGGTAGGTAATTGCAGAGTCAACCAGACAGACAGCATCCCTGCTCTCAAGAAGATTACATTCTCCTGGGGGAAAAGAGAGCAGAAAGTAAACAAATAAGTGAGAAAAAGAATTTCGAGTAGTGGTAGGTGCCATGAAGAAAATAAAACTGGGTCATGTTACAGACAGTGTCTGGTAAGGAAGGGGTGCTACTGTAGGTCGGTGGTCAGGAAAGGCTTTCTGAGGGAGTGATGGTTGAGCCAGGACTTGAATCTCAAGAAGGACCTGGCCATGCCAACACCTGGGGTCAGGGTGTTCCAGGCAGAAGGTACAGCAAGGCCAAGGCCATGAGTTAAGAGAGAGACAGGGGTGTTGCAGCATCAGGAAGAAGCTGCGGCTTGGTGGATGTGGGAAGAGTGGCCTAGGACAGCTCAGGAAGAATGGCGGGGCCAGATTACGTAGTACGGGGAACTTGAATTTATTCTTAGAACAATGTGAAGTCACTGGAAGGTTTAATTAGGGGAATAAGGAGATCCGATCTGCCTTAAAGCAATCATGGCGGCTGCTGGATGGATGATGGATACTGGGGGAACACCAGCAGAAGCAGGAAGATTTACTGGGAAGGTCCTTGCAGTCATCTCATGGAGAAAGGATGGTGGCAGTGGGGATGGAAGGTGAGGGACAACTGGTAACGCATGGTGACAAATTCTACCCAGTCTCCTCATCCCTCCTATCAATGACTCTCCACTTGGGAGGAAACCGGCAAGTAAGGGACTCCCTGGGTGACTGGTCTTTCCTGGCTGCTGTTTTTCCAGCCTCATTAGGCCTAATGATCTCCCATCCTTCACTCTCACTTAACTAAAGGAAGTGCCATGCACAAGGGAAGAGGATCTGCAGAGAATGCCATTAGCAGTGGAAGCCATAACAATTACTTCCTAAGATAATTTTGTTCCCTGGCTGAGCCCTAGGGAACTGGTGGTTGACAAAGCTCTGCTCTGTGTTGTAAAATGGAATGAAAGTCCCTAAAGGTTCTGGGTAGAAGCCTGACCCGTGCACATCTTTTCCAGGGAAAAGAGACACTCTCTCTGGAGACGAGAAAACATTTACACTAATAATTTACGGTCTCTGAAGCAGATCTGCTACTGGCCATCTCTGTGCACCAAAAACACCAATTATATGAGCCAGGGAGACAAAGTGTCTCCTCTTTCCACCACCACTGTCGCTTTTTTCTGACCTCTGATATCTCCTCAGTGCTGCTCAATCATTTGAGCTAATTTAAAAGTCAGTATCTTGCACTAACGTGAAATTGTATCTGTGCTTTGATTCAGCAGCCTGGAAAGTCTCTTCATTTATCTGTCTGGGATTCTCATATAGAGGGAAGGTTTCATGTGTATGTGTGTGGTATGTTCTGTGTATGTGCATGTGCTTTTGAAATAAAAGGGGGAACAGAGTGGGAGATGTAGAGACACGGGAAGGAGATGATTAGGGCCGTGATAGTAACAACATTGATGATCCAGCCTTTCTTTCTATGTTGCTACCAATGACTTTCATTTTTAAAAAATTATTGAAGTTAGGTCTCTCTGAGCATCTTGATCTGTAGCTTAGAGTTTCATGAATCCCAAATTAAATGAAACTGACACGGAGGGAATCAGTCCTCCACTACCCTTTCACCTCTTAGAAATGCAGTTTTCTCCCTTAGACAGAGCATTCTGACCTCCAAAAGTCAAGATGCTTCCTTCACTGGGAGAAACGTTGGCATGATTCTGTGTACATTTCAATCAAAAGCTGACTCATTGATGAAAAATTGGAGTCCAGAGCCCTAGACATGCCAATGAGAGGCCAAATGATCATCTCCATGGCTGAATACTCCACTGAGCCAACCATGGGGAGGATTTTTGGCTACACAACAAGCAGCGCCAATCAAGATGAGTCCAGACTCCCAAGCACGCTGCATCACCATAAGCAGGATGAGGGGAATTAAGGAAGGAATGACGGGAAGAAAGGAACATCATGAATAAAACATTAAAATATTATTCTAAACCATGAATCAAAAACGTGGGCGCGGTACACCACATTCAGGCAAGGAGCGTGAAATTTACTTAAACTTCTCCATTTCTATTTGGCTTGGACAGTCCTCTGTTATCATAGTTTTGCTGTTGTTAATACCGTGTCAACACTTTCATTACAAGCCTCAGTCTCTGGGACTTTGTAAACGGACTGCAAACCTTACAAATGGAAATTAATGCTCAAAATGCAGGATACTGAGCCTATAGGAAAGCCAGCAGAAATCCAGAGTTACAGGCTTCAGTGTATGTGTGTGATTTGAAATTATGCTAGAATTTGGGACAACAAATTAAAACATTATTTGTCCCCTGGAGAGGTTCCCAAACGTTGGTTGAAAATGAGAAATGATTAGGCCCTTTAGAAATGTTTCTGTTGACGTTGAATGTGATTCAAGAACAAAAATCTCAAGATTATTGGATGTGGGTACATTAGCAACATTCAGGCAATTGAAGAATGGATGTTTTGGGGTCTGCCCACCTCAAAAGGCTGATATTTTTCTATATGCAATGTGGTATTTCCCCGACATTTTCAATTCCCTTGACAGTTTCCAACTCCAGATCAGGAGACTGAGGATGCCAGGATGCGGGTGAAGGCTAGCCTCTGGTTCTCACTTTCAACAAAGGGCTGTGTAGCCACTGGACAGCACGGACTTTACTTGAGCACCCTTGGTGATGTCCACACAGCCCTGCCGAGGTTGGCCAGCTCTACCGCAGGCCACAGGGTGCTGAGAGCAGCACATGGTCTTGTGCAGAAAGGTTCCAACTCTGCAGGTGGGTCCCGGCCAAGGAAGTCTGAGAAGGAGCCAGGTGGCGAGCAGCCCACGCTCACACCCTCCAGGCTGGGATTAGACACGTCTGCACTCTGCTCCGCATCCCAACAACCAGCATGCAGCAGGGACACACACACACACACACACACACACACACACACACACACACACACGGCAAGTGTTCAACGAATGCTTGAGTTGTCCCTGGTCACACAGTTCTCTAGCTAGGAGTCAGGCAGCCATGTCCCCAGTAGGGAATTGACCACGTGCCAGGTATCAGCTTGGGTGTTTTATTTTTTGATTTCCCCAACTCATTGTGTTCGTATCCAGCACAGAGAATGCACGGATGGACCGAGGCTTTTGGCTTTGCAAGGAGCTGAGCTCTTCTTTCCATCAGCTGTTTCATGCACCACCTGAAGGTTTCCTGAAGCTCTGACACATATAACCCTCTCCTGCTACATTCTTTTTTTTTTCTGTAGCAATTCAGTTGGCCCCAGTTTCACCATCATCACCAGCGTCCAGTATTTCTCACCAAAGGTCGGTCTGACTTCCTTCAACGGTGACTTTTCCCATCCTGATCCATGGCACAACTCTAGAATGTTAACCCTTTCCGCACGTCTTTGGAAAACCATTTTGGAACCCCCACCAAGTAGGCCAGCAACAACCCTTACCTTCGAACCAAAGAAAATACTAAATCCATGAAATCACTTAAGCCAGCCTTCCAAAGAGAGGGAGACTCAGAATGTTTTATGCAGCAACCTATAAGAAACTCATTTTGTGGGATGTTTCACATTCCAGCCCATGGTTTATTCCCCCATATATCCCTGCCAGTAATATCAACCAGATGTGGCAAAGAAGTCTGTGAAGAATTGTAAAAATTACAAGCATATTCTTTAATTCCAAAGCATTGTAAAGTCACAGCTTGGTTTTCTTTCTTTCTTAAAAAAATTCTTTAAAAAGTTTCCAAGCTGGCAGAATGTTCTCAAGTACAAGTATTACCTGATCACTTGAGAAAATTCTTCTGCTGGCCTAAAGGGCTAAAGAATTTGAAAACGTAAAACTTCACTTTATCTTTGATAAATTGTAGGGAATTGAGAAAGGTCTACTTGCAAACATGCGTTTATGTCTATACATTTTTCTCTTTCAATGTTTCAAGTCTTAATAACCTAGATCTCAGATACAAGCACGTGTTCATATAAGCTCTTATGAGCATAAAAATACAAACGCTGAACCTTGAAAGACTCCGAGATCCGTGATTGTTCTCTCTCTCTCTCTCCTGCCCCTGACTCCCTGCCTTTTTCAAGATTTCTTTCAGCATAGGCAGCACACTATAAACCAGAAAAAAATACAGAATTGGGGGTCAGAAAGACCTGGGATTATCCCTGGTGAGTTAAACTCCTCAAGCCTCAGTTTCTTCATCTGTGTAGTGGGCATAAACATACCTATCTTGCAGGAGGACCAAAGTAGATGGCAAGTGCATAAAGTATGCAGCGTGCAGTAGGTGCTCACAAGATGCTTGGTTCTTTCCCTGCTTCCAAATCTATAAAATAATAGGGGCTCTCCTGTATCAGTGTTTCCCAAAATATGCCCCTTGGGTGACATACACCAAAATCACTTAGGGTGCCAATTTACAAAGTCAAATCCTTAGGGCCATTCCAGATCCTGGGTACATGACCTAGGAGCCAGCATTTTAACCAGGACCTCAAAGGAATTTTTTTTTTTTCTATACGTTAAGTTTGAGAACCACTGTAGTCTGGATCCTTGCTCTGCAAAGTGTGGTCCTAGACCAGGAGCATCACCTGGAAGTTCATTAGAAATGCAGACTCTTAGGTCCCACCCTAGACCTGCAGAACCAGAATCCACATTTCAACCAGATTCCCAGGTGCTGAGATGCACAGTCAAGGTTGAAAAATGCTGGCCTAGAAAACTTTTATTCCTAGTTCTGAAATTCTACAGTGAGAGTCTATAAGGCAGTCCAAAGTATCGGCCTCAGAATCAACTCTGCGGATAAGGCAACAGGCTTCTGTGCTCAGGCGGATAGAGCCTCTGTGGGGAAGAGAAGAACAGAAACCTTCCATGCCTCTTTCCTCGCTCCGGCTTCAGTCATCACAGAGAATGCAACTCACATGGAACAGAAACCCCAGGGGTGGCACGGCACCCACTGCAATCCATGATCTGTCCACAAGCGGAATAAAGCTACACCCGTCTTCATGCACACGGCACGACTCGCAGGTGAAGGAGCCTGCTGTAAAGCAGACACGAGGCTGGCCTCGCCGCGGCGCTCAGGGACTGGGGGGTTGCTGGCGGAGGAGGGAAAGGAGCTCTGGTCTGCACAGACTTTTTCCATGAGCTTTAGGTAGCTGTGCCCCTGGAAAAAGTGACCCGGCGTCTGCAAGGGCGAATTTGGTCTTACTGTCGGTCCCCTGGCCTCTGAAGGCTGGGTCAGCCCAGAAGGGGGACAGGACTGTGGGATCCGGCTCCAGGCAGGTAAGCATCTCTGCAGCCCCCACCATCCTCCTGAAGGACTGGTTTCCCACCGTCCTATTAGCGTTTCACCACATCAGATAACAGCTCTGCTGGAAAACTGAGTAGCACGGTTTTTGCCTTCTCCATTGGTGTTTCACTTTTATGGCACCGTTTCACATCAATACAGAGTTTTATGGAGATACATATTGCATATAGTTAAGTTTTAAAGGTTAGCGCAGGACTGGAAGGCTAAGATGGCTGCAAAAGGACCTACAAAGTAGCAGAAGGTAACACCTTGAGGTCTTCGGTTCCAGCCAGTCCACAAGTCTGGGCTCATTTAGGGCGTCGAAGAGATAAAGAAACTAACTGACCTTCTACTAGGTGGCACCTGGCTCTTTAGTTACTAACTTCTCATAACTATAGGATGGAGATTGTGGTCTGGAATGTGGGCTCTGGAGTCAGGCAAGCCTGGGTTTGAATTTTGGCTCCTCCGGTGACTGGCTCTATGACCTTGGGCAAGCTGTCTAAATCTCTAGGACTCTGTTTTTTTATCTCTAAAATGGGGATAATGTAGTAACTAACCTCCTAAATCTGAGACTAAAAGAATCTACCTAAAAGCAGCTGGCAGAGCCCCTGACCCAGGGTAAATACGCGATACACATCTGGGGAATGCCTGTGCTGATGTAAATTCTTTGTTAAGGCCCCTGCCCCCAGGATTTCAGAATATTTGGAGATTGGGTCTTTAAAGAGGTGATTGAGCTAAAATGTGGTGGGTGCCCTAGGCCAATAAGGCTGGCATCCTTATGAGAAGAGGAAGGAGCACCAGGGTGAGGGTGAACAGGGGACAACCACGCGAAACAGCAGCAAGAAGACCGCCGTCTACAAGACGAGGAGGGAGGCCTCAGGGAGCCAGTCCTGCCAGCACCTTGATCTGACACTTCCAGGCTCCAGACGGTGAGGAAACAGATTTCTGTTGTTTAAGTCATCCAGCCTGAGGTACCTTGCTATGGCAGCCCTCGCACACTAACACCGGGGTGATGGTTATCACCCCCGTTTTACAGCCAACTTTCTCACGGACTGAGACAGCTGAGGTCACTTGCCCAGCGCCAGTCACCAGAGAGTAGGATCCAAACCCAGGTCTGTAAGGCTCCAAAGCCCCCGTTCTCTGCTCAAATGTTGGGCTGCCGCCAAGAGGCGTTAGATCACCTGGCCGAAAGCAGCTTCCGGTTTGTTTGAGGATACAGGGCATGGATGCACGTGGCCTTGTGATGAGGGCAGAAAATGGTGAATACGAAGGAGAAATACAAGCGGGCGGAAATGAGAGCTCAGAGGAGGACTCGCCCACTGGAGGTAAGTTCCCAAGAAACTGAGGTCTCACGACCTTTAACTCTTTGGACGGGAAGCAGCTCCACCAGGACAGCCGCCCCAGTGCCTCAGGGCTAAGTCCGCTGGCCACGGTTCGTATTGTTTTCAGCTGCCTGGGGATTAACTTCCCAAGGCTCTTATCACTCCACGGACCCAAGTGAGCGACAGCAGTTTAACCCCAGTGGCGTTTTTTTAACCTGTCAAATACCTTGTAGAACCGTGTGGGGAATAACTGGGGGCCTCCGTCCTGTTGCTAGCACCACTGCTTATTCAGCTACAGGCTTTAGACCACTACCAAATATTTAAGGGACTCTTTGGACATGACTCCAGGAGAGGTGGACCAGAAGGACGCCGGTGGTCTGCTCAACTTCATACAGCAAAGTCAAACTCAAAAAACAGTTGTGAACCACCACATCCCTCTCATCCCCTTCAAAGCTCCCTAATCCGGTGAAAGGCAGAGAGCTTTTAATTACTGTTTTCATCCTGTCTTTCGCTTCTTCTAAGGAATTTCTGGCAACATTAACCACTTAACTTCCAAGTAAGCAGAAACCCTTCAGTCCTTCCCCCATGTGTAGGTGAAAGAGAAAGCTGGAAGGAGAGGCAAAACAGGAGGAATCAATAACCTACAGACATGGAACAGACCACGCTCCACCCCATCCTCTCTAGATGAGATAAGTGAGGCTCAGAGAGGTGAAGTCACACACCGAAGGTCACACAGCTTGCGGGTGGTGGAGCCAGGAGGAGGACCAGGATCTGCCCACTCCCAGTGCAACACTCCCTCAGCCCTCATTTGTTCTGCAGCTGAACTCCCTGCCAGGTGCTAAAATGTTTACACCACAGATACCAAAGCCCCAGCACACGCACCATTCCCATCAGTCAGCCAGCAAAAGTTAACCATGGCCATCTTTCAGTGAGTACTTACTATCTGTTATAATCGATGCCAGAGGTTGTCTGTGGGCTATTTCCGTTTATCTCACAACAACATAGAGAAATAGGTCCTATTATTGTCTGCTTTACTGATGCAGAACCTGAGACCCAGAGCGGTAAAGTAACTTGCCCATGGTCTCACAGCAAGTGACCGACAGCCCCTCAACCCCTTCATCTTCCTGCCATCTCCTATGCTCAGCCCTGGGTCAGGAGTGATAGGGAACCTAGAAAGAGCAGAAGCACGGTCCTGACACTTGAGAACCTCATGATCCACATCAGGACGGGAGTGAGCTAATAGTTACTGAGTGCCCAAGGCATGACAGAGACTTCGCTGAGTGTTCTACCAACCACAGGGGTAGTACCTAAACCTCAGGGTACTTCTAAGCTCTAGATTCTACGGCCCGTGCTCTGTGTGCTGGAGAACAGAGTCAGAGGGTAGATACGTCACGACTATACACACGCGTCAAGGAGTCAGATGGTGCTGGATCTGCGGGGGTCTGGGGTGGGGCAACCAGCCAAAGCCTGATCGAGATACTTGGATACATGACAGGTCCATGACCTACCATCTTAGCAGGACCTCAGTGCTCCACAACAGCTAGCATGGCAGTGTGGCGTGGTAGAAAACGGAAGTACCTCATGGCGACACACATGCACTCGGTTCCCAGGGCTGCTGTGTCCTGGGCAGACAAGCATGGGTAAGGTAGACAGCACCTCTAAGCTTCAGAAGTAGATTTAATACTGATTTAATACTGAGTGTTGAGGCAGAGTGCCCAGTGCTGCTGCTTAGAAATACAGGATCTATGGACAAGTGATTTGTCCATAGACAAAT
Organism: Camelus bactrianus; assembly: GCF_048773025.1. Lineage (NCBI taxonomy): Eukaryota > Metazoa > Chordata > Mammalia > Artiodactyla > Camelidae > Camelus > Camelus bactrianus. The sequence goes on along the minus strand of NC_133560.1, from coordinate 13,230,386 downwards.
GGACAAACTGAGCCTCAGTGTCCTCATCTATAAAATGGGAGTACTAAGGCAGGGAGCTAACTGCGGTAGGAAAAAGCAGACTTTGGAGTCAGACTACCCACATTTGACTCTAGTCCTGTCACTGCGAATTGTAGGATGCTGGGCAAGATCTCTGACCTCTCTGAGCCTCAGTTTCATGTCTACAGAACAGGAATAATTACAGCACCTCCTCCACAGCATTGTTAGGGGAATCAAGCGAGTGATAAGTAAAATGCTCAGAAGAGCACCTGGCATGCAATCTGTTCACTATTGTTATCGCAAGGTGTTACTGTGAGGCTCCACACCACCCAGTGAAAGCACAGTGAACTGCACAGGCTAGATGCTCAATAAACTTGCGGATGTCTGCTATGCTTCAAGTTTGGCATCTCTTCCCTCCGTCTTCTGATAACAGAATTATTCTTTCCTTTGGGAAACCCATCCCCAAGCCCCGCACACCCACACCCCCGAACAACTGTGATGAACATATGACCCAAACCCGATCAATGAGAGGACACCATCTCACCAGCAGCAACGATCTGCTCAGAGCTGCACGTGTGACCCTCATTCTGTTCTGCAGGACCGTTGTCAAGGACACCCTCTCCACCCAGGTTGCTAGGCTTTAGTTCCCTCCGAGTGTGCTTTTGCCCACCATCCCGTGCATTCTTCCGAGGGCTGGAGGGAGTGAGATAAAGTCCCAGTGACACCGCCACGCCCCTGGACTCAGCTACTCCTAAAGCCATCTGTAACCCCGGCTGGCCTTCTCAGGCATATGAACTAACATATTTCCCCTTTGGGTTAAACTAGTTTTAGTCACATTTCCGTCACTAACAGTTAGTAGTAGCATTATAATAGCACAGGTTCTCAATAAATATTATTTCCCTTTCCCATCACTACTTGAGACATGTCTTATTATACAATCAAAGCCTCTCCAAAAGGTATTTTTGAGGTAACACTGAGTATTATGCAGGTTTTGTCTGTAGATCCAATAAGATAAAGGGTGTCCAGATTTGCAGCTTATCCCACATGGCAGACCACGGGGGAGACGGCCGCCCAGCATCCCCATCCAGCATTTCCCGGAAAATGGCTCGCTGTGTCTACCGAGAGGCAGCTCTCTTTTAAAACAGAGCCAGTGCCATATGTATACACACTCATGATTGCACATTTATTGATTTCTAATTTGCACCCTGCTTATTTCCAGAAAGGCCCTGGAATGGCTGACAAAATAAGACAAAGACACAACAGGGTCATTAAGAAAAATCAAAGATCAAGCCCAGAGAGAAAAAGGGATTGCTGATTACAGCCCAAGCCTGGGTTACTATAGTTGCTTCAATTAAAAAACAAATTTATATTTAGCTCTCAGCTTTTTGGCAGCCATTCAGAATGTGTCATGACAGGGCACACGGAGAACTGGGCATCCTTCATGTCTGCATGTCTGCAGCTCAACACCAGGAACAAGCACCCAGGAAAAGCTTATTAATGAATGAATGAATGAGCGAGTGAATGAATGAATGTTGCATGAAAGAATCAAAACTCCCTGAGAGCACTGTTTATATCCTTAGGCCTGCATCATTCATTTATTCACTCACCTAACTCTTGAGTGCCTATGCGTGTCACACTGTACCTGGCTGGGGACCTGGAGACGGATGGGTACCAAAATGAGTCAAAGGTCATCTCTGCCTTCCCAGCTGCAGCTTTCCCGCTCGAAGCAAAAGCTCCACATAATAGGAGTGTTCTTGGCAGCTCCTGGTTCCTTCATGCCTCCCAGAGAAAGGAGATTAGAAACTGAGGCTGTGAAGATGGGAAATGTAGGAGTAACGATATGAATCTCGGCGATAACTCTCATACAGCACTTTAAACCCTAGAAAATACACGCACGCCATAATCTCATAGGATACTTACAGCTCCGGGGTAGGGGGGGGGAGAAGGGAAGAGGGGCAACTCCCACTTACTGATAAGGATGTCTAGGCACAGGACGGAAGTGACTCTCCCGACCTCTCTCAGTTAGACACTGGCAGTTACACTGGACATTCCCACACCCTTGTGCCACCTGCCTCGGCCTGGCCCCCAGCATCTCAGAGACCTGTTATCACTCCCTGAAATTCGTCCTCTGCCTGAATCAAGACCAGCCTTGCACAAAATGGGCATCACCTGAAGGCCATGGGGAGCAGCTGCAAGGCCACGCCTTCTGTGAGCAAGAACCTGCCCCGCTGATGTCCTGCGGCAACTGGGACACAGACCCCACCCGCTCAAAGTCGCCCAGCAGCCCCAGCTCCACAGGCTCAAAAGTGATGCTCAGATTCAAGACGAACAGCATATAGCCTGATTATTTCGTTAAAAGCAGACTGAAAAGGCACATGGTAGTGCTGGGTGGGGAGATGGCCATTAGGTGAGCAAATTACGGAAGGAACTGTACAGGGAAGAGGAAGTTAAAAACCAGAGTGGTTTCCCTGTGTGCCCGTTTGGTATCGCTCCTCAGCTCTGCTGGACACTCATCGCACTTCCCACACCCTCACGCCCGTCACGGAGGATTCAGAGTGGAAGACGGAAAATGGAGGCACACCGTTTCCCACATTTAGCCAAGCCAGCCAGGTGGGCTGAGCGAGGGAAACGGGGCACCAGCAAGAGGAGACCTTGACAAAGCCAGGTGTGTCCTAGAGAAGGCACACAGGGCCACTGCACCACTGAAACACCAGCCAGCCCTGGCCTGTTTCTGTTCCAACACAGTGCTCTTGAAAGTACGTTCATGTGTGTAGCCTCTGTGTGTGTGTACACACAGAGATACAGATTCCTGATTTCTTAAGCGCACGCATTCTGTGTGTTTCGTATTTCCCAGTCGATCCCAGAGCCTACATGCATTGGTGGACTGCATAAGTAGGTATCAAACACAGCCCCTGGAAACGAGAACGGTGGCCACCACTCTGGAGCCTCCCCGGTAATGTGAGAGCCTCCCAGCCAGGGTATAACCCTCGCCGCAGTCAGACACTTATCACTCCATCCAGAAAGTCAAGCCCTGGGCAACCCCTTCACCCCGTAATGTACACTAGTCACTGCCAGCAGGACTTTCTGGTTCAAAATCATGGAGCTGTTCACCGTCAATAATCAGCAACTGCCTAAAACCCACAAGACATGAACCGCAATCTCCATCCTGACGTGCACCTCCAACTCTGGACCTTCCAAACTCTCATGCTGAATAAATACACAGAGGCATCTCCAAGTCCCCTCCCATCCTTCTCATTATATCCTGGACCATTCCAAAGATAAAGCAAAATTCATGGTGTTTCTTTCTTTTCCCCACAAAGTCACAGACCTCCAGACCCAGCATTCTAAGACCAGCAGCAGGAGGAAGCAGACAAAGGAATCCTTCCAACCACCAGCAAGGCCACGTGAGGTTGAAACATTTACTCCAAACCAGCGCCCTTGAGACCACTGGCTGGCTTGTGTGAATCCAAGCGCACCCTCAGGGCATTTCCCTGAGATAAATTCAGACTCAAGTTATAAGGAAAAGTTTCCTCCCTCCTTGCAAAGGAGGCAGACGCTACCACAAGACCATAGCCCACGTCGGCCACTCACGCAGCTGATCCCTGAAGGAAGGGACCACGAAAGGCGGGCTGGCGAGGAGTGTGGGGGCCAGCGTGCTGAAGCCCGGCTCCAAGTGTCCGTGTGTGCCGACGCGCTACCAAGCCCCACGTGGCTCGGGGCTCTCCACACTCAGGCAGCCACATTCTCCGCGTCAGCAAATCCAGGCAAGACACCAGGTAGAGAACACAAAACCGTGCTACTCACAGTCTGGTGAGCTTCGGGGTGCTCTGGAAAAGCATTTCAGGGAGGACTTGGAGTTTATTCTTGTTCAGGCGCCTGAAGAGGAAAAAAAGAATGAAAGGATGTCAAGGGGACACGAAATTGGATCCATCCATCAGTCAACAGGTATTAAGAGCTTCCAGATCTTTCCACGGGGTGTGCTCAGCACGTGTGAGGTATATTCCACCTAGTGGAGCTTGTAGACAAGTTGGGGATAAAAGGCACAGGTCAATCATAAGCAAGAATACGGCATGTTTTTGGCCACTCCCCCGTCACAAGCCTCAGAGAGACATCACTAACTGATCAGAACGTGCTTGCTCTAGTTAGCTACTGCCAAGTGATGGATCCGGCATGTGAAACGGGATCCTAAATATAAATAAAATACCAGAGAGAATATTCCAGATCCTAAGTGGCGAGGGGTGGGGGTGGTGGGACAGACAGCAGTGGAGACAGGGACAGAGAAGAGGGTGGGGCAGATCACCACGGGTTGGAGGGTCAGACGGAATCCCTGCCAGCCGTTTACGACTTCCGTGGGCCCTCGGCACTTATGCCTTTTCGGGCACATTCCCCTATTTAAAAAAAAATTAAGTATTATATATTATAACTATGTTATTATAAAAACAAATATATTAATGTTACATAATGTTTCCTTTGACCCAAACACATTTCTCTTCTTCTAATTTTAAAAGAAATTAAAACATTTTCATGGGTCCCTAAAAGTTATTGACCCTGGGCGCTGTCCTCACCGCGCACAATGGGGACGTCGGGTCTCGGTCCAGGTGTGCAGGGTGGCTGGGGGGAAGACCCAGCCCAGTAGGGATGCCCCACAGGGGATGGCGGCAACAGAGCCAGACTCTCTCCTGAGAGTGGCTGATGCTGATGCCCACAGAAAAGAAGGCCACCTGCGTTTCTGAGGGACAGTGAGCCATTGCTGTGGTCTCCATGAAGACGGCGCTCCTTGGGAGCGTGCGGCCAAGAGGGCACACCTGCTCCATGCTTGCTCCCAGGTGTCTCTGTCCAAGCATCTCTATGCAGCCTAATCGGCGAAGCCCAAACTAGTGTCCCCAAATCTCCTGTCTCCAGAATCCTCAGAATCTCCTGGTGCAACAGCATCACTGACAGCCTGGCTGAACTTCTCCGCTTGGAGTGAACTGCACATGCTGGGCTTCCTGAGGTAACTGTATTAGCCCATCTTAGAGCCAAGCCAGGTGAAGGGAAGAAAAGGCGAGCTGCTTCCCGGCTTCTGGCCCCAAAGTCTGCACTGCCCCCACCGCACCAAGCAGACATGATTCCCCGGACGGCGTTTATACCCTTTTCCCTTTTTCATTCCAGGTCGACGGACAAATACGTGAGAAGGACAGGGGACTAGAGGGAAGTTTAAAAAGGCAAAGTGTGTGAGAGAGAAACATTTAGGACCTCGAGGAACGAGGCTCCTGTCAGAAGCGTGTGGCTCAGCCCTAAAGGGGTTCACCCGGCGTGTGGGCAGGAGTGGACCAGCGATGCTGTCGGTGAGACTCCTGACTGGAAGGAAGCCAAGATAAGGCTGGGAAGTTGGACAAGAGAAACTCAAACTCCCTGCCCTACCAAAACAGCAACCTGACTCCCGCACTGGAATTTTTTTTTTTTAATTTTTGTTTAATTGTGGTTTAAAGAAAAAGCCATAACATAAAATTGACCATCTTAGACATTTTTAAGTCTAAAGTTCTGCAGCGTTAAGCATATGCACATTGTTGAGCAACAGATCTCCTGAGATTTTGCAGCTTGCAAAACTGAAACGCTACACCCACTGACCACCACCACCCCACTGCCCTTGCCCCCTCATCCCCGGCAGCCATCATTCTAATTTCTGTCTCTGTGAATTTGACCGGGGCTCTTTTGATCTGCTCTTCCTGTGTCCCAGTATCTGCTCTTCCTGTGTTCCTGTCATGGAAATGGGATGAAAGCGGGGATCCCGGGGGAGAGGAGGGCAGGGCTGGGGATCTAGCTCCTTGTTCAGAGCAGCTTCCGTACAGTCAGTGTTAAGTCCCTCTCGAACACGTGGAAGCACTGGTCCCGGAGAGGGCATGCTGTTGTGACTGTGAGGTTGGCCAGGCTGGGTTCAGGTCTGGCTCTATCATGCTCTTGCCGTGGGACCTAGGGGAAGTTACCTAGCTCGCTGAGCCTCAGTTTCCCACCTGCCAAACGACCCTACTCGGTGAGTTACAGTAAGTCTTAACGACACAGCATGTGCATAAACGTTTAGCACTGTAATGAGAACATGGCAATCATAACCAAACTGAGTCAGAAGCGCATGTCAGATGCTACACTACATGTTAGGCAGGGCAGCTTGAAGACAGCCTTCACTGTTACCTGCATCTCACAGACAAGGACACGGATGCCTGGAGAGGCTGAGCGCGTTCTGCGAGGCCACCCTGTTAGGAAGTGGTAAAGGCAGGATGCAGACCTGGGCGCCTACCGCCAGAGCCCTGGTTCTGATCCCCTGGGTTGCTCAAAGCCTTTCAACAGCGACAGCTTCCTTCCCTTCTGTTCTCCCCTTCCTTTTCTTCTTTTCGTCTCTGCTCCCTTTCATCCAGATCTGCCCCCTCCACCACCCCCAGCCCAGAACACCTGTCACCGTGAGTGCACTTCCCTTCCTGAAGAGGGCACTCCTGGAAGTCCCCAAGGCCAGTAGCGGGTCTCTCTGAGGGTCTGTCTGGAACCACCCTCTCTCGTCATAGCTGCACAAAGCCTGGTGAGAGTCACACTCAGACAACCAACGCTCCAGTCTAGGCAAAAACCCTGCACTGAGGCCCACCGCTGCCTGCAGTGCCTAGGGTACTGGGCGTGCTAAAAGCTCAAAACCAGAGCTGAGGCTAAAAATAAAACCAGCTTGGCTCCGAGGCTCCAGGAAGGGAAGGAATCGTTTGCAGTTCTTTGCCGGTATTTGTGGCTGGACAAAAATAAAAACACAACCAAATGTAGTCAACTGTGCTCTGCCTGCTGCTTCATAAACCCTGAACGAGGACTGCAGGGTGGCTGGGCTGGGCTCTTCTCCCCAGAGCATCGGGGTCTCTCTGCTTTGGCCTGGGTGGGCTGCATACTGGTCCTCCGCATCAAGGTGAGCTCGATACATTTCATTTCTGGTTCATTCTATTCCAGGATTTATTCATGTTTATTTAGTGAACCAAGTGGTCCTGAAAGGTCTTCCTCAAAGAGCTGACGAAGGCTCCAAGCTGCACAAGGTGCACTTCTCGTGCGGCGGCTCCACGAGCAGCTCCCGAACAGGAAAATGAAGCATGAAATGTGCCGTCTTCTGAGAGAGGAGCAGGTAAGCGCTGGGCTGCAGACGGAGGAGGCTGGTGGCCACTGTGTCCTCCATCACTCATGCCATCTGCTGCTCTGTCACCCTGGGCCCAGACGTGCAAATCTGCCCTAGATCAAGCTAGAAATAAATCCGTGATGCCTGGATGGAGAAAAGGACCGAACGGGCTGGTATGAGGTCAGACCTGAGGAGGTCGGCAAACAGGCTATGGGCCAGGTCAGTGATGTAAAGCCCATCTGGGTGTCCTCTCTCCCTCTAAGGTCAACACTCCTCAGCTTTCCTCCTGGAACAATGGGGAGAGTCAAGGTCAAAACCCCTCTGGCTGCTACTTGCAAGGTCATCCTGCTTTTCAGCTTGAACTGTGAAGTTCCAAGAAACAGAGCCTTGTCTTTGTGGTACCCTGACGGTCCTCCTCAGGGTACCAGGGTGTAAGATCTCATTAGAGGCTTTTGCCACTTTATTGAAGTCATTCATTGGTCTATTCATTCAACCATGCAACCATTAGCTTATCCGTTCACACAACCAACCCTTTACCCTGTCTGTCTATGGTCTGTCTGTCCATCCATCCATCCACCCACTATTCTACTCAACCATTCACTTATCCATCCATCTACCCATCTTGTCCATTTATCCCCTATCCACCCATCCATCTTACCGGTCACTTTTCATTACAAATACAGTGCCTCCCTCTATCTGCATGAGTAAGATGCAGATGAAGAAGGATGTCAGATGCTGGTGAAGGAGACAGACATGGAAACAAAAATTTGCAGCATAATCTTGCAAGCAAAGATACTGTAGGAGCACAGAGGAGGGGCAGCTCACCCAGACCTGGGAAAGGAAGGCTTCCCAAGGAAAGCAGCTTGGTGTTTATTTTTAAAGCGTAATTGAGACTCTTCAGGAGACAGGGATAAAGGGTTCTAGACTCTGAGAGCAGTATGCGCATGGTCACGGAGGACCAGGAGACCCAGAGTGTCTGGAACATGGAGGTACTTGGGGAACACAAAGGATGAAGCTGCAGAGCCAGGCAGAGGTCATATCATGAGGGCCCTTGAGGGTCACAAGAAAAGGATTCGGGCTTGGCTGTTTACTGAGAGTCCTAAGGAGCCACAGAAAGGGTCTGAGCAAGGGAATGATGGTCTGTTTTGGATTTCTAAAAGTTCTCTTGAGTAGCCATACGCCTGGTTTGGAAGAAGGTGAAATCAGAAGCAAGGCGAGCTGTTTAATCAGTGTGGCCGTGTGAGGACCTGGCTGAGGGTAAGAGTCATACCAGAGTGTCGGAGATAGATGTGAGGGGGCAGTCAGCAGGGTTTTGTGACTGAACGCACGTGAGAGTTGAGAGAGTTGCAGGAGTGGAGGTGTTACAAGTGGCCCCGGGGGCTCCCGCTTGGGTAACTGATCAGTCAGAATGACTAACCATTGCTGAAAGAAACAGAGCAGGGAGGCCCACCGTGCGGTAGCGGGTGTGCTTAGATTCAGGACTTCTACTTCTGGGGTCCCTCAAATATATTTTGACAACTAGTAGCCATAGCTGGTAATAACACGAAGACCATGAGTCTGTAGTGCACAAGGCACGTCCCACGTGCCATCTCTTTTAATTCCACATGGAAATGCTTTGAGGCTAGTACTCCTGGTCACCCTATAATAAGGAAACAGAGTTGCCCAAAGTCAAACTTGACCAAATCATGGCGATGGGATTTGAACCCAGACACCTGATGCCAAACCTGTGCTCTTAACCTCTCCTGGATAATGATACCTGGTATTTAAATTCAGCCCTTCATCTGAGACTGTCATGATGTATTACCTAATGTGTGGGTCTCAACTTTCCATTAACTCCTGAAGGTCCTTGAGAGCGGGAAGTATGTCTAATATCGGTGACCCAAGCAGACACAGGCATGCGAGGGGGCCTTCAGTAAAGGCCTGTTGAATTTCATAAGCAATTCGCAAGGTGGGAATGGCCAGTTCGGGGAGCCTGAAAAATCAATGGGCTTCCTGGGCTGGGTGAGGGGAGCCAGCCTGTTTTCAGGTGAACAGGATGCCCGGGGGGCCCACTTGCTTGAGTCTGTCTGCATCATCCTCCAGAATCTTCAAGAGACGCGGCTCCCAGGCTCACCTGCCTCACTATTGACCTACTGTCCAGCAAGGGCTGGTGCTTCCCCTCAGTCAGTACAGGACCAGTGAGAGGAGGCGGGAAGGAAGCACCTCAGGCAGCAGCAGGCCCCAGCACCCTCACAGCAAGGGCCTCCCCTTTCTCAGGGAGGTGTGGAATGTTCAGCTGCTGCAGCTAAGGCCTGAGGGAGGGAGGGAGTCAAAGTGTGCTCATTCCCAAAGGTCACCAGGACTGTTTGCTTTAGCAATGAAATCAATTGGGTCCCCTTCTCCAGGCACTTTCCTAGGCAGCCTGGATGCCTTCCAGGTCTACTGGTATTTTCAGAAGCATCACCGAGGGCCAAAGTAGCTTTGCTATTCAGAGCGGAAGCTCCAGGCCGGACACTTCCTGGCAGGCCCCAGGAGAAGGGCAGAACCAAACCCAGAGGCCTGGAATCCCAGCTCAGAGGTGGCACCTCCATCCACGAGGATGTACGGATGTCACAATACATCAGGGGACCTCTGAGCAGAGCAGAGCAGAGAAAAGAGCAGAGAACCCTGAACAGGAGCAGTTTCCACAGTTGCTCACTGTAGCCACTGATGGCTTCGTAGTCTCTTGGTTCCCTAATCTGCCTAACAAATCAAATTCAGGGCTTTTTTTTCCTGCTATGCACATTTTCACCATGTAAATTGGATGCAACATGACCAGTTCAGCAAGGAACCTGATTTGTGCCGATTGCTGCTTTATACCACTGTTATGATCAGAAACAGCCCCTGCATGCGTGGGGGGAAGATCTAGCGGCTTACAGCTCCAACGCCCCGGGGCCACTTTGGTTGGGTGACTGGCTATTCTTTACTATTTGGATCTCCCCCCTTTTTTTTTTTAAATGTATTTTTAGTTTTACATTTTTTGGGTAGCAGCTTTATTGAGATCTAATGGGACCTCCTTTTAATAGCACTTCTGGACCAAGCCACAATTTATTTTGACGGTTTGGAAGCAAGTTGACCTGAATCTTGTCTTCCACGGAATTCAGCATTTGCTCAGTGACATTTAGGTTGGCTAATGTCAGTTTTGAAAATCTGTTATTTTTAGTTTGTAACTTCAAAAACGTCCTAATAGCAATTAAAAACCTTTACTTTTGACATTTCTGTTGGATAAATAACTTTGTTGTCATAGTCTGGAACGCTTGCCCTAAGCAGTTTTTTCCCCACTGAAGTTGTTTAAGTGAGCCTTTTTCAAAAATAACTTAAGAGTTTATTTTTGGAACACAATCATTATGTAATAGCAAAACACAAACCTCGTCAGAGATACCTGAGAGGGCTGAATGGTTTCACATCTGTGATGGGCTCTGCGGTGTTTCTCAAGTGCTCAATAAATGGTAGCTGTTACAGCTACTGCTATTATCATTATCATCATCCCCAGATGCCCCAAGAGGTCAGAAGTCGGGGACATTTATCTCTCCTTCATAGATGATTGTATTGGTCAGCAAGGCTATTAGCAGTAACAAATAAACTCCAAAATCTCATTGGGTTAACCCAGTGGGCACAGATTCCACACTCACACAAGGGGCTTGCTCCGTCTTATAAGATGCTACAGAGAACCATGGGGCCTCCCAGGTCAGGGTTCTGGGGAGGAGCCGTATCACCCTGTAACTTCCTTGACCTAGTAGTGACTCCTATCACTTCAGCTCTCAGTCTGTTGGCCAGAACTAGTCACACGGCTGAACCTAACTGCAAAAGAAGCTGGGAAACCCACAGGGATGCTTGGATATTTGGTGAGCACTATTATAATAACCAACTTGCCTTAGCATCAAAGCAACAATGACCTCTTTGTTCTTGTTGTTTCTTCCTTCCTTCCTTTTTTTTTTTTTTTTCTGTCAACACAAGGCACTTACAGCGTACTAAGTGCTGCGGGAGGTGCTTTATATGCATTATCTCATTTCATCCTTAAAGTGACATTGCTACTGTCATTACTTTACACAAAGAAACTAAGGCACAGAGAGGTTATGGGACTTGTCTAAAGTCACACAGCTGATAAATAAAGTTTGGACAGATCTCTTTCTGACACCAAAAATCCATGCTCTGAACCCCTTCACCACTCTGCTTCCTTAACTCTTGGGTGCTTGGTTGACCAGAAGGCCACCCAACAATCCTAGAAGCCACTAACAAGGAGTATTTGTTCATTTTATAGCTAGAGACACTGAGTCAAAGCAGACTAGGAAACTGACCCTGTGCTTCCTTGGCCTTACTGTCCAAGGCCTATTTAATGTCCTGCTGTCCTCTAGGTTCAGAAGGCTCTGAGGGTCCCAGGAAATCACTGCCCCCAAGCCAGGAGGGGAATCCGCAGCCATCTCTTAAGAGCATTTATCCTTGTTCCCCTCTCAGACCTAAACGATCTGTCCATTCAGAACTTCCCCAACGGCATTCTCAGCCCCTGCCTGCCCTCATGCGTGACTTTGTTCCGAGATATCTGTCCAGCTCTAGGGAGCTCTGGGGCTTGCCCAGGATCTCACCTCGCCAGGATCCAACACAAGGCTCCAGCATGAAAAGAAAACAAGCACAAAGACCCTAAAACAACCCTTTTTGAACTTTCCCGCACCTCACATTGGACCAATTTTCCTCTAATTACACGGCTGTTAGGGATAAAGCAGAGCACATCAGTGGCCTGAGCCTGCCTTGCCTCTGACCCTGTCCCAACTGCTGCCGTGTGCCCAAATACCCGTCTCTAGAAGACCCTGATTTCAGGAGGAGCAAAGGGTTTGGGGGTGGGGGATAAAGGGCAAGAGTCCTGGCTCTGCAGAGAAGGAGCCAAGCGCTCTGAGGTCATCTTGTTCTAGGGTGACTCACCCACAAGGCCTAGGTCATTTTTGCCTAGAACAATGCAGGGAACCCCAAGGCTGCTTCATCTAGGACTAAAGTCATGAGCGGGTGGTTCTGGGGATCCCCCAGCAGACAGGACATGGAACTACCTTGGTACACTGAAGGCTCAGGATCCAGGAAAAGATGTCCAGAGTGGGAGAAAACACATACTTATGTGTGCATGTGAATGCATATACACTGACACACACACACAACATAGACTGCAAACGTAATGTGCATGCAATGAACGGAGTCATGCACATCCCTCAGAGCTGGACAGACCCATTCCAGACAGCCAGACCACTTGGCAGCGGCCAAAGCTCAGATCCCCACAGGGATCGCTTCGACCCCATTTCATAACGGGGCCAAAAGGGCAGGCGGCTCCCCAGACTGAAGAATCACGCCTTTCTCCCTTCTGAGGTACTCCAGTCATGCATCTTCCCCTGCCTTAGGGTTTCTGTGCAAGCTCCTCCCTTCTCTGAGAACTCTCTTTACCCTGCTACCAGGGTGGTCCCTGCAGAGGTGTTAAGATGGGAATATTTTGAAGGTGGAGCAGACAGGATTTGCCAATGGACTTGGAGGTGAAGCTTGAGACAGGAGAATGAAGGGTGATGCTAAGGTTTCAGCCTGTGCATCTGAAAGTCTGGACTCGCTGTTACCTGAGGTGGGAAAAGACTGCGGGTAGAGCAGGTCTGGTGAGGGACCGGAGGTGACACGTTAAATTGGACACGCCAATAACTATCCACGTGCAGACACCTGATAGACAACTGGATATGCAAATCTGGGCTTCAGGGATGAGACCAAATGGGAGATGTAGTTGGGATTTAACTATATGCACCACGGCCACCATGGGAGATGAAGAAAAGAAGGGAAGAGGACTTAGGACTGAGTCCTGGGCTGCACCATCCACTAGAGACCAGAGCGAGGAGGAAACCTTGCCGTGTGGTAGCAGAAGCAAGAAGGTGGAATTGTGGAAGCCAAGTGAAGAAAGGGCTCCAAGGAGGGAAGAGGAGAGGAAGGGACTGGCTTGTCAAATGCTGCCAAGAGGTAGAGAAAGACGGGGACAACACTGAACTTGGCAATATGATGACCTGGAAAGAGCAGCTTGGTACAGAGTCAGGCATGACGATTAACTGGAGTGGTTCAAGAAAGAGCGGGAGGGGCAAACAACAATTTTGAGGGATTTTGCTAAAAAGGGAGGCAGAAAATGGGTTGATAGCTAGCAGGGGAATGGGGGTCAAGAAAGGCTTTGCTTTTATTTTTTAAGATGGGGGAAACTGCAACTTGTATGCTGATATGAAAGATCTGTCAAGCAGTAAATTAAGGATGCAGGGGATGAGGGGATATTTTTAGAGTGAGGCTCCTGAATGGGCAGCAGGGGAGATTCCAATGCACAGGTGATGGCAACGGCCTCTGACAGGGCCCAGGACAGGTCATCGGTGGCAAGAGCAGAGAAGGCCTAGGTTAGGGGACCGTGTATGGTGGTTCTCGGTGTGGAAGTCCGTGGAAGGCCTCTTCCAACTACTTCTGTCTTCTCAGCAAAGACCAAGGGAGGGAGAAGGGGCTGTTTGATGACTGAGGAGAGAAGGTGAGAAGAAGGCATCCAGGAAAGAGCAGGAGAGGGAACTGACCAGCACAGGCTGGAGGGCTGGCGGGCAGCAGCAAGTCCCCGCGAGGTCAGTGACCCCGAGTGGTGAGTGAGAGTCGTCCGCGTGGCACGTGTTAATTCTCCGGCCGCACCCAAGTCTCCTGGGTGGGAGGGTGCAGACCACGGAAGACTGAATTCAGCCAAGGCTCGGGTTTTCCCAGGCACTGGGAGGGAGGAAGGGCCGGGCAAGGGAACTGAGGGAGTGCACTTAACAGTACTCAGGAAAATGGGCTGTGAAATCTCTGCTGGGTTAGGAAGTACGGAGGCCACTGCGGTCTGAATGTTTGTATGTCCCTCCCCCCAAACTGATGCGCTGAGACCCTAACCCCCCCCCCAAGATGGCAGCATTAGGGGGTGGGGTCTCAGAGACCTGATTAGAATATGAGGGCAGGAACGGATCAGTGCTTTTATAGAAGCAGCTCCAGAGAGACCCCTTGTGCCTGCTGCCATGTGAGGACACAGCAGGACGCCCGGAAGAACCACAGCACAGCCCCGATCTCGGACCCCTGGCCTCCAGAACCATGAGGAAGACATCTCTGTTGCTTTTAAGCTACCCGGTCTGTGGTACTGGGTTACAGCGGCCTGAGTGGACTAAAACAGAGGTCACTAGGTGGGTGAGGATAGTGACAGGTCCAGTGAATTTCAGGCCACTACAGGATCCAAGAACTCATGGGCAGGGTCTGGGGGCTGGCACTTAGGAAAGCCAGGCTACGGCCCGAGCTCTGCCCCCAAGAGCCATGTGACTGTGTGGACCACTGCCCTCCACAGAACCAGGGGCTGGACGAGCTGATTCCTGTCACCCCCATGCTGCTCTCCTTACTCTGAGAGCTGGACACAGTATTTGGATTCTAAATCCAGACCTAAAGGAGCGATCCGACCTTAGGGTTGAAATTCTCTTTTTCTTGGTTTCTTTCTGTGAATACTGGGGATAATAATATTTATGAGGACATCCATTCTAGGATGAAGCACCCCGAGAACAGGGTTTTTGTCTGTTTTGTTTCACTGCAACTCATGAGTTTAGAATAGTTTCTAGCAACCAGTAGGTGCTCGATAAACGTCTGGTTGGTTAGTTGGTTGGCTGAATGGATGAATGGATGAGTGAGTGGATACCTGCTTCCCCTATTCCACAGAATCACCGAGGAACAAATGAGGTGAAGATGGTGAACTCTGAGGGAGACGTAAAGGGCTGTAAGTTGCTATGCAGTGCTGCCCCAACACCCCCGTGCTGGCGACTTCACCTCTGGTCATTAAAATCAGAGTAGCTGTACACCAGAAATTGATGCAAAATTGCAAGCTGACTATCCTTCAACGATAATAAAAAGAACCAAAAAAATGAAAGCAAAAACAAAAACAAAACAGACAGACAAAAAGCCAGAGTATCTCACTGAGGACCTTCCAGGGGTGTTGCAACCAGGTAGCCGGAGGGTTGCGGTCACAATAGCACAAATTAAGCGCGTTTATCACAGTGCTTGAAAGAGGGTCTTGAAAGCTGAGGAGCGGGAGGCCCACGCCATCTGAACTGCACAGTGGGGTGAGCGACAAGCAGGGGCAGTTTCAGAACCAAGTGAAGCCAGAGTGAGGGTGAGGGTCCCTACACCATGGAGGGGGCATGAGAGTGAGGTTTCTGTATTAGTAAAAGAAGAATGCTAGAAAAAAAAAAAAAGAAAAGGCAGAAGGTTCCCGAAGGCTAACTCTCTCTTGTCTGTGCTGCCTGGGAATGAAAATGAGAGAGCTACGCTGAGCAGGAAAGGAGGATTGAGAACTGCTTAGAAGTTAGCATAGTCCTGTAAAAACACGCTCCATCAAGATGTTGTGCGCGCCTTGAGCAGCCTGCAGTGGATGTTGAGTCGTTTCTACTAGGAATTAAGAGACAAATACTTTAGGCAGCTGTAGGATTCCCCCACCCCACTAAAAATCCCCCACACAATGCTGCAAAGCTGGTTCTCAATAGGACGGCATGAGCACAGTCCGCCACAGGACTTTCTGGATTATTCTAGGCCCTTCATCTGGGTCTCCCACCCCTCCAACCCGCAGGTAGGAACATGACAGATGCAAATCGAAGGAGAAATACTCGAGCTGGTGGATGTCACCAAGGGCAGGTGCAACTCTGCACAAGGTTTCTGGAAGTGCGCTGTTTAAAATGATCCTGTTTGAACCCACTGACCTTTCCTTTCGTTTTGAGAAAGTTCAAAGTAAAAGAAAATAGAGGGATAAAAAAGAAAGAAAGGAGAAAAGAGGACCCACGGCAAAAGATTCAAACATCCCTAGCTGGTGAATGACAAATTCCCCTTTCATTTCTGTTCTAAACACTTGGACTCTGCAAGATTTGTTAATGATGGTGAGTGTCTCTGTGTGTTTATCTAGGTATCTAGATACATATATCTAGCAACAAAAAAAGATCTTTTAAGCCCTCCCAGGCATGAGCAAAGGAATGTAGAATAATTATCTGTGACCAATTCTCATCTATAACTAATTAGAATTTTACTTTCCCATAGCATTTCCTTTCTGGTCCAGGTCCAAGGGTTTTTTTTCCTTCTTCTTCTTCTTTGTTTTTTTCCTTAGAAAAGCAAGCTACCTGGATATTTTTAGCACTATGGGGTGGAAAGGGAACAGGGTGCAAGAAGAAAGGGGGCACTTTTCAGACTGCATTACCGCTTTGATCTGATTGGCTCTCCTTTGGTTACTTCTTGTTTTGAATGCTTTTCCAGCATGGGAAGGGGCTCTCAGCCCTCTGGCTATTGCATTTGAACTAAACTCTGCAGAACAGTTTGAGAGCCCCTGTTCACCTCTCTCACTCCCACCTCAGGCGAGCAGCCCCCTATCCCAACCACGGCTTTGAGATCCCATCCAAACTTGCTGGCGTCTCAAACTGAATCCCAGATGTTCACTTAGAGAGAAATAAATGAATGGTCCAAGCTGTGGACTGAACCAGTGATCCTCACAAATAGATTCCAGGTGTGTTGGCATCTGGACTGCTATCTCTCTTTTTCTCTGTCTTACACACACACGCACACACACACAAATACCAGTTCCATCCTAAAAAGAATCCGACACCATCTCCAGATGTAGAGCTGATACAGAATGCACAGGATGAGGTACCTAACATGAATTTTATCTTTCTTTTCAATCATGAACAAAGGCAAAGGGCTCCAACACAGCCCCGTATGTCTTCAGGAGTCAAAATCATGATGCATTTGGTGTTCAAAATCAGCGTAGGCCTAAAAGAGTCTACAATTGCTAAGCTACCTTAATTGGCATCAATTTTCACCATCAACCACAGCCACCTCATGCATTTCCTAAGAAGCTCATCTTGTTGCAAATTTAAATAGCACCTACTGTCTGCCTACATGGGGCAAGCAGCATGGAGAAGGGGGGAAAAAGGAAAGCAGGATCTCTGCCCTCAAAGAATGTATAGTCCTGCTGAAACAGCAAAGTTCAAGTCACTTAATTCGTAAATTGACTGAAAATTCCACGTTTACGAAGTACCTCTTCTACGTCTGGGACACAAACTCCAACAAGATCCTTTCCTTAAAGAGCTTACAGTCAGTCTAGTGGGGAAGGGAGATAAGTTTACCGGGGACCACGGGCACACATGTGACGTGTGCTCAGAGAGAAGGACATACAGCAAGCCGTGGGAGCAGTCTTTATGGCTTCCTGGAGGAGGCAATATTTGATTAGCATCTTGAAAGACAAGGAACGAGCCAGGGAATGAAAGACAGAGAAAGGGCAGAGAGGAAACACGGCCAAAGCACTGTGATGGGTCACCACAGAAGCAGCACCTGTTTTAATATGCAGAGTGAAGGATGAGGAATCCCTGCAGGGTGGATGGAGAGAGACTTGGCAGGCACAGGCCATGCAAGGCTTGGGGCACTCACGCACCAGGTCGGTGAGATCAGTACACGTGGAATGATGAGAGAAGCAGAAGCTCGAACACTGGTGATGGGCAGAGACCCTAAGTGCAGCAGGAAGTGACAACCTGCTAACGAGGGGCGAGGGGCCACATGGAGGAGGCATGTCTTCAAGGACAGGCAGAGAGAAAAAGGTAGGGTCTTCCAGTTCCGAGGGCATTAGAGCAAGGCACCCAGCAAATCCTCTTCCATGACAGGTGCACAGACAGTGAGGAGACCATCATGATTCCAGCAGCGGAAATATGTTGAGGTGAGAGTGAAGGCTAGACCAGTGGGATGAAGCTGCAGGGACGGTGGGAGGTGAGTGGGTCCCACCTGCAGTCACCATACCTCTAGGGATTTCAGAGCGTCAGTGCACAAGCTTGTTTATTTTCATCAGCACACGTGTTTTAGAAAAAATATACAACTTTCTTGTGGTCATTATGATTTAAGATGAGGCTAGGGGGAAAAAGTAAGCTGTCTTAAAGTTACATTAAGGAAACTATTAAATAATAATAATAATATAATAATAATAATAATAATAATAATAATAATAATAATAATAATAATAATAATAATAATAATAATAATAAAGGTGTGACACATTAACCAAAACCATGAAGAGGGAATAGAAATTACTGGCATTTGGGGAACTCTGTGTTGCTAAATGACTGGTCACTGAAGTTTTTCAAGCAGCATCAGTGTGAAGTAAGGAACCTTGTAGGAAAGAAAACTCAGCCGGCAGTGGGCAGGATGTGTTGTCTGGAAGAAACAAGAGTCGACGTGGAGAGAACATGAAGGAGATCACATGAAGGCCGTGTGTGGGCCAAAGAGGACCAGCGTTAGGGATGGATGAAAGAAAGAGGAAGATGATAGAGCATAACTTGGTGACACTGGATGAGGACGTGGTAAGTTGGTTTGCTGTTTCCAGTTCTTTCCTCCTTCTCCACTATGGAATCATCCACCCCAGACTTTGGCCACGTGTCTTTGCAGGAGCTCCCATTCAAGTGGGCAGTGTCTATTTCCTTGTCCCAGGATGCCAGGCTTAGCCATGTACCTTGATTTGGCCAACAGAGAGTCGGTGGGTGTGACGTGAGCAGAGGCTTTAAATGTGCTTCTGTGACTTGGCTTGACCTCATCTCTTCTTCCATCTGCCATGAGAAAAATATGCCTCTGGTAGCCACCAGCCCCAAGGAGACTGAGAAGTCACATGAAAGCTCCTGGACCCCATCTACAGCCCGAATCCACGCCCTGCCGAGCCTAGCTGAGATCAGCTGAAATCAGCCAAACCCAGCCAAACCATGACCCATCAGTGAGGCAAATAAATGCTGCTTTTTGTTAAGCCACAGAGACTCTGAGGTTGTCAGGCTAGAAGGGAAAATTGATGCGCACAGAGGAGGAGGAGGTGCACTCAGATTTGCCGTCATCTCCTGACTGGTCTCCTGGTTCCACCCTCGCTCCCTGACATCTGTTCTTCCCTCGCAGCTAGAGTGATCCTTTCAGAACCCTCATTGATCAAGTCATTCCTCCGCTAGAGACCCTCCACTGGCTCCCATCCCACTTGGGGCGAAGGCGAGATGGACATCACGGCCTCCTCCCACTCTCCCACTTTCTCATTCTGCTCCAGCCACGTGGCCTCCCTGCTACGCCCAGGACACATCAGGGCGCACTCTCCCTTGAGCCTTTCCTTGCTTTCCTCTTCGTAGAAAACACTTCCTTCAGATATCAAAGTGGCTAACACCTTCACCTCTTGTCTTAAAGCAGTGGAATGAATGACATGAGCTGCCCTGGAAACTTGGCATCTCCCCATGGACGTCCCACAGGCATGTCCATCATGGACATTGTCACCTCCTTCCACCCCATGTGCTCTTGCCCACATGGTCCCCGTCTCCGGGAGTGACCCTCTTCCATGTTTCACTCCCTTCCACTTGACACTCCCCATGGGCCATCAACCGCTATGTGCTCTGAGCACTGCCTCTTAAATATGTCTCCAAACCATTCTCTTCCCCTAACTCCCCTGCTACCTTCTAGCTCAGGCTACCACGCTCGCCCCCTGCATTACTGAGATGGGCTCCCCACTGGCCTTTATGCCTCTAGTCTTGATCCTAACCCTCCACTCAACTTTTAAATCCAGCTTCCATATTCCAGGTTGACTGACATCCCTATAGTATAAGCCTAATTATGTTGTTCCCCTGCTGAAAATGCTTTAGTATCTCCTCCCTGCCCTCAGCAAATCATCAAAACTTCATTCTACTTGTGAAGCTTTATGTCCCCTGTCCTCGGTCCTTCCAGTCATGATGAATTTCGTTCAGCTCCTGAACACACCTTGCTCTCCCTTACCTCTGAGCCTTTGCTTATGTTGTTCCCTCTGTCTGGAACACTTTTCCCTTCTCCTCTACTTCACTCACTCCTATTCAGCCTCCAGGTCTCAGCTGAGACGGCATCTCTTCTAGGAAGCCTGTCTGATCTTCTTTTCTACTTACATGGTCCTCTGAAATGATTTTGCTAGACTGCAATTTTCTATTGACTTGCCTCTTTCATTAGAGAGTGGGCACCACACTGAAAGGTCTCTCTAGATCAGGCTCAGCAAACGTTTTCTATGAAGAGCCAGATGGTAATTACTTCTGGCTTTGCAGACTCTGCTGTCTGCCGCAGCTACTCAACTCTACCAACGTAGCATGAAAGCAGCCATAAACGATACACAAGTGAATGGGCATGGCTGTGTTCCAATAAAACTTTATTTACAAAAACAGGCATTGAGCCAGTTTTGGCCCATGGGCCACAGTTTGCCAACCTCTGCTCTAAATCGTCTCTGTGTCCCTGGGCCTAGAACAGGGCATCACGCATCAAAGCGGCTCAGTAAAGATTTCTTGACTGAGGCAAGAAAGACTGAATGAATATATGAATAAATAAATAGTACATTTCAAAGGCCAAGCTAACCTAGTTTGAAAAACTTTCTTTCCTATAATCAGCTCATGTTTCAGGAAATGTCTTTCCTTGTTTCATCACGTCTAAACCCTTGCCTGGAAATAATAATAGCAACACTTACTGAGTGCCACTCACTTGAACACTTTATGGTGCTCAATCTATTTTATCCTCAAAATAACCCTATGAGCGATGAATCTTCAATTTACATAGGAGGAAACCTCAGAGAGGTTCCTTAAAGATGGGGCTCAGTCTCGCCTTTGCCAGACCCCTCTTTCCCTAGAGACCCTCGCTGGGTGCCTGTAATCCTGCGCCTTGGCTGGGCTTCCTCCCCTAGACTCTCTGTGGTCAGCCAGAATACAGGCCTCCCTCTGGCTGGCTCTGCCCACGCGCCCTGCTCCCAGTCTGGGGTGGGACATCCCTAATTTCCATCAGCTGCCCGCCTGGCCCTCTAATTCCCTTGCCCACAACCTCCAGTCTGATGCTGCTCGCCTCTTCTCCAAGGGTTTATTCTCTGCTCTGGGCCCCGCTGACACTTTGTGCTCCATTCTATCCCCTCTCCCACCTCTTCTCTGCCCTCCAAGGAAGTTCTAATGCCAGGGAAACACGTTTCAAAGGCCAGGGCACAAGTGATTGTATCTAGAACTTGAAAAGTGTGAGAAAAAAATCCAAGAGAAGAGAAAAGCTGATAGAAGCAGTAGCAAGCTCAGCGGTCTTCCTACAGAGATTCGGCCAATTACCGAAAACACTTCCTTTGGCTGAAAAGCTCACCATTGAATCAGGCTTGGGGAAGAACACGCTGTAATGTTAAACCCCAAAGGGCCGCTCTGTGCTCCGAGGCCCTGATTTCATCTGTAATTCCTCGATGGTCATCTGAAGTATGTTCCCCGTGAGGATTTCAGGGCTCCCAACAAAAGCAGATCCCTCGTTGAGAAGCTGGAGGAAGCACTTGGAGCTTGAATTTGTCTTTCCCTGTCTTTTTCCCCCTCTTCCAGACATGGGTCTCTGCCTCTCACCCTGAACTCAGAAGCCCACGGCGGCTCACGGAGCTGGTTTGAATCTGACTTATGAGCCGATGGGTACGGCCGTGGAGGGATGCGGGCTCGGACGCTAATTGCTCATTAGCCATCTGTGCGTGCTGCGCCTCCGCGAAGTCAAGACAAAGAGAGTGAGCCGCGGTACCTGGGCGTCCGGCTACCGACACACGTGGAAACCATCCAGGGAGACCTCGGGTTCAATCCACAGCTTGGCCACATATTTATTTCTCACTAAAATAACATCTGGCTTTCATTTTTTGGTGACAACTCGTTTGGACAAGACCTTGAGCAGGTTAAAAAAAAAAAAATTAAGACTTTCCACCCTTCCCCCAGCCTTGGGGAATGAAACTTTGTTTAAGCTCTTTCATGAGCCAAGGGTGTGAAAAAGGAATCAGTGTGGGGACCGAAAGCTGGAGTGTAAACAAGGAGTTACTTGTTTCTTCTTATTAAAATATGATGACTCTGAGGATTTCACACACGTCCCACTCGGATGCAGGGCAGAGTTCTTGGGGAGCACATATCACAGATTGTGGGAAAGTCCCAGGAGTCCATAGCTAAAGTACTTGACAATCTCAGGGCTCGACTTCAGGGCCGAGGCATCTGGGACCCGAGTGGAGGATGACTGGGTTTGGGGAGTGTCTGATTTGCAGTGACCCAGGACACATTGCCACGAACACTCTACAGGTCCCATGAAAAGCCGGTGGCCCTGCCTGCTACAGCCTGGGACACATGGGGGTCCCCACCACAGTACAAGCTCTGTGAGGTCAGGGGCATCCTCGACACCTAGCAGAGTACCTGCTGGTAAGCGGGTCCTTGCAAGTGTTTGTTGAATGAATGAACAAATGATACAATACACAGGTTCTATTGTGATTCCACCCCTACGTGTGGCCACAACCACAGGTCCAAAAGACAACGAGAATAGTTCCCACAATCCTGAGAGGTGGGAGGTTGCCAGCCATATACATGGTAAAGAAGGTTCCTTGAGACAAAAAGACAAGAGTTCTTACTGACTGGAGCCTCCAGAGCAGAGCTGGAGCTGGAGCTCCTGTTTCCTGGCTCCCCAGCTGGGGTATTTCTGAGGAGGAAACAGGTAAGTCTGCGTAGGAAGTGAGGCCTTGGCGTCACACATCCAAACTTGAAATTTAATGCAGTGCCTACCATGTGCATAACATAGTGCTCAGTGCCTTGGAGGTTTCAAAGAAGAGGGAAGGATGGTGCTTGCTCTTGGGCTCTCAGAGACCCTCTCAGAGGCCAGGCTCTTTACTACCACAGACCATTTGCACATGCAGCTTGCTTATCTGCATGCTTGCCGTCCATGCCTCGCATATTCTGCTGAGTAGCTTCAAATCTTTGCTCCATCATCACTACGTCAGGAAAGCCTTCCCTGACAACCACCCCTACCAAGCTACGTCAGATCCCCCCTTCTCTGCCCTTACACAAACATGTACTCCTACATGCCTGGTACTTACTACAACTGCAATTTTCCATTGATTTTTTTTTGGTGATTTTGATTAACAGCTCTCTTCTGCTGCCTGCACTGTCCAATACAGTGTCCAATAGCCACATGTGGCTAGGCAAATTAAAATTAAACAATACTAAAAATTCAGTCCCTCGGCTGCATTAGTGGCATTTTAAATGCTCAATAGCCACCTGTGGTGAATGGCTATCACATGGGGCAGTGCTGAGATGGAACATCTCCATGACTGCAGAATGTTCCCCTGGCTAGTGCTGTGCCAGACTGGACACTCTGTGAAGACAGGCCCCAGGACGGTTATTACCTCCATTACATACCACGTAGGTGGCACAGTGCTTCCCACATAGGGAGTGCTCATGAAGTGTTTGCTGAATGACTGAAGAACCTTACGATGGGGCAAAGGAGACAAACTCGTAAACTAGAGCACAGGGCAGCGTGATCCAGTGCTACACGGGAGCCCAGAGGACGAGGGTATTACGGAACAGAAAGCTATTCTTACAGGTGAGATTGGTGAAGACTTAGTGGAAAAGGAAAGATGTGTGTTGGGCTTTGAAGAGTGAGGAGGAGTCTGACAGTGGAGAAGAGGTGGGGTTGTTATAAACAGTGAAAGAAAACAGCACTTGAATAGGGTCATGGAATCAGAAGACGTGTGTCATGCCTGGGGAAGGGCAATGATTCATGTGTGTTTGGAGCAAAGGTCTTGGAACGGCAAGCTGAGGAACCTGGATTTAATTCACATGCAACTTCAGGTAAGATTATTGTCCACCTACTATATGCCTGCGCTAAGTGCTCCATACATGACCACACTTGATCTCTGCAGCATCCTTGTGGGGTAGGTACAATAATGATCCCCATTTATAGATGAGAAAACTGAGCTTCACATGGGCCATATGGATGTCCATGCATTAAATAACCTGTTAAAAGTCACGTGGCCAGCAAGTAGCAATAGGGTGATTACTGAAATGCAGCTCCGTACAAGCAGGGAACATGCCTGTCTCACTCTCCACTGTATTACCAGCACCCAGCATAGCACTGGAACATACCAGAGGCCTAATATGGTTGCTGAATGAATACATGATCAAATGTGTTTGGCGGTGATACCTCAAGCTGCAGTGGGGATGGAGAGAAAGGAGATCACTGCATAGTGCAGAGGGGAGAGGAATGAGAGGGTCAAGTTTGACTCTCTGGGTTCAGTCCTGGAGCTGAAACTTACTCTCCAGGTAACCTGGAGCGAATCTCTTGATCTTGTACACATCATCAGACTAACGGCAATGATAATAGCACCTTCAATGGAGAATGGTAAGAGCTTAAGGAAGTAGATAATTCACATATCAGCTATCAAATAAATAATGGCTTCTGTTATTAAGAGGTGACCAGGGTCTTGTCCCTTTCTCTAGGTTTTGGAGGGCACAGATGTCAGCGATATGACACAGGCTGAATCAATTTGGGACTTGACAACCAAAGGAAGGCTGGAGCCAAGGAAGGAATCAAAAACTCCTGAAAGGATTTATCCTGGGGAGAATGAAAGGCTAAAGTAGACCATGATCAGAGAGGCGGAGCATAAGAAGAGAAAGAGATTTGGGTTCAAAATAAGAGTCAGGTGACCTCGCCAGGAACGCAGCATAGACTAGGAAAACAGACACATCCGGGGTGGAGGGACTCTCTCTCTGTCAAGTAGGATGGATTCAAGCCAGCAGGGAGAGGGGCTACCCTGCCTAACTTTTAAGAGCATGGCAACTGTCTCAAGTATGTCCCCCAAAGCCTCACAGGGTTTAGCGTCTCACTTGCTGAAAGCCCCACATGACATCACCTTTGCTGTGAGTGGTGAGCCGATGGCTGCCAGTCAACTTTGCATGAGGTCAGGCCTTATGCCCAGCAAAACAAACAGATAACACACCAAGCCGAGGCTATGTGGCTTCCTGGCTTGGTGCCTCGTCACTCAAAGCCTGGTCCAGGGACCAGCACCATCAGCATCACCTGGGAGCTTGTGAAAAATGCAGCATCTCAGGTCAGGCCCTAGATCTGCTGAATCTGCCTCTGCCTGGTAGCCAGGCCTCCAGGTGACTGGTGAGAACAGTAAGGTCTGAGGGTTTAGAGCTCTGCAGGCAGACTGCCCAAGTCCCGGCTCTGCACTTTTCGGATCTGCGACCTTAAGGCAAGCGATTTAACATGCCCAAGCCTCCATGCCCTCGTCTAGGCAAAGGGGAAAACAACCCCGCTGACTCATCGAGCAGTTCTGAGGCTCACCCAAGATTATGCATATGGAAGCGGTTAACACAGAGCTTACAACTGGTAAGTGCCCAATTAATGCCAGCAGTGGTTATTAAAAACTCAGTGCCCAAGACACTCCTGTCTCCTGGCAGAATGATGGTCCAAATGGTCACTCTTCAGGTAACAAGATGCTCTCCAAGGGACGAACTGGTAAAACTGAGATGAACTTACCACCAACCTAGCCACCCTCCCCAGATGCATTTATTTATCACTCCAAATGCTGGGGAGGCTCCACCCTGCGGAGTACTTGAACCAGATCAGGCCCATCTTCCTGGACTTACAGTTCAAGACAGACAAGATTAGGCCCAGAGCCAACATCAACAATGGAATGGGCCCTGAATCACTCTCTTGATTAAATCAGCAAACACACTCGGGCCAGTGGAGGACACATTCCCTGAGGACAGAGGCAGATAGGAATCGGGTCAACTTCAGGCCCTGCCCAGCAGAGGTTTATGGCCAGAAAGAACAGAAAGACCACAAGATTGGACTGACCCACCTCCAGCCCAGACCACAGGCTTACAACAGAGGCAGAATACGGTTCCAGAAGAACACAGCGGCACTACCTAATCTTTCTTGGGTGTTTACCAGCGGTGTTCTAAAAGCTTTACAGGTCTTAACTAATTAAATCCTCCAGAAACCTTATAAAGGTACAGGCCATTATTAATCTCATTTTACAGATGATAAAACTGAGGTTCGGAGAACTTCAGTTACTCATCATGCAACTTATCACACCATTAGTAAGTCAGGGTTTACTGTCTGTACTATGGGTACTGCCCAGAGGAGGCAAGGGTGGGCTGAGCGAGGCATGCAGCAAGGGGCTTGCCCCACCTTGAGAGGGATGGATTCCAGACCCCGTGGCCATGGGGAGGGCTTCTCATCGCACTCAGCCTCCACCACAAGCAAAGTGGTGACACTTTCTGGGACGCCTACGCCTATCCTCAGAAACTGCAACACAGAGATTCAGACATGGAATCGCAGAAGCAGTTTATCACCATACGCACAAAGACAGGCATTTGTCAACAAAGACACACGATCACAGGTGAGCGATCATTGAGCGGCTCCTCCTCTGTTGCTCTCAGAAGCCTTTTGAGACCTCAAGATGTCGAGAAGTCTCCAGCTGCAGAGGCTCGCTGTCTCCGTGCGCACGGAGACAGACGCAGAGGCAAACGTGTTGGCTGTGATCTGCTGCTGCTGCCTACCTCTTCAATCACAGCTTGCTGGCTCACACACCAGGTGGCCAATCAGAATGAGCCAGGACCCCTGTCCCCGACCCCGGGGCTTTGGTGGTCTTCTGGCTCCCCTCCACGGTCTTGGTATCACTCTAGCCCTGTGGTCTTGCTGATATGGCTTTCTCATTCGGCCCTGGCCCTGTCCTTGGCAACCGCATGCTGCTCTATAGGGATGCTGATAACTGGGGAGGCTAGACACATATGAGGGCAGAGAGTATATGGGAAATCTCTGTACGTTCCTCTCAACTTTGCTGTGAACCTAAAACTGCTCTAAAAATAGTTCTAATAATTTTTTTTAATCTAAAAAATAATTTTCAAACGGCTAAAAAAAAGATCATGGCTCCATGGCAGGTCTTGGGGACTTTGGGGGGGGGGGGGCTATGGAAACTTCTGGCTTCCTTCAACCACACCAAATAAATGATTATCTTCTCCATCCATGGATAAAGTTCTGATCGGTGTATGAGATCTCACTCACTCTCTCACACATACACACCTTAATAAGTTTGTAGAAGAATAATTTCTGGAAGCATATAAGATGGCTACATTTGGGAAGGGCAACCAGGAATCAGGCAAAGCAGTGACACTTACATTTTATTGACTCCTAATCCTTAATAATTCTGTATCACAAATATGTAGTACCTGCCACCTTCCATTTTGACAAAAGTCAACAATAACAATAAAGCATGGGTGCTTGGTTAGAGAAATACGGTCACGTCACGTGTCCATTCTCTAAACTGGTTCTTCAAACCAACCCCTCCCCACAAAGCACAGAGAACAAAGCACAGTGTCAACAATGAGAAACAGCCCCATCAGGACAAGACCCCCACACCCACCTCAGTCCCGCCACCCACGACGGCTTCCTTCTGTAACAGCCCTTTCTGGTGTCTGACCCTACACCAGCCCTCCACTGCCTGCTCTCGCTCTTTGTATTAATCAACTGATCTGGTTTCTTGGGACAAAGGACTTTGCCCATGATGTGCCCTCAGGCTCTTCCTTAGAGTGGGACATCTTATGCGGACTCCTGAGATCCCAAGCCCAGCGGGGCCCCACCCCAGGTACTGCAATAGGTCAGGACTCAAGAACTCACTTTCTTTTTCAGACAAAGATGCTTTGGGGCTAGTTCCAGACTTCCTTGCAAAATCGAACGTGAGCTCTTTGGAACTGCAAGTGTAAACGTGAACCTACGTAGTATCGGTGTTCACAATCCTGGCTCTCCCCGACTGGAGAAAATCTGACTGAAAGCACACACAGCTCAGAACATCTGTGCCTCCCCGCGGGCTCAGCTGCTTTGTTCATGCGCTGCTTCCCCCCATTCAACAGGCTGTCATTACGTGCACGCCAGTAATCGGGCAGAATCATGGACATGGTGTGTCGCTGTTCAGCGCTGCCGGAATTGCAACATGAAGACCACTTAGCACAGAACAAAATCAGGGAGCCACAAATTAGTCACCGCAGAGATGCCACGACGGTGTTAGTCTATTCATTGCACTCAACAGTCTTACACATCTGAATGGGTTTAAGGCTCCTCAGAGGGGCACGTGGGTGGGGTTTCTTCCCTGTGTCACTAGTCCGTCAGACCAGCAGCCCCCACGCTTCAAGACACCTTTTTCCCTCTGCCCCTCCTCTGACGTCTAGCCATCGGTCAGCTCATGGTGCTGTGTCTGCCTTTTGCCACGTCCCCGGCGCCCCACTCTCAGGACCACTGCAGAGCATGCTTAGTGACAAGCTTCTTGCTTCCCGCGGAAACTCCTCCTCCTCTGGATCGTCAAGGTTGCAGGGAGTGGTCTCCGTCTCAATGTCACTGTTGTGGGGACAGCGGGCAGTATACAAGGATGTTTCATTAAAAGTCCATCATGGCTCTGCTGAACAGTGGGCCATGCAAGCTAATGACCAGGTATTGTCAAACACTCAAAGGCCCTTGGCTTACTTCCCTGAATAATAAACTGACTTGCTTCCTTGGGGATGGGCGTTTAAGTACATAGAGGATGTTGGCTTTTGAGATTCTAATCACTCACGTACCACTTTGTTATCATTTTGTATCACCTGTAGTATAATTAATATCTTTCTGTAAGTTAAGTCACCTTTTCAATTTTACTTGACTGCCTGTTTTATCCTCTTATTCTAAGCAAAAATACCACTAAGGCCATGCCTTTGAAGAGCTATTTATCTAAAACACATCACACACACATAACAAATCCATGAAAATGGAAATGCTCTATCTGTCGCACCTTGGCACAGAAGGAAGGACACTAATCACTCGAAGTCAAAAGACTCCACTGTGCCTTGAGCTCCGTTTCCCACCATTGCCAGCACGGGCTCCTGCAACACCGTGAGTGCTCGATATCAATTTGCTGATTTGAATTGATCTCAGGTGCCATTTAACCAAACGTGTCAGGATTGCAATGAAAAATAAAGATGTTCCAGAATCGAAGCAAATTATTTCCCTGATTTCTAGGCCTTGAGACGTGGGACCTACTGAAAAAAACATCTCAGCCCTGAACTTGGTTCTATTAGAAGGGTCTAACGGAACTGACCAAGTTATGCCATGACTCACTCTTAGCAAAACCAGAAAGCACTCAGGAAAGTGGAGCAGGCAAAAAAAAGAAAAAGAAAAAGAAAAAAAAGATGCAGAACTTTGCCCTGAGTGCCTTTAGGAGGAAGAATGTCGCAGATCCAGGCCTCTCCTATAGAGCTGGCACACACAAGGCAATCTGCCCGGGTGGATTCAAATGTAAGCATCAAGGGCCAGTGTCATCAAATGTAAGCATCAAGGGCCACAAATCCCCCAACCAACCCTGGATCAAAGCTGGTTCTCAACAAAACGGCCAAGGCATGGGCATTCACTCAACAAAGACACCAACAAACCTGAATGGGAAAGTCTGCTTCTCCCCGGAGAAACAGGACTGTACATGGAAAATTCCACACCACAGTTCAAAGGGGCATGGTGACCCAGTAAATTTAGTTGCTTGGGTTATTAAAGGCAACTGTAAATTCAGCTTGAGGTCCCCCCACCCCCGTGCTTTTCCCACAGCTGAAACACATGTTAAAGTGGAACAAGCTCCCAGGAAAGCCTGCTGCCTGCTTTGATTGCACCTGACATGCCATGTGCCAGGATGAGGGATGTGTCTGTAAATGGACTTGCTGCCAAAGCAGTGACCCCAGGAACACCCGTCTGGAATCTCTGCTGAAGGCCTCGGAGTGGGGCCACTTGGACCTCCAGGTAAAGAACCCAACACTAATTGAATCTGCAGCCAGCCAGAGCTGGGAACATTTCCTTTCGCTGGCTGGTTGTAACACCTAATCTCAGCAGAGAAGCCCCGTTGGAGAGTGAATAATTCATGTGCTCTTCCTCTGTGGGGTTTAGCCACGTAGGTGTCCTGCCAAGTCAAACAACACTGATAGAGATGTGCCTTTAGGGATTAGTGCAAATCGGACTCCTACCTGATGGGATTTAGCTCTGCTCAGCCCCTATTCTGCAACCCGTGTGATCTCAGGGTCAGAAAATAAAGTAAAAAGGCAGAGCTCAGGGTTTAAAAAGCATTGCACAGGGGGTAGCATACATAGCCTCTCTTTTATTTCTTCTTCAGCTTTTTAAGAGAGAACTGCAGAGATAAAAAAAGATTCTGAAATTCCAAAATGATGTGCAAAACGGGTCCTTGTCAAATAAATCAACCAAGAAAAATAAAACCAGCAGAGAGTTTTCTTTTTTTCTTAGGGCTGACTCAGAGATCCGTTTCTGTAGCAATGCCTGCGTGTGTGTCTCCCAGGCCATCTGCAGGGGTACCTAGGAGGTGAGGGAGGAGGCTGCAGGGAACGGGAGGGGCTGAGAGACGGCTGCTCCGTCTTTGGTGCTACCTTCAGGGTCTGCTTGCAAGATGCACAGAACAAGCAGGCTTTTGACTCTGTAACTGCATCCTGTCTTTACCACCTAGGATTTAAGATGCCCAAGAGCCCACAACAGCAAGATATCTGCTTTGGAGACCATGAGAGCTGCTCTCAAATCCTGCCTCCACTTCTCAGAGCATTGAGACTTTGGTCAAATCACTTAACCTCTCTGGATCCCAGTTTCCTTGCTGGTAAAATGGGATAACAATTACTCCACAGGGTTACAGTAAAGATGAAACAAGGAAACATATGCATGCAGCACGCATAAAAGATCACCACGGAAGTTAGTATATAAAACATTACTATGATAGAAAATTGCCCAGCTGACCAAAATACCTGGCTCCATTTTTTAAATGCAATGTAATGTAACGTTCAAAATGTATATTTCATTTTATGTAAACTGAATCTCAATTTTAAAAATTGCTGCTAGGAAGGATGGATATTCAAAGTGATATGCTGCAGAGCATTCAACAAACATTTCCAGCATACCTACTATGTACCTGGTCTTCTATCACTGCCGGGGGAGAAGTGAAGACAGTTCTAGGAGACGGGTTTCACAAATGGGCTCCTCAGTGGGATAAGCGTATGACCTTGCAAGGGAACGACCATAATTAAATACTCTAAAGGAAATTCTAGACACTCATCTTTCCCATTGCGGGTGGGAGACAAGAGCCCAGCTGAGCCTATCCAGCTGGAGGTGGAAGGGAAATGGCTGAGGTGGCCAAAGGACCCTCAGTCTATGAGGACCCTACCTGGGTTTCCCAAGCACAGGAATCACCAGTGACACTGCTCACTCCCACAACCAGTGTTAACGAGAGCGGGTTCTGCCCAGGCTCGACGTCAGGTGCCAGAGATGCTGTGCCGAGCACGGACACATGCTTCCATTTCCGGGGTGTACAGTCCAATGAGGGAGACAAACATCCACCCAGCATCACTAATGAATGTATAAACGTGGACTGACATGAGCAAAGGGTCCGAGTCCTGTAAGAAGATGTGGGAGAGGGACTGACTAGCCTGGAGGGGCACAGAAGGCTTCCCTGAGAAAGTGACCTCGTTGCTGGGATGAACGTGGTTACTAGGTTAGGAGGGGAGAGGAGGAGCTGCAAGGGAGGGTGGGAGGCGGGGCCAGACCCCACGGGCCCTGAGGGCCAGGAGGAGGAACCGAAGTCGATTCTAAGAGCCAAAGGACGCCAAGGAAGGATTTTAAGCACAGTCTGTATTTGAGAAGCGCACTCTGGCTTGCTCTAGTGTGGACACTGTCCCTGGGGCCTGAGTGGAAACAGGTAAGCCTGGAGGTCTGTGGTCCTTCAAGTAAGAGATGCTGATGGCACGGGTGAGTTCAGCGGCAGTGGGGGTGGAGACACAGGGAGAGATGAGAGGCTAGTCAGAGGCAGCCGCCACCCACATCCCTCAGTGCTCTGCATCCCCCCTCCAGTCCCTGCCACCCCTGATTCAGTGATGTGGATGTGGAATCCCCACCGCCACCTGCTAACCAGTCACAGCTGGGCAGTGGGAGCTCCAGCAGTACAGAGCTGGGTAAACCCGAGAGCGCCTTGCGGGGAGGGGGAAGGCGGTAACGGGCAAAGCTGAATGGCTGGGCTCGGGGGGGGGGGGGGGGGGGCGCGGCACACAATCTCCCACCTAGATATGCCTTTGGGAGGCAGGACGGACTTCGCCTCAGCCTCTGTCTTCTTTCTGCCCTTTCCCCGCTTCATGGGACAGAAGAGGAAGTGGCCTTGCAACCTGACTCAGTCCCCAGTACAAAACCAAAACCCATGGAGACCTGGAGCACTTGCTTTGGTTTTAAGCTTCGGTTCAGGCACCAGTCCCTGCTCTGCGGGACTGAAAGCAAGTGATTCACCTTTTCTGAGATTCTGCGTCCTCACCTGTAAAATGCTGAAAATTACCCCTGCCTTGCAGGGTAGCTCAGAGGATTCAGGCAGTTAGTATCTATAAAGCACCAAGCGCCCTGTCTGCCTGAATAGGTGTTTAATAAATGTTAGTGCTATTCATTATTCTAAGGGCAAGGTGAAGGCCAAAATCAAAAACGCCAGTCATTATCCTCAGTCCCTTTTCTCACTTGTCACCGTCCATAGAGGGGGTAATGGGGGATCTCACGATACTCAAAGCTTCCAGTAAGACTCATCTTCATTTCTTTTTGCTAAGAGACAAGCCTAAATTTTCTCTCGTATCTTACAAAGTGGAGGCTGGAAGGGCCATTTGAACATTATGAGCCTGGGGGACGCCTGGATGAGATGGATACTAAGACTGGAGGAGTGGCAGGACTTTGACAGGAACTCCTCATGTCCCTGGGCCCAGCATCCTCACTCCTGTCACTCCAGCCTCCGCCCTGTAGGAAGCGGGGGCCAGCTTGGGAAAGGGTGGGTCCTGGGCGACAGCAGGTCTACAAGACCACAGGTAAGTGGGAGGCATGGAGGCCACCGGGGAGACAGAGTGTTGGGCACAGGTGACCTGGGGGCAGTGCCTGGATGGGCTTCAGCACACATGGGACGCACACACTTGAGCACTCGCAGGTGAGGGAAGCGCTGAACAGTCCATCCTCACGTTGACACTTGCTTCCAATCTTAAAAGAGGTTTTATAACTAAATTATGTCACTTAAATCTGATCATCATGATGATGATGTCATTAACAGTTCATACCCATTAAGCACTTAACTATAGTTTATGTCAGATGCTTCGCTAGACACAAGACATGCATTATTTCATTTAATCCTCTCAATAGCTCGGGTAGGTAATTCTATTACCCTCTTTTTCAGATGAGAGATTAAGGCACTTGCCTGAGGCTGCACAGCTGGCCAGCGGAGAACCTGAAATTCCCAGCGAGGTAGCCTGAGGACACAGCCCCTGCTCCTAATCACTCAACTAATTGCCAGCAAAAACCAGCGTTTCAGCAGTGCAACGGGGGCAGCGCTCTACAGTCTCCTACAAAGGGCTGGGGTCCCAGCTTCATCTCATTTGATCTCAGGGACGCAACCTTGTAGCACGTGCCCAGGTTCCCGATGGAGAATCTGAGGGTCTGCTTTTCTAGAGATGACCACAGTCGCCCTACTTAATCAATTATAAATGGTGTACTTGTGCACTGTACGGTAGAAAGTTCTCTAGTGTGTACATATATCAAATAAAGACAGCAGTACCAGAGCCAATCACATACATTTAATCACATTTTATTTATTTAGCTGCTCCCGGGAGAAGAGCCTAGCAGTGCTGCCGGGAGGCCGTGGGACTTTGCGGAAACAGCTGGAAGAATCCTGGGGAGAAGGTCTGAGGCCGAGAGCCAGGCAGAGTCCCCACGAGAGGGGAGCTGCCATTTAAGAGAGATTTCCTAAATGACAGAAGCTGGAGGACATGCTCTGAAAACAGAAAAGCTGTCAGGGATTGGAATTACTGGGTGACGGGGAGTAAGGCCTGCCAAACAGAAATTCTCTAAGTAATGACATGGTGCAGCCAACAGGGACCTCTAGCCATTTGAAGCTCTGTAAAGCAAGGGTGTCTTGAAACCGTTTTGTTTTTTTTTTTTTAATACATTTGTTTAGCATCTCAATCTCCCTACAGCACTCACAGCTCAGAGATAAAGTCTTTAACAACATATATTTAACATGTGCCTGTTTTGTGCTGTTTGGTCTTTGGGCCACTAAAAACAAGCACACGCAAAACATTAAGTTTAAAACGAAAAGGAAAGCATCCTGGAATATCATTCCTCATTTTACAACTCGACAGCTCCCAGGGATCTTCCTAGTTAGAACCTTAATTATGGAAATTCTCGTTTGTATTACATGATTTATTTAAGACCCTGTCTTTCCAAGAGAAGAAAATCCAGGTTTTGAAGCACCTCTCAAAACAATTTATTCTTCTCCACTGACTGACTGCTTTGGCCAGCGATCGTCAATTTATAGTACATTATGCCAAAGCAAAAACACTCTAATAACTTAATCAAACATTTAAAATCCAGCTCACAGCCACACGCTACACAGAAGCAGTTCTCTCAGCGCTCTCGTTAAAGGTCAATTACCATTTTGATTCCAAACCTCCACATCTTGGAGAAGACACACACACACACACACACACACACACACACACACACACACACACGGAGAGAAAGAGGGAGACGTAAGCATTTTGAGATTCAAAACATGGCTAATATATTCCCAGGCTTAGCGTCATTATCCTTGTTACACTTTGAAATGAGAAAACTGATCCTTTAGATATATTTTTAAAAATTCTTGCCAGACAATGTGATGTAAAGAAAGAGACCACAACAAATTAAGCTCAAGTATTGGTTCTTTTGATTTTCAAGGAATTCAGGGGAAGAACTGGGCACAATTCTACATGGATGATGTGGCCGTGTCCCCACAAGGACAATATTACAGAAATAAGAATGATGATTTGCATTGTTTTGTGTGTGCGGCTTTTTAGAATGCTTTAGCAGATACGTAACTTTCTGACAACGCCTTCACTGCTATCAGACAGAAAATACGATAAAGCTTGTTTTTCGATAAAAAAAAAAACATGCTTTGACCACTTCTGATGGTGGAACAAGGTCAGGAAGGCGACTTGGTGTGTGTTTGGCAGGCGGCGTGTGACCTAAGGATGGAAAGACGCCAGTGAGTGAAAATGCAGTCATTGGGTTCACTTGGTCAAAGAAATGGTTCTTTCCTTGTTCATCACTCTTGACCTACGATGATGATGCAGAGAAGGGAGAGAAGGAGGGTCCAGGAGGATGGCTAAAGATACTGTGTGATAACTGTCCTAGTCACGGTGTGAAATGCTTCACAAGGGTAATCTCATGAGAGCCTGGTGAAGTAGGTTAACAGAGTCAGCACGTCATGTATGCATTTAACCTGTGAGCGAACCGAAGTGCAGGCACCCAGCAACAATTAGAGAAGAACAAGGGAGAAACATAAGCTGCAGAAGGTCCTATCAGTCATCCTTCTCAATGAACCTGTGCCTCCAAATGCCTCTGCTCTGTTCCTCCCTCAACCTCTCAGTCCTCATGGGCTGCTCATGGTCAGCCTTTTTTTGTTGATGGGGATTCCAAATGGTCCCTGTAAGTCTTACTTATGAGAGGTAGAACCAAATTGTCAATAATTCTGAATATCTTCCATTTTTACCTTTCATACCAACTTCAGAGATAAGCCTCTGGTTGAAAGGCAACTCTGCTCAACAATGATTATCTCCACCTAACTGACAGTACTTGGAGCTATTAAGGAACTTTCCTGAGGTCTCAGAGCCAGTGAGTGAAAGGAGAAGATTGATCCAGGTTCAAATCCAGGTCTAACCTAACTCTAGAGTCCATGGGCTTCATTTTATAATCATTAGGCTAAGTGTCCACCACACACTCACTCTAACTAAACTAGCAAATGGACGGGCCTGTGGAAGCTTCCAGAGAGTGGCCCCTGTTCTTCGTGTCCCCATCCTCAATGGCCCCAGATGCATCATTCTTTGTCAAACTGGTAGTCATGATTTATATTCCTATTTTATCTTCAAGACCCAGTTCAAGCGATGCCTCCTTGGTAAAGTTTCCCCTGACCTCTCCAGTAGAGACCTCTCTGCACTCTTCAAAGTCCAATATCTGCCACGTTGAAAGACACATGTTTACATGCTTGCCTTCCCAGTAAGCTCCTCGAAGACAATGATTCCCTCGTATTTTCCCCCAAAATGCTAGTGCTAACACAATACCGGGTGCACAGAAGATGCTCAGTAAACGCCTGTTAACACTGAACTGTCTAACACACAAGATGAAAAATTTCTCCTGCACGCCCCTCTGGAGGTGGATGGGCTGCAGTGGGGTGGGTGGGAGAGGAAGCTGCTGGGAAAAAATATGACAATCTCTGTCTCAAGAGATTCCCCAGGAACACAAAATCAGTCATTTTTTTCAGTCCTGCTTCAGAGACTGAAGTGAAAGGCTTAGGAGCATTTATGACAAGCCAGAGACTATCCTCAATGCTTTGCATGCATGCTATTTAGTTTCAGCCCTATGAGGCAGATATAGAGATGTTTTATAAATGAGGCATCTGAGGCTCAAAGAGGCTCATTAATTTTGTCCAAGGTCAAACAGCATGTAAATGTGAGCCTGAACACCAGAGCCCAGGTTCCTTACTGCCCTGCGATAATTTCTTCCTACATTATTGGCTTAAATTCCTGCCATCACTGACCCTACACTCTTGAGTTTTGTTCCCTCCCTAGGAGAGAGCCCCATCATCCACTATATGGCAATCTGGAGGGTTTAGGGGTAAGTCTGCCAACAGCCTCCTCTTCTTCTACCTCAGTCCTTTCAATACGACCAGAGGAGAGCGAGGTTGGTGGCAGGAGTCAAGTAGGGCTGGCCTATGCCCGCAGCCCTGTGGTCCCACCTGGGCCTCCAATGGCCGTGAAGATCTTCCCTAGCTTTTATTCTCCCCCTGATATTTGCCTAAATAAATTGTATAGCTTCCTTTCCGTCTGTCTTGTAATTCTTAAGGAACCAATGGAAAAAATATTCCAAGATAGAAGTTGTTGGGTTTTTTTTTAATAGGGGATAATAATATAAACTAATCAAAAATCTGTCAGCGGTGGTCTTTGTGGTGTTGGCAGCTTATACCCACACAGATACTGGTTGTTTTTTTTTTTTTTTTCCTAAGAACTTAGAGTAATTTAAGTGTTGACACCGCAGGCGATAAATTTCACAAAGAAAACCCTGTCCATAATTCTGAGTTAATAACAATGCTCAGGCTTTGATGTTGATACAAATGAGGCCGAATGAAGAAAAAGCCACATTCATGGGCTGTTGGAGGGTCTGGCCTGTAAATGATGAGCTCCAGGGAAATAAGACATGTTAGTGATGGCGGGACAAGCAGAGTTCTATCCACCAGGAACAAAATGACTCTTGCAGTAAAAACATATGTATTTGCCACATATACGCATTTAAATATACAATCTAGCTACTTACTTCACATCTAATTAAAGAGTAAATGTGAACTTTGGGTTAGAGCTAAGGGCGCCACTGTGCTCTGTTCTTTGGAAAACCGAGCTAACCCAAGGCAGCTCGACCCCTCAAATACTGTACGCTGCGGGAACATCTCACGGAAGTCAAATTCCTCTCTAGCCTGTTTCCTTGTCTGCAGAATGAGGAAACTGAATAACATAATATCTCAGTCTCCTGCTAGGTCTTGACAGGGACCTTTTTTTCCCCCCTAGTTCCTGAATTCGGAATAGTCCCAGATTTGAATCTCAGCATGGCAAGTTACTTTAACTATCTGAGCTTCAGTTTTTTCCTCTGTGAAAGGGATATGATCATTTTTTTAAATACATTAAATGTTTTTTTTATCAACAAAATGTTCAAACATACAGAAAAGGCACAATGTATCTTGAGCATTCCTATGCCCACCACTTCAATTCAATGGTTGTTTGCATTTTGCTACCTTTGCTTTTGTTTGTTTTCTTTACTGAACCACTTTGAAGTGAATGATAGACATCAGGCCACTTGGTCCCTGAATTCTTCAGCATGCACTCCCCCCCCACAAATATGAAGATTCTCTTATGTAACTAAGTACCATTATCATATTTAGCAAAACTATTAATTCCCTAACATCATCTGATACCCAGTCCACTTCCCAGATTTCTCCATTTGTCCCCAAATTTTATTTTACACATTAATTTTTTCAAACCAGGCTTCAGTTAAGAGCCATGGATTGAAGTTGATTCTCACATCTGTGTCTAAAATCTCTTTTTAAAATAATTTTTTGAAGTGTAACATATATTCAGAAAATGCACAAGTTGGAATTGTATGGTTTGTAGCATTTCCACCCAGTGAACAGATCCACCAAACCTCTACCCAGATCTCAAAACAGGATGGTACACCCCAGAAACCCCTTAAAGCCCCCTTCCGTTTACAACCTTCCAATGATAAACACTATCCTGACTTTTAATACCATAGATTGCTTTTGCCTGATTTGGAATCGAGTAACATAAATTCTTTTATGTCCTGCTTCTGTCACTTACTCTGTGTCTGAGATCTGTCATGTTGTCGCGTGTAGCAGTAGTTTTTCTGTGCTGGCTGTCTCCCCTCTCCATCAGTCTATCCCATGGTATAAACATACCACAGTTGATTTTTTTTCTCATGTTGATGAGCATTTGGCTCGTTTCCAGTTGGGGGCTATGGCAAAGAGTGCTGCTGTGAACATCCTTGTGTGTGATGTTTTTTGTGGGATATAAA
The DNA here is from genome assembly GCF_048773025.1 of Camelus bactrianus. Lineage (NCBI taxonomy): Eukaryota > Metazoa > Chordata > Mammalia > Artiodactyla > Camelidae > Camelus > Camelus bactrianus. The sequence goes on along the minus strand of NC_133560.1, from coordinate 13,191,757 downwards.
TGGAGGAGCAGAGTTGCCGGGTCATGGGGTGTGTGTATGTTCGGCTCTACTTGACATTGCCAGAGAGTTTTCTGGAGTAGCAGAGTCAATGAGTCCCATAGCAGGGTATGAATGTAGTTTGTTTCACATCATAATCAACTTGTAAGTTTTCTTACACTGTTCTGATGAGCGTAGAGTGTATGTCCCTGTGGTTTTATTTTATACATCTCTGAAGACTAATGGCACATTGAGCGTCTTTTCATATGACCCTTGGCCATTGGGATATCCTCTCTTCCGAAGTGCCTATTCAAACCCTTAACCATTTTTCTACTGGGTCATTTTTCTTTTTCTTATTAATTTGCAGAAGTTCTTTACATATTCGCAATGTAACTTCTGTGTCAGTTACATGCGCTGCCCATATCTTTACCCACCCTGTGACCTGCTTTTTCACTCAATTAATGATGTATTTTGATGAACAAAAGTGATTTTAATGTAGTCCAATTTTTCTGTTTTTTTTTTTTTCCTGGAAATTTAGTGCCTTCTGTATCCTGCTTAAGAAATGTCAACCACCCCAAAGTCATGAAGATATTCTATGTTATTTTCCAGAAGGGTTTCTATTTTATCTTTCAAATGTAAATCTACAATTCACTTGTAACTGATTTTGTGAATGGTATGAGCCAGGGGGCAAGATTATTTGTTTTCCATATTTAATTACTCCATCACAATTTATTAGAGCATCCATTCCAAGCTACTTCACAGCACCATCTCTGTCCTCTAGACACCAAGTGTCCTCCAATTGTCTGGGTCTTCACTCTGTCTTGACTACTCTTGGCCAACTGCATTTCCGTGTAAACTTTAGAATCATTTAACCATTTCCACAACAACCTACCTGTTAGCATTAGGACTGCACTGAATCTATGTATCAATTGGGAGAGAACCGACATTTTCGAGATACTGCACTTTCTAATCCATGAACATAATGTATTGTGCTGTATCTGAGTCATCTTTCATTTTTTTCCCCAGTAACACTTGTGGTTTTCTCTGTTAAAGCTTTGCACATCTATCATTAGATTTATTCCTGGGCAGTTGACTTTTTTGATGCTGTTATAAACATCATTTAAAAAAATTTCCTAATTATTTGTTGCTGGTATATAGAAATTATATTGATTTTTTGGTATACTGATACTGTGTCCAGTGATCTGAGGAATTCATTTAGGAATCCTGATAGCTTATCTGCAGCTTATTTTGTATTTTCTATACTTATAATCATGGCACCTGCAAATAATGACATTTATATTTCTTCTATTCTAATCCTTATGCCTATTCTTTCCCTATTCTTCCATCCTTCCTTCTTTTTTTTAAATCGTTGCCAGGACCAGGATTTCCAATACAATGCTGAATGGGAGTCATGATGATAGGTGTCTTTCCAGAGGAACACTTTAAATGTTTCACCATTAATTATGATGTTTGTTTCAGGGTTTTTGTAAAGAAGTTCCATTTTATTCTTAGTATTTTAAATACTTTATGAATTAGTGTTGAATTTCATTAAATGCTTTTTTTTAGCATCTTTGGAGATGAAAGGACTTTTCTCATTTATTCTGCTAGTGGGAAGAAATACATCATTATTTAAGAGACAACAGAAATTTATCGCTGGTTCATGTCATAGCCATCTGCACGTCAGCAGGGATTCAGAACCCTTCCATTTTGTGTCTCTACAGAGTCCTGTCAGTTTAGCCAGCACGGGGAAAGGGAGCGGGGATGGAGAATCAGGGAGAGGACAGGACTTCCCTCATCCCACAGAATTCTATCAAGTCCCCACCTAACTTCGAGGAGAAGTGTGGACCGTATCTGTCCTTAGGCCAATCTCTCTCCAGTCTTTCGGTTGTATGAAACTTGTTCTCTGGGAGATTCCTTAAGAAGAGCTCCATGAAAACAATGATGCCTGAGTTCCTGAATGCTCATAATTTTTTTTTTTTTTTTTTGGTCATCATTACTCTTGAATATACGTATGGCTCTGATTCACAGTTTATAAAATCTCTGCTTCACAGTTTATGTCCCTAAAAAGTTATTCAGTTGTTTTCTAGCTTTGGGGTCAAAACTACGCTGGAAATCTGATTTTCTTTTCCGTTATGAGTATCAAATTGATTGAATGTTTAAGGATTTTTTTTCCCTTTAAAATACAATTGTTTTATTAAAATGTTTAGTTTTGAACCTGCAAGGTCTGTTTTTCCAGGCATCTGGTGTCCTTTCAGTATGTGCCTTCAAATCATCTTTTATTTCAAGAATTTTTTCATTACTATTAGTTTTGTTTTGTTGCATTTTGTAGTTTTCCTCCTCAGAGATTCATATTCTACGTGTATTAAAACTTCTTTACTGACTTCTATGTCTTTCACTTTCTCTTAAATTCCTTTTACCTCCATATTTGTTTCTTATTGATTTAAAATTTTTTCCTTTCCATTTTCCATTTCTCTTAAAATATTATCCATTACATTTATCTGCTCTTGAATTCCATCTAAGTTAGTACGTATTTTCGGTGTAAAACAATAACAACATTTATTTTGCCCATGAATCTCTAATTCAAGTGGGATTTGGAACAGTCAACTTTTTTAAATAAATTTTTTTATATTAGAATAGATTTAGATTTACATAAAAGTTGGGAAGACAGTACAGAGTGATCTCACACACCTCCCACCAAGTTTCCAGTATTAAAATCTGACATTAATACAGTACATTTGCCATAGTGACCCCGTATTAACACATTATTATTAACCAAGGTCAATACTTTATTAAGATTCCCTTAGTTCTTACCTATGTCTTTTTTTCTGTTTTAGGGTACCACCAAGGACTCCTCATTACATTGAGCTGTCACGTCTCCCACGCTCCTATCGGCCATGACAGTTTCTGGATTCTCTTGTCTTTGATGACGTCGACAGTATTGCAGACAATTCACACACTTTTTAGAATATCCCTCAGTTGAGATTTGCCTGATGTCTTTCTCATTAGACTGGGGTGACGGCTTTTTGAGATGAAGATCACATTTGCATTACCCAAGTAAACGACTGTTTTCATCACACCATATCCAAGATACATACCATCAACATGATATGGACCTTGATCACCTGGCTGAGGTGGTGCGGGTCACATTTCTCCACTGTAAAGTTACTATTTCCCACCCTCCCCTTTTCGCACAGTACTCTTTTGAAGGACGTCACTCTGCAAAGCCCACATTTAAAGAGTGAAGAGTAATGCGGCACCTCCTTGAGGGCAGGAAACCTACATAAATTACTCAGAATTTTCTGCATGAGCGATTTCTCCTCTCCCCACTTATTTACTCAATAATTTATTTACAGCAGTATGAACTCATGGATATTTATTTTATACTTTGGTATATACTTATAATACAACACTGATTTATTTATTTGTCGATCAAATTGTTTCAGCTTTGGCTGTTAGGAGCTCTCTTAGTTGGCTCTGATGTCCTTTTGTCATATCCCATGATTGTGCATTTGTTGTTGGTTTTTTTGTATTTTTTTTACAATGTTGTGTCAATTTCTGGTGTACGGCACAATGCTTTAGTCATACATGAATATACAAATATTCATTTTCATATTCTTTTTCCCCATAAGCTACTACAAGATATCAAATATAGCTAGCTCCCTGTATTACACAGTATAAACTTATTTATCTATTTTACGTATACCAGTCAGTATCTGCAAATCTAGAACTCCCAACTTATCCCTTCCCAACCCCCTCCCCCCGGTAACTATTGTTTTGTTTCCTATGTCTGTGAGTCTGTTTTGGTTTTGTAAATAAGTTCATTTGTCTTCTTTTTTTAGATTCCACATATAAGTGATATCATACGGTATTTTTCTTTCTCTTTCTGGCTTATTTCACTTAGAAGGACATTCTCTGGGGCCATCCATGTTGCTGCAAATAGCATTATTTTATTCTTTTTTATGGCTGAGTAGTATTCCATTGTAAAAATATACCACAGCTTCTTTATCCAGTCACCTGTTGATGGACATTTAGGTTGTTTCCATGTCTTGGTTATTGTTGTTGTCTCTGAGCACTTCCCTTCTGGCACAGCCTATCTCAGCCCCAGTCCTGGAATCAATCCATTTCTCCAAGATACTGTAGTTCCTTTTTAATAGAGAACTGTATTAGAAACCCAGATCTCATACATGCCAGGCATGTTCAATGCCACTGCAGTGTTACTGCTTCTAGAGCCATCTTGCTAAGAGAGCAAGTAAATATTTGCTTGTATGCAAACCTATGTGTATTCACATAACAATAAATATTTCTATGTATTTGTCCATCTGTATTAAGTGAAAGTATCTATATTGGGTTAAGCATTTGTTCATACTGATGTCTCCAACTCTAATCCCTTACCTCCTGGGTCATTACAGCTTTCTCCATTGCTTGTCTGTAACCACCATTTCAACAGTGAGAAACCTGCCCCACCATCCGTTGTTAATCCCAATGTACGTGGATAGTGATTTCAGATTTGTTAACCCATACCCCTGTGGGAAACAACTCTCAACTAGAGCACAGTTCTTCTGTGCTAGTCCTTTTGTCTTTAGTCTCATAGACTCCACTCATTTCAAATCTACTTCAGTCAGTCTTTTCCTCCATCACCTTCAGTGAGGTTGATTCATACATTCATCACAGTCTGCATTTCATCATGGGATCCTCCAGTTTCTTAAATGATACTTTTAATTTGCATGCATTAAGGCTCAGTCTTGGTGCTGTCAAATTCTATTGATTTTGATCAATGCATATGCTAAGCACCCACTATTTCAGCATCATACAGCGGAGTTTCACCACCCTAAGTCCGTCCTCTCCCATGCTTCACCCATTCCACCCTCCAACCCCTCTTCTTCCCTGAACCCCTAGCAACCACTGATCTGATGATGAGATACAACGATGTTCAGCTTTTTAAGAAACTGCTAAGCTTTCTTCCAAAGTGGCTGTACCATTTTGCATCATCAGCAGTAATAAATGAGAATTCCAGTTACTCTACCTCCTAACCAGCAGATAGTATTGTCAGTTTTTAGTATTTCAGCCATTCTAGTAGGTGTGCAACAGTACCTCACCGTTGTTTAATTTGCATTACCCAAGTGAAAATGATGCTGAGACTGTCTCCCTATGTTTATTTGCCATCTATATACCTTCTTTGGTGAAGTGCCTCTTCAGATCTTTTGCTCCTTCCTTCCTTCCTTCATTTCTTTCTTTCTTTTGTGGGTAAGAGCGTTTGTTTTCTTACTGCTGAGATTTGAAACTTCTCTATATATCCTGTATACAAGTTCTTTATCAGATATGTGCTTTGCAAAAATCTTCTCCCAGTCTGTGACTTGCTTATTCATTCTCCTAACAGTGTCCTTTCTAGAGCAAAAAATTTTAATTTTAATAAAGTTCCATTGACCAACTTTTTTCTTTCATGGATCTCAGGCTTTTGGTGTTACAGTAAAAAAAAAAAAACAACAAAACTCATCCTCAAACTCAAGTCATGTAGATTTTTTTTTCTCTTATGTCTTCTTCTAGAAGTTTTACAGTTTTACATTTTACATTTAGGTCTAAGACCCATTTTGAATTAAATGTTGTATAAGACGTATGGTTTGTGTCTAGGTTCAATTTTCTGCATATGAACATCCAATTTTCCCAGCACCATTTATTGAAAAGACTATTTCTCCATTGAACTGTCTCTACACCCTTGTCAAAAATCAGTTGACTATATTTGAATGGGTCTATTTCTGGGCTCTCTATTCTGTTCTGTTAATTTATATGTCTATTATTTCGCCAATACCATGCTGTCTTGATTACTGTATGTTTATAGTAAGTCTTGAAATTGGATAGTGTAATTCTTCCAAGCTTGTTCTTCTTCGGGGCGGGCAGTCTTTATTTAGAAATGACTTCTTTTATTCCTAAATTGTTTCTTGAGTTCTCTGCCCCTCCTTTCAAATCCTACTTTTCTCTAATCATCTACTTTTTGAGTTTTTAAAATTCAGGTTTATGTTGTTCTTTTAGAGTTTATAAGATCTTAAATTTGTGCAGCTAGTTTTATTAAACTATTCTACTGCAGTTTTCATCTGTTTTGTGGGTGCCTCTTTCTTGCATGTTTTCATTGTTTCTGTGGAGGTTGTGACGTTTCTTCTTCTTCATTTTTCTTATAAAAATTTCTGTATGGGCCTCAATCATAATCTTCTTGGTTGCTTATTTCTTAAATGAAAGAAATTCCCTGTCATTTTATGAAGGAGGGTTGGGAAGTGATAACTTTTTAGCTTTAAGAGTTTAGAACTCATTCTTGGTGGGGTGTTTTTGGGGGGAGGGCAGGGTGTGTGTGTGTGTGTGTGTGTGCATGTGTGTGCACGTGTGTTCTGTTTTGCTTTGGCAAACCAATGGAAAACACGGCCTTCCATTTTCTAACATCTGACTCTTCTGGTGATTTCTAACACCTTTATCAAGAGGTTCTCTTTTCCTTTCTACTATTGTTCCTGTTCTGATTGACTACTCCCAAAAGTTTCTTATCAATGCTAGGAGTTTGGAAAAGGGCCTTGTTTTGGCTAGTTTGAAGAATTTACAGGACCCAGAATACTCCGAGTACTAATTAGTCAGTATCACATTATGAGTCCTTTGTACGTAACCATGAATTGGATCTATTCAAACTCCCTTCTGATTTGACAGCTTTTCTCAGATTGAGCACTGTGTTTTCCAGTGAGTATGTATCCGGAACTTAGGCAATCTCCCGCTCTCAAGGCCCTCCCTCTGCTTTCTCCCACACAGGTGAGACGACGTAACCGTCTTACAACCACCAGCTGTTTTTCCCCACCTGCTTGTACAGGGGAGGCAGGTGCTGACTGGGATCCTTTCTCAACTATTTTTACTGTAAATTTGGTCTGTGAGTCTTTGGTACTGCCGTCCCAGCTATTTAGCATGTTTTTATTTGAGGGGAGAGTTTTCAAATATTAAACCAACCTTGCCTTACTTGAATAAATCAAACTTGGTCACAATACATCCTTTTCAAGTACCTCCACATTCATTTTGCTAATATTTTGTTAGGAAATTCATATAAATATTCATGAAATAGGTTGGTTTATACTTTCTCTTGAAATACCTTTGCTGAGTTTTGCTACAAAGATTGTGATGTCCCAACGACAAAAGCTCTTTTTTTTTATTTTTATAGAATTAGTTTATCCTAAATCAATACTATTTATTTCTTAAAACTTTGGTCAAATTTACTGGCGAAGCCATCTGAGCCTAGACTATCCTTAGTGAAATATTTTAATCAAAGGTTCAATTTCTTGATAGATATAGGACATACATACTTTCTACTCCTTGTTTCAGTTTTTAATTTTATTTAATCTTTTAATTTCATTTAATCTTTCAATTTCATTTAATCTTTTAATTTCATTTAAACTCCATTAACCTTCCCAATTTTTTATGCTGTTTCTATCCTAAGCTTCCTTTAACCTAAAAGAATCAAGTCCCACCTCCTTCATTGCAATGACTTTTGAAGAGACCAGAGCAGTTATCTTATAGAATGGCCCACCGCCAGGATTTGTTTGTCTCCTCCTGGTTTTATTTAACTTGCTCCTCTATCCTGTTCACTTCCTGGAAACCAGAAGAGAAATCTAACTAAATTAGATTTAGGGCAAGCATATTTAGCGATAATACTTCATGGGCAATGCTTTGAATTTTGTATTTTATCACATAAGGTACATGATAATTCTAACCTCATAATATTGTTATATGGACTAAATGATATGGCATATGTTGTGACTCAGATGGCACCTAGCACATAATAGGAAAGAGCTATTTCTTGACCTGAAACCTATTAACATTTGGGGATGTAATTCTTTGTTGTGGGAGCTGTCCTGTATATTGTACGAGTGTTGAGCAACATTCCTGACTTCTACCCATTACATGCCATTAGCATCCTGCAGTTGTGACAACCAAAAACATCTCCAGACATGGTCCTCTGGCCCAAGGGGTTGGGGTGGGGATTGGCGCCAGTTCAGAACCACTGGTATAGAACAAAACCTCAAGTTTTTGATAAAAATTCTACAATGGTACTTCCTACCATGCCTTGTGGAAGGCGTTAAGATTAGCAGCTAAAAGGAACACAATTCCTCACCTCAAAATACTCATGTTTTGGGGAGAGACAATCAGGCAAATGCGGAATACATGCTATGATATAGACAATCATGTGTTGTCATGGGAGAAGGGCACCTAACTCAGTCTGGAGCAGGAGTCCTCTCATGGAGGAACAGAGAATTTCCTGAATAGAGACCTGAAGGCCAGAATTCTCCCCCCTCCCCTGTAAGTCTCAGGAGATCACACCAATGATGACCGCTCCAAACGAAAACAGACATCACAGAAATGACATAATTTCCAGACTCTTTTTCAGAGGGTGATCGAGAGAGATGAACCCACTACCAAATCCAGAGACACAGGTAAGATAAGCCAGCACAATCAGCCATCTACTCTGTCCGCTGTTACTAGCACACACACTGTGTTTTCCCATTCTGTAGTTCTCTGTCCCGGGGACAGACTGGTAACCAAAACCAGATGAACCCCAGACAGGATAACGTCACATACACTCCGACACGGAAGAGCCTTAAACGAGGGTGCCTCTCCCGCTGTGCACACTGGTCCAGCTGCCTACGCTTCCATTCTTCTTCCGGACCAAGTACTTCTTCAGCTCACTTGCAATACAAGTCAGAGACTGGCTAGCTGCTCACTAAGCCTGTTTCCTCTCATTCCAGAGCACAGAGCTGGACGACCTCCCCAGCCTCCCCTGCAGTTTACGGCGGCCGCGTGGCTGAGTTCTAGCCTCAGGTACGGAAGAGCAGAAGTAACATGTACTCTTTCCAGGTCCTGCCTGTGAAAACCCCCCATGTGCAGTCCTTCCTGCTGTTTTCCCTTCTGCTGGCTTGATGCAGACAAACATTGGTAACTTAGAAGCCAAGATTTAAAGATGGTAGAGCCGGGGAGTGGAAGGAGCCCACGTCCTGAAGTCTCCCCTTGGAGGAGAGAGGCCCGGTGACCAGGAGTGCCCTTGTTGGGTTTTATATGAATAAAAAGTAAACTTCCACCGTCTTAAATGATGAGACTTGAGGGTGTATCTAGTACAGCAGCTAGCATTGCCCTCCTAATACACCGAAGTAGAGAAACAGCCAGGTTTACCCTGCAGCTGTACTCCCCTCAGTGCCCCAGACATGCACGGTGTTTCAGCCGTGTTCACCAAGCCAAAGAAAAGACCTTTTGCTAGAATATCCCACGGATAGTCCCTGGAGTTAAATGGGTGCATGACAGGCTATTTGCAGGACCATTGCTAAAGATCACACTTCATCTAATGTCTGCAGCACGGAAGTATAAAGCAACGCGGGCTTTGATGTCAGACAGATGTGGCTTTGAATCTTGGCTTCCTCCCCCCCACCCCCCCCCCCGACAATTCTTTGGCTTCGTCTCCCTGAGTCTCTGTTTCTTTATCTGCAGAACGAGGGTAATAACACCTCCTAGGAATTTTGTGGGGATAAAATTACAGACAGCATATAACACACTGGCAGAGGTCCCAGCATGTCCACTGTACTCAATTAGTTCCTTCCCAACAACCATGAAATTAATGAAATGGGAATTTATTTACACTTCTAATCAGAACACTAAGCAAGAAGTGGCCTTATCACAAAGGGTTTTGTATTTATTCTGCCCCGGTAAATTTGAGTATTTCATACAAAGGAAGCAGGTTCAACACACTTTTTCCCCCCTTGGTCTAAATAAGGAGAAGAATTAAAATTTTAAGAAACTTTAAAGTATAAACAGAAGCAACATTCATTATTTGTATATCTATTTTCCCTATTAAGGAATAAATGTCATATTCTCAAAACCAGCAACAGTAGGACATGCCATGCTGACCTCTGCCCTGGAAGGAGAGCAATAAACGAGACAGTGCATACCACAGAGTGGGGAGTTAAGGATTTTACTGGGTAATGGCCCTTTCCCCTTCCCATGTCGCCCCAGAGGGAGTGGCTCCAAGGGAAAAGATGGTGGATCACAACGCGAACAAGTGGGCGGCAGGCCCTCCACCTTACCCAAGCACATCCCTGTAGATGAGAGTTGGCAACAGGGCAGGTAACTATGGAAGGATCCTTCCAGGTAAGAGGGAGAGCAGTGAGCTGATGCAGCCCCGTCCCCTGAACTGCAGGAGAAGGAGGCTGAAATGGCAGGTCAACCAGGATACAGAGGGAAACGTGGGAAGAGCCGCCCACCAGCATGACTAAGTGCTCTTGGGGACAATCCCCACTCAAAGGGCAGAAAGCAAATATCCAGATGTTATGAGCTGCCAGATGTGATTAACCGAGGAAAGGTGAAGCTGCCCACTTAACCATCTGAGCAGCTCCCCTCCCCCGCATCAAAGTGACCCAGGAGTCTTCTGCAAAAGCATTAATTAATAAAACAAATGGAGGCTTCCTCCATCCCCCATCCCCACCCCTCTTCCTCTCTCCCTCTGACAGACTCAGAACAGTGGCCTATTTTTAAACCACTGGCAATGCGTTCTCTCGTGGAAATATGTGGGCTTCCTGGCACAGGCTGATGATCACTCAGAGGAGAAACAGGCACACCGAAGGCCTCGCCCACTCGCCTGAATTCTTCTCCCACGAGAATGGGGCAGAGGGGGCTCAGGGAGGAGAGGGCCTGAGAAGGGAGCCTGCCGCCCGTGCAGAGGAGTAGGGAGTAGCTGATGCTGGCTTCCATGATGGGGATAACTAACCACGGTCCTTCTTCCCCAGCAAAAGGGAAGGCTGAGGCTTGGGCAGGAACAAGCTCCACGTACAGCTACCAAGAGAGAGCTCAAGGCTGGGAAGCAGAAAAACAAGCCCCAGATGCCAATTCCAGCATCTTTTAAAGAAAAAAGTTTAAGTGGATCTCAGTATCTCTTTAACAGGCATCTAATGTGCTTTAAATATAAGAACAAACATTTTATTGAACATTGGAGCTTTTTTTTTTTTCTTTTCGGAGCAAGGTCACAGTGCTGCCAATTTACAAATAAGACTTTTTAAGAAAGGAGGCTGTGCTATACTTACAATCGCTCCAGCTGCTTCAGATCCTGGAAGGCGCCTCTCTCGATGACGCTGACCTGGTTGTCTTCCAGATGCCTGGAACCACAGAAGCAGCAATGGTCAAGGGCATGCGGGGCTCAAGGGTTCTCGTACTAGGCTTCAGGCCATGCAGGCATGGTCACTCAGCCCCTTCCTTGACCCTCTGGGCAACCCCCCACCCCTCGCCAGGATCAGTCTGTTGGGACAAGATAATGCACATCCCAGCTTGGTGTCACGGTAACCAGGGTCTCGCCGCCTGCACACTTCTACCTGACAGATTGGTTTCCATGCCTCTATTTTAAGAATGTTCTCAGCAAAGGCCCCCCCTTCAAGCACTGCAGGATGTTGCACAGAAAAAGAGGTAAAAGCTGCTTCTTATTAAAAAAAAAAAAATATATATATATAATATATATATATATATATATTCAGCATCTCTCCCCTCAGAGCTCCCTCCTCCAAGGAGTCAAAAATACTTCATTGAAAAGGGCCTTCTCCGCTCACTCTGTCTCTGGGTCACCTCGTAGAAAGGCTGAAGCTATTGTCGCATGACTGCCTGTGCCTAGAACTCCACTTGCCCAGGGCCTGGCTGCTCCCAACATGAAAGTAATGGTCACAAAAGCTTGGTCTCCCGGGCGGGCTCTGCTGACCTCCAAAGTCCGCAAAGCAGGTGGTTAAAAGTCTGATTCATGCATGTGGCATATCCTAAGAATTCAGCATACAATGAAACATTTGTTTCCTTAAGTTAAAAAAAAAATGGCAGCTTAAACTGGATTAGCTGCATTGTAGGGTAGGAAAGATGTGAGCGCACACAGTTTCCATCCAGGGCCGACCCAGGTGGTTGAAGGGGACTTAGCCGGGATGCAGCTGCGGTTGAAGGATGCTTCTTTGGAAGGTGGAGTTTAGGAAGGGCTCTGGGCTCCTCTGGATCAGGAAGGAGGGAAGGTGCCCTGATGCACCCGAAGGAAAAGCAGGAGAAGAAAGAGCAGCCTTGAGGAAGCCTGGCCTTCACTTCAGAAGACTCCTTCCACTCCAGCCGTCCACCTCCGAGACGTTCCCCAAGCCCCTGCTTAACAGTCGGGCCCTTGTGTGTATTTTCAAGTCCATCTTCCTCACGATGTCTAAGGACCAAGAGGGGAAGGACTTCTGCTCGCCATCATAGTCCCGGCCCTGACACAGGTGCCCAGCACCGCAGCCACGGAATAAAGACTTAGTGAATGAACCAAAAACGAAAGAGGACCTCGGGCCACAGCACATACTGATTCTATGTCCTCAAGGAAAAGGCTAGTCTGGGACACATGATGTTTCGGACACATGACTGTCACACTGATGGGGGTATATTGTTTGGGCTCAATGATATTTCACATTTTTTTGTGAATTGGTAGCAAACAATTAGAAACCAGGATATTATACACACATACACACACCCGACGAAAGAAACTCCTTCAGGGAAGTCAGCTCTCATATTTCCAAGCAGCAACAGTCGGCCAGAGTCCTCACCCGCTCTGAGTCACACGTTTGTTACTTCTGGGCCCTGCAGGCCGGCCTCATATCCGTTCCTCACTTAGCATTATATGGGCACCAAGGAGCAGAGACGTTAAGAGACTTGTTCAAGGGGAGATTATCTGTATAAAGTCACGCAGCCAGTGAGGGGGAACCCTAACTCCCAGTCTGGGGTGCTTGTCAATTTTGGTGGAGAATCTCTTTCCTGCTTTCTTACCAGCTGATGGTGTGACACGGGGCTACCCAGTCAACCTCTCAGAGACTCAGTTTCCTCATTTGTAAGGCAGAAAAAATAAAACATCTCATAAGTCCTCGTGAGAATAAAAATGGAATAAAGTATATAAATTATCTAGCCCAGGATCTGGAGTGCAGTCGGAAGCTTAATACATGTTCTTTTTCCCCCCTTCTCTTCCTTTTCCATTCCGCCATATAGCAAGGAGGGCCTGGGGATGCTAACAGACTCATACCAGCACATCTTGCTAAACAGGGAACCAGTGCAATATTCGTGACTAGGGGTTTGTTCAGCTGGGCTTTTACTATCAATCAATCCATCACAGAACTTGTCATTACTTCCCGATTGTCACAAGGAGCAACCCTAGGGTGGCTGAGAGTCACATTCTCTCACGGTTTCTGAAAGGGTCTAACCCCGAATCCCACAATGAGTATCTTCATTCCTTACTCATTAATCTAACACTATGAGCCTCTTTCCGAAAGGGGAGTAGAAGAGACGGGAACACATCTGTATTTGGTACCTACCCCTCCTCCTCTTGGCTCGGGCCCTGGGAGGCTAACTTTTCCCCACTTCATCAAGAAGCTTCCCTGACTCTGGTTTCCTACTGGGTTCAGCCAAAGGGGGTCACCAGCAGGAGAGGAGAGGGTGGGAGGAGAGTGAGTCAGGTAGGGGATTTATCCCCAGCTCCCTCCCTCCCAGGTCACTTCAGGTTGACTGCGTTTTTCTACGTAAGACCACAGGTGCTGTTAGGTGACTTTGCTGGGCTCAGTTAACCCACTGCTCTTGAAGCTCCAAGCCCCAGGGAACTGCACCATCTCCTCCTGGTTTCTCTTAGCCTCGCCCACACCTTTGCAAATAAATCTGTATTTAGCTCGCCTCGTTTGTCCTGCTGGGATCTACTCCCTAGATCTATCAAGAGTCCAGCCTGTACCTGGTCTTTAGAAGCTCAATAAGTAATCAACATTTGATGAATAAACGCACCACTGAGTAAATGAGTGGTGGACCTCCCACCCAGACTTCTAGGCTGTGATGCAATTCAGGAGCTTGTGCTAAAGCAGGTGCTGTCACTCCCATTTCACTGACCAGATGCCGGGGCTCCAGGAAAGGCCGGACCCCCAGAAGGGCTGTCTAGGGCTTGAATCTGTTCTGAGTTAGAGGGACACAGGCTGTGTTCATTTTCAGTTCTTCTGGCATTGTTATTTTTTTAGTTTTAACACTAGATCACAATCGGAAATCACCCCTATGTGATGATGGCTGGGGTGGAGTTTAACCCTTTTACTAACCCCATTTGGGGTAAAGCTGGTCCCCACATTGTGGGCATAGCAGAGTTCTTGCAACAGACTAGGAAAGGGAATATAATTGATACCACCAGCAGAGACTTTTTCCTATTCCCGCCCCTGGAAGAAAAGAATTATTAGAAGTAATTCTCCGATCTTCTCCCTGAATGTACTTTATTTGGGGAAAATTGCCTTTGGATGAAGCCAAAGTCCCCCAATCTTCATTTTATCTGCGTTCGCCCATTCACCTGCACCGTATTAACAGTTCTGCATGGAAACGGGTGGCGAGCTCAAATTATTCAAGACTATTGAGTCTTTTCTGGCTTCACTATCAATTGTAAATAAGAAACAGATACAGGGAAGTGCCAAGGTGTGATGAAAGCTTTTCAAAAAAGATAGTTGTCTAGGTTACTCAGCTAAAAAGAACAGACTGAGGGGAAAAAATGGTTTAAACGTCTGGATATTTTGCTGGTGTCGGTTAGGAAGCATTTCAGCTATCCCACGTAGCAGACTCCTTCACAGTAATAAAGGGCCACATGAATGGGATTGCCTTTTGAGTTGCTAAGGCAGATAATGAGGCACAGTATATGAACAGAGTCTATAAAGCGTGGGGAGGGAGAGGGCTTCGACACTGCTGATCAAAATAGGAAGAATGTACCAATTAAGTGAAAAGATAAACCCAGTCAAAGGAATGTTGTAGACCATCCAGAGGACATTGATATGATCTTTCATGATTATTTTAAACTTTCTATTCTCAGAGAGCAGATACGGAAATTGGAATTTTTATTAGTCTTTCTGATGTCACGGTAAGAAAAATCAAAGGGTTATTTTTGACTGCGTTAGAAAAATGAAGCATCAGGTGAAAATTCTGACTTGTATGAAAGGAAATCTCTCACAGATGCAGAGGGAAAAGATGGGGAAAAAAATAGAGAAGTTAAATGTCTATTCTTTAAGCTGGTAAATGACCTGGAACCAGAAGTTTACTGCCTATATTTCTCAAATAAAAATCACCCTAAAACTGAGCCATGAAACTCCCCCGCCTTTCTCCCAGTCTCAATTCTGACCCACACGCACTTGTCACAGCTGCCAGTCATTTGACAGACACATGACTGTTTGGGACAAAAGAAAGACTTGGCAGAGGGTAGGGTCTTCCCTCCAGGGATGGTGGGAGGAGGGTGTACTGGCCAAAGACCAGAGACCGCATCGAGGGGAGAGTCATCTGCGGGCTGGAAGCCCCGTGTTCACACCCCAGCATCCCCAACACGCCGGTGCTCAGGGTACTCAGGTAAGCCACCTCACTGCAGCGCTGCAAACGGGAGACCATCGCCTTCCTGGTTTGCTAACCTGTCTGTAAAACAGACAACAGAGGTACTGCACGGAGGTCAGAAAGCACACATTCTGGGCTCTGCTTTCTCTTCCTTCAGCTCCCTGTGACGTGGAGTTGGGACCCATTTAATCTACCTGTGCCTCTGTTTCCTCTGGGCAGAGAGGAGTTAATAATGACACAGCAGAGCTTGGTCTGTGGAAGGCACCATCTATATGTCAGCTTTCATCATCATCATTACCATATCTACTTCTCCATCAGGAAAACAAGGCGATATACGTAATGTTCCACAGGTTCCAGTGAGAATAAACAGGCTGTTCATGAAAATGTCCAAACCATGCAGCATTATATGCATGAGGACCTCTATTTGTTACGGCTCAAATGGCATGCCCCTCTCCCCCCAAAATTCATGTGTTGAAACCTTAACTCCCAATGTATCAGAATGCGACCTCAGTTGGAGACAGGGTCTTAACTGAGGTAATCAAGGTAAAATGAATGCGCCTTAACCCAGTATGACTGGAGTCCTTATAAAAAGGAAAAATTCAGACACAGAGACATACACGTGTAGAGGGAAGATAACGTGGAGAGAGTGACCCAGGGAAAAGACAACCATCAAAAACCCGAGGAATCCCTGAGGCCTCCGGAAGCTGGAAGAGAGGCCTGGGCCAGACCCTTCCCTCACAGCCCTCAGAAGGGACCAACCCTGCCGACATCTTGATTTGGGGCTTCTGGTCTCCAGAACTGTGGGACAGTAAGTTTCTGTTCTTTAAGCCACCCCGTCTGTGGTACCGGGGTACAGCAGCCCTAGGAAACTAAGGTACTATTCACTCCCTGTCTTACAGATGAGAAAACTGAGGCCCAAGGGGGTACAGTGATTTGCCCAAGGTCTGTCACATGGGCAGTTAATTCTGAGTCAGGACCAGAACCTAGTATTTCCAGTCCCTAAAATAACACTCACTGTATTAGAAAGGACTATTAGTAGAAAGAAGAAAGTGGCTTCCGATACCAAGACTTCTGCTGCTACCTTCTAGTAAAAATTTGCCAGCCAAAATTCTGCGACACAACAAACACCAAGGCAGTGGCCAGACTTACGGAGCCACACTTATGGGTCAAAATCAACTTCTGAGTGAAGAAGCAAAGAGGGTCCAATCGCTCTTCTCTTGTTCCTCTGAATGTCTGAGATGCATCGGTAGATAAGCACTTGGGCGGCTTATCTCTGGGACTTAGGGATGGGTAAAAGTGCTCCATATTTAGCAGTGAAACCTGATATATCTTGCTGCCCGGTGGCATCGAAGCCCAGCTCAAATTGTGCTACCTGTCTGCGCACAGCTGCAGGAGTTCAGCAAGGGCTCTGACCCTGTCTGACTCTCTCCCTCCTTCCTCCCCTCCTTTCCACTAAGCAACAAGATAAATAACTTTTGTCCTGATTGCTCATTTAATGCACAGGCTGGAGAAGAAATTATAATCTCTATGGAAAGGAAGCATGGTGAGTCAGCCTGACTCTGCTGTCATCCTAGAAGCCGGGCATGTTGATTTATTTGTGTCTAACCTTCTGTTCTCCCTGTCACCGGAACTGACTTCTCCCATCGGTCTGGCCCAGCCAGCAGCATGGAGACACAGCATGAGAGAGCTGGGAAAACCTGGATGTACCGATGAAGGGCTTTCTGCTGCAGAAGGGTGGATTCCTGGAGCCCAGTGCTTGGGGGTGTGAGGTCAGGGCAGTGGAACATTTTCACAGGGCTAAAGAGCTGAAAGAGAAGATGCATCAGAGAGCCACGTGCTACTTACAAGACTCGGAGGTTCCTGAGTCCGGCGAAGTCCATCTTGGTGATCCTGGTAATATTATTTCTGTCCAGGTCCCTGCAATGGAGAATAAATTCGGGTCAGATTTTTGCAGGTTACACTTATGGTCTATTCAATCCAGACTGACTTGGACGGGAGGGACGTTGCTTGACAAGGAGAAGGCAATTTCAGTGATTAATGGTATCCTCTAGAGCTGCCAACCAACCTTAAGGACACTGTATGGAATAAGCTAGCCATTATGCACACAGTAGGGCCCTGGTATATTCAGCTGCTTGGCTTCTGTTGCCCCTTCTTCAGATGACAAATTTCTCTTTGAAAGCTCCCCACCCTCAGGTCTCAGATTATACCATACAAGTGGGGCTGACCCCTCTCCCCAGCTCTAAGGATGGGCACCTGATCCAAGTCAGGATTATAAGCATTTTCACTCCCTTGAACCACAGTGATTGTTTCAGGAATGCAAACATGACTCAAATTCCCAATAGCTTTCTCTCCACTGGAGTTGCTAAGCTGTTCAGGATTGCCAGAAGCCATCTTGCCACCATGAAGAGAGAATTTCCCAGAGCCAGGAGATGAAAACAGTAGGTGGATCCACCCATGCCTGAAGCCAGCTATCTCTGTATTTTGCGATTATGTGAGCCAATCTATCCCATCTCCCTTATATTTTGTCCTAAATCAGTTTGAGTTGAATTTTCTATCCCCTGAAACCAAAAGAATCTTGACTGACTTTGGTACCCACCGAGGTACTTGTCTATTTTTCAGCTCTAGTTTGCAAACTCTCGGAAGACAAAGGCCATATCTCATTTAACTACACAGCTCATCATAGGAGAACATGTGCCTGGCACAGAGCAATCTTATACAACAGGTAAAGACAGCTACATGGATTACTCCTGCCCCAACTTATAGGCTGAAGCTCCGGAAGATGGCCACATAGATAAGAATTTGCCACGGAAAAACTCAAAGTATTATAGGTGGTATCAGTGTCAGGGAGAACCTTGGGTGGTAGAAAACCAAAGTCAAGAATGAGCCTGTGAACAACTGTATACATATTGTGCTCACTAAAATTATCTAAGAAGACTGGATGCAAAAAAAAAAAAAAGAAAGAAAAAAAAAGACAGTGAATGGTATGTTACAGTTCTTAACAATGGCAGCCCAACAATTAATTTCTACTTATCATGCCTTCCAGATGAGAAACTTTTCAGGGTTTTTGCCCAACTTGAAGTTTCAACAAGGTGTCTGTAAATTGGCTTTGCTTTCCTCCAGAACACTTAGGTTCTAAGAGACCATTTTCCCAATGACGGGTCTCCACCCATATGTTCACTCTTTCTCTGGTTCTCCTAGTCAGGTCCTAAAGTTGCCATCCTACAGTTCTGCCTCAGAAAGACCTGTGAGTTCTCAACTGTCATAAAATGAAAAGGGAAACAATGTTCAGATTCTAGCACTTTGTATAAGGAAAATCAAATTTGAAGAAGAATTACTCTCCTGATTTCAAAAATCATACAGAAATAAACATCAAGTGAGTCCTTCAGTCAACCCACCAAGGAATCACCTCCCCTCTCCATCCAGTTTTCCACTACCTAAAATAGCAAAGTTGGTTCTTAACCAGCCTGTGATGGAGGGGGGCAGTGTTTAGACTTCTCACATTATGCTGAGTGCTGGTAAAGGAAGAGCAAGAACTACACAGGGAAATAAAGAAAGTTTGTTCATGCAAGGATTGAACATCAGTGCATAGACAGGATTCTGTGTGTGCTCATAATCACCCCGAGTTCCTTCTCACCTCCCATCTCAATTGAGGTGGATGTTTGGGGGCCCTGATAACTGCGAATACGATGATGCAGCTAAGGGCTTAATTACTAGGACACAGCGTGGTATCTTGGCAGCTTGTGCTACTGGCTGTGGCACCAACATTTCCAATTAATATTTATTTACGAAGGGGCACAAAGTGTGCTGCTGAAATGCTGTGGACTTGGGGGCAGGGGGTCGGGTGGGGACTGTGGGGTTGCCCCAGCCACAGAGCCCGTGTTTGGGAGGCTGAGCTTCAGACGGAGGAAGCAGCCCTGAGTTTGAATCCCTGCTCTGCTACCTACTGAGTGACTTAAGGGCCATTCATTTTATCTCCGAGGCTCAGTTTCTCCATTGACAAAATGAGGGTGACAATCTTGACCCCAAGAGTTTTTATCAGGGTTAAATGAGATGATGTGTACACAGTGCTTATCAGGCACTTGCTGAATACTCAATCATGGCAGCTGCCGTTACTATCATTAGCTGAACTGCATCCTCCCATCCCTCCCACCCTCCCCTGCAAAAACTCCGCTCTGAAATTTCAGTGCACCAAGAGCCTGAGAGATGAGTCCCGGGATTTCCCCAAGAGACTGTTGGTGTGCTATCTTCCTATAGGCAAAAAGTGGAGTGCATCGTGTGGCTGGTAAATAGAGTGACAGCGCCCAGAGCGGTCCCCTCCCACTGCCTCTCCCTTGCAGCATTTCTAATTCCATGGTACCTGGGTGCAGAGAGAGCTGTGTTATCTGCCTGCCACCCACCCCCACCCCTACCCTATACACACTGCCAGGGAGGTCAGGGAGCACATGGGCTTTGAGGCGACACAGGTCAGGGTTCAAATCTCTGTCCCATCCCCAACTCCTAGCTGAGTTAGAGGAACTTGATTTCTCTAAGCCTCCATGCTTTGCATAACCCTCTCCCACTTGCAGACCTAGGAACGGTGAGGAGCACAGAGCCTGGATTGCCAACTTGCTTGGCTGAAAATGGGAACTAATGAAATTGCCACTGAGAAGAGGCTGCACCTCCTCATGTGGCCCTCCCTCCCCCAGCCCCACCATCCCAGTCCGGGCTCCTCTGGACCTTTAGCTGGACTTCTCGACCTTCAGCTTCGTCCTTGTGGGAAATCAGTCTATTTCAGCCCAGTACAAGTTCTGAACCATGTGCAGGCATGAATGATCCCAACTAGGGTGATCCTAGATGGGGAGGCCATTACCACGTCTAGATGTGGGGTGGGGAAGTGGGCCGATTTTAAAACACGTCTACAGATGATTTCTTTGATGCACCTGCCCTCAAGAGATGGAGTCTATGCCCCTTTCCCTTGAACCTGAACAGGCCTTTGTGACTGCTTGCACAAACAGGGTAAGACAGCAGTGATGCTGCAGAACTTCTGAGGCTGGATAAGAGGAGGCAGTAAGTGACTGCCTGGCTCTTTCTCAGAGCCCGGCACTTCCATCCGAGAAAATCAGAAGGTGTGAAGCCTCCCCTGGATCATGTGAAGGCACCAGAGAGACGGAGAGACGCTTGAGGAGCCCCAGCTGGTCCAGCCCTGGCTGTCTGAGTCTTTCCAGCCCAGAGGTCAGGTGCATAAGTGCAGACACCTTTGAGATTGCAGCCCCAGCTACCACCTGACCATGACTTATGAGAAGCTCTGAGCCAGACCACCCAGCTGAGTCACTCTTGAATTCCTGCCCACAGAAATCATGCAAGACAATACTAAAGTAAGTGTGTGTCTTAAGCCATTAAGTTCTGGAGTGATTCGTTTTGCAACAATAGAACGATAGAAGAGAAATATGTAATGTCTGAATGTTAATTTACCATTAACACTGGAACTGCATTCACATGATTCCCAACAGCATATCCTTTTGGAGGCTTGCCTGCCACTCTGGAGACCCTGAGTCCTGTCATTGTGGTCAAGGATGGCTCACAGGGGCCAAAGGCCCCCATGTCATTCTAGGGACGAGGGGAGAACGGACCCTTCTCTCAGGCTCCGAGAAGTGAAGACTGTAATTAGGGCTGCCCTCTAAGTGGGGCTTAGGGTGCCATGGGCATCACCATGGTGTTACATTAGGAATCACACACTGTGGTTACCACGCACTGAACACTGGGGGCAGAGACAGGCAAGCTGCCCACCGGACCGTTCTTCTCTGTCTGGTGCACATAGATCGGCTACATTTCCCAGCTTCCCTTGCAACCACGTGACTGAGTTTTCATCACTGCGACATGACCAGAAGCAATACATGGCACCTTCAGGTCTGATCCATAAAACTTCCTGCCCAATCCTCCATAGTCTTTCTTTTCCCTCGTCTTGGGCTGGATTCCGTAGATCCAGTGGAGGACCCCAAGGATGGCAGACACAAAGAGCCTGAGTCCATGAATGACTGTGTGGAACAGAGACCTTCCCTCTCCTGTGGCCCATTTGCTCACATTAGACTCAGACACATTCCAGAAACACCTCTTAAGCCACTGAAATTTGGGGACTATTTGTTAGAGCAGTCTATATTGATAAATGCAGTATCTTTGAGTCAGGAGCCTTCCATCCCTTTTTTGTGTGTGTTTTCCCCCTTTCTTTGCAACAGTTCTGAAAGGTAGGTATTACAATATTTCTTCAACAGACAAAGATACTGAAGATCCGCCTTCATAACAGCTGGTATTTGCTGGGCCCAAACTATGCACCAGGCACTGTGCCAAGAACTTCTATTCTCTCTAATCCGGACAGCAATCGTATGTGGCAGGTACTACTACTGCCCCATTTTTCACACGAGGACGCTGAAGCTCAGTTTCCCTCATTCCCACCCTAGCTTAGAAGGTTTCATCAGGAAAGCAGCCTGCCATAAGGTCACGCAAGCAGTAAGCGGCAAGGCTGGGATTTGAACCTGGGCTCTCTGAATGCAGAGGCCGTGTTTTTAACCATCACATCATGCTGCCCATCTACAATTAGAGCTAAGCATTTTCTACTGCATCGAGGGAACCAATGACTGCAGGAAAAATAAATGAATAAATAGGATGGAACAGAACAGAATAGAATTTCCCTTCATACGTCTTAAAAGAAAGCGAAGGGCTACTCCTAGTGGCTCTGCTGCCCGCCCACTCCAGCCAAGCTGGCACATTTTTATCCTGTCTCCCAGGGAGGACTGAGCCGGTGGGAGCGCTGAGCCCTTCCACAGACTCCAGGGGAAAGCGCCTTCTTGCTGTGTTTGCCTATGTCTGTTTTCTGCCACGCTGCTCATCTTCTACCATGTTGCCTCCTCGCAAACAGGCGTCACCATGGTAAACTCCGGCATTATTTTTCCCCATCCCAGTCAGTGAATCATAAACCAATGCTGTGACTGGGAGCTCTGTGGTGTTTTCACATCTGCTTGACACCTTGGGTGGGGTGGGGAGGAAGTGCAATTCAGAACAACATTGGAAAAAATGAAACAAAAATGCTCTAGGGCTGGCCGCTGTCCCTATCTTGGCACGTGTACATTCATCCTTCTTTTGACTCATTCTGTGGCATTCTTGCAAAATTTTCTTTTTGCCGTGGCACATCCAGGAAGGGGGATGGGCAAAAAACCACCCCCAGGGAAGCAGAATGGCGTGGCAGGGAGAAAAGGGCTTCAACTGCAAACCCATAAGATGTGGATTTGAGTCCCCACTTCCTCACTTCGTAGCTATGAGACTTTGGGAAAGTCACTTAACTCTACTGAGTCCCGGCTGTTGGTATTGTTGAGACTTTCGTAAAGTACGACCAAAAATACCAGCTGTCCAGGATGGCCATGAGGCTCAAGAGATAAAGTTTGCGAAGAATTACTTTGTAAACAGCATTTGGAGCGGTGTGTTTTCGCCCACAGCCAACAGCCGGTAGGGAGAGGCTGCAGAGCTGCAGATTAGGACTGGCTTCACAAAAGATGTTTATCTGTGATAGTGAAAGGTGCAGAGCTAGAGGCCGCACTATCAGTTCAGGTCAGACTTAACGACCACCTGCCCCCGCGTATACAGACTGCTGCCTTCCGGATTTCAGGAAAGACGAGGTCTTGACATTTGGCGAATTTGTAAGGGCTGCCTTACAACACAGTAGTTCCCTATTACAGGCATATACAGTGGAGATTAGTAGCTGGCTTTCGTTGGGCGTGATGCCTAGGGTCTGATGGGTAGGAGACTGGACACATGATCTATAAAGTCTTCACAATTTTGAGGTTCAAAATTCTCATATTTGGGGGACCAGAACAAAGCGGGCTTAAAAATGACGGTTTGGTCCTTTTCGTCAGGTACCTTGAGCTTGCAGTCTAGTTGAGGAGATGGACGAAGACTTACGAGATACTTAGGGAACAATGTAAGAATATGCAAAATTAAATGTTAAGAGATGTGGTCTAGATTCCGTGGAGAGTGGGCGATCAGAGATTTGAGCGAGCGGTAAGAGCAGGAACTCGAGGAGAAGACCCCTGGAGCAGATGGGAAGGAAGTGCGTGTGGAGGTGTGGTGACAGCAGGGGCCACGGCAGGGATCACAGAGAAGTGAAGGGTCTGAGGACGGGGCCAGTGAGCTCCTGAACAAGCCTTCAGATGGTGTGATGCCCTCATATCAAGATCCTATAGCCTGATTTGGGCAATCCTGCTCAGGAAAGGGGTAGGGAGGGGCCAGAAAGGCTTCTTGTCTATTCTGACTCCTTGTTTACAACCAGCAGAGAAGAGATTCCAATCAAACCAGAGGAAGCTGGTGAGGGGGCTTTGGCGTCAGTTTCAGTTATTCACCTTTTCCCACACGCTGGGAGGCTCACCTGAATGGACCCTTCTGCTGCTCTTCGACTTGTACGGGAGATGGGAGGAAGGAGCAGAGAGAGGGAGGGCACCGTGCTCCTGGTTCCTGCCCTGAGAGGTCACCCAGGTCAGCAGTGTCACCACCAAAGGTCACAGCTCCTCTTCACGACTGACCACTTCCCGCCCGCAAACTCTGCCTCCTCGTCTCTTTTCTAGTTCAGGGATGGTAATAGTTCTAATGCTTCTGGTCCTGGTTCCCTGAGCCACACCCACACCTCTGAAATAGTCCCTTTGTAAACTGACCCTCCTGGAATAATCATTACTTGAGTTTTTATCATTCATTCATTCAACAAACATATCTTGTCCATTACCATTTAGGTTCTGTTCTATATGCTGGGAAACGGGGGTAAACAAGACGGGCATGGTCTCTTGTCCTTAAGCAACTCAGAGATTAGCAGAAAGAAAGAAATAAAGGGTCAAATATCACAGACTGTGTAAGCATTCTACACTAGGGGTTGGCAAACTTTCTCTTTAAAGGGCCAGATAATAGATAATTTAGATTTGGCCAGCCATATTTTCTGTTGCAACAATTCAACTTTGGTTCGGAGCATGAAAGCTGCCATAGACAATACACAAACTGAAGGGAGTGGCTGTGCTCCAATAAAACTTTACAAAACAGGATGAAGGCTGGATTTGGCTTGAGGCTGTGGTGTACAGACTCTTGCTCTATACTGCACCAGAGTTATGTATAAATGAAAGCTTATGGGAACATCTGAAAAAAAAGGAGTACTGAGTAATCGGGGTTTAGAGGTCACGAGAGGCTTCCACGAAAAAGTAACATTTTCATTGAGACCTCAAGAATGACTTGGACACAGCCAGGTTGGTTGGCATGGAATACGTGAGAGGGAAAAGAAGGATTCTGGTAAAAGAAACGGCATGTAGAAAAAGCCAGAGGCATCGCCTTAGGATAAATGCAAGCAGTTTGGCTGTCCTGGCTGTTGTAGGAGAAAGCAGGTCACTCCGCTCCTTCCTTCGTGACTTCCTTCCTCTCTGTCTCTTTCCCTTGAATCCTTCCTTTCTTCCTGCGACACGCCTGTATTAAACACCTACTCTGAACCTGGCACTGTGCTTGTGGCTCGGGATAGGGTGTTGAACAACCGCACAAAAGCAAAACTTCCCTTTAGGGGAAGTTTTATGGTCTTGGAGAGAGAGACGGACAATTTCTAGGGCGGCCTCCACAATCCCTGCCTCCTGGTGTTAACTAGCACCCTTGGGTGATCCCCTCTCCCTGGGCACAGGCAGGACCTGCTCACTGGCTTCTCATCCATATAAGACCGCGAAGGCCTGTCAAGGCGGCCCCTTCTGTGATGACATATGACTGTACTCCCTGTCTTGCTGGGGGCTCTTCCCTGGCTACCGGTGAGGAGGCAAGCAGCCTGTGAGGGAGGCCAGTCAGGCAAAGGACTAAGGGCAGCCTCCACTGATGGCCAGCGAGGACCTGGGGACCACCAGCAGGAGCCCGGAGCCCTCAGTCTAACAGGCTGCACGGGGCTGAGTT
Organism: Camelus bactrianus; assembly: GCF_048773025.1. Lineage (NCBI taxonomy): Eukaryota > Metazoa > Chordata > Mammalia > Artiodactyla > Camelidae > Camelus > Camelus bactrianus. Next base: position 13,166,476 of record NC_133560.1, on the reverse strand, counting down.
CTGCCGACAGGCTCGAGAGTTTGGAAGTGGATCTGTCCCCAGTAGAGCCTTCAGATGAGATGACAGCCCCAACCAACAGCTGTATTGCAGCTCTGGGAGACCCTGAGGCAGAGGCCCCCAGCTAACTGGGAGGTGATAAATAGGAGTTGCTTTAAGCTGCCAAGTTTGTGATAAGACTGTTGGGGGGTAACAGAAAACTAGCAGAGCGGGACACAGGCAACCACAGACAAACAGCAGAACTACAGGCTGCAAGGGAACAGCCAAGAAATCATTCCAGGGCGAGGTGAAGAGAATAAAGGTGGGGGTGGGAGGAAGCTGGGGTACCAGCTAAGGGTGCCCAGGAGGGGCCTCTCTTAGAGATATTTGGTCCAAGACTCAAACGAAAAGGAGCCAGAAAGGACAGGCTGAAGGGAGAAATTTATAACTGGAGGAACAGAGACACAAAGACTTTCTGAACAGAGAAAGCACTTGGAAGGCCTAAGCTCCAGAAAGGAGGTCCAGGTGACTGGAGCAGAACGGCACCAAATGGGATGCTGAGGCTGGTGGCACCCAGACTGCGGAGCACCCACGGGGCAGCCTCCAAGGCCACGGAAGGCAACCAGAACCATGGAAGGGGTCAAGCAGGGACGTGACTGATCTCATGGCCCTCGGTCTCCTTCCCTGACATCAAACCTGCCCCCTACAACCAGATTCATCTCCTCTCAAGTGCCATTTTCCCTCACAGAGCAACAGCACTGCAGCCAGGTGGTTCTCATCGCTGCTTCAGCCTGCCTCACTTAATTCTCACTTCTTCCGGTCTGCAGACATTTACTGCGCACCCATCAGATCAGCAACCAGGCTAGGCACTCCGTGGACACCTGCTACGTTCCTGCAATTTGCTGGCCTCGAAGGCCCTCAACCTCCTCTCCCCATCCAAATCCTAGCGCTCTGTTATGGGTTGTGTTCCCCCCAAAGACATGCTGAAGTCCTCAGTCCCAGTACTTGTGAATGTGGTTTTAGCTGGATAAAGGGTCCTTGCAGGTGTCATCAGGTGAAAAGAGGCTATTAGGGTGGGCCCTAATCCAGGATGACTTGAGTCCTTATAAGATGAGGAGACGGAGACACACAGAGAGGACACCATGAGACGGCGGAGCTGAGACTGGAGTGAGGGAGTTACAAGCCGAGGACCACCAAGGATTACGGGCCACCACCAGGAGCTGGGAAGAGGCCAGGAAGGACACTCCCCTATAGATTTCAGAGTGAGCACAGCCTTACCGATTCCTCGATTTCAGACCTTAGCCCGCAGACCATGACAGAGTATACTGAAGCCACCCAGTTTGCCGTATTTTGTTACGGCAGCTCCAGGAAACTGACACGCCCTCTTCCCAGGGTTCGGGACGCCTCCCACCCCTGCTCTCCGCGGCGCTCCCAGCCTCTCCATCCTACGCTCATCTCTCCCTGCTCTGAACTTCTGAACTTCTGCATCACTTAGCCTCTGCACAACTCATTCTGGCCTTTCATCACGTCTCCTGCCACCTCGTGTGCTGCTGCTGGTTTCCTGTGTGTTTGCCTCCGTCTCCCAAAGGAGCTTGCAGCTCCGTGGGAGCCAAGACCACAGACTCGACTCCCCTCGCTTCCTCCCAGACACCTTGTGCGAAGTGAGGCCCCTTGGAGACGCCTGGAGAAACATACACTCGTTTTCTTTGGATCTTGTGTGAAGTTTTGTTTCGTTTTTTTTAAGCACGTCACATTTGCTCATTAGTATTGTCAACGTTTCCCACAGTAAATAGGTATTACTAATACACCCACCCTCCCTGCCTCAAAAAAAAAAGTGTTAAAAAAGTTGGTTCAGTTGAAATGAGTCTCCCTACTGCTAAAGTGACCAGCAGAGCTAAAGTCTTGAGTGGAAATCCGGCCAAAAGAAAGCATTCCCTGACGAGCCCAAGGGCACTTCTCAGGAACTGCTCAGACTGTCCTACCCTAACGGGTGTCCTTTGCTTCCTCTCCGGGTCCAGAGGACCTAGTGCCATCCATCCAGCCTCCCTGATGGAAGAGAGAAAACGGCGTGTCAAAGAACCGTCAAATTGTCATCCCACCGGGTCACAGACAGCCGTGTTTCCTTGCGGATCACCCTCACAGAGCTGCCACCTCCTGCTTTACCTCTCCCGACTCACACAACAGGAGGCGTGATTCAATTATTCTCCGACTTTTGCACTTCATTCTCATCAGTTACATAACCACATGCAAGTTTAAAAACACGTACACGCATTTGGGAGAGAAATGGCTGCATCTGATTTTAAAAACTGGCTTCACACTACCTCAGTTGTTCGGGAGCTAACCCTCCCTGGGCTAAGTTTCTGGCTTGGCAACACTCTCGCATATATAATTTTACACCTGCAAACGTTTGCAGCCAGCGCCGTGCAGATAGCTACCTGCAGGGAGGAGAATGGGCCAGAAAGAGAAGCAACCTGGGTGTGCGGATGCAGCGGTGGATGCATGGATGCTGCGGTGGATGTGAGGGCCCTGCAGGGAGGAGGGGGGAGCACGGGGGCTCCGCTCTCCCTCTCCTCGCACCAGGAGGGCTTCCTGCGGCCCCTGCCTTGCTCTGTTCAGCTTCATCCTTCGGCAGGAAAGGGGCACACCTGGGCACATCTTCCTCTTTGCTGGAGGTAGTAGAGTAGAAATTGCAAACTGGGAGCCCGTGGGCCCCGTCTGGCCTGCAGACATGTTTAGTCTGGTCCTCAGTATGACTTTAACATTTGTAAATTAATTGCCAATTGGAGAGCATTTCACATACGAATCTGGAATTCTGGTTTGTCTCCCGGAAGTCAGATGATGTGATAGCCCTGGGCCTTCGTGGCCAGTGTAAACTGCAGTTAAGACGCTTGGACAACGCATATGCTCTGATATTTGTCAGTCGCATTCATCTGCTTATGTCACCTGTGTGGTCCTTACCTGCATTCCAATTTGAGATCCCTGCTCCAGAGCATAATGCTTAAAAGCAGGTCCTGGAGTCAGACAGCCTGGGCTCAGATCTTAGCAAATAGCAGTGTGATTTCAGGCAAGTTACTTAACGCATCCCTAAGCTTCTGTTGCCTCATCTGTAAATTGGGTATAATAACAGAACCTCCCTCCTAGGATGTTATGAGGATTAAACGAGATGATAAAGTGATTCTAGCATCAGGCTGGTCACACAGCAAATACTCAACAAGTAACTATCACCATGAATTTGCTGATTATTAATCATTTAAAATGCGAGCACAAGTAAGATGTAGAAAGGGTGGATGGGACCTTGGTGCTTAACTAACCTTGAAGGGGCACCGGTTCTCATCCATAGCTCTTCCCCCAGGTCTCCCTAGTCCACCCAGGCATGTTTTCTTTCCATGAAGCATCCACAGAGATCTCTCCCCACACCCCAGGACACCTCAAACCTCACTCTCAGGAAAAAAAAAAAAAAAATCCTTCCCAAATTAGTCCTGTGACACTTTAAGGCAACTTCTTCCCTTCTGAGCAATAACCTCCAGGTGATGACTGTCAACTGAAAGGGGTCCGTCTCCCTTTATGCCCCAGTGTATCATGCCCAGACACCTCAGACTCTTCCCAGAAGGTCTGTTCTCAAAACCCCTCCCACACTGCAACAGAGAGCACAGGGGAAAAACGGCTCTGCAAATCCCTGGGAGAAACACACGTCTCAGAAGAGACCGGAGTCAGCCTCGGGAAACGTGGCAAGAAATGTCAGGCACATGGTATGGCCGGGACAGTGCTACGTGTTAACCAAACAATTTCATTCTCCTAAGTAAACAGCAAGATTCAATTTCCCCGCACCCCTTGTGTCTGGGTGGGACCATGTGACTGATCTGCTTAAAGGAACGTGGATGGAAGTGACACATGCCATTTCCAGGCAAGGCCATAAAATATCCCACACAATATGACATTCACTTCCCTTCTCATGTTTTTCTTGACATGTGTGGGCCGCATGTCAAAAACGGTGGTATCCCAAGTCGGAAGGAGCCTGGGTTCCTGAGTGACTGTGTAGAGCACAGGCCACCCACTGCTACCCAGATATGAAGAAGCAATACAGTTTTATTGCGTTTTGCCATGGATATATCTGGATTCATTTGTTCCTGCAAACAGCCTTGTCTATACTGACCAATACACATGGTGATATGGCAAAGTGGGAAAGAACGGGCTAGAAGTCAAGTCTCCACGGTCTTTCTCCACATTCGGTTTCTAACTCAGAGCGTGACCTTGGAAAAGCTACCTCCCCCAACTTTAAAAGGAGAAAAATAAACTGGTTGATCCCTCAGGGTCAGAATCTCAGTGACCCTGAATTGTCCCCCACGATAATGTTCACCACATGCTTTGAACTTCATTAACACACCTTACCTTAAAATATGCTTTTATTATTTTTTTTCTTTAAGGACGTTGCCTAAGTTCTAGTCAACAGAGGTACAAAAGCTGCAGCCAGCCCCTACGAGGGTCTAAATAAATGACTGCAGAATGAGTAATTATTATGCAAGAGCCAGCATGTGTTGCGTGTTTAGCGTGTGCCAAGCACACCCTAAGCATTCACATTCAGGACCTCTTGTCATCTTCACAATCAGCCCACAGGGTCAATGCTGTTATCAGTCCCACTTTATGGATGAACAGAGGCACAGGGAGACTGAGACCCCATCTGCGGCCACAAGCTGCTAAGTACCAAATGAGCATTTATGTCCAGGCAGTCACGTGTCAGGGCCTGAGAACGTTAACAATCGACTAACAAGAAATAAATCTGGAGTCCTGAAGGATGGAAGACAAAATGAAGTGATCTAATCAGAGAATTTTCATAACATACGCCACATTTTAGCTAAACCAATAAACTCCAGCTTCTTGGGGGTCAGGGCTGTATCTTATTTATGTTTGAGTCCCCAGGGTTCAGCACAATGTCTGGTAGATAAAAGGCACAAATAAACATCTGTTGAATGACTGAATGATCTGAACTTGAGCTCTTTATCGACAGTTTTAACTGAGTTACATCTGCCCTTTGTTGACAACGGCTTGAGAGCCAAAGTGGATGCCTGTGTTTCATTTATAGCGGGAAACCTGGGCACCACGTAGACTATCATCCAAACTTGAATGCTTTTGTGAGTCAAAGGGACTGCCATTAATAATTATATTAAGAAAACAAGAAGAAGTTGAGAGCATCCTGAGCAAACAACACAATGTCATACTCGCTAGGGCCACAAAATACCCACGACGGAGGTGAATGACAAGGAAGTGCTCACGAGGGGGCCCAGGTGGCCTGAAGGAGCCCCTCCTCTTGTCTACTTGTGCCCTCACCACTTCCAAGTCTATGCTGTTGGCCGGATGCGTCGTGGTTAAGCATCATTCTCTGAACGGTGCACGTCTCCAAGCCCGACCAGCCACAGAATACACACACATTAACTTTTAATACAGGTGCGGTAATCGCTTTAAGAAAGCAGGAAGGAGATGCCCAAGGAATGCAATGATTGCCCCACGAATATAAACATGGATTGCATCGGAACGGACTACATACTTTGTATAAACACTAATAAAGTGAGTTCAGGCTGAGCTGTGACTTTAAAGGAAATTCTTCCCCATAAACATGTCCTGCCATGCCCTAATAACTCTTTAATTTGATGCACATTTGGGAAGGATGATGCAAAGTAATCACAGAATAATGTTAAGGTCTGTTGTGAAGAGGAGTGGAGGGGTGGGGGGGCTGTGATGCAACTTGGAGCTGACACCATCCACCAGGGAGCTGGCTCCACTGCTCATTTCACACATGGAGAGAATCTGCTGAGTGACACGCAGGAAATCAGAGACAGGTCTTTGCAGGTTAAGCACAAAATTCTAGGTGCCATCTGATGGCGTCATATAAGACTCCTGGCTGGTGGATTTCTGGCCTGCCCTCTCTTGCCGGAGGCAGCAAAAGTGGCTCCCACTCGTAGGTCGACTTTCCATTTCTGAGACTGAGGCTCTTCAAATTTCAACTAGGCAATCCGCTCCTGAAGAGCAGAGAACACTTGCTACGTATCTGGGCACTACTGACACGGCCCCAGACCCCTGTGAGAAGGCAGAATGACACAGTTATTGGTGACAACCAAACCAGGAGCTGTGGCATCAGGGCTCCCAATCTGGCTCCATAATGACTCACTGCAGAGTTCGGGGAAAGCCCCTTTGCTCATCTGCAAATGGGTTAATAGCACTTGCTGACCCTCGGAGGGCTTTTGAGTTGATTAAATGAGGTACTGGAAGAGAAAGGGCTTTATAAATTAAAAAAGAGGTGTACAAAGGCAGGAAACTATTACTGCTGGGAAATACTAATAGTAATTATGAATAATAATACAACTACTTAATTATTAAATAATTATGTAATTATTTAAGTAATTAATAATTATCTGATTGCTATTATTTAAAAAATGATTTTGCCATGTATTGAATTTTCATGTATCATGCACTATCCCCTTTGAGCCCTCACCGCAGTCCTATGAGGTGTCTACTACCATTATCTCCATTTAAGTAACTTGCCCCAGTTAACATCTTCTGAGTATTACCCACAGGGTGACAGTTCTGGAGGAGAGAGCTGGATTGCTGGGCTCCGTGCTCTTGTTCCTCTATCTCCTGGGGAACTGAAGGAGCTGAATCTGTCTACTTTATGATGAGCAACTAGAAGGCAAGAGCTGTGTAGGATTTCCATTTACGTCCCCAGGACCCAGGAAAAACGGGGGAGTTAAGGCTTTCAGATGAAATGACTGCAGTGTCTCCCTCTCCCAGCCATTCCTGCTCCTGTATCAACTCTGGGCATCCATGCCCGACAGCATTCAGCCAAACACACAGCTGGCTTCATCCAGATAGGTGGTGCTGGTTCTCCACCTTCACCAAGGCAACAGGCCTCAGCCTTGGGGCTGGCTGCCTGGAAGTGTAGCCCAAAATAGCCCAGTCCAACCAGGCAGGTCCCCCGCACTCACCAGGCTCATCCCAGGCACCACGCCCTTGCTCAGGCAAGCCTCCCGTCTGTAATGCCCTCTCCCGTGGACCAGAATGAACTGCAGCTGTCAGGAAGCTTGGCTGGGGAAAGGAGGACCTACTGTAGGAGAGTGTGGAAGAAGAAGAGACTGCCTTCATTCACACTGAGCCACTGGGACCCGGATGGGCCCACCAACCCCACTCAGGCAGGAGCCACTCTCGCCCATCTGGTGTTGATAAAATGCCAAGGGACAGGAATTAGGCAGGAAGAAGGAAGGGCCCATCTGATTCTCCATCCAGTCCTGTATGTCCAGACCCAAGGAAGGCAAACCTCCCTTTCATCATTCGTGAAACCGTACCTTGCTTATTATGAGAATTTTTAAAACTTCTCTGATTATTCCTTTGAGAATCCAATTTGTATCCTTTGTAAAGAGGAAACAATTCTCTTCTCAGTTTGGAGGAGGGGGACATTCCATTTATCTTTGAGAGGAAGTCTGTTTCCTATTATGAATCACGTTCTGTAGGTCTGTATGTGAAGGATAAATTCTTACACTTTGTGTAGGAAAAAAAAATTCTCTTCACTCTCCTACAAACATCCATGAAGGGAGGCTCCTGCCCTCTTCTCAGCCACAGTGACAATGCCTGCATTCCCATCCCTTGCTCTGAGAAACAGAAACTTCTAACTCATGCTCTGAAAGTCAGCGGTACCCCTGAGTCAGCCAGCGTACCTGGGAGAGCCTACTGCACAGTAATTCATTCAATCAGCATCTGTGGATGGAGACTGACAGTCAGGACCGAGGGAGATCCCGGGGCGGACATCCCTGCCCTCCAGGATAGGGGTCAGAAAACTGTGTCCCACAGGCCCAATGGAGCCCTCAACCTGTTTTTATATGGCCCATGAGCTAAGAATAGCTTTTATATTTTTTAATAGTTGAAAAAAATCAAAAGATGAATCGTATTTCTTGACACATAAAAATTATATGAAATTCAAATTTCAGTACCCATAAATATAGTTTTCCTGGAACACAGCCAGGCTCGTCTGCGTAGAGACCGTCTGTGGCTGCTTTCACACGACTCGAGCAGTTGAGTTGTTGCGACTGGACAGTACGGGCCTCAGAGCCTAAATATTTACTATGTGATCCTTCACAGAAGATGTTTGTTGACCTCTAACCTAGGAACTTATCTGTCCAATAGGGTTGAAAATAAGATAATGGCAGTGTTACGATGGAATGTTTGTGCCCCTCAAAAAATTCACATGTTGGTATTTGGAAGTAGGGCATTTGGGAGGTAATTAGGTTTAGATGAGGTCACACGGATGGAGCCCCCTGATGGGATTACTGTCCTTAGAAGAGGAAGAGATGCCAGAGCACTTTCTTTACTATGTGAGGACGCAGAGAGAAGGTGGCCGTCTGCGAGCCAGGAAGAGAGCCCTCACCAGAACTCCACCACACTGGCACCTTGACCTTGGACATCTAGTCTGCACAACCGTGAGAAATAAACCTCTGCTGTGTAAGCTACCCGGCCTGTGGCATTTTGTTACAGGAGCCCAAGTGAGGACAGGCGGCAATCACAATAAGAAGACTAAAAACCACACATGCAACGTGCAAGGTAAGGCATCAAGGTCAAGTGTGGGCACTAGGGTTACACGGAAGCTTACTCCGCACTTGGTACACTGACTTAGCGACACGACCCTGGAGAAGTTATTTAAACTGTGCCTCCACTTCCTCATCTGTAAAATGGAGATACAGTGTCCTCCTCCTTGGATTGGGTTGAGAATTAAGCAAGTTTATTCTTGTCAAGAGGACAGAAGAATGTCTAGCCCATAAGTGCTCAATATCTCTTTCCTCTTCTTATTACAAGTGTCATGGCTTACACAACTCCAGGGGGCGTTGCTCAAGAGTATATACAGTGAGAATGGCACCTCGGGGGCATGTAATGTGCATGGTAACCCAAGAGCGTAGCAGCATGGCTGCCCGGTTACAGCTAATATTACAACAACACCTGTAGAGATTTTTGAGGAAGGAGGCGGGGCAGATACTCCATTCCAGATGGCGTAGGCCTAGGTCCCACGTATTTTTATTGCCACATCATTCACTCTTCCATTATGAAAGAGATCCAAGAAGACAATGTTAAATTTGCTGCTGGGCCTCCATCTCAGACTCCTACCGTCTCTGTCTGTCTTTCTCCCAGACCACAGTCCCTGCTCAGTCATCCTGGGGTGGGTCTCCCAACACCCATTCCTGAGATTACACCTTGCTCCTGATCCCTCAAACTCTCAGGCTGTGGGCTATTTTAAGCCCAAATTAAAGACTCCTCTCTGTTGTACGGCTGCAATTCCAGTCTGTGGTTTGTTCACTCTGACGTGGCTTGGGGCCATGGTGTTGGTACGTGGGGCACCACAAGGGGGTAAATCGTTTCAGGAAGCAAGCAAGGGACTTTGCAGGGACTGTCTCACTGCAACATACTCTCTGTGGAAAACACAAGGGCATGGATGGACAAATCAAAAGAAAACAACAGTGGGAGAGTCTCATATAACTGGAGAAGGATGCTAAAAATAGTACCATATCAGAAGCAAGAAAGCTTTGGAAGTAAAGCTTTAGCCATAGAGCCTACAGCATCACAGGGTAGAGCTCAGGAAGCTGAGACCGCAGGCAAAGCCTTCGGGGCTTCGCACTGGGGGATCTGAGTCCTAGTGCAGTGTTGGACAAATAAGCACAGTGCTGGGAAAGGTAGGCAGGCGAGGACAGAGGGAGACCAGCAGGAAACTGGGTGGGAGCAGGGCAGAGGCCCACCAAGCTCTCCAGGCCAACAGTCTCTCTGAGCTGGAGGAAGCGCCGACAAGAACACACTCAGGGTCCCACTCTGCCCCTTCTCTCTGTGCCTCACTTCTCCCGTTCCTGAAGGGACGGACGAGCTTCAAGTCATCAAGTTCACCAGGTGAGCTTTTACACTGGGCAGCTCTCCTACCTAGTGTAAAAGTTCTGTTAGGACAGAAATCAGGTCTGAGGACTCAGTCCCCGCCCCAGCGCCCAGCATAGAGCTGTACTCAGAGCTACTTCTCACACCGCAGTGGGTGATTTGAAAGTAGTAATGTGACTGCGTCTCCCACCCACAGCTTCTGAGGCCACACTGAGGTGAGGGAAGGGAAGGGAAGGGAAGGGAATGAGAATTACTCACCCAACCATCTCTCTGGGAGACTTGATCCTGCTAATATACTGAAGAACACCCCAACTGTGCAGGGACAAAATGATGGAGCTGGCTGTAGGTGAGCCAAACCTTGGCTCCAATAAAATTGAGAACAGCTGGCATTTCTGAATCCCCCTGGTCCCTGGGGGCCCCGGGCTGCGTGCACGCCGGTAAGCACCAGCCCTTTCCCCTTTTCCTTCTTGTCATGCCTAATTACACCAGGATTGTGCTGAGTCAAGCAACCTGCTGGGGTGGGGGCTCAGGCATGACCTTTCGCATTGCTCTCAGCCAGCACGTGGGGCTCAAGTAGCCGTGTGCATTTCCACCGAGAAACCCAAGAATAAACTCTGCGCCAAAGTGCACGATGCCAAATGCAATGCCCCACACCTCAGCCCCTGGGAGGACGGCCCTTTCTGAACCAAGGGGAACAAAAGGACCTTGCAACGGCCACACCACCTGCATTCAGCTCACCACCTCCTGCCTTCAGCCTTGAAACAGGCCCCTCGGCCATGGGACATGGCAACCAGCAGTCGGCCAACAGTGGCCATAGGAGAGGGAGGCAGGCATGCTCCATGTTCTCAAGTACCCTCTGGCTTGGCTGAGCTTTTACCCAAGGTTTGATTTCCAATACCTGACGCCTCATCCAGAGTCAGAGATGCTCACTCTGCACCACTCAAATAGGAGTGGCCGGCCTCGTGCTTCTCTACACGTGTGCACCCATGTGCACGTACACGGCACAGCCCATGGTAAATGCCCCTGAGATGCAGCCAAATGCTCTAGGTCAGGGTTTCCAATGCTGGCTGCACATTAGAATCAGCTGGAGAGATTTACAAGTCTTGCTGCCCAGGTCACGCTCCAGAGCACTGAAATCAGAATCTCTGTGGGTAGGTATCAGGCATCCACATCATTTTAAAGTACCCCAGGTGATTCCAATATGCAGCTAGGACTGAGAATCATTGCTGTAGGTGAACTGAAAACCCTGGGAAATTCCGTCCACCAACCTATGCATTGAGGCTGAGCTCCCAAGCTGCAACTGGGCTTAAAACAGCAAGTAGATGTTCTTAGAAATAGCGAACAGTACATATACATAAATTTTAAAATGGTTAAAATAAAATAAAATGCTTCACTGAGAAAAAAAGAATAAAGGAAAAAGATAGCAGGTAGAGCCACAGGCTATTGGCCACAAAGCCACAGAGACTAGTGATATTCATTCAACAAACACTATTGAGCACCAACTATATACCAGGCCCTCTTCTCGGTATCTAGAAATTGTCTCAAGAGTTATACTCCCAGAGTTCAACTGGCTTGCAACTTGGGTCTTAGTGAGGTTGGTCTCTGGATCATCAACCAACCAGCTGACATTTACCTAACACCCAGTGTATGCAAGGTTCCACAAAAGGTACTGAAAAGTATAAAGTGGAACTCCTGATCCCCAGGAGTTTAAATCCTAAATGGCAAAGCCTAAGAATGTGCACACTTAGAAATAAAAGCACAACATGGTGGACAAAGCAAAAATGAATGTGCAATTGAACAATTCAAAATAACAAATACATATCCAGGAGCTACTCTGTACTGTGTAATGCTCGAGTTACAACAAAGATGTAAAGAACTTGGACTAGAGCAGTGGTTCCCAAAGCGGGGTCCCCTCGCCAGCACCAGTGGTATCACTTGGGTACTTGTTAGAAATGCACATTCTTGGGCCTCATCCCAACCCACTGAATCAGAAACTCTGGGGGTGGGGCTCACCAATCTGGGTTTTAACAAGCCCTCTGGTGATTCTGATGCCTGCCCAAGCTTGGGAACCACTAGTCTAGAAGACTAACTGATGCTACCACAGATGGAAAAGGGAGGACATCTTCCTGGGTCAAGGGTTGAGAAAGGCTTTGAAGGATTTGAATCCTGGCTCTAACATAGTTTGGGGGGTCTTAGGCAATTTAACCTCCTAATGGCCTTTGCTTCATCAATTGTCAAGTAGTAACAAGCAGTGAGTGGTAATAAGGTCTGCCATGCACAGTTGTCTGAAGAGTACGTTGGACAATGTGTGAAAGTCACCAGGACAGCGCCTAGGGGCTAGTAAGTACTCCATAAATGACCTCAGTATACAGAAATAATGATCACTAATAGTCATCACACAAAGGAGCTATTCAGCAAATGAATGTTGACAAAATGAATAAAAGAATGAACCAATTAAAGCATGGTTGATGGGGACTGAATTTGGCAAGCCGGGAAAAGCAACAAAGAATGGGGACTTCATTCAATGGGCACGTGGGGAGATGTTCAAAACAGGAGAAGGACTCCTTCAGACTGAGTGGTCAGAACACAAGGCAGATCTTGCGACTGGAATCTCCCTGGCTCAGCCTCCAAAGTAGCCCCAAGGAAGGCTCTGGTGCTCGCAGCAGCCAGTGTGTTGGGTATGCAGCTGGGCTCTGGAGCCAGATGTCAGGGTTCAAGTACTTACTGGTTGGGTGATCTTGGGTGAGTCACTAACCTCAACAAGCCTCAATTTTCTCTTCTAAAAAACGGCTATGATAATAGTACCAACATCACAGAGCTGTGGTGAGAGCTGAACACAGTAACGTGTGTAACGCAGCTTGGTGCTTTAAGTATAGTGAGTAATCTCTAACCGTTAGCTCTTTGTGCCACGGCGTGCAGCTGGGTGCTATCATGACCTCTTCTAAATTATGCTGGTCAAGCAGACCAGCATCTGTACCGTCTAGCGCCGGATCCAAATAACACAAAACATTATATTTCCTCATAATGGCAGTAGCTGCCAAGCAGTGGGCAGCTGCCTACCTGCAGGTTGTGTGCCAGTCCTTCTCATGGACAGGTGTTGTACCCAAGAACCCTGGGTCATAGGTATCACTGTGCCCATTTTGCAGATAAGGAAATTGAAGCTCGGTGACTTATCAAAATTAATCAGCTATCAAGTGCCAAAGTCTGGATTGAAATCAAGCCCCTATTCCAAACTCCATGGTCTTTGTACTACCATGGAGTCACCCCCAGGTCCCCAAGAAGCTGCCTAAAGACCTTTTCAAATGGGATTCACCCCGTGGCAGTGTCAGAGGGCTAGGTTCTTTCATGGTGTCACTGTGTCACACAACACATCAGAAAGGCTCAGAACTCTGAGTCTGGAAGAGGGACATCATAGGTGGGCTGGGGAAAGGACAGTGGACCCTGCAAGAGATGAGGTTTTTGGATTCTAAGACTGCTCCCCCACTGCTAATAATGCTTAAGTGTGGGTATTGCACATCTGTGTGTGTATCAGTCAGGGAGAAGGCGTGTTAGAGGGGAAGGGAGGCAAAGGCTTTCCTTCCCAATCCAAAAATGGTTCTCAGCCTAAACAGAGGGAGAACAACTGAATGCAACACAAAATTCACATTCCCTTCTAAAAGAAGCATCTCGGTCCATGAAACAACACTGCAAGACGAATCCCTTTCAGCTCCTCCCAGGTCTACTTCCTTAAATGCCAAATTGTGGTTGTCTTCTTCCCAGATACCAGCTGTGACGCTGCTAATGGCCAAGGAGATGCTTAGGCCCACAGAGGCTCTTTCTGAGGATTTGAACTGTGTCATGAATGAGCGGAGGCAAGTGTGCTTGGCCTCCTGTCTTCCCTTGAGAGCTTGTAACAAAGATTCCTAGAGTTCAATACCAACTTCATCCTCTTAACCCTTTGGTCCATTTGGTCCACAGAGCTGCCTGGATGCTCTCATCCAGAACAAGGAGGACACAGCCTGGTTGGGATTTTGAGTTTTTATAACAATTACTAACAATTCACTCTCCCTCAAAGCTTCTATTTACCTGCAATGGGCCGTGTTACCTCCAGCTGACCCCAACTGCCAAAAATACGACTGCATTTTCATATGTATCATCTTTGTGTTCCACAGTTGCCATGGTAGTAAAATTTACACTCAACAGCCTCACTGCCATTTCCGACTACAAATGGAATTAGTCTGTTCCCAGTTTGGTTCAGCAAAAAAAGAAACATGCATCCACTATATGCCAGGCCCTGTGCTAGGCATAAAGCCTGGGCACTGAGGTGAGTAAGAAAGGGATTTCTGTAAGACTTTGCTCCTTGACAAAGCATACTTTTTCTTTCTCTTATGATGAGATTTTTATTAAATTGCAGTAAAATATCTATAACATAAAATTCACCATTGTAACCATTTTTAAGTACACAGTTCAGTTGGACTTAAGTCCATCTGCAATGCTGCACAACCATTACCACTATTTCCAAAAACCTTTCGTCACCCCAGACAGATGCTCTGTATCCATAAAGTACTAACTCCCTCTTCCCCAGTCCCTGTATCCTCTGATAACCTCTAATCTATGTTCTGTCTCTATGAATTTGCCTGTTCTGGACAGTTCATTTAAGTGGAATCATATGATATTTGTGTCTGGCTTATTTTGCTTAACGCAATGTTTTCAAGGTTCATCTTGGTCACAACACATATCAGAACTCCACTCCTTTTCAAGGCTGAATAACACTCCATCGTATGTACGTACCTCATCTCATCTGCCGAGGAACACTTCCGTTGTTTCTACTCTTTGGCTGTTGTGAATAACGCTGCAGTGGATATTGGCATACAGTTATCTGTTTGAGTCCCTGCTTTCACTTCCCTTGAGTATACACTCACGGGTGGAATTCCTAGATCATATGGTAACTCTACACTTAACTTTTTGAGGAATTGCTACACTGCTTTCCACAGAGGGTGCACCATTTTACATTGCGTTCTCATTTCTCCACATCCTCGCCAATATGTGTTATTTTCTGGGTTCCTGGCTTTTGTTTTGTTTTGTTTGACTGTAGCCAATGTAGTAGGTGTGATGAGGTCGTTTTTGGTAAGAGAAAATTGGTAAGATAAGAAATGGTTTGTTCACCAGAGCATCCCAGGGGCACGTGGTACACTGAGCATAGCTCTGTCGAATGCGTGCACGAATGAATGAATGAATGAATGGGCTCTCCCGGTGACAGTGCTGTATTACTCCCTTGGACCTGATGTCCTGCACAGCTCTTTCCTGACTCTCCTGTTGATGGAATGTGGAAATGGCACAAGAAAGCCCAGCTCCACAGAAGAGACCCAGGCAGCAAGGATCTCAGGGCTTTAATTCAGGGAACATCTGCACCATTTTTCTGCAGTTTTTCCATGTCTAGGAATCAGTAAAACCAGCTGCTTTAGAATCCGGGGAGCCCACTGGACAGCACCTCAAAAGTAAGAAGACTATAAACTATAAGGTGGGGTGGTTAAAAAATCAAAGCTGTTGTGGGTCAGACTGGCCTGAATTACGGCTCTACCGTTGTGTGTGCACACGGAAAACTATTTAACCTGTCTGTGCCTCACTGTCAGACCTGATCCTATTCTCATGAGGATTAAACGAAACAAGAAGAAACCCTTAGCACAGTGCCTGGCACAACCTGAGGTGTCAACAGAAGTCAGCTTTTATTGTTACTATGAAGCTCCCGTATTAGTGTACAGACCCGAACAACCCTACCCCCTTCCGGAACTACCTCTGATCCCCAGGCTCTCTGGGGAGACAGACGGGGCTCCCCCCAGGATGAGGGCAGACTCATCACTTAGCGTCCTAATAATGAACTTCCAGGCCAACCAGAAGGACTGCGAATCGCCATCCAGAGGCACAGAGACGAGGAGTACAGCTTGCTTCTTCTCGGCTTGGGCTACCAGCCCCCCCGAGCTCATGTTGGCAAGGTGACTGGGGGGAGAACAAGCACCATCACCACACGGCAATCCAGCAAAGACCCAGAACCCATCCCCTAAGGGGCCAGAAAGAACGTTCATTGTATTAAAACCCACAAATGGGACTGGGGTTGGATAGAGTTTCCAAAGAGAAGGTTGACTGACAAGCCAAAAACTCAGTAAGAATAGCAGGGGGCTGTCCCACGAGGCCCCGAGAGAAAACACAGAAGGAAGGAGCCAGGCAGCTGGGCATTTCACGCTGGCAGCGCCATAATTCTTACGTGCGTGGACGGCAACGGCACTCAGGCTGCCCTGACGGGAAGCTTTGTATTAGACTGAAGCATATTGAAAATATCAAAGTCCCACAGAATAAAAAATAGCTCCCGGGCTCAATACTTCACCCGTAACTTAAAAGTTTTATTGCATATGAGGACCCTCAAGCCCAAAGTCAAGCCACTGGGGGTGAAGGAAGGAGAACTACATAGCAGGACTCCGCAGGTGTGTGGGAGCCACGGCTGTGACCGGGTAATAGCAAGGGATGCTGTGTGATTTATTGATTATATAAGTTATCTGTACGTTATATCACGTGCACAAGAGGCAGAATGCGTAGTGGTTGGAACGTGGATTCCTAGACTGCTTGGGAAACTTGGCTCAGCCACTTACTAGCTACGGGACATTGAATAAATAATGGATCCTCTCAGTGCCTTTGTTCTTCATTTACAAAATGAGCTAAGAATGGCACCAACCCCGTAGGACTGCTGTAAAAAGTAAGACAACACAAGCCACGTGGTAGGACGGTGCCTGGCACGTATCACTCACTCACTAGCGGCCATTGTGCCTGCCTTTGTTCACTAATGCCTCGCTGCCACCCTCAGCAGTGGTCAGGGCTACCTTGATTTCACAGTGGGAAACCCAAGACGCAGAGACCTGCCCAGGATTCCACACCTAGCAAGGACGCATCAGTAATTCAAACCCCGGTCTTTCTGAGTCCCAAGCCCTGCTGTTCTTTCAAAGCTGCCAGCTTCTCCTCGTGGTCTCTCTGAGCTTTCATTTGCCATTTGGTAAAAGGAGAGGTTGGATCAGCTGATTTTATGGTTCTTTCCAGCATCCTTATATATCTAAGCAATGGCAGCAAAAAAAAAAAAAAAAAAAAAAGGATCAAATGCTTTCAGTTCCACTGAACGCAGTATCCTTAGCCATGTGGCCAGAAGCTTTCTGTATTTAGGGTTCCAATTTTTTTTTTTTCATTTTCTGCTATTTCTTTCCAGAGTCCTCAGTACATTTCCTAATTAATCACTCCCACTTAATTTCCTAAAGCAATCACATCCTCCCCGCAGGCAAGCGGCCTCGTCTCAGGCAGAAGCACACACACCAGCTGGCCCCACAGCTATGTGGGAGTGTGTGAGCAGCTTTTGGACACAGACCAAAGAGTGGCATAGACACAGAAAAAAACGCAGCTTGGGAGCTACACTCAGAAGACACTCTTCCCATCCCAGTGACATGTGGGTTTCCTGGTGAGCAGAAGGACACTGAGACCTAGTTCTCCAAGGAAATCCTAAGATCTTCCAGCAGAATATCCAGCTGGAGAGTCCTAGGACGCAGGGAGACTCTACCAGTGGCTACTTCGTGATGCCAGGCAGGGCTATGCTGGCGAGGTGGGAAGGCTCAGATTCTCCTCCCAGCTTTGCTGCTTATTTGATGTATGAATTTGGACAAGAGCTTTCCTTTGGTTTAGCCTCAGTGTTCCCATCTTTAAAATGGGAGCAGTAATATATGCACACAGTGTAGGGTAAGGAAGGAGCCACAAATATGACAGCTTAGAGGAGCCCGGCAGATGATACCAACAAGGGAAGCTGGGCTGAGCAAAAGAAAAATATCACAATGCCAAATGGAAGCTGACACACAGTCTCAGGGTTGGAGTCACAATAGGGAGTGGTGAGGACTGTGGTGAAATGGAGACATGCCTCATCTAAATGCCTGTCAATCACTGCCATAGAGCCAAGCTGACCTCCGGTTGCCAAATTTTCCAATTTTTAAAAACAAAGCTAGAAATAGACTTTTATATGAACTCACCCAATCTTAAAATGTTGGCAAGAAATCAACACTTGAAAAAAAACCACCACCAATATGTGAGCCAATACCATGTGAGCCAAGCACAACACTTTGGAGGGCGGTTTTGGCCTACTGGTCACTGGTTTGCAAACTCTGTCGATGTAAATATTAACTGAGACAATGTAATATATAAAGCACTTAGCTATGCACATAACACATAATAAACACTCAATAAATGGTAGCCGTGGTTATTAATATTATTCCTGTTAACTCCTCTGTAACTCACAACCCCCATCTCTGACAATGGACACAAGGCTCGTGGACAACTGATAAAAATCTCTGAAGGCACTACAGAGGTTAACCACTGTGCATTCACAACATGGATGCGGCTTTATCAATGTAAACACACTTCCCTGAGATTGGGCTAGGGAAGTGCTACTCAGCCAGAGGTGGTTCTGTCTCCCAGGGGGTATTTGGCGTTGTCTGGAGACATTTTTGGTTGTTAGATTAGGAAGGAGTGCTACTGGAATCTAGTGGGTAGAGGTCAGAGATGCTGCTAAGTGTCTTAAAATGAACAGGGCAGCCCCCAACAACAACAAAAAACACCCAGCACAAAACGTTAATAGTACTGAGGCAGAAAAGCCCTGGGGAGATGCAAGTCTCCCGTTGCATCTTCTTTGTAGAAAGGACTTTATAAAGACAGGTTTGGATCGGTTCCTACATGGCAAGATACGGGAGAGGCTGTGGGGAAGCGGAGAGGGAGGACGGCAGATGGGAGAACCAACATACAGACACACAGATAATTATCTCCTCTAAGAGTCGCAAGGCCCTGCTTTCCCTTTGCTTCCTATAGAATCTTCTCATCATTGTCTTAACAACCGTCATGTCAACATATTTCCCTCAAAGATTCTGTTGCAAATGGAGTCTGGAGAAACCGAGGACTTGAGAGAGAAAATTGCTTGAGGCAGGGTCCCTCAGCAGGTTGCCGGGCAGATCTGGGAGAGAACTGTCTTGGGTTCTGGTCCAGGTCCCTTGGGACGACATCACTCTATTTTGCTGTTGCCATAGAGATTATGAATCAGTTTCGCCCACCCATTAAAGCTTTTATTCCTTAGAATGCTCTCACAGAGCCTTGTTGAACTCGCCCTAGTTATTCTATGGATGTGAAAGTAATCACATGTTTGTATATTCTATAATCCTGGCCACATTCATGATTGGCCTTCACCTCAGATGGTATAAATACTCGGGGTTACACTGCACCATGGTTGTCATGCATCGCTATGACTACTCCAAACAAAGAAAACTGTGCTAGAAGCAAAAGCGAGCAATTCTGCTTCCCTTAAGAAAGGAAAGGAAAGGAGAGTGACTTTTATCAATCCCTACATAACTCTCTAAGTGTTTTTCATGACTTATTTAATATTCTCTATAATTTCAAATTTTTCATTAGGTCAGTTTTCTCAAACACTGCTGCACAACAGAAATACCTGGGAGCTTTACAAAATCACATCCAGGAAGCACCGCCCTCCCCATCCCAATCATTAAATCAGAATTACTGGGGATGGGACCCTGTTTTCAGTCATTTTTAAATCTCCCCAGGTGATTCCAACGTGCAGCCAAGTCTGAGAATCAGGGTTTCAGGACTCATTATCTTTATTTTACAATGATGCTGACATCCTAACAGAAAAGTGAACTCGCCTACAGGCACCCAGCTGGTGAATGGTGAACTGTGATTCAAACCCAGGTCTGCCTTTCTCCAAACGCCAGGCACAATCTTTCTCATTATGCCACTTTCTCCCACAGAAGTTTGCTGTCTGTGGCTTTCTCAGTTAGAGTTATTTGGTTGCAAGTCTGTGAACCTGAGCAAAAGAGAATTCACTAGGAGGCTATCAGGGACTTCTGGATTCAATGGGACTCTTAAAAGAAATTCTTGGGAAAAGGAAAGCAGGCATGTCTGGTCCTTGCATAAGTGCTCAGATGGTATGTCAAACCATCATGTCCAATCTCTTTGTCCCTCTGGTCAAGATTCCAATTCCAGGGAGGCAGCACTGGATGGACCTGACTTGGGTCATGAGCTCCTCCCTTGAGTAGGCGAGGGCAAAGTCCCGGACTACAAATCCACCAGATTGTATCCTGTAGTTGCAAAAGACAATATTCTCCTAGGAAGCGAGACTGAATCCTAGGCAGCCACCACACAGCACGCCTACTACGAGGGAGAGGATGGAAAGACTTACATAAGCAAGAAGATGTACAACAATCTCGCAGGCATACCATGAACTTCAAGTAGAACTCAGCAAACCTCCAGAAGTCCATGTAATCAAAATCACTGAAACAGATAGGGTCGTTCAGAAGAAAATTGCCATCTGGAAAAGTGGCCATGAATGGCCTCAAAATCATTTGCAAAATACTGTGAGTTTGTGCGTTTTTCTAAGAACAAGGTCAATTGATTTTATCAGATTATCTCGACAAAAAGAAGGGGGGGGGGAGCTTTTAGCAGATCTTAGGGAAGAAAAGAAGAAGCTCCTAGTCAGTGGTTCCTAACAGAGCCTCAGGTCCCAGAAACTACCTACAAAAATTAAACCTGGTGACCTGGCTTGGCACCACACAGACAAGGCTGGTAGAGTTTGCAGAATCTGAGCCAGGAAAACAATGCTTTAAAAAAAAAAAAAAAAGGCAACAACAAAAACAGACACAGTAAGAGCTAGCATGTTTGCTTGCAGTTACACAGCAGTAAGGAAGAGGATTGGCCCAAAGAAAAATAGAAACGTGGCTATCTGAGCAAAATGGTTATACCTCCAGGTAGCCAGGGGGCGCTCTGGGGCGAAAAGCCAACAGGGGTAATTAAAATTCAATTGCAGATGTGTTCAAATTGGGTAGTATCCCAAGCTGGCTCCTTGACAGAGGGCAAGTTCTCTACCCTGCGAGGGTATCTTCCCAGATTTAGGCATCAACAGACCCCAGTATACAGGGAATTGAAAAATGAGGCTACTGTGTAATTAAATACAGGATTATAATTAAATATATAATTGTTCAATGCATAAATTCATGGATGAATCAATATACAAACAAGAGAACTACAATTGTTAACTGTGGCTACTCACTTTACAAAGGTATTTACTATTATACCCATTTTACAGATGAGGATCCTAAGACTCCAAACAATGAAAGGACTTGTCTTTCATTGAAGAAAAGAAGTGATGGGATTTGAAGTCAGATCTGTCAGCTTGAGCATCGGTGTTCTCGCCACAGTACCACGATGCCCCACAGTCTTCATCAGCATCAACTCTGTGTTGGGCCTTTTGCATATAATATTGCTAATTCTTACAACAATCCTCGATATAGGTCTTACTGTCTCCATTTCTGGGGGTGAGAAGACTGAGTCTAAAAAGACAAGTATTTTGTCAAAGGGCACATTTTGAATACAGATGTTTTAAAAATCCAAATCTCTTTGATTTTAAAGCTCGGGGACTTTGCTCCTACCCATCGAAGTCAATTTGATTTTTAAAAATGTGTTGACTTAGTTTTATTTTCACAAGCACTGTACTAAGCCCACAGAGACACATATAGCTCCCACCCTCAAGAAGCTTTTAATTCAGTTAGGAGATTAGTTACACGGTATAGAAAATAACAATGATAATTCCATGGTGGTAGTTTTTAAAACATGGCCGCACATTCTCTGGGACTTCCCTACCCTTTAATCTGAGCTAGGTGGCGCTGTTTAGAGCAATGGAATACAGGAAAGAGGTGACTATGTTACTTCTAAAGTTAGTTCATAAAAAGCCATGCAACTTCTGGGTTGCTGACTGACACAATTTTCTGAGAGCTCTGAGCCCCAGTGAAAGAAGCTAGATCACCCTAAGGCTGCCATGCTTCATGGAAGCTCAAGCCACGTAAGACAGGTCACATGTAGGCACCCCTGGTCAACAGCCCCAGCACAGCTCAGCCTTCAAGTCACCCCCACCTGGGTGTCAGGCATATAAGTAAATAACCAGCAAATGATGCTAGTACCAGCCATTCAAGTCCCCCCAGTCACTCCCACACTCTCTGGATGGTGCCTCCTACATCAGGGAGCAGAGACAGGCCATCTTACTGAGCCGTGTCCAAAATCCTGACCCAAGGAATCACGGAGTATAATAAAGTGCTGGTTGCTTTATAACACGAAGTTTTGGGGTGCTTTGTTAAGCAGCAATAAGTAATCAGAATAATGGCTTTTTGAGTGGTTATTTAATGCCAGGCACTAGCCTCTAAGCTTGACTGTATCACCTCATTTGATCCTCCAGCAACCCAATGAGGCAGGTGACTGTCAAAGAACGTGCCCAAGATTACGTAGCTTGTGATGCCACGCAAGCCCAGGTCACACCAATTCCAGCATCAATACTGTAAACTGCTCCGCTATAAAGGAAGGGAAATTCTGCCTGTGCATAAAGTCTACAAAGCCCAAAGCCAATCAGGTTTAAGAAACACTGACTGCTATTTTTGAAACTAAACATCTTTTTCTTTCTTAATTTCAGAAAGCTTACTGCGGAGCTGAGCTAATTATTTGAGCCTTAATCAAGGACCAGCCACTCCCTGAAGCAGCTGTCCTGGCCTCTCTATTGCCTCTAGAAAGTCCCTTGGGTTGGTTGGATGTTGGCTCAGGTCTAAACCCTAAATCCCAGCCCCTAGAAGTGAGGATGCATAGGACTAAAATGATCCTTGGAGATTGTCCAGTCTACTCCCTTCATCCCCTTAAAAGACAAGGAAACTGAGGCCCAGAGAAGTCAAGTGACTTGTCCAAGGTCACACAGTATGTCAGAGGTACAGCCAGGTCTCCAAATTCCCAGGCAAACTTTCTTTCCACTACACCATGCTGCAGTTGCTAAAAATTCCCCAGAGCTGCCTCCCTCGGCCCTCCTCTTGACAAAGCTGTTTCTCCCCCACACCCCCACACAACTACACACAGTCACATTTGGCAAGAGGTGCTATCAGCTCCGCTCTGCTCGTGAAATGCTGTTTTGCAGTGGGGCCTCTTTGTTCGTTAACAACACAGACAAAGAAAACTGTAGCGCAGTCTTCTCAGAAGGAGATGTTTCTTGTTTTAAAGACGGGAAGAGAGCTTCCTGGCTGAATATGGCTCAAATCAGCATGCAGCTCCAGTCGGGAAAGAACCCAGAGGAGATTTAGGTCTTTGCAAAATTTCTAGAACATACAAGGAAGGCACATGGCAGGAGAAAGCTTATGGGAAATGTTTCATAAAGTATTAAAATGTATGCCTAAACAGAGTAAACACAGCAGATTGGTTACCATCTTGTGGTATGAAGTAATTAGAAGCAGGGTGCTAGAGCCATTAAAAACTCCCATGAAGTAACTGGCCTTCCCATTTTGGATTTCTGCTCCAGTCTTTGTTCCCAGCTTTCCTTCCTTTGCAGCTTTTTCTGTCTGGGACCTTCCTTTTCTAGATCGTGAGCTACCCTGGTGCTTAGAGCCCTCAGGATATGATCTGCAATCCCAACTCACCCTTTGGTGCCTCTCCCTTCTGGGTCCACATTATTTTTTATTTTTTGTACTAGATTTGGTCCGTCTTCTGTCTCCCTAGTTTCCCAGATTGGTAGAGGCTTCCTACAGTTCTGAGTTATCGTTACTGAGGACCAAATGCTGCGATCGGGGCTGAAATGAAAGCAGGACAAACTTCTCACGAGGGCAGTTCACACCACAAAGCTGAGGTCCCCTCCTACGACAGCTTGAAGACACGTATCTGTCTGAGTCTGCTGAGAGCAGTGGGGAGCGGGTAGACCAGATGATCTCTAGAGATACTTCAAAAGTCTGAAAATCTCTTGGCTAGGGGAGGAAATGAGAGGGGGAGGGAAAGAACCAAGTTCCATGGCAGAAATTCAGGACTTGTAAGCTGGCAGCAGATGGAAAGAAAAGTGCCAACTTCTAGCAGGAGGAGATGGAGGGCACACATTTCGCAGGGCTACTGCCAGCCACAGCTCTCCCATTCCCAAGGGTCAGGTGAATGCTGCCCAGGAACCACCCTTCTACACACATACACGTCACACATCTCCAGGCGCGAGGTGACATCTCCAAAAAGACACTGGGCCAAACGAAAGTTCTCCAACTCTTTCCCTCAAAGCCGAGTCTTCCTCACAGCCTTCCCCACTCCTAGGCAAACCTGCGCAGAGGGCAAATTTCAGTCCAAAGCCCCCCACCCCTACTCCCTCATCTTCCCTCTGGGAAAACCCCTACCTGCCTTGTTAGACCTAAAGGAGAAGAATAAGGAAAGGGGCACCACAGGGAAACAACGTCCAGTGGTCCAGGAACAGCCCAGGAGGGGAAGCTGGCCTCCCAAAGGAGGCCCTGTGTCTCCTCACGGCCTCGAAGCTGCTGTGCTGTCAGTGTTTATGAAATGCTTCTCAAGTAAGGTCAGCGTTCTACGCAGTGAGGACTCTAATAAAATGCAGAACTTGTGCTGTTTGCCAGCTAGCTGCGGAGGCATACTTGAATTCTTTCTCGGATACAATTGTTCTCAGATTAATATTTTCCCCATGAGTTCTGTTTTTTTTTTTTTCAAATTCTACTCGTACTATTTTTTTTTAATGGTGTGTGAGTTTCTTTACATATTTGTATCCACTAAATGGGATGAGTGGGGGCTTGCTTTCATCAGTGGTGTCCCATCCTTCATTTCCCCTACCATCCCATAAATCTCTCTGAACCTAAAGCAGTGGCCCTTGTCTTGCTCAGTCGTTTGGTAGGAAACGACAGCCCGGATTGATTTCCATATTATTTTGAGCTGTTCTGGTGATAAGGACATTTCACTTGCTTTATTCATCATTGCAGGCACTCAGCAAATAGCTCCTTTAAATGACTCCATCTTTCAGGGAGCCTCTTGGTTCCACTTTCTGGGAAACGGCCACTCATTAACTACTCAGGCAAAAAGCCCTCCCAGCTCCACCTGGTTGGGTTGCTGACATGACTGGTGTGAGGCTATATCTGCACTTGGAAAAGATGCATCTTGAGAAGTGAAGAGGAAAACCCCAGAAAAAGTTCAAAAACATAGGTGACCCTGAGCAAGGCTTTGGCGTTTGCCACGTTTCCTCATCTGTAAATGCAAGAATCTAAGATGAGCTCTAATCACCATTCGGATGCAGGATTTAGCGGTTAAAATCAGACACTGTGAGTGGACTCAGTGAGGCATTTACATAGCACTAGATTTAGGAGGCATGTGCAGACATCTGATCTCATTTAAAGCTGCATCAGCCCCACGAGAGAAGTGTTATTCCTACCATTGTAAAGGTTACAGAGGAGACAATTAGGACTCAGAAAGATACTCCTACAAGGTCCTGCAGTTAAAGAAATGATGGAAAGCAGGATTCCACGTAGGCGTTTTTCTTCATTAAAGGTTACATTAAACTGTACTCCCTAATGGTTTCCCATTAATACCACTTCAAAACCCCATATAACAAACACTTTTCTACCTACATTCCAAAGCTGGACAGAGACCCAGAGGAGAGAAAGGAATGTCAGGAAAGTGCTAGACGGTCCAGGAACTTCTGTAACACATTTCTGAGCAGAACAGCTCTCTAATGAAATCATTATCACCGAGCCTTTCAATCACAGAAGAATCTTCTCTCTTCCCTGCCTTGGTTTCAGGGAGCTTAGGGGCATGTTGCAATTCGTCACTCATGGAGTCCAGCCCCGGAGTCCCTCTGAGCACAACCCTGGGCATCATAAAAGGCTTCAGATGGTCATGAAGATGAAGTCTGGGGTTATTTCCAGGACACAGCCATGGACTGGGAGTCTCCGGTCTCCAGTGAAAGTCCAGGCTGCAAAGATTCTCCCGAAATCCAATCGCAGGCCCTGAGGCTTAGATGCTAAAAGTCCCAGTGGAGTACTAGACCACGGAGAGCTACATGAAGAACAGCCAAGGGCAAGCCAAGCTGGAAGGGTCAAGGCAGGGGTGAGGAGTAGCCCAGGCTCCAGGAGAGGTACATCAGATGCACAAAGCCATGGCCAAGCCCACAAACCTCGGATCAGAAGAGGACCATGGACTTCCCACCATGCAGACCAGCCTGGGTCAGGATACACACTGATTCCTGCGAGCAGGGGGGGCAAGCAGTGGGTACGCTGGGTAGCAGACAGGAACTAGGGAGGCCAGAACACTCAAGAGGGAGTCAAGGTGGGTGGTTAAACGGGCTGGCAGGCTTTCAGGAACCACAATCCACACTGCTGCCAAACTGCGGAATGAATCAGGGGTCAGGAACTCAAGACTGGCATTTCGGACAAGAGAAGAAGAGTGTGAGCCCACACAAGCAGTGAGGAGGCCGTGAAAAGTGAAGTCACCCTCACTGCAGCCGGAATGCGTCTTACATACGTCCTGTTCTAGCAAGACCTGACCTCAGGGTGGCGGGAGCCCAGAGATCACGGCTGAGAGAAGGCCGGTGGCACAACGAACTGGAAAGGAGGGCAATCCCTGAGAAAAGCTAGGCAGATACTTGTGGGGGAAAGGCTGGTCAAGAAGGCTCAGCAGCTCTGTTCTCAGAGGGTGTCTCCCCTCAAATCCAAAAAAGAAACAATAATAATAAGTAGCCACATAACTATGGTGATATTTTTCATAAGACTGCATTTAACCCTAAATGCCCTAAATGCCCTAAAGTTTTATGTTAGATAAAACTTCCTGAAGTGCAGCTCCTATCATTTTAAACTGGGCTCAGGCCCTTAGGTTCCACGTAACCATGAACTTCTGCGAATCTGAGCCATGTTCCCATTTCCACCTATGGGAACCCTAGTCATCCTTCAAGCTCCAATTCAAAAGTCACTTACTTCCCCAAACTGGACGTGCTGGACGCGGTGGCTCCTTGGCCAGGTGTCCAGAACATGGCATTGGCATTCCTCTCAGGATACCTTGCATCAAACAGATTCTCGCTAATTCAGCTGGGACTTGTTGTTTGTTTTTGTTTTTGTTTTTGTTTTCCTTCTGCTTGTTCTTTGAGAATTGGGTTTAGAAGATGGGGAAGACAGAGACCAGCCTGTCTGGATGAACCCTGACTCCACTCCTTCCACTTGTGGAAGTTACTTGACCCCCTCTGACTTCATTTACTCATCTGTAAAATGGGGACAGAGTGAGTGCCTGACTTGCATGATTGTTCAAAGACTGAGTCCATGCATGTCATGTGAGAGCAGCGCCGGGCACAGAGGGGCTCCCTAAATAGCAGCTGCTGTAGCCTCAGTGATTGCTGTTGCTATTATTATTATCACTGGTGACAGAGACTCGGGGAGCGTCTGCAGGCCTCAGTCCTCCACGCTTCATCCTCTATCACATTTATTCCAAGCACTACTCAAGCAAGTGGGCCCCATGCCAACGGGCACCCCAGATGGTAAAAGACATCACGTTGAGAAACTGAGGCTTCTCATCTGAGCTAGGCTGCTGGAAGAAGGGCCCAGTTTCTCAGGCTAAAATATTTTACGGGAGAGAACAACACACACATATACACCGACACACACATGCTCCCCACGTCCCACGCCGACAGGACTTCTGGCACCAGCCTGACAGCACAAGGGCGAAGCAGCAATCATGATGGGAAGTGCTACAAGAAACCGAAAGTTTAGACAAAATTCAACAAACAGAGGAATTAAACATTAATAGGAAACCATTCCAGAGAAAATATGAACAGAACTCCAGGGAGAGAAGATGCTACAGGCCAATAAGACCTTAACATTTTTATCAACCCCGGCCAGAAAGACCAGGACAGTATATTTATGTAATCCACACCCAGATCATAGAAAGGCTTCGAAAAAAAAGCAGAGAGGATGCTGCTGATTATACTGACGACCTGGATAAAGGTCTGTGGGGCAAGCTCGCTAGAAATGCAGAGGAAATGAGGAGAGGAGCGGTTAACATGCGAAAAGGGAAATTCAAAATAGAAATGTTCCTGAAAAGCTGATGAAATGAAACCATTTGCCAAAATTTAATTAGGATAAACGCAAAGCATTGCACTTGGATGCCAAAAGTCAAGTGCACAAATCTGGGACGAGGGGAAGTAGGGTCAGCAGCAGGGAAGGCTGGGGAGACGCTGGGGATGCGGTGACCAGCCTGGCCGAAGTGAGAAGCCCCAGGGGCAGTGGCTGTCCGAAGTGAGAGTTCAGCAGTGACAGGAGTCCAGCCAGCGAGGAGCAGAAGATCTCGTTCGAACCAACACAGGCAAAAAGGATCAGAACCTATTTAGAGCAAGATAACCAGGGACAGGGAGAGGACCTGTCTCAAAGTCTAACATGCACAGAATAGTTGAGTTTATGGAAGAAAAGTTTATGGAAGAAGAGAGAAGACTTGGGTAAGTGGGTGGTGAGAAACGCAACAGCAGTAAGATGTTTGAAATCCTATCATTTGGAAAAAAGGATTCTGCTTGCTCTGTGTAATAACAAGTAATGGGAGATCAGTTCAACTCCTAAACAAAGAGGAATTTCTTCTTAGAACTGCTTTTAAAATTGGAATAAACTGCTTTAGGAAAAACTGAGTGCCTCACTGCTAAATATAATCAAGCAAAGGAAAATTATCTTTCCCCAAAATTATGTTGGTGGAAGATCAACCTGCATATGGTTGGAGCTTGGGACGAGAGGACCCTTTTCAACCTTGACAATCTGTATTTTTCCAAATCAGGCTTTATCGCAAGCTTGCTCTGGAAGGAAGACTACAATTATTAAGAATTATAGTAATCATAATGATAGGAATATTCATGGAGGATGCACTTTGGTTCGGGCAGTCACTATGTGAGTTAATTCAATATTCACAGCATCCTATGAAGGGGTATTATTATTATTTCCGTTTTACAAATGAGGAAACTGAGGTCACCCAGCTAGTTAAGCAGTAAACCAGGATTGGAGCCCACTCTGGCTCTGAAGTCCACACCTCTACTCACAAAGTTACTTCTCTCCCACTTCCCAGTCCACTCAGTATTAAGGACTTTGGATCCCACACTCTTGACAACATTTCCCAGGGAATGGCTGTATGAAATATGGTGCTAGAAACAGAACCACGAAGACCACAGAGAGTGGGGAGGAAAGCATAGCCTTTGGCAGGCCAGCACTAGCAGTAGTAACAAAACACAACCCAGGTCTCCAGAATAAGGATTCCTAATGAGTTCATCCCACTTGGGTAAGATGGGTTTATATTTAAGTCTGGAGAAGAACAATGGAGAGCCTTGAAAATTCAACATCACGCACCACAGCGGGGTACCCTCTGATCTACCCTATCCAGAATTAGTGGTGGTCCAGAAAAGCTGTCCAGAAAAGCCGTATGTTGGTTTTCGTTTTTGTTTTTGTTTTTTCTTTTTCTAGCAGTTCTAAAAAGGGTTAAGACCACCTTACATAATGAGGGTGGAGCATGCTAGTAAATACAGCTGTTTTAAGTAAAAGCAGTTAACAGAGGCAGACATGGGAAGTCGGTAAAAGGAGGTTTTTAGAGAAAGACAGAAGGCATGAGCATTGAAAAAAAAAGTCAGGGCCAAAAATTCCCCATGAAAATCCAACTCCCCAAAATAAATAAATAAAATGCATCCCTTATTTAAATATACCACAAAGCAGCACGCCCATGGAAAAGATATAAACCGCTTCTACCGTAATCCCGTTTTTATGGAACAGAGGCCAACCTGGGCTTAGCTAGAGAGGAGAGGCAGGGAACCGGGCACAAGGGTGCTGGGCACAGCCTCCGCACAGGCGAGGAACTTGCCTCGACAGGCACTTCCGAGTGGGCATCTCAAAAACCTCCAGCTGGATGGAGCCCAGATGAAGAAATGGAAACAACAGCCGTGGTCACTATCATTAATCGTTTGTGGAGGCCTATGTGCCAGGTACTGTGTTAAGCACTTCCTGTACATTATTTCATTTAATTGTCCCCAAGAGGAACATTTACTGTGAGCACTTTACCAGTAAGGAATGGTCGTCGGAAAAGCAACGTGCTGGGCACTGTGCTGAGTGCATCACGTGAACTGCCTGGAGCCACCACATTCACAGCATTCCCACGGGGCTGGTCCGATTATCATCCCTGTATTATGGGCGTGGAAATGTGGTACAAAGGGACTTAAATAGACTGCAGCCCAGAGGAGTAGAGTAACCCACCGCAGGTGCATCAGCAAAGACAGAGCCAGATTTCAAACCAGAGATGTCTGTCTCCAGAGCCCAGGTCTGAACTTGGGGCTCTGAAACCTTTCTGCCTGGCCCCCTGAGTGCAAAAGATCCCACTGTTCTCACTTTCCAGGGGAGATAGAACTCCATGACAACAAACAGAAAAGGAGAGAAACAAAATAACTATCAAAATGGCAAAAGTGCAGAAATAAACAAGGCCCCAGATCACAGGCAAAAACAAAACTTCAAAATGAATCCACAAATACATCCATTAATACAAGCAGAGCAGCAATCAGAAACAACAGAGAGTGCAGGATAATACTGATGAGTTCCTGACTGGAAAGTCCTGTGGTTTGAAGTGTGCAGGATTGTTAGCTCTTTTCATGGGCACGTGCACAGTAGGAGTTTTGCAGGGTTGCTAAGCAACACCTGGCAACCAGACTCCAGACTGGATCGCTGATTATGAGTCCATGGTAACTCTAGTAAAGCAATAATTTTAGTTCATGAAAGCCAAATTTTAGAAACCCTTAATAACTCATGTAATAGGTTACTAGTAAGTAGCCCTTAGCCATACATAAAAATGCAAATCTCTAACTGCCCAGCTTTCAAGCTTTCACTTGTAAGAACTAAAGAAAGACTTGTATTTCTGAAATTCATCATTAATTTCTTCAACACATGCTTGTTGAAAACCTACTATGTGCCAAGCACTGTTCTATGTTCTGGGGAAGAGGTCCCTGACAGTTCACCACTGAATTATAGACTATACACAAAAAACCATAGACTAAAGTTCTACTTTCAGTAAAACAAGTCCCAGAGAGGTAGATCAATCTGCTTAGAGCTGCACAGCACACTGGAGGGGGATACATTCAGCTGCTCATGTCCAGCCCAGCTTCAGCAGGAGAGCACTGTGCCTCCCTGAAAGGCCACATCCCCATGGTTGGCCTAGAGAGGCCACACGATCCACCAGCTTGCCCGTAGGGCTTAGAGTACCAGGACGCAGGGCTTGGTTGTTGAGCATCTTGGAAAGTCTCCCACTTGACCTCAGGACCTCTGTGGTCAAGTAAGGGAAAGCCTATGACATGGTGCCGGTTTTTATTGGACCCAACCACCACCGGCAAAGCTTGCCGTCATCTGGAGTGATGGAGGAAATTAAGTTACCACATTCTCACGTTTCAGCCTTTAGCCCGTATTCCTTCGCAAACAGGAAATGTTTATTTAAATACAGCACTCTCCAGTATGTTCCAGAGCCAAGTGAAAAACCGAAGATGTCCACTCTTGCCCCGCTCCACTGTTCAGGCCGCCACCGCGCTGCGGGTGAAAAGTGGGCCTCTGGCTGCCCTTAGGCAGGATGGGGAAAGGGGGCCCCGCGTGAGAGTTCATTTTCATCTGTCTCCTCCTTTTCCAGGCCGAGATTGTGGTTGGAGAAGAATTACATCTGCGGGCTCCTTTTGTACTCAGAAGGGTAAACGCAACATCTGTTTACTCTGTGCTCCGTGGTAAATGTTTTGTTTCAGGCACCACCATTCACTTCCCCTCTCCTTGTCGGCTATCTTTGCTCCGTGGATAATAAATTACACTGAATTCTCCTCTGTGTTTATTTAGCTTTCTTGTGGGTGTCACCTCCCCATTGAGGGGGAAAAAAATTTTGTCAGTAGTTTATAAACGATAGAGTTTCTCTGTGTGATGTTCTGACATTATGGAGAATATGCTAGAACACAGACATAACTCTGATACCAGCTTAATGATGAACAATTTAACAGGTCCCATTCCAGGCCTGAAGCAAAGTCCAAATGGTGACCACATTATCCTCACGCATGTCTCCCTCAGCAGCATACCATGGGTGGATAAGGGCTCAGAAGTCAACAACAACCCTCCCTCGCCCGCCCCATCCCTTCATAAATGCCTCTTTGGGAGGTAGAATAGCAGGAATGGAGGAGAAGGGAGAACATGCTTCCTCTCGGTTACAAAACACAGTGTAAACATTTGAGATCAGAAATGCATTTTAGGAAGGTCCCGAGCAACTGATGGCAATGCTGGCAAAACTTAGCCACAAGCAAAAACAAGCCCGGAGAAGTTTAAAGGGCTCACTAAAGGAAAGTTCCTTCTTCTGTCCTTTGCTTACATTCTTTCTTTAAGTTGAATTGCTGGTTTTCTTCTGTACATGCCATGATTTTATATACAGTTACTGGAATGCAGTAGACGCTCAAGTCATGTTTGTTGAATGAATGAAGGGAGGAATGAATGAAAAATGCCTCCCTAAAGAAACCCTTAGCATAGCTCAGAAATGCCAAACCACCTCCCCCCAACCCTCCTTAAGAGTTTGCAGAATTGAAATGTTACATGTGAGTTGACTGAGAGAGAGTGTGGGGTAATGAAGAACTATGGGGGTGGGAGCTGTACCTAATACCCGCAGTAACCCTGGCCCACCCTGCTTATAAAGTCTGCCTCTCTCCTGGGGAGGAAAGAGACTAGAATGACAAGCCAGTCTTGGCAGCCGCATCACCCCTATGCATCCCAGCCAAAGGGACACCAGTGACCAGAACCAAGGCAGATGAGACTCAAATATCCCAAAGTACCTCCTACTCTGCCAGTGGCCATGACTGCAGCAGGGGGCCCATGCGAATGCGCAGGACTCCAGTCTCTACCCAGTTTCTCCAGTTGTAGAGCAGATGGGCAGCCCCAGCTGCAGGAGTCTCCTGGGGGAGGTAGCTGGGTGGCATGCTGGCTGCAGTGCTGTGCCTGATGCTTTTGAAGACTTCCTACATGCTAGGGGAGGGGCCCACTCTCCTTGGTCTCAAATATGCAACATGATTTTGAATATGGAAGAGAAGTAGACTCAAGACCCCAACAGGAGAGCTGCATGTGTGCAGGCTATACCTGAAGCAGTAGCAGCTGCTGCCTATTCTAAGACCCAAGCCCACGGAGAACCCTCCCAGGACTGTCTATTTATAGATCCTGGCCCAAGCTGACCCTTGTTCCAAGGATGTCCAGCAGAGGTGGGGGGGGGGTGCAGATTTAGGAGCCAGACATCCTCAAATTCAAACACTTAACTAGCTACTACATGACCTTGAGCAAATGACAAAAAGGCTTAACTGTAAAGTAGAATAATAAGCACTACCTGTGTAACTAATAAGACTGTTGTAGAGATTCAATAAGATAACCCATGTAAACAAACTGAGGCACAGAGAGCATTCATTAAACATTAGCTACAGTTATTATTTCACTAACTCCTGTGGCTGGCCCTGGGGTGAGGAGGGAGGGGAATTTAGTTTATAAGTTAAAGGTTTCCAAAAATACCACTAAAACAAGTTTTGCACTGGTATGGTAGAATATAATGTCTCAATTAAGTTGCGGAAACCTTAAATTCTGGCCCTTTTATTGCCATCAACTTGCTGTGTGACCTTAGGCAGGTCACTTCACATTGCTGAGCCTTGTTTTTTGCAATGTGTTAATGAAGGTTCAGCCCTAACACTCTACAATTGCATGGTTCAACCCCACAGAATAATCACTGCACTTGGGGGAAAAAAATGTTTTGAGCCCAAGGAAAGCTCTAGGAAAAAGGAAGGCAGTTCTATTGAGTCTCCGCTCGTGGACACATACAGAGTAAGTGGAAGAGCAGTGGAGTGACAGGAGGTGATTAACAGAAATAACACACTCTAGGACAATTCATCTTAGTCTCTTGCTACTCTCTTCCAGCCTGAAGTCAAGAAGGCAGAGTCTGGAAGACCCACGTACCTACCCTAAGACATATGGGGAAGGAGGCAGAGGAAGAGCAAGGCATGCAGAAATCTACCAGCTAGAGCAAACCCTCTCCCTCTTCTGGGCTGTGTTCCCAGTCCCGTTCCAGCCCCCTCCACCATTTCTCCTTCCTTCCCCACTCCCCAACGGCAGGCTAGGAAGAGCCCACCCCGGAGTCCAAGTTTTGAAACTGGTCCGAGGATCAAAATGATAAATGTTTCCAAAACGTTGACATATGAAAAGTAAATATTTGGTTGCACAATTGGGGTTAAAACGAGGGTCAATCCACCCCACTCTCCAAGCGTCTCTCCTCTTGCTGCCAAGCCCAGGATCCGAGGCTGAGTGCGGTTTGTAAGATTATAGCGCTCGGTCTCATTTAAAGGGCTGTCAGCATTTCCATTCTCCAGCCCGTTTGGGGAGGCATTTATAACCGAGCCATAAAAAATTCGCCGGGGCTGCAACTTGGCACCTCCGAGGCTGCGCTTCAGGCAGGGCGGGTTTTGCAAGCACCCACTCTGAATTTGTTCGGTTCCTCAGAAGTTAGACCTTCAAACACACTCAACTTTCCTCGCAAGGGCAGCCAGAGAGCAGCTGGCCCATTCTGACCTCCGAGCCAGTTACAGTGTCTTGGGTCCTCTCTCGGACTCTGCCCTGACGCAGCATCACCCTTCACCTTTCTCATTCGCCCCCTCTTTAATGAGTGCAGACCCCTTACCCTCACCCTAAGACCTCCCTGGCTGCAGTGTTCTCTCTTCCTCTCGCCTCCTGCCAGCACTTTCCTTGGAAGCTGTCAGTTGGCCCTGAGTCTGGAACCCTCACCTTTGGAGAGACGCTGCTTTTTGCCCATCACAGGGGGCCTCAAGACCTCTCTCCCCAGACCTGCCCAAAGCCACAGACTTCCAACTCAGTGAAGGGTCCAATCCAGGAAAGGGTGAAGGCAGAGACTACCCAGCGCGGCCAAGGGGAAAGGAAGGATGTGGTGCCTGGGGGCCCCTCTGTGGGACCCAGGTGGGTGGCCTGGGTGAGGCGGGGCGGGGCAGGGGTACTCACAGGCGCTCGGCGTTGCGGGGGATGCCCCGGGGAACCGCCCGGAGGCCCAGCCCATGGCAGTCCACGCTGGCGGCGGAGCAGGTACACTTGGTGGGGCAGGCGGCGACTGGGGGCCCTCTCAGAACACTCGCCAGAGCTAAGGCCAGCACCAGGCGGGCGCGCACCGCGGCGCCGGCCCCCGTCCGCCCCGGGGCCATGGTGTGCAGCGGCCCGCGCCCGAAGGAGGCTGCCTCGGCTGGGCAAGACGCGTGGAGCCCGCGGAGGCGCGCGGGGAGCACAGGCGGCCTGGGGAGCGTGCGGCAGAGTTGGCGCGGAGGAGGAGCGAGCTCGGCGCTCAGGCGCACGGGGCGCGGGCGGAGCGGGGCGCGCCGGGCGGTGGCGGCGGCGGCAGCGGCAGCAGCAGCTCCATCCGCGGGGCCGGCGCTGCCCCGCTGCGCATCGCTCGGAGTGCCCAGGTGCCGAGCGCCCCCTGGCCCCACTGGCCAGCGGCCCGGGGCGCGGGCCGGGTCGGGGACCTGAGGCGAGCGCAGTGGGACACGGCGCCCGGGGAGGTCCGGCTCGGGGCTGGGCTCGGGAGCGCGGCGGCGGCGGCGGCGGCTGGGGCACGGGGCGGCCGGGTGAGCTGGCCGGCGCTCGCTCTCTCCATTCACTGAGCAGGGCAGACACCGGAGACGCGGGGCCCACCCCTCCCGCCCCCCCCAAAAACGCCAGCTCCGCCTCCCATTGGCTGCGCCGCGCGTCATGTCGACTAAGTTGGGAACTTTGCTGGAACGACCGAGAGCTCGAAGGGAGGAGGCAGCCAAAGGGGGAGAGGGAAGGGACGGCGAGGGAGAGGGAAAGAACTGGGAAGGAGAGGGGCTCGGCCAGCAGGGCCTCAGAATTGAGACTCATTCACTCTTAGGAGCCAAGGTTTGACTTGTGGCACTTTTTCTTTATTCTGGCACTGAGCTAGGCACTCATATTGCTTCCTTCGGTCCCAACACTGTCCCGCAAGGGGGCATCTGTGTACCCCCATTTTATAAATAAAAACCCAAAGCTCAGAGAGGTTACTTGGCTGAAGTCACACAGCTACTGGGGACCGCAAACCGCGGCACTCTCATTCACCCGTGTTTTACTTCCCAGCCTATTGAAGCTGCAGCCCAGTCTCATCTACAAAGATCCTCAACGATTCTACGTTATCTTGGCAAAGATCCACAACTTCTTCTTGAAGGACCTACTGTATTGACACTAATGCACTCCACAGCCATACATGTCACAGAAAATGGTCATTTGAGTTGTTCAGGTTGCTGCTGGCACACTCTACCAGGAGGCCCGTCCCTCTTTGCTCAGCCCCAATGCCTGCTATGCTGCTACAGGTAATGATGGCAGTACCTTGGATCCCTGGACTGACAATGCCATGTTCCTGGTCCTTGAGCTCCTGCTTCCTGACCAGGTGACTCTGGGTCAATCATGTCACCTCTGAGCCTTGCTTTCCTCAAAGCCAGGAGGCCGCAGCCCTGTCTGGGCCCACCTCACTGGGTTGTTTGGAGAAAGCGATTCTTCTTTTTTTCCCAAAACAGTCATTCCCATGCAAGGCATCCGTTCTGCCCCCAGTGCCTTCCTCTTGCAGTGCCCGCTCTAAATTGGCCAGGTCTGAGCTTTTCCAGATGCCGTGGGGAGGGGCACGTGTTAGAGGCTCCATAAATACTTGTAGGAATGATTTTGTTTGTTTGTTTGGAGGGAGAGGGCAGGAACTGGAGGAAGTATCGCCCAGACTTCCTTGAGGTCTGCTCACACTAGAAAAGTCTGAATGAGCCCTGCATATACACACATGCATACACACACACTCACACCTACAAATACACCCAAACCTGCGCACACACACACCATCACACGCGCACTTGTGCATAGACATGCTTACACACTCACGCTCATACACGCTCACACTCAATCATGTACAACACATGCGCACATGCGTGCTCACACACATACACAAACACACCTCATGTCAACAACAACCACGCTCCCCAGAGCTCTTCCTTTTTCTTTCACATAAATGCTATTCTGATTCCTTCTACTTCATTTTCCTTCAAGGAAACTTTCAACTGCTTCCTATGAATACGTAGTAGAGATGCAGATTTTATTTTATTGTACTCAGAAGATTTTCAAAGTCTTAGCTCCAGTGCACCCAACTGTACATACATGTACACACACACACACTTCAGCCCCTCCATCATTCATAAACACATTAGGTGCAATTTATTGCTGTTATTCTTGAGAGCAGCTTTCCGTACGGATGCTGGTGTCATCGCCCTCTGGTGGCCATAGAGCATTTATGCTCTGGTCCTTAGGGTGACTTCAGCAACTAAGAACTCTAAACATCCTTTCCTCTGAAGCTTTCTTCCAAACCTTGAACCAATTTAGTACCAGGACTGAGGCAGATGAGAAAACTGGGCAAAGGCCCAAGGGTACACAAGCGTCTCAGACTGTCTGGAGCAGAAAAGAGTAGAGCTTTCTTTGTTTTCCCAAATGCACACTAAAGCATGTTTTGCAATCCCTTCAGGCTAGGCCTGCGTCTGTGCTCTGGGCACAGAGGGTGTGTCTCTGTGTTTGTGTGTTGGGGTGGCATGGGGTGCTCTCCATTTAAGCTTCTGGGTGGGGTGGGGGGGTCATGAGCTTGACTAGGTCTTTAAGTGACTCACAGGCATTCAAGTGCCTTTTCCCTGGGAGAGCCACCTTAGAACAGAGCTCAGAATCAACCAACCCAAGGAAGGGGCAAGTGGAAGAAACCGTAGGTGCAGAGGACACTGGCTGCAAAAAGTCATGGAGTGTTTGGGCTGGAACAGCCGCAGACATCACCTAACCCAGCATTTCTGCAAGTGTGTTCTATTGACTACTAGTTCCACATGTTTCTTCCTGGGGTGGGGTAAAGTTTCCTTGAGCAAAGACAGAGTAAGAAAGGCTGCTCACTTCCACCTCTCCTGGTGACTGCATCACAGATAAGTGTGTTTAAGAGTCCTGCAATAAGGAAACTGGTTTAAAGTTTGTTTAACCCAGCATCCCAGTATCACTGACCTTTTTAACATGTAAAGTTAAAATACTTTTGGAATTTTTGGAGAACTCCCAATAAAATTCAACCCTTGTATTTAATAATCTAAGTCTCAGAGAGGGGAGGGCACTGGTACCAGGTGACCCAGCTAATCAACAAGAGAGCCAGAGCTGGTAACCAGAGCTCCCCACGCCTAGAATGGGGCCACATCCACTCCTCCCCACCCGCCACCGATTTCCAAGGCATCTGCAGAATGTGTCAGCCTCCCCATGGAAGAATTACTCTCCCTAGAGAAGCCTGAGTAAGTCCTTAGAAGGTCAGGCTAGTGGGTAGGACTTTTTATGTCTAGGTTCCAGAGACAGCTTTTGCACTCTGGTATGATTTTCAGAGTTCCACACAAGTCTCCTGGGATTTTTCAATTTTTTTTTCCCAAATCAAAAACAAAATTTTTCCCTTTACTTTTCCATAGGCTTCTCAAAAGCAAACTACCCACCAATTCCCCCAGGAAAAGCCACCTCAAACTTTCTCCTCCACCCGTTTTCTGACTCCCAGTGTATAAGGTGCCGCCATTCACAAGGCCACTGTAATCACTTGGGATTTTCCAGTTGCAGCCATAGAAGACAACTGACCGACTGAAGTTTTTTAAAATGACTCTTTTAAGAAGGCCTTTGGGTAGCATAAAAAGTTAGGGAAAAAACCGCAGACCGACGCATTAAAAAAGACAAGAACCACGGTAGGATCCAGGTGCCAAGCCCCAGAATTCCTAATTCTCCGGAGGAAAAGACTCACTGGCCTGCTGACATCACGTGACCACCCTCTTGTCCAGAGGCGACAAGGACTCGTGGGTGACGATTTTACTATGGAAACTACACTCAGCTGGGCAGGTAGGAGCAGCCCTTGCAAAGGAAAACTGGGAGCTGTTAGCTGAAAAAGGAGAGGGAGGTGGAACAGCACCAGAGCATCTTCTCTCTGCCTCACACCACAGCCATTCAGTTCCTGAGTCCTATTAATTCGTCCCCATGATTATCTTCCGCATCCGTCCCCTCTTCACTTTTGGTCCTTCTGCCATTGTTCAGATCCTATTTTCATATGTGGCCATTGTTCACACTGGCCCCCACATCAGTTCTCTCTAATTTGGTTTGTTTTGCTCCACCAATCTGTCTTTTTGCTCTGAAGATCAAGGATCTTTCTTTCTTTCCTTTTTCTTTCTTTTTTTTTTTTTTTAAATGCAGATCTGATAGTGCAATCTTGAGCTTTGAAATAGATTTCTGTCTTTACCGCCTCAGCTCCCACCTCTCTCCCCCACCTACTCAATATCCCACCTGGAACATCCTCCCCTGCTCTTTCCTATCTGGCTCCCCCAGAATCAGTTTAGCTGTCACTTTCTCTTGGAAACCTTGCTGGGCCAGACTATTAGATTCTCGAGGGCAGTCACCCTATATAATCCATTTGTTCCAACATTTTCTTATAAAAATCTTCAAACATTCAGAGACGTTTAATCCATTTTTGCATGCCTGATGCCTAGAGGTACAAATAAATCTTTGATGATGAATGAATGAATGAGTACAGGAATTAATGATCTTCCCAATCAGCTAGCGTATTTTACATTCTCGTTTCAGTTTTACTTATTTTAATCAACGTTTCTTGATCTTCGGGGGAAGAAGTTACATTCTTCCAGAAGTTACATTCTTCCAGAATATCTGGGAGGGTTTTTTGCTAACAATACACATTCTTCCTCATTCTGATATGTTTGCTCCCACTCCATTGAAACTTAACATTTATGCTGATCATTCTCTAATGGATTGTCCAGATCATTCTCTGCCCACTGTCACCCGGCTCTATTCGCGAGGAGGCTGACCTTCGTGGACTGTATCCCCTGCACTCCCTTGGTTGGGTCTGGCATGTGGGGAACCAGCAGAATGTCAGGCAGCTGGAGGGAGAGAGGCCAAGGCTCCTTCCACAAGGGTTCCAGTTTGGCAGTGGCTGCTTTCCTCCACTGAAGGTCATAATTCATGTCCTCCAGGCCTGTCCTCCAACTCCCAGTCCCATCCCTTGCCTCTTTGGAGGGTAAGAGTAAGAACAGCATCCTGTTGATGCTAAATCTTGTGCAGTCCCCACCCCTTGTTGTTTCCTTAACCCTTGCCTCACCTTTCTAAACAGTCCATTTATTAAACTTTCTTCAGTTACTCCTTTGAGTCGTGTCATTCATTTCAGGGACCCTGAAAAGAACACTACCTCCTTGAGCCACCAAAGCAGGTCTCTAAAGAGTAGGTGAACAGGAAGAGAGGGAGAGAGATGATGAAAACTCCAATTTGAAATTAAGACTATAATCCCTATTAAATCCTCCTGGGAAAGAGAACAACCAAAGGATGTGAATTTTAGGTCATTTCTAGAGAATAGGGTTAAGGGAAAGGTACCATCAATCAGACCTTTTTTTTTTCAATGAAAGGCTTCTTTCTCTGTCCTCTAAGAATGAATAATAAAGGTTTATTGACAGTTAATCGATTGAGCCTCCCCAAGGAGCAGAATCCACTCCTACTAGATAAAGGTTTGATGAATGAATACCTAATTTTAAAATAACCTGTCTTGGAGAAGATAGAGAAAGAGAACCTTCCAAAATCCAGATACATCTGTAGTGGACAACTATTACTTGTTCGTTTACTCCAACTATGTGATTGAGGTTCAGAATTTTCTTGTTCTTAATATATAATCTTATTTCCCTGAAGACTGATTTTTAAGCAGTTCACCACATGGCTGAAATGAGCAAATCAGAGTTTTCCCTAGGATTTTTCTAACTAGAACTGGAGAAAGAGATCTGGTCCCTCTGTGATTATAAAGCTGCAACATGTGAGGAACAGGAGTGAGTGGTCGTATTTTCAACTGTGTGGCTCAAGCTGGTATAGCGGAATGAATCTGAACCATTTTCCAGAAGTACAAAGTGGCATTTAACTTAATTTAGCAATCAAACAACCACTTATTGGGAACTTCATATATGTCCAGGTGTAAACACAGCCCACTCTGCCAACAATCCAGTTAGGAAGACAAAATCAAGATATATGAAAGAAGAGAAAATATACGGCATATAATTAAATGCTAATTGACGTGGGTCATACAGTAATTGCTGTGAAAATTCTAAAAAGGGAGAAATCATTTCAAGCTGAATTGGAAGGGCTGAGGAATACCATTTGGCTTTTGAAAGATGCATAGATTTGATGAAATCCATGGGAAGGAAAGGGGTCTTTGCCCTGAGGGAAGCAAAGACAAGGAGGCAGGAATAGAACGGTGTATGGGGTTGGGGAGAGGGCATTGGGAATGTGGTATATGAGAGTCTGGGGCAAGATTTCTATCATCAGAGAGCAAATTTTAGAAAACGAGCTCTGATGCCTGATTTGCCTCTGGAGGTAGCTTAGTCACCTTGCTGCAGAAGTTGGAGGGCTCTGTGCAGAGGCAATGACTCTGACCTTGACAGATGATACAGATTGGAATCCCCAGCAGGGAACCAATGATGTGCCCCCAGATCAACTTTGCCCTGATCTGAGAGGAAATCAGATGATCTGGGGAAATTTTGTTCCCCTAAACTGGTACATTGAAATGGTGACTCAGCCAGATGTGGGGTCAGCCAGAGTGCTGACCTGAGAGGCCTGGCAGGCAGGTGAGTGTGATCACATGCCTCTCCAAACTATACAATAAAGATTTGTCTCATATTTGAGCAAAGCAAGGACTGTCACTGGGGAAATGGCTCTCCAATTTGAGGAGTATTAATCACCTAATTAACCGGAACACCTGCTCATAAAACTCATCCCACCCAGGGAACCAAATTAAACAAAGCATGAGGATGTGCTGCACAGACTTGGCGGTGGCACCTGCATCTTTGGCTGGCCTCCCTGGGCACTGGGGCTCACAAAACTCTCCAGCCAGCTGTTGGGTTTGACAGAAACTTTAGAATATCACCCTTGTTTAGCAAGCAGTGATTAGTGCAAACTCAGAGAAACTCCTCTTGCAACTTAACTGGAATCATGGATGTCCCTGATGTGCTGGGTGCTATTCTGAGACTTTTGCATCCATGAACTCTATAATCCTCACAGTAACCAAATGAAGTCCCCTATTGTAGCAGAGGCTGGCTTCATGCTCTCAGATCTAGTTTCTTTTTGCTGGGCACAAAGGAAGACTACATTCCTCAGCCTCCTCTGCAGTTACACGGGGGCCATGTGCTTCATTCTGACCAACAGAGTGTGTGCAGAAGTGATGCATACCACTTCCAGACTTGGTCTTTGAAACCTCTTACATATCCAGGCAAGACTTCTCCCTTTGACTGTTGGCTGGATAGAGAGGATCCAGTGAAGGATCCCAAAGTGTCATTGAGAGAATAGTAGAGTCACACACACACACAAAACCAAAAACACTGGAATCCCTGAATTACCACACAGAAGACAGTGGTCAAACATTCAGTCTTGAACATGAGAAAAACCCAAACCCTCCACTGAGATTTTGGGATTATGTATTATCGCCATTAGCATTATGACTCAGGCTGATACACTAATGTAATCTTGGCAGTTATGTTTGCCCAAATCACACAGGATCAATCTTAGGGAAAGCTACTATCTATGTGCTATGATTTCAAAAACAACAGGAAATTCCTCCCATCCTAAAATAATACTCTCTCCTGTTGGTTCACTGATGAAATGCTTTTTAAAAATAACCCTCATTTTCTACTTTTTAATTGTTACTTATTTATTTAACATGTATTTACTGAGTACTTTCTAGGTGCAGAAATTATATATGGTATAGTGAAGACAAAGTAAACATGATTGCCACTCTCATAAAGTCTTGTAAGGGCAACAGATGTAAAACAAGC
Source organism: Camelus bactrianus (assembly GCF_048773025.1). Classification (NCBI taxonomy): domain Eukaryota; kingdom Metazoa; phylum Chordata; class Mammalia; order Artiodactyla; family Camelidae; genus Camelus; species Camelus bactrianus. The sequence continues at coordinate 13,123,830 of NC_133560.1, read as the reverse complement.
AAGTAGACAAAAAAGTAAATAATTACAAATTACAAGGTGTTGGAAAGGGAATTCATTGGGTGGTATGATAAAGACTAATTGAGGCTAGCAATATCTCCAAAAAGTGGTTAAGGAAGGAGACTCAAAAGATAGGAAGAATCTAGCTATGATACAATAAGGTATCGGGTGGGTTAGGTCACTATTCCAAGAGACAAAACAGCACGTGTAAAAGCCCTACAGTACAGTTTGACTAGCTGGAGGAACATAAAGATGGGCACTCTGGCTAGGTCCTAGAGCAGGAGGGAGACCTGTTCTGGGAAGATAAGAATTCTCTCTCCCTCACCGTTGTACTGACTCCAGTCTATGTGCAGTACAACAATGAATGCTGTTACCCCTATCATTTGTGTGTCTGAAGAGAAGCCTAAACTTTTGGATTAATCTGACCAGATGTGGAATCTACGGCAGTTCCAGGAGTATTTGTAAATAGCAAACTGGTAAAACTAGTTAAGGGAACTGTATTAAAGCTATCTTGTATAGGCAGCCTCATATTTTCCAACAGTTTTTAAGTATTAAGTGACTGGTGGGTAGTAGGGAAACCTGATGAAGACCACCAGGGTAGGAGATTAAAAACCCTTCTAACCTACCCTTACAGCCATCACATCATTGAGTGAAAACTCAGTCCTAGGGAAGGCATGCAAAATATTTTACTGTACAAATTTCTGTTTTCCCAAGTTTAGCTAATGGCATCACCATTTCCTCAAATGGCCAGGCCAAAATGTTAAAAGTCATTTTTAACTCTTCCTTTTGTTCCTCTTAACTCATTCCATGCATCAGCTCGCCAAGACCTCTTGATTCCTCAGCTTAAAACTTTGTGAGGTCCTACCCACAATGCTACACCTCCTTGGCTTTGTTCAGGCCTCAGTGGTTCTTACCCAGGTCCTTTAAGTGGCTTTCCTCTTCAACTCCTCCAGTCACATTCAGAGCTTAGAGGCATTTCCACTATTTACAGAATGAAGTCTGAAGTATATATATGGTAAAGAAGGGTCTCTGTCAACTAACTTGTTTCTGTCTTTATCTCTTGCTTCATTTCTTCATGAATCCTCATTCCCACCTTAGGCTAAACCATGGAGAATTAACATTTCCTCAGTGTGTTGAGATGTTTGCTACCTGTTGTCTTATCCCATGTTCTTCCCTCCTTCTGCAATGCCCTTGCCCACCTCCTCCCTCTGGTGAAATTTTCCTGGTCCTTCACCACGCAGCTCAAGCATCACCACCTCTATGAAGTATTTTATACTTCCTTTTTTAATATCCCACTGTATTACAGACTTATTCATTTGATCTGTGGCTAAAGAAATCTCTATTACTGCACACCTTACACCAATGTAATTATCTCTTTACACATCTCCCTTCTTCCCCAACTAGATTGTGAGTCCCTTGAGAGATGGAATGTGATTGACTAAACTCCTTGAGAGAGCTGTCTCTCCTGGAACTCATGTCCAGTTCCTCCCTTCTCATTTTATCTTTGATCCACCCCTGTCAGAATTTCTTCTCAACACTCTACTGAACTGTTCTTTTCAGTGACCTCCCCATTCTTCTAGTTACTTAAGCCAAAATTATTTGAGCCATCCTTCATTTCCTTTTCCTTTTATACTCAACATCCAAACAATCAAGAAATCCTGTTTACTTTTTCTTCAAGTTCAGAATTCTACCATTTTATTTCATGTCTAGCATGACCACAAGTGATTGTCATTTATGGCCTGGATTATAGTAATAGCCTCCTAATTCTTTGCCTCTGTCATTCTGTGCTTTCTGTAATCAACTTTTAACCCAGTAGCCTCATAATGTTAAAATACATGCAAGATCATGTCATTCTTTTCATCTAAAACTTCTAGCTATGATACAGTAACAGGAACTGGATTTACCTTCTCATCTTAAACACATAGAAAACTGGACACAGTGTATAAAAAAGATGGATTTTAAACACTGGAAAATAAGAAGTGCATGAGTGTGCTCCCTGAAATGAGAAATAAATGAGGTGAGCAGTACAATTGTGCTATCTTACAGCCTAGAGATAATTTCCAGGCTAAAGCACAGGGAGGAGAACTCAGCATTCTCTCTTAAGTTGAAGAGACTGAGACTGGAGAGGCCAGTGAGTCTCGAGTTCTAAGACTGCATCCTGAGAAGTGGGAGCTGAACAAAAGAGAGTTCCAGATTCCAAGAACCTACAGAGAGGGTCCTCTGAGTCTCTATTTGTGAGGGAAAACTACATGAGGCTGGGGGAAGAATCCCCAGAGAGTAGTAGCATGACTCTAATTCCAAGACTTTAAACAGGACTGGGAATTAAGTGTTTCCACTGGCCACAGAGGAAGTCCCTCATAATATGCAGGCCATTGGGTAGAAACTTCAGAAGAGTATTACCTTTGTGGTAGAGCTAAAGACACATTGGATGCATCTAAGAAAAGCTTAAAAACAATCTCAAAAGGATTCAACTGATTCTATGTTCCATTCAAGTGTGAGATAAAGCCAAGTTTCATATTAAAACAAAAACAAAAACAACAACAAAAAAAATGAGGTCCTAACCATGTAAATTTCACAATAACTGCCATCTAGTAAAATATTACCAGGAACACAAAGAAGCCTGAAAATATGATTTACAAAAGGGAAAAAATTGAAATCAATAGAAACAGACCCAGAAATGGTAGAGATGATATAATTAAGACAATTATACTCATAAATTATAAATATACTTGATATATTTAGGAGGTAGGGGAAACATTGAAGTTATAAAAAGAATCAAATGGAACATCTAGAGCTGTAAAACACAGTGTCTAAAATGAAAATGTACCGGATGGGAATAACAGCAGGTAAGAGCCAACAAAAGTTCTTGCATTCAGGATATATTTTATACAAAGAGTCTTACAACTCCATAATTAAAAGACAAATGGCCATATTAAAAATAGGCAAAAGACCTTAAGAGACATTTCATCAAAGAAGATGTGGGAAGAGACACCAATAACAAGTGGACACATGGAGGAAGATGCTGAAAATCCTTAGTCATAAAGAAATGTAAATTAAAATCACAAGCCATGACTATATAGCCACTAGACTGGTCAACATCAAAAAGACTGAAATTAGTAAGCTTTGACAAGGATATGGAGAAACTAGAACACTTGTTCATTGATAGTAGGAATAAAAATGGTACAGCCGCTTTGGAAAATTATTTGGCAGTTTCTTAAAAATTAAACATGTACTTATCACGTGACCCAGTAATTCTCCTCCTAAATGCCTACCAAAGAGAAAGAAAAACATATATCTACAAAAAAAAAAAAAACCCAGTACAGTGATATTATTCATAACAGCCAAAAATTAGAATCCAACTATATGTCTATCAGCTGATGATTAGATAAAAAACTATAAATAATATATCTATATAATGGAATACTACTCACTAATTAAAAGGAACAAACTTCTGATATATACAATGATGTATATGAAACTCAAAAACATGTTAAATGTAAGAAGCAAGATCCAAAGATGTAGGATTTCATTTATATTAAATATAAAGAAAACAAAAACTAATAAATACAGGAAGTAGATCAGTGGTTTCCTGAGGCTGGGAGTAGGGTGAGATGGGAGTGGGCTAACGGATATAAGGGAACTTCTGGGGATGTTCCAAGGTTGGATTGTCATGATAGTTCCAGAACTGTAAATTTACTGAAATTCATCAAAGTGGATTTAAAATGGGTGATTTTTATTGTATGTAAATTATGCCTCAATAAATCTTCTAAAAAAGATAATTGCTTAAATTAAATAATAACAGTGTACCAAGGGGATTATAACATGTAGAAATAAAGTATATGAAAATAATAACACAAAGGACAGGAGGAAGGTAATAAAGGTATACTGTTGTAAGGTTATTATACTATAGGTAAAGTGGTATCATATTATATGAAGATAGACTAAGATAAAGTGAAAATATATGTTGGAAACCCTAGGGAAACCATCACAAAGTAAAAGAAAGATACATAGCTGAAAGCCAATAGGGGAAATAAAATGAAATCATAAAAAAATTCTCACTGCATCTAAAATAGAAAACAAAATAGGAAAAAAATGGAAGAAAAACTAATAAATACAGGAAGTAGATCAGTGGTTTCCTGAGGCTGGGAGTAGGGTGAGATGGGAGTGGGCTAACGGATATAAGGGAACTTCTGGGGATGTTCCAAGGTTGGATTGTCATGATAGAACAGACAGGACAAATGGAAAACAAATACCAAGATGGTAGATTTAATCCCATATAGCAATAATTATATTACGTATAAATGATCTAAACAATTCAATTAAAGTCAGAGATTTGTCAGACTGGATTGAAAAAGTAAGATCCCAGTGGATGATGTCTATAGGAAATTCACTTTAAATCTAAAGACACAAAGAGATTAAAATTAAAAGAATGGAAAAGAGTACAGTATAAGCATACTGGTCAAAGAAAGCCAGAGTGACTATACTAATATTAGACAAAGTAAATTTTAATATAATCATTATTTACCTGGATAAAGAGGGAAATTTTTATCATGAAAAAAGGGTCAATTCACTAAAGGACATAACAATCCTAAATGTGGATGCATCCAACAAAAGAGCTTCAAAATACATGAAAATAAACTAGTAGAACTTAAAGAAGAAATATACCAGCGCACAATTACAGTTACAAGTATCAACACTTCTACCTCAGTATTGCTAGAACAAGCAGACACGAAGTCACAAGGATATGCACACAAGTCTTGAAAAACACTAGAAACCAAACAAGCTTAATTGATATTCAAAGAATTTGTCACACAATAATAATAGAGTACACATTATTTTCAACTTGGAACACTCATCAAGATAAACCACAATCTGGACCAAAAGCAAGGTTCAATAATTTGAAAAGGCTCAAATGATATAAAAAATATTCTCTGATCACAACAGAATTAAACTAGAAATCAAAGACACAAGGATATGTGGAAAATAATCAAAAATTCTGAAAATTAAACATCACTCTTTAAGTAAATCATGTTAGAGAAGAAATCACAAGAGAAATTAAAAAATATTTTTAACTGAATAAAAATGAGAACACAACATACAAACATTTACGGAATGAAGCTAAAGCAGTGTTCAGAGGGAACATTTTGGCATTAAATGCTTATATTAGGGGGAAAAAAAAGAAAGGTTGAAAACAATAACTTAAGCTTCTACCTTAAGAAATTAGATAAAGAAGGGCATGTCAAACCCAAAATAAACAGAAGGAAATACTAAAGAGTAGAAATCATTCAAATTGAAACAAGAATGTAATAAAGAAAAGCAATAAAATCAATATTGGTCCTTTGCAAAGAATAATTTTAAAAATTCTAGCCAGAATAATAATGAAAGAAAGAAGACATAAATGGTCAATATCAGGAATGAAACAGGGGACACCTCTATAGAGCCAACTAACATGAAAAGTATAAAGAATCTTATGGAAAGCTTTTATGGCAAACATTTGATAATTTAGGTGGAATGAATGAATTCCTTGAAAGATACAAACTATGAAAGCTCACTCAAGAAGAAATAAATTACCTAACTAACTCTCCATCTATTAAAAAATTCAATTTATAGTTTAAAAACCTTCCCTCAAAGAGAACCCAGATTAGATGGTTTCAATGGGAAATATGACCAAATTTACACAAACTCTTCCAGAAAACAGAAAAGGAGACAACACTTTCCAGCTCATTAATGAGATCAGAATTACTCTGATACCAAAGCCAAAGACATTATTAAGAAATAAAAATTATATACCAATCTCCCTCATAAAAATTAACCCAAAAATATTTAACAAAATTAGAAAATTAAATTTAGCAGCAAACAGAAAGGATAATACATGCCCAAGGGAAGTCTGCCCCAGGTATGTAAAGTTAGTTCAACGCTTGACAATTAATCAATATAATTTACTAAATAAATAGAGTTAAAAAAAAAAAAGGAAATGACCATCTGATATATGCAGAAAGAACCCTGGATGAAGTTTCATGTCTATTCATGTTAAAATTTCTCCGAAAACTTGGAGGAAAAGGAAACATGCTCAACCTGATAAAGGACATCTATAAAAATCTTTACAGCTGATATACAGATATACGTATATGAAAGAATAAATGTTTTTCTCCCAAAATTAGGAAAAAGGCAATGATGTTTGATCTCACTGCTCATTTCAACAACATACTGGAGATCCTAGCAATGAATCTTATAAAATAAAAAAGAAAAAGAAAAGGTGTGCAGATTTGAAAGGAAGATACAAACCTCTACTCATTGAAAACGTGATTGTCTACATAGGAACTCCTAAAGAATCTACCAATAAGTGGGTTTAATACGGTTGCAGGATATATGGTCAAAATATGAAAATCAATTTTTTTAGATACTAGAAAAGAATACTGGAAATTGAAATTATAAAAACAGTACCATTTATAATAGCATTAAAAACACAAAATATTTAAGAGGCAAAAGATTTAAATGCTCACAATGACAAAATGTTGATGAGAGAAACCAAGAAGACCTTATAAATGGACAAATATAACTGTGCTCATGGATTGGAAAATTCACTCTTAGATGTCAATTCTATACATTCAATGCAATCCCAGTCAAAATCCCAACATGATTTTTTTGGGGTAGAAGTTGACAGAGTAATTCTAAAATTTATACAGAAAAGCAAAGGAAGTAAAATTGCTGAAATAGGTAATTTTGAATAAGAAGAACAAAGTTGGAGGACTCACATTACCCATTTGAAGACTTACAATAAAGATACGATAATCAAGACATTGCAGTACTGGCTAAAAGAGAGACACATGGAACAAAGGAACAGAATCAAGAGTTCAGAAATAGACTCACGTATATATGGTTACTGATTTTCAACCCAAGTACCAGGGTAATTCAATGGATAAAAGATAATCTTTTCAGCAATGAGTGCTGGAACAATTAGCCATTTATATGCTAAATAAGTAAACAGCCTTGACCTTTTTCCTACACCAACTCAAAATTAACTTGAAATGGTCTGTATCTATATGTAGGTGTTACATATATTAAAAAATTCTAGAAGATATAGGAGAAAATCTTTTTGATCTTGAGTTAGGCAAAAATTTCTTAGATAAGTCACAAAAAGTGCAGACCATAAAAAGAAATGGATCAGCTGAACTTGATTAAAATTAAAAACGTCTGTACTTTGAAAGAGAGTGTTAAGAATATTAAAGATAAGTGACACCTATCTGATAATGGCTTTGTGTACAGAATATAAAAAAAAACCTCTCTAAATTCAGCAAGATAAGCGACTTGATAAAAATGGGTAAATGTTAAAATAGACCCTTTACCAAAGAAGACATATAAATGGCAAATAAACACATGAAAAGAAACTAAAAAGTCATTAGTCATTAGGGAAAGTGCAAATTAAAATCATTTCCATGAAAATATTATTCTGGCCCTGATTTCTAAGACATTCCTTTGATTATCATCTGCCATTCTGTATCACTGATAAGAAAAGGCAAAATACATTTATGACAAGCATCTATTATTATGCTCAGTATGTACCGGTAACTTGTGTAATACTTGAAGAGTATGACATTTAATAAAAGAGGCAGAAAGAGTCCATTTTTTTTAGGTTCCAAGTAGACACCAATTATGCACCTCACCTGTCTGACCACTGATAGCCAATCCATGGCAGACATCACTAATCAATCACAGCAATCTTCACCACAGAGGCAATCTTCATAATTATTCTCATTGTTCTGCTGAGGCAGCTTCCAGCAACTGATTACCACCGGCAGATAAGTTAAGAATGATTTGCCATCCCAGCCCTAGCTGAGCTTGTTTGGCTTGTGTTAGGCCTAGCTAAGTTTGTTTGGCTTATGTTTTGATTCTTCCCCTCCACAGGTAAAAGCGTAGACAGAGGTGGCAGCTGAATTGCAAAGGTGTCATTTAGTGACCGGTGACCAGTCTGCTTTGAAATCCCTCTTCAGAGAGACCATATACACAGATATTCACAGCCGCTCTTAAGATCTGTCAGCCCCAAAGCACTGAGGCAGCATCCTTAGCAATCAGGATTTTATGCCTCTAACTCAACATTTATAAAGTGAAGAGGTGGGGATAATTTAACTGTACCTGAAAAGGATAAAATCTAGAGCAGCGGTTCTCATCCCCAGCTACACACCAAAAGCTCTGGGGAGCTTTTAAACTATGTACAGATTCCCAAACACCATTCTAGACTACTTAATTTCACATTTAGATACATATGCTAAAGAACTCTGCAATTCCAAATCTTAGGGCATACGTGAAAAAAGATGCCAATTAGAGCATTGCTTGCAAATGCAAATTATTGGGAACCCAAGTGTCTACCAACATAATGGATAATAAATTGTGATTATATATACAGTGGAAAATATGCAGCTGTTTAAATCAATGAAAACATCACATATCAACATAAATACTTTTAAAAACAAGTGAAAAATGAAGTTCAAAAATGCTATGTGAAGTATTAAGCCATTTATACAAAACTTGAAACAAACAGATTCAATACTGTATGTTCCTTATTGACACATCCATGTGAACAAAGTACTTAGAAAAGAAACAGGAATGTAAACACTGAATTCTGGATAGTAGTCACCTATGGGGAAGAAGGGAGGACAATGGGATTAAAAAGCTTCAACTCTGTGATATTTCATTTCTTCAGAATATTCTAAAATATGGCTACATATTAAAATCTAGTTAGGATGAGTCAGCTCAAGAGTATTTTTATGACATTTAAAAGCTTTTATATATGCTGAAGTATATAAATACAAAAATTACTTTTTCTTCCATTAAGGTCATCAAACGAGATGCATGAAGAATCATTAGTGCAGTACTCCATAACTGGTAGTCAGTAACCAGTAGTTAAATGGTAGGCAGCTTTATTATGAACTCCTCAATTATGTTCAAATATGCTCTAAGGCATTCATAGTAATAAATTCTAATAACATATTTGAAACAAATGTCCGATTTTAAATTGCTGTATAAAATTTAATACATTCATTCACATGAATGTATACATGAAAAAATATGCACTTATTGAAATGATGATTTTGAAGATTTACATTATGGAAAATGCTTAATACATAATGTTACATGAAAAAAATAATATGTGATGTTGGCTGTTTATGTGATGTCTAGCTATGAGGAGACTGGAATAAAAGTCAGCATGAAAAAAGCAAAACATCAACGAGAAGTGGTAGAATTACGAGTGACTTCTTTCTTTCCTCTAGTTGCATTTTTTTGTTCTAGTTTCTTACAATTAAAAATACTAAGATAGCGAATGGAGTTCATACTTTTCTAGGTAGCATCCAAAGAAAAAAGCACCACATGATTTGTATTCTCAGAGAACTGGGGGCCTGAGAGAGAAGCAGATACACACACCGATGTGTTGATATGATGATGGCAACTATGAGATTTGAACACTGGATTTTTTTAATATTATTGCCAACCCTCACAAAATCTGTGCAATTTATGAATTCTTGTCCTTAATATAAGTGAGGCTCAAAGATATATGTGACTTTCACATCCTCCTTCTCCTCAAACCACTGAGCGAGCCTCTCCCCTCCTCCCTCTCCCACTCCGTGTCTTCCTTCTCATTCTCTCTCTACACCTCTCCTCATCTCTGTCTCTGAACCGGGCTCCTACATCACGGAGAAAACTGAAGCAATCAAGAGATCTTCTACTTCTCTAGATTCCACCACAGCTAGCCACTTGCTAAAATTTCCGTCCTTAGGCTTCTCTTTGCGTGCTCACCTGTGTGTGAACCATCCATATCCCCATCTAAAGTTAAGCCCCTCCCATCTGTGCACCAGATTCTATTCCCCTCTCTTCCGTGACCATTCTAGAAATTCTCTTCTCTCTCTTCCATGTAATTACATTTCTCTACTGAGCTTTCCCTTCAGCATAAAAATGGACTGTTTTCTCTCCCATTAAAAAAGAAGAAAATTCTTCTTGACTCTACTTCAGTATCTACCCCCAACTTTGCTCCACTTTGAACCAGTTTTCTATGTAGGCTGCCACCAGTGCTCCTCTTCCATCATGCCACTGGAAACCCCTCACCAAGGTCAACAGTGATCCCCATGTGTTGGCCAACAGGTATATGAAAAGATGTTCAATACTGCTAATTATCAGAGAAACGCAAGTCAAAACTACAATGAGATATTACCACACACCAGTCAGAATGGCCATCATTAAAAAACCCACAAATGATAAATGCTGGAGAGCATGTGGAGGAAAGGGAACCCTCCTACACTGTTGGTGGGAATGTAATTTGGTGCAGCTATTGTGGAAAACAGTATGGAGATTTCTTAAAAAACTAAAAATAGACTTACCCTATGATCCAGCAATCCCACTCCTGGGCATATATCTGGAGGAAACTCTCATTTGAAAAGATACATGAACCCCAATGTTCCTAGCAGCACTATTTAAAATAGCCAAGACATAAAAACAACAAAGGTGTCCATTAACAGATCGTTGGATAAAGAAGGCGTGGTTATAACAGACTACTACTCAGCCATAAAAAAGGCATGAAATAATGTCATTTGCAGCAACATGGATGGACCGAGAGATTATCATACTAAGTGAAGTAAGCCAGAAAGAGAAAGACAAATACCATATGATATCACTTATATATGGAATCTAAAAAATGACACAAATGAACTTATTTACAAAATGGAAACAGATTCATAGACATAGAAAACAAACTTATGGTTATAGGTTGGGGGAGGATAAATTGAGAATCTGGGATTTGCAGATACTAACTACTACATATAAAATTGATCAACAACAAGGTCTTACTGTATAGCACAGAGAACTACATTCAATATTTTGTAGTAACTTATCATGAAAAGAATACATATATATATATGTGTGTGTATAACTGAATCACCATGCTGTACACTAGAGACTGACACATTTTAAATTGATTATACTTCAATTAAAAAATAAAGAAAAAAGAAAAAAATTATAAATCAGGTTCATCTAAATAAAAAATTTTTTCTTCAAAATACAGTTAATTAAAATAGAAAACCAAAAACCCAACTAAAATGAACAAAGATTTGAACACTTAATCAAAGAAGTATACCAATGGGAAAAGAGCACATGAAAGGATACAAATTAAAATGGCAGCAAAGTATCATTACGCACAGATTAGAATGGAAAAAAAATGGATAGTATGAAGTGCTAGCGAGGGTGAGGAGCAACTAGAACTCTCACATGTTGCAAATAGGAACGTGAAATGGCATGGCCAGTTTAGAAGACCATTAGTTTTCTCATACAGTTAAACATACACTTGCCACGTATGATCCAGAATTTCCATTTCCAGGTATTTATCCCAAAGAAATGAAAGCATATGTCCACAGAAAACTTTGCATGCAGATCTTTATAGCAACTTTATTCATAAGTACCAAACACTGAAAACAGCCCAAATATCTTTCTACTGGTGGTTAGGTAAATAAATTGTATTGCCTTTATTCAACGGAATACTACTCAGCAGTAAGAAATGAACTATAGATACAGACAACAATTTAGATAAGTCTCAGATACATTATACTGAGTGAAGTTAGTCTGTGGGCCAAGGCTACATTCTGTGTGATTTCATTTATATTATATTCTAGAAAATGAAAATTACAGGGATGGAAAACAGATCAGTGGTTGCCATGGACTGGGGTGGGAGCAGGGTTGACCATAATGGGGCATGAGGGGATTTTTCTGTGTGATGGAACCATTCTATATCTTGACTAGAGTAGAGATTGCATGGCTGTATACATTTGTCAAATCTCACAGAAGCATAAAGTAAAAAGAGAATTTTGCCCTATGGAAACTATACTTAATATATCTGAATGAAAAAAAAAATCTAGGCTGACTGCTGTTCTTTCTGCAGCTCTTTGAAATTATTATTCCACTGCCTTTCATCCTCTATTGTTGTATGATAATAGTATTTCTTGGCTTAACTACAATATATCAAGAGATGTATTTATTTTCATTTTTATTTACTCTGCTTGCCAAATCTGAAGAGTCATGTCTTGTATTAGGTCTGGAAAATTTTCAGCATGATCTCTTTGAATGTTTCATCACCTATTCTCTCTTTACTTAGCATGTATTGTAGATAAATCTGACCCTTCTCATTCTTACATTCTTTTTTTTGTTTTACATCTTAATATCCCCTAGTGGCATTCTGCAGAATTCATTCAGATTAATCTTTCAATTTTTAATTCTCACCTCAGTGGTGTGATCTGTTTTAAAATCAACTCGTTGTTTTCTAACGTTAAACTACTTATTGGAATATAGCATACATACACAAATATGCATAAATCATAAATGTCAACTCAAATAATTTTCACAAACCAAACACACTGTGAAACCACCACCCAGATCAAGAAATTGCCAGCACCCCACAGACCCCCTTCACATCCCTCCTCAGTCACCAGATCCACTGACAAGGCAACCACAATTCTAATTCTAAAAACCTAGATTAGTTTTACTCATCTTGAATTTACTATAAATGCAGTTCTCAATCTCAAATCTTTTGGCTTCCTTTACTCAACATTATGTTTGTGAGAGCCATCATATTGTTGTGTGTAGCATTCGTTTCTCATTGCAGTTTAGTATCCCACGTATTAAGACATTACACTTGATCTATTTATGTACATGTGGGTGGTTTCCTAGTTGAGGCAATCATGAATAAGACTGTATGAACATTCTTGTACATGTCTTTTTGTGTACATATCTCTTCCTTCCTGCTGGGTATATATCTAGGAGTGGAATTATTGCATCATAAATTAGATTAGCTTTCTCTTGATGCCATGAAAAACTGACACAAGCTTAGTGGCTTAAGACAACAGAAATTTAGTAACTTACAGTTCCGTATATCAGAAGTCCAACATGACTCTCACTAGGCTAAGATGAAGGTGTTCGCAAGCTTGTCTTTCTTTTTGGAGGTTCCAGGAAATAATCCATTTCCTTTCCTTTTCCAGCTTCTAGAGGGCACCTGTTTTCTTTGGCTCATGCCTGCCTTCCTCCAGTAACTGGTTTGAATCCTTCTTGCTCCCTCATCCAGTTCTCTCTTATGATTTCTTCTTCCACTTTTAAGGACCCTTGTGATTACACTAGGCACACCCAGATAATACCCCTATTTTAAGATCAGGCAATTTGTAACATTAACTTAATCTACAAATTTAATTCCTCTTTGCCATGTAACCTAATCACAGGTTCTTGAGATTAGAACATGGACATCTTTCAGGAGCCATATTTGGCTACCACATAGGGCATGCAAATGTCCAGTTTTATTTTACTGTGTAGTAAGTCTTTCAAAATGACTATTAATTTACATTCCCATGGCAGTGAAGGGAAGATCTAATTGCTTGATTATCTTTTCCAGCATATTTTTTTCCCATTTTATTCATTTTGGTGGCATTGTACTGGTATTTCACAAGTTTTAACTTGTATTTCCTTAATGGCTAATGACATTGAGCAACTTTTTCAGTGCTAACTGCCTTTTGAAAAGCTTCTTTTCTCAAGTGCTTATTTGCCCATCTTTCTTTTGGGTGTATGTCTTTATTGCTAATCTACAGGAGTTCCTTAGGTATTCTGGATAGCAATACTTTGTCAGGTGTACATACTATAAATGTCTTCTCCCACTCTGTGGCTTGCCTCTTCGCTTTCATAGTGGTGTCTTTTTAAAAAAAAGTTTTTATTGAAGTATAGCTGATTCATAATGTTGTATTAGGTTGTGGTGTACAGCAAATTGATATAACATCTTATAATATATATTCTTTTTCATTTTCTTTTCCATTATGGTTTGTTACAGGATATTGAATATAGTTCCTTGTGCTATACAGTAGGATCTTGTTGTTTATTTGTTTTATATGTAGTTATTTGTAACTGTTAATCCCAAACTCCCAATTTATCCATCTCCCACCCTCTTTCCCCTTTGGTAACCATCATTTGTTTTCTATGTCTCTGAGTCTGCTTCTGTTTTGTAAGTAAGTTCATTTGTGTCATATTTTAGATTCCACATATAAGTGATATCATACTGTATTTGCCTTTTTCTTTCTGACTTTCTTCACTTAGTATGATAATCTCTAGGTCCATCCATGTTGCTGCAAATGGCATTATTTTATTCTTTTTAATGGCTGAGTAGTATTCCATTATATATATACCACATCTTCTTTACCCATTCATCTGTCAGTGGACATTTAGGTTGCTTCCACATCTTGGCTATTTTAAATAGTGCTGCTATGAACACTGGGGTGCATGTATCTTTTCAAATTAGAGTTTCCTCTGGATATATGCCCAGGAGTGGGATTGCTGGATCATATGGTAACTCTATTTTTAGTTTTTTAAGGAACCTCCACACTGTTTTCCATAGGGTCTGCACCAATTTGCACTCCCACCAACTGTGTAGGAGGGTTCCCTTTTCTCCACTCCCTCTTCAGAATTTATTATTTGTGGACTTTTTAATGATAGCCATTCTGACTGGTGAGAGGTGATACCTCGATGTAGTTCTGATTTGCATTTCTCAAATAATTAGTAATGTTGAGTATATTTTTCATGTGCCTGTTGGCCATCTGTATTTCTTCTCTGGAGAAATGACTATTTAGGCCTTCTGTCCATTTTTGAATTGAGTTCTTTGTTTTTGTTATTGAGTTGTATGAGCTATTTGTATATTTTGGAAATTAAGCCCTTGTCAGTCGCATCATTTACAAATATTTTCTCCCATTCTGTAGGTTGTCTTTTCATATTGTTTATGGTTTCCTTTGCTGTGCAAAAGCTGATACGTTTGATTAGGTCCCATTTGTTTATTTTTGCTTTTATTTCTATTGCCTTGGGAGATTTAACTAAAAAAAAATTGCTATGATTTATACTGGAGAATGTTTTGTCTATGTTCTCTTCTAGGAGTTTTATGGTGTCATGTCATATTTAAGCCACTTTGAGTTTATTTTTGTGTATGGTATGAGGGCGTGTTCTAACTTCATTGATTTACATGCAGCTGTCCAGCTTTCCCAACACCACATAGTGGTGTCTTTTGACAAACAGAAGTTCTTAATTCTAACATAGTCCAACTGTCTTTTATTGTTAGTATTCTATGGCCATTCTATTTAAGAAATCTTTGCCTAAAATATTTTTCAATGTTTTCATTTAGAAATTTTACTTTTATATTTTAGATCTTCTGCAACGCATCTAGAATTTTTGAATAATGTGAGGTATAAATCAAAATTCAATTTTCTCATATGAATACTCAATTCATAAAAAATTAATTTATTGAAAGACACTTCATTTCCCACTGCATTTCAGCTTCACTTGTGCCATAAACAATGAGTAAAAAATATATATATATATGATGTGTATCTTTTATTAACTTTTCAATTTGAAATGCAGTGCTTTTCATTATTAAAAGATCTGCTAATCTCTTTTTCAAATATTTAAAAAATTTCCCAAATATTACCCTATATTCCTGTAAATAGTACTTCAAATACTCAAAATATGCTTTTTAATACAGCTGATATCATATAGTTCCATTATTTCAGACTTTTGGGGCATTCATTCCCAGGTTATGTCTGCTGTTCCTCTCATAGTGGCTTGCCTCCCTGTGTAGTTTTAATTTTTGTATGAGATCTTTTCAATGAGTAATGTGTGTGTGTGTGTGTGTGTTGGTGGGGGGGGTATAAGAGTGACACACAACATGAGTTTTGGCTTATCACATAAAAGCTTATTTTTCTCTCATGCAAAGTCTGCAGCTGCCTTTCAAGCAGTGATCCAGCAATCCAGCTGTTTCCATCTAGTGGCTAAACTATCTCAAGATGCAGCTGCCACTGTCACTGGGGAACAAAAAGGAAGAGCAGGAGATCTCAACGCCTTCTCTTCTGTGCTTCTGTCCAGAAGGGACCTGTGTCACTTCCACTTAGAGTCCTTTGCCTAGAAATAGTCTATTGATCCTGACTAACTGCAAGTGGCCTGGAAAATGTGGGGGAGCACATGAATATTTGGTGAGCAGTAAATGTCTCTGCTTTTTTATCACCATATATTATTTTTCTCTCTTCTTCTCAGTTATAGAGCATATTCCAGCCCTCTCATCCCCCAACGGAAACAAGTCAAAGGCCCATCCAGTCATTTCATCCAGTTCAAACCCCATCAGATCCAGACACCATTCCTCTTTGTCTCTTGAGGCCTGTGAACCAAAAAGATAAATATCTTCCCCTTTTCCAACATGGTGGTAGAACACCAGCAGTATAATCTCAGTGAACACATTCTTTCAGAAAGGAAGGAAAAGGAGATGTACACCAGTCATTGTTCCACAGGAGTTCTAAAATAGCACTTTGTAGACGCTCTGAGGGCCCACTTCAATGGGAATGGGGACTTCTTATCATTTACTTTCTTTAGGAATGTTCTATAACATCAGGTCCTGGAAGGCTTGTTCTCCAGTTAGTGGTGCCCACTGACTATCCCTCAACATGCTCTACTATCTACTTTCTTGTATGTTTTGTAATTTTTGTTTGTGAGCTGATCATCAGTAGGGATTTATGAGTGTGCTAGTCAGTCATGTGCACCCCAAGTTATGAAAGTGTCTCTGCCAAGTGCTTTAGGGGATTGATTAGTACAGGACTGTGTTTTTTTTAAAACATCAGTTTCTCAGCTGGAGATTTTTATGTCATGTAAGCAGTGTAAATTTAGACTCCCCTCACCCAAGCACAGGCTTCGGGATTTTATTTCTCATGGGAGATTTCTGACTGCTCTGAGCCATAGAGTATTCAGTTAAAGCCTTCCCAATCTCATTTCCCAACTCTCTTCCCCAGAGGTAACTGGTATTCTGAAGATGGCTTGTATCCTTCCCATTCATGTATCTATACTTTTACCATGTTTAACAATAGTATACAGTATTGATCTAGGGTTTAAATTTTATTCTAATGGCATCATATTGTGGTTACTGTATTCTTGTTCTTTCTAGTAAACATAGTTTCAAGATTTAAACATGCTGATAAATATATATATATATATTTATATTTATATATATGTACAGTTTACTCATTTTAATTGCTATATAGTATTCCACTGTAAACAAAAACTCAACATTTTCCCATTTTTCTATTACTGGGGAAAAATTTAGGTTGTTTCCAATTCTTCACTATTACAATTACTGCTTCATGAATATTCTTTGTATAGTTTTGTGGAAGTGTATTTGGGCTCTATACCTGTTATGGAATTATTGGGCCATAGGATTTGGATATCTTTAATTTTATTAAATATTGATAAACTACTCTTATTAAGTGGTTATGCCAATTTACAGTCATAAGCATTTTGATAGAAAATATGATGTTGGGTTTTCAATATGTAAGTCAAAATTTGGTTTTGTTAGAGCTTTTACGTTTTTCCATATGGTAGATATAAAGTGTTATCTCATTGTGGTTTTAATTTGCAGTTACAAGATTACCATGAGGTTGACCTTTTTTTTTTCCCCAAGATTATTGGCTTTTCAGGTTTCTTCTGTGAATTATCCATTTTTCTACTGAGGTTTAGTCTTTCCTTTATTGATTTATGAGGAAGTTTTACATTTTCTGGATGTAATCCTTTGTCAGCTCTGTGAATTGTAAGTATTTTCTTCCAGCTTGTGGCTTGGAAACCTTCCTTAGAGTCCTAAGAAAATCCTACTTGGTTGAGATTTCTGGAGTCTATTTGCTATAAAATGTATTGTTCATGCTTTTCCACCTTGCTGCAGTGTGTTGTGGACACTATAGGAGTAGGTGACATTTCCATGTTCCTCTGGGACCCATGTAGATACCTCTCTTGAAGCTGAATTGATTTTTCTCACCAACTTGTGTCTCTGGGACTCCTGGCTGCCAGCAGGACCTGAAGTGCGCTGGTCACCCTAGACTCCTAGAGATACTTTATTTAATGCCATCAGAGTGACAGATTGAAAGCTAGAGATCTTAAAAAAAAATCATAATTTGGGCAACAACTCACTAGCAGCTAAGGAAAGATTTCCTACAAGCCTTCCACTGACTAGGAATGGTGCACAACTGAATAGGAAGCTCTTTATCTGACATGGAAAACTTACAAGCTATCAAAACCATTGCACAAGGTTTCTACCACAACTTGTAAGATTTAATTTTGAAAGAGTACCACAGAAGCAGGAGAACAATTTATATTAGAGCTACCCCACATATGAGTTCTCTCTTGGTTGTTATTTAAAGAGCACCAGAGAGCCTCAGCTGTGTACCCCCAGGCAAGAGCTGCCTTCCCTTGAAACCTCATTCCTTCTATATAGACAAAATTAGAAAAAGGGATTTGGCATCCAACATGTTACCATTTTCTCTTACCTTTCCTCTTACCTTTCCTCTTACCTTCTTGGTCCCATGCAATTTCAGTTACCAGGAACACTTCTCTGGTTTAGTTGTGAATCTCAAACTTAGGCCACCAAGTGGAGATTTTCCATGTCTGCAGCACAGCTTCAAGCAGCCTACTAAAATGTAAAGTATTTGTAAATTCTCATTGTTTATCATAGGTTTTCATTTGAATTTTTCAGTCTATTCTACATTATATCTGGATTTATTTTTTAATTTTTAAATTATTTTTTAAATTCTTTGGTGGGGAGTAATTAGGTTTACTTGTTAATTTTATTTTTAGAGGAGGTACTGGGGATTGAACCCAAGACCTTGTGTATGCTAAGCATGTGCTCTACCACTTGAGCTATACCCTCCCCTCCTGGATTTATTTTAATGAACAAATGATGTATTTGAAATTTAATTTTCAAGTAAGTTGGAGCTCTAGGAAGAGATATGCTTATTCTGTGATTCTGAATAGCCTCTAATTCATGTACAAAAACACCCATAGGGCTGTGGTTCCTGGAGCAAAGATTTCTTCTAGCCATGTGTTCTGGTAATCTCCAAACACATACAGGACAGTTTAGTCACATGGTCTATTTGTTGTCCTTTGAACTTGCTATTCTACTTCTTACCTAAAGATCTTTACTCATGTCAAGTCATTTTCCAATCCAGAATACTTATCCTCTTCCTGCTAATCTTTCTGAAAGCTTAAAGACCCTGCTTCTCAGATAAGATTTCCCAAGTCCATGAAGCTCGACCTTAGAGCTTACTGTCTTTTAGTGTTCGGTCCTGTATTGTATACATTTATCACTAACTGGACTGCGTGGTCTTCAGGGTCAGGTCCAAGTCTCAGACCTCTCTCTCTCTCGGACCTCATTAGGACAATCCTTTCTAGTAGAGAGCATTGACAATTTTTGCATTCTGTAAACATTCGTAGACCTAGATGAGATTACCCCATAAAAAGAAGATAAAAGAGGAAGAGAAGTGTCTTAGTCCATGCTGTGGCTGTAACAGAGTACCACAGATTGGGTAGTGTATAAACAGAAGTTTTTTCTCACAGTTCTGGAGGCTGGGATGTCCAAGATCAAGGCACCAGCATGGTTACATCCTGGGTAGGGCCCTCCTCCTGGTTCATCACGGTCACTCTCTTGCTGTGTACTTACATGGTGAAATGGGCAAGGGAGCTCTGTGGAATCTCTTTTATAAAAGCATTAATCCCATTCATGATTAGGTCCTCCCGAGGGTCCCAACTCCTAATACTGCACATTGGGCATTAGGGTTTCAACATATGAAATTTTAGGGGGCAGACACATTCAAACTGTTGCAAGAAGCTAACACTGATTGAGCACTGACTCAATACAGGCACTGTGCAAACAACATCAACACATGGCACACGTCATGCTCAGTCTCTACCACACCTCTGAGTAGGTATCAGTCATATCCACATTCTACAGGTAGGAATACTGAGGCTCCTGGCGGTTAATACCTCCCCAAGATCACACCACTGTGAGACAGCTAGAAGGCTGGTCCCTAAATCCTTGATGATGGATCTAAAGTTCTTAACTATTAAGGACAAAGAGAGATGGGGGCGTGGGTCAGACCAGTGTCACAAGGATTGGGGAATTAGTGAAAGCAGAGACACAAGGTATTTATTAGCTATGGTCAGGGGTGAGAGGCAGTGTTCTTTCTAGTAGTTGCTTTCCACTGGAAAGAATTGTCCTAGTGAGGTCTAAGGGAGACATAGAGGTCTAAGGCACTGATCTGCTCTTAAGAAGTATATATGCAATCCAGTTAGGGATCCATGTGTACAGTAAAGGAATCATCAACATAAGATGGTGTTGCAGGCTCAAATGGGCATCACTGAGCAGCAAGAAAGCCCCAGGCATTGGGAAGAGGGTTAGAAGAAAGGGCACTGAGAACACGAATTCCCGAGAACCGACTTCCTTTTTTCCAGCTGATCCCTCACAGAAACCAAACTCTCACCCAGTCTGTCCGTCTGATGCCACGCCTGGCCACAGCAATCATGCCGGCTCAGCATTCCCACAGATGGATATCGTTTTCCAGAATGGAGTGTGGAAAACGATACTTTTTTCTTCTGCCATGATAACATCCCCACAATTAGGAGGGAAGAGAGCCAGAAACTGATATTTCACAAGGTCATGCTTCATTTTCCCTGGCTTGATGCAGCCCAGGGAGGAGGGCGTGGTTTCTAAGAAGCCAGTGGGAACTCTGGGGGCTGAGTATCTGGTGAGGGTCTGTTCCCTCAGAGTTTGCTGCGTCTTTTGCAGCATCTCCTTAAGTGGAAGAACATAAAATTGTGCAGAGAAATGTTTTAACATGCAGCCAGTCAGTGAGGATTTGTCAGATCGACGAAGGCCAATTCTGAGTGTTCCCTGCTGGGTTTCCCAACACCCCGGGACGCTCACTGAGCTATCTATTAAGAATATTTTCCCAAGTCATTTGTGTTAGATTATAGGCTATAAACTCCTTATTGTTGCTCGTCTGCCGTAAATATAAAGCAATCATTTTTAATGCAAACAGCTGTTGGGCTGGCCTCTCCAAGATGCTTTGCCCAGGGACTCACGTTCTGCTGTTTTCTCCTTCATCGAGTGCGTTTCTGATTGTTTTTCTGCTCTGCTGCATACCACACATGTGGTGGGGGGTGGGTGTATGAATTTTCCTTCCACAGCTTTGTTTAGACCCAGGGTTTCTAAAAATATCCAAAAGGAATTGAAGGTGCAGAGGAGCAATTTAAGTTGTATGAAATCTGATGACTCAAGCCTGTATCACAGCCTCTAATTTCTTACAATGACCTTGGAAACACCAACCCATTTTTTTTTTTTTCTTAACCTGCAGCAGTAAGATTTGGGATTTTGGATTATATGTATTGCTTCAAAAATTCTTTATGGAGGGTCTGCCATGGCTAGATGTTGAGGCTACAAAGGTAAGCCAAAATTGACACGGTGTCTGCTCCCTGCCTGTTTTTTATGCCCTCCAGCTTTACTGGGGTATAGAAAACAAAATTGGAAGATATTTAAAATCTAAAATGTGATGATATGATATACATAAACATTGTGAAAGGACTTTCCCCATTGAGTTAATTAACACAGTCATCACCTCACGTATTTATCCCCCACCTTTCTTGGAGCCGGTGAGAACATTCAAGTTCTACTCTCTTAGTAAATTTCAATTATACGACACTGTGTTATCATCTACAGTCACCATGTTATACATTAGATCTTCAGATTCTTATCCATCTTATATGTAAAAGTTTGTACCCTTTTATCAACTCTATTTCCTCCACTAGCACCTGGGAACCACTTTTCTACTTTCTGTGTCTATGAGTTCAATCTTCTGCCTCTTAAAGTCTAGTAGGGGAGACAGATTGATCAAATTATTGCATAAACTGAAATAGGAGGTATGAAGGAAATTTAAGGAATAACATAATGTTTAATCTAGTGAATCATGCGATTTCCCTAAGAAAGCAGCATTTGAGCTGAGGGTAAAGTGGAGTTGACTCTACAAAGGAAGAGGAGGAAGGAGGATGAGGTTTCCAGGAAGATATAAAGGCACATTCAAAGGCTAAGAGGTGTTAATGAGCATTACAAGAACCAAGTTAAGGCCTGGGCACCAGATGCAGAGAGAGAGAGAGACAGAAACAGCATAATGGGGCTGAGAGGCGGGGAGGGGGATCCAAATCCAGCAGGGCTGTGGAGGCCATATGAAGAAGAGCTTGGGCTCCATCCTGAGACCAACTGGAGGCATAGTCATTAAGACCTCAGGAAGAAACTGCTGGTTTCCTTGACCACAGTTAAATGAAATGTTGGGGATAATTTACAGAAGGAATTCTTTCAACGAGTGTGGGTGGGGTTAAGGGAACCAAGGAAGGATGCTGAGGTACCCAAGCAAAGTGACATCGAGAAGCCATGATCACTTCTAGGCCTGAAGAAGCAATGGGGAGGAAACTGAGAGCTGGAGCTGGGAAAGAGAGCCACCCTGTAGGAGCTATGGTCACGGAAAGTCACAGACAACAATGGAACTGTATTCCAGTGGGAATAAATTCTTCAAACTCTCCTGCCTTTTGCCCTTCAGTCTCTTGCTGGATTCTTCATTGGCTGAACCCAAACAGAAGACAGAGGCCAAAGGAATCCATTGAGATGAGCACCCCCATCCCCAACCAGGTATAAAAAAGGGCATAGAAGGGAAAAATGGAGAAAAATCAGCACTGAAGGCTTTTAGCCTGTGAGTGACATGATCAGATTTGTGTTACAAAATAGATCATTCTGATTGCTCTGCAGAAGGCCAAAAGGGCAAAGATTAAGAACAGGAGGCCCTGTAAAGAGGCATCTATAGTAATTAAGAGAGCAGTAATAACAGTGGCCTAAGCCAGAGTGTGACCCAGTGGACAAATCTAGAGATTTCTAACATGGTAGAGCTTGGCCAAGACTATAAGGAACTCCAGGGCATTTCAACCACACCCACCCAGATCTGTGAGATAACTGAGGCTCAGAAAGTAGAAGGACCCTGGGCCAGAGGCAGCAATTTCCCCCACCCTCTCCAGCACACTGCCTCTGTCAACGTGCTCTGCCTGGATCAGACCCTGATCCTTCACTTTCATTCTCCAGGACAAATTCCTTCTTTCCTGAAGGCCCCTAAGGGTCACTGTGGCAACACCCACTCCCAGAACCTTGACTTTAACTTCCTGACTGTGATGTCTTGACTCCATGTCCTTCTTGCTTGGGAAACCTGAACATTAGCAGCACTGTAGAGCTGTAGAGCTGAGCTCACCGTGATGGCTAGATCAGAATAAACAAGGGGTGCTGGAGAAACAAGGCATGGCCTCTTTTTGCCTTTATTTCTAATAGTGAACAATTATTGAATGCTTATTCTCTGCTGGGTAATATTTAAATCCCTCAACCAATGGGGAGGTTATAGCTCAGTGGTAGAGTGTGTGCCTAGCACGCATGAGGTCCTGGCTTCAATCCCCGGTACCTCCATTAAAATAAACAAATAAACATAATTAACTCTGCCCCAAAACAGAAAAATTAAAAATAAATAAATAAACATAGTTCCCTTCCCTCAAAACAAAAAGTTAAAAAAATTTTGTTAATTAAAAAAAGTAAGTCCCATAACCATACATGGAGATAGATATTATCATTCTTTTATGAGCCAACTGAGGATCACACAGATTAAACAACTTGCCCAAGATCCACAGCTGGTCCAGGCTCAAACCCAGGTGCCCTGCCTCTAAGCGTCTATGGTCTTAGCCACTGCTCCACACTGCCTCTCACCTACTTGGCACAGAGCTATGCCAGGCTCCCTTGTTTGCAGTATTGGGGCTGGGAGAGAGAATTCAAGGGCTCAAAGAGCAGTGAACAGTAAAAGACGGCAACCGTCAGTCCCTGTCCTCCCTGTGTGCACGCTACTCTTCACATCAAGAGGAGACACCGAATTCCCCTCGCCGTGAATCTGGGCTAGCCTCGGTGCATTTGTTTTAACCAACTGAAATCTGGAGTTTCTGCGTATCACAAAAAGCTCTGCAGTTTTCTCTTCAGAGGCTCCCTCTCAGGAGCCAGCTGCCATGCTTTAAGAAGTCCAAGCCACATGGAGAGGCCAGGTGTAGGCTCAGTCTCCGCTGAGCTCTAAGCAGAGAGTCAACAATAAGTGCAACCCTAGGGAGTGAACTGTCCTGGACAACCAGGCCAGTTGGGCCTTCAGATGACTGTAGCCCTGGCCACCATCTGACTATAATCACGTGTGAGAAGTCCAAGTAAGAACCACTGGATGAGCCCAGCCAACACAAGGACTGTGAGAGATACTCATAAATTACTCAAAGCCACTTAAATTTAGGGGTGGTTTGTTATGTGTTCATGGATAGTCAGAACAAAGGGTAAGGTCTCTGACCTCATGGAAACAATATTTAGACAAATGCAACATAAGCATACCACACACATTCCCTCTCCCACACAGCTGTTCACGGGGAGTCCCTTTCCTGGAAGCTGTCCCTCCTCTGTGAAGATCTGGACCCACGAGTTCTTGAGCCCAGCCTCCTTCTTAGTCTTCAGGAGTTGGCCTGCCTGCGAGAGCCTCAGTGTACAAGTGGCAGGCCCAGCCAGGGAAGATGGACCACATGCACTGGACCACAGCTCCCTGCCTTCCATTCCCTCCCACCTTCTGGCCATGCAGGTTCTCCAGGATGGAGTGAGGGTGTGGAACAGACTCTGGGAGCTGCAGGACTCAGACGAGAAGGAGGCAAACCAGGGGTGCAGCAGAGGACCATGGGGGCCTTGCAGGAAAGTTCTCATCCTAGAGAGGAAAAAAAAATCCGTAGGTTATCCTAGCCCAGGAGTAGATTGAAGTCTGGGTCTAACACGGTTTCTCCACCTCAGCACTACTGACATTTTGGACTGGATAATTCTTTGTTGTGGGCTGTTCTATACATTGCAGAATGTTTAGCAGCATCTCTGGCCTCTACTCGCTAGATGCCAGTAGCACTCACCCCCAAGGCTGTGACAACCAAAAACGTCTCTAGACATTGCCAAATGTTCTGGGGTGGGGAGAAATGGCAAAACTGCCCCTGGTTGAAAATGACTACCCCTCCTTCCTTCTCTGCTCTGAAGACTTTTCCTCTCAGATCTGAGAAAAGCCTGTGATTTCTTGCGACAGCAGTCCTTCACCTGTCCAGGTGCATGACCTCATCTGTCTCCACCAGGCTCCCCTCTCCCCAGTGCTCCCCTGGCCAGATGGTACTCAAGCTCTCTGCAGGGCATTTCATTGACATGATGTAGCCCTGCAGGCTGAGTCCATTCCATACCCCTGGCTGAGGAAGATACAGGCCAGATTAAAGGGGAACCCCTGGCAGCTGTTAGAGCACAATCAATAGGGGCCACTGAAATGTCACCCAAATAAAACTACAACAGGGAGCCAGTTAACTCAGGTTTCCACACGTGACTGCTGACAAAGCTGGTGAGACATAAGTTTGTTTGGTTGCAATTAAACACTGGGTACTCCTGCCAGCCTATGTCTGTTAATATTTTTGTGGCAAGTACATGCAATTTACACAGTGTATACAAGGCCTCACCACTAACTTTGACACTGGCCCTCTGAGAGTTCCCTGTAACAAGCCAGCCTGTTGAAATTCTGAAATTGAAAAATTCCCGATGCTGCATGTGCTCTTTCCTGGAGATGATTTATTAGAATGTCTTCATTTAAACAGTTTAATATGCCTCTAAAAAAACTGCCTAGTTCAGAAAATCTCATGCAATATGTGCATAAAATATAAATCTTTATTTTCAACATAAAAAAGCATTTGATTTTATTATTTTCTCCATTCTTACTAAAGATTGAACAGACATGTAGAAAATAATCATGCAAAAAGGCTCCAATTATTCACCTGACATGTCCATGTCTCAGTCTGACCTGGGTGTCGATCAGAGGTGAAGGGGCAGAAACTCAGAGAAACTGCACTGGAAACCTTTTCTTTCCACTCCCATTTATTTCCATGTAAAATAAGATTAGTTGAATCCTCAAAGTTACTTTAATATGAAAATAAAGTAAAAACAAAACAAGAAACTGTCTGAAATATAAGTCAGGAGATGGAGAGGTGCAGAATCATCCTCTATTTGACCTTGGGGTTTCGAGAAAGACTGGATGCTAATTGCATGTGTAAAAGCCTCAGATCTTTTCCAGCGCCACTCTTTAGATCCAATTCCTTCTGCTCCAATGAAGACTTCCTTGATTCGCTGGGCAACTACGCTCTTCTGCACCCCAAGCAGGAAAGTACTCACCAGTTTGTCGATGCTGGAGAAGACTTCCCGCTGCATGTTTCCTATGTGCAGTCTCAAGACCACAAGTGTGTTACTCCTGGTCCTGCAAGAAGCAGAGGCCAAAATGGGATCAGACATGCAAAAATCCTCTGGGAAAATGCCTTTTGAAGAACAAAGGAGGAATCTTAGGAGGCAAGGAGAGCTGTCAGATCACAATGCTGTCCTGACTCTGGGGAGGAGAGAGGGAAGGGAGGGAGCTGGGTCGGCGGAATCTCAGACTGAAGTACAGAGCTAGGGAAGTTTCAGGCAGGCTGATGGGAGTCCTGGAGCCAGTATCTTGCAGGAATGGTCCTGCTTTAGAATCCCTCTTGTGCTCAGTCATTGTCTGAAATCAGCCCAAAGGAGGCAGAGCTTCAGAGTAGCCGGCACAGTGGATTAGGAGTACAGTATCTGGGGTTGTCTATCAATTACGGTCCCCGTGGCACAGCAGGAGTTCTGAGCAGTGCATTTTCAAGGCCACCACAGTTGTGGAAGCCTCAGTGCGGCAGAAGTCAATGGATAAACAGGAGAGATGAGGAAGGAAGAGGGGTACCAGCAGGTAAGGGAGGCCAAAGGCCAATTTGACCCACTTCTGTCCAGGGACCAGCTTACACCTCAAATGAGCACTAGGGCTATTTCCAGGCTTCTGACTCTCGAGTCCCAGGCCAGCATCAAGTCTCATCAGGTCAGCTAGTGCATGCCAGCCTGGGAAGCAAGCACCACTGACCACATTTTACCTAAAATAAAATGTAATTCAGGTTCCAGACAATCACTTTTCAACTGGAGTTTGGGGATGGAGACATGACAACACAGGGGGATTGTCAACAAGAAAGTATTTCCACTCTTATGATGGTATAGCCATTAGCAGAGATGATCCAAGAGTAGGGTAATATATCTACCTTAACACAATTGATACTGCTATGTGGGTAAGAAAATGCAATTAATTATTTTTTCAGAAATATTGACTGAGAGTCTTATGCATTGTCAAGAACTGTCCCAGAGGCTAGGACGATAGGTAAGACATATTTGGAGCTGTTCAAGAATGAAGAACTAAGAATATGCAGGGATAAGTCCTAGGGAGATGGGTTTAGATTTGAAATAATAAAGAATATCTTATTCCCTTTCAATAATTCTGTTATATATATCACCTTCTACTGTGCTTCCCAGTCCTTTGCTCTCACGTGGCCGTTGTGCCATGAATCACACTTTATTCTGATTAATTATTTATGGATTTATTTCTCCCTAAGAGTTGGCAAAATCCCCAAAGACTGGGAACGTATGTGTTAGTTCGCTAATTAAATAAACAACTCATCGCTCATATATTTATTCAACAAAGGTTCCTGAGTGCTTTGTCTGTGCCTGCTGTTGGTATCTGGGGAGGCCAAGATGAGTAAGACACAATCCCTGTCCTCCAGGACCTCAAAGAAAATTAGGGGGAAAGATGAGGAGATACCAGTATAGCCCCGAGCGGTGTGTGCTACAGTCAAGGTAATTACTGAGAAGAGCGGGAGCACCTACCTCTGCTGAGGGGGTGGCAGTGAGGGAATTCACCACGGAGCCGATGAGTCTTGAGCTGCGTTATGAAGGACAAGTAGAAGTCGTCCAGGGTCTTATCCCGGCTTCTAGCACACAAGTCCGCAGTCTGATCCTGCAAAATGAATAAGCAGAAAGTAACTGAGGGCATTTTTTCCCGATCGGCATCTACTGCCCTTCATCCTGGTAACAGCATCTCACTCCTCACTCCAGAAATGGGCCCGTGACCCAGGCCTTGGCAATTAGCTAATCAACAGGTTCTGGCTAGTGAGTGGTTCAGGAGTGTGGACATGGTTGAACTTGGGCCATTGAGATTCATCTCAGGACTTGGTTGAGCAGCAGGAGGACAGAATCTCTCTGTCTGATGACCTGGAGTTGTGAGGGTGTCAGCCTGGGGAATCTGGGGGCATCTGGTTGAGAGAAATCTGCCTGAAGTTACATAGAGAAAGAAGGACTGAGAGGTGGAGAGAAAGAAATTGGGTCCTGATGACATTGTTTTAGTTCCTAGATCCAGAAATACAGTAAGTGGGTCTAGTCCTTATCTGTTCTTTGGGTGATCATTACCTTTTCTGGAGTGGTAAAATGGGGTTTAAACCAGCCTGAGTCACCTTTTCTATTACTTACAACCAAACGTGCCTTGACTAATAGTGATAAATAGCTATCTATAGTATAAATTGCTTCACAAAGTACTGAGTTCCCCATTTCCAAAATGGTTCATGGAAAAATCAAGACAAATCTATCAGAAGAGGAAATGCTATATTATTGGGGAACCCTAAGTCCTTTTCAGCCTTGCTGATTGAGGCTAGAATTTTGCATCTGTTAACCTGAAGCAGAGAGTTAATTTGACAGAAAGAAAGGCAGGAGTGGACACAGAGAATCTACACCATAATGTCAACCAGACTGCCTAGCAGACTTTCCATAAAGGCTTGATATTGTTTAGGCTAAAGTATCATTTTAGAATTACTATTTACTTTCTGCATTTTTGGTCAGTGACAAGATGGACCCAAATCAGAGAGAACGGACACACTAAAAAATTCATTAAAAAGAATTAACAACAACAACAAAAAACCAAAACCAAAAACAAAACAAAATAACAACAACAAAAGAATTAACAGTGTTCAGGTTGGTGGAGAGGAAGTGATGTGACCACGGAGACATGGCCGCTGAGAAAGATATTTTTCTTTTCCTTTTTTCTGCTTGCATGCACCATCTAAGGGAGGAATTATTGTCAAAGTCCCAAGTCCTCCCAACTTCTCGACAAACATAAACGTCCTCACCACAGTGCCAAGCTTGGCAGGGACCTGAAGAGAAAGTGTCTGCTGCTCCCACTCCCCAGGGTTTAAGTCAGGAGGCCAAGGAATCTGTGCAATGTGTCTGGGGCAGATGTCGAATAGGGCAAAGCCTAGAACCAGAGGAGATGCATTTTATGAAACAGAAACACAAATAAATAGCTGACACCAGAAGACAGACCGTCTCCTGACTGTTTAGAAACCACTGGACTCTGGTTCTATTCATAAAGATGACATGTTCCACAGATCAGTTTTCCCTGTTACTAATCGAGGCCAAAGCACCAATATACTCCAGGCGCGTGCGGGAAGGGGCTGAGATGTGGGTTCAGGGCTCCGACATCTTTAATGACTCACTCTGGCTCTGGGTCAGGACACATGCAGAGTGTTTCCGTATTTGTCTGCTCTCAGTAACTAGGGGAGACATAGATGCATAGACTTGCCCTAGATTTCTAGCTCTTTTCACCTTCCTGTCAGTTTCATCTTTCTTCTTTCTTGCCTGTCTGCCTCCATCACCTGCTTTTCATTCCCTCTTAGCAGAAAGAACACTTTCAACTAGTCAAGAGGCATGGTTTCTGGTTCAGACCTTGTTAATAACTGGCTATTCAATATTAGGCATCTTATTTACTCTCTCTGGACCCCAGGTTCTTCATCTGCAAAATGGACTTAGGTAAGTGTTCACTCAATTCGTTAATTGAAAAATTCTAGTTGTGGCCAATACTTTGGTACCATCCTGCTATTTAGAAAGGTTGGGAACAAAAATTATCATTCTCAGGCTTCCTTGAAGCTAGGGTTCTACATTTGAATTACATTCTACCAATTCGATGTACTCCTGTGATATAGGAAAGACATATTCATTTCTTGTGCCATTCTGATGGATACGCTCTAAACGACCCCTCAAAGCCTAGTTCAACTCTGTGGGGTTTTATATTTTCTTTCCTGGCTATACCTTCTCTTAGGCAAAGAGCTTATTTCAACATCGTGGGTCCAGTTCATTTCTTCTCTTCTGAGTTGCGATAAAGCCCAAGAAATAGACCCTTGACAAGTCAGGGAAGGGTAAATGCTGGCTAGAATCGTCTTGCTCTGTCTGAAGTTTCCATCCTCTTTTACAGCTTATTTCTGGTTCAGCAGAACACAGTTCATCTTCCTGGGGTCTTGCAGCAATTCCAGAAAGAGAGATACTTGCTAAAAAGTTGGAATGGTAACCATGATGCCCTGTGGATCCTCTGGCAGCCATTATGAGGCTGGATTGTGCTGGGCACGCAGAAACGGTCCCCCTTTAACATCCCCTGTTGTTAATTTTACAGGAATGATTATATTTTTCATAACATTCCAGAAGCATCTTAAGTGCTGCTCCAGTTAAAGAAGACAGCTCTGGGAGGACAGAGACCTAGCTCTGGCTCCCCAATGACGTGGTAAGCAACCTTGGTAAGGACAAATAACCACTCTGTCTTTTAGATTCTCTGGGTCTAAAATCAACGAAGCACCATTTTCCCTGGCTGCCAGTACCTAAGACAAATAGCAGGCTCTGTAGTGCAGTAAGTTTTAAAATTGAGCTTGAGAAAAAAAAGTGGGTGTCCGATACTACCAAGGTCAATCCTGACCTTGACTCCATGAAGGTTAAACACTGGAAGTCTGATTCACCAAGACAAGGGCTAAAGGGAACCTCTGGGTAGTTGGTCCTTTGGCAAAATCGTGATGTGGTTAAAACTCGTCTTTTTCCTCCTTCCAAATGAGAGAAAAAAAAATCAGTTTTCCAAACTTCAGCACCAGAAGCCTTTCCCCACTTCCCTCTGCCCTCTAGATCTGTGCAGAGTTTCAGCTCTGCTCCCCTTCTCAGGGCAGGGGAAAGAAGTAAGCTCGTGTCTCCTGGGGCTGTGGTTTGAACCCAGGCGGCTGAGCAGCCCTGGGTAGCTTAAGGAGCACAGAGTCAGGGCCCCACAGCTAGAAACCCCACTCAGTCAGTCTTGGATGGCGCCCAGGTGTGCCAACTATTCCAAAGCTCCCACGGGTGAAGAACCACCAGGGTGTTGTTACCTAAAAGCACCTCTTCAGAGAGAAGAGGTTCCAGGGATGAACTAATCTTGCCTCACGTCTATTCAAAATTTCCATAAAGCAGGCTATTGCCACTCACTTTTACTTGCAAACTTCAAGGTAGCTAAACGGGAATTGGGCTCGTGCCATAAATAAGCTCGTAGAATCTTGTATTCATGCCAGGGTTAGTTTAATACAGAGCTTCTGTCTAGGGGTTGGTGCCCTGTTCTGGGAATTCTGCGCCCATTCTGCCTCCTGGCTTCGTTGTGTTCAAGGATCCCTCCCTCGAATGCCCTCAAGGACCTGGCTTTCGTCCTCCGTCGGGTGTCCTGCTCCTCATCTAACACGCTAGTACTAACCTGATAGCATCAAACAATGACAAGCACAGGGGCTGTGAGTCAGATCTTGTTCAAGTCTTGACACCACCACTCTATAGCTCAGGCGACCTTGAAAAAGATACTCTGAGTCTTGGTTTCTTCATCTGCAGTGTAGGGAGAATATCACTTATTCTATCAGTTTAGGGTTTGACACGCAGTGAACACTCAACAATTGTGAGGTCCCTTTCGCCCAAATTTCATTGTTTACCTATATTTCTTTCTACCTCTATTGTTTATGTGACCAGTAACCCCAAGGATTTTTAAAGGTAGGAATTGGGGTATCTACAGGAAGGTGTTTTAGGGATATAGTAAGACCTTCGTGTTACAGTTGAAATTATAGCCTACTGGTCCCCACTAACTGCCTTAGTTCCCACCATAAGGGATCCTACCAAGGCGCCGAGGACAGTGACATGATGGGGGAAACTAACCAATGTAGTGAGAGGAGTGATCTGAAAAAAGCCCTCTGACAGTCACATGTGGGAGGCTGAAAAATAAGCCCAGAGAAGACCTGGAAAGGGCAAACTACCAGATGTCCAACTAGGAAGCAGAAATCCTGCCTAGAGTCTGTTTCCAACCACAGAATCTGAATTTTGGGAAGAAAGCATTAAAAACAATAAATTACTCCAAATGGCAAATTTAGGATTCAACTGCCTCAAACTGTAACAACTTAGGCACTTGTAGAAGAGAAATATTCCAGATGGCAACGTGGAAGGATGAATTATAGAGGAGGAAGCGGCTAATATCCTGTGCAAGACTTTGAAGCAAAGCAAAGAGGGAGCCTTCCTTAAAGGAGCCGACCAGAAGAGGCTGGTGTTTCTAAGACACAGAAACAGGGTGCCATTTCTATACGGTCAGCTGGCCACTGGCCAGCCCTGGGTGCTCAGGGCTCAAGTCTGATTTCAAATTGCCTTCTATCTTCCAAGAGATTATGGAGCAAATGGCTCTGGTGGATGCCCTCAGGAGGGCATCTGGAGTGACTGCTTAATTCAGGGTTCCGTGGGCCGAGGTAGCGTGTCAAACTGTTCCTGGTCCCCTTTCGTCTTCTCTCTCTTATTATAAGAGGTCACTTCAGCCCTGGAACCAAGGGGATTGAATCTGAACAGGTGAACTGAAGGAACCTGGCTGCATTCTGGTCAAAGGGGCCTTAGTTCTGGCTTCTCCAAATGTTGCCCTTAGATGCACCATGTGATCTGACTACATGACACCTCCATGTCACCTCGGAGATTACTGGAAATGCAGCACCCCAAATCTACCAAATCAGAACTTGCATTTTAACATGGTCCACAGGTGTTTTGTATGCATGCTAAGATTCGAGAAGCAATGGTCTAGAAGATTTTATAGGTGAAAAGAGGTATGTAGTCCCACAAAGATCCCCGTATTCATCAGAAAGGACAGTTCCCATTGAGGTTAGTTAATATTTTCAACAATACTGCACCTCAGTGAGTCTACAAGCTCCTGATAGTACTGCCAAGGCCTTGACCTCAATACTACTAATAAAAGCCTTTTCCATCTGATGTTAAGTCCTTAAACGAAGGGCCGTCCAGTGCTCAGTCTCAGCCTCCGTTACTCCGTTCTGTTGTTTCTCCCCCTTTTCTCATGGGACAACTCATCCCAACTGGAGGAAAGTCATGGCATGAAGGAAAGTTGGATAAAATCCTATTTTGGTTTCTCAACACATTAAAAAAAAATTCAGATTCCTTCCTGTGGTCTTACAAGGCCCGTCATGGCCTGGCACTTGAATGTATCTTAGAGCCTATTTCTTGCCTCTCTGCTCTAACCACTCTGGCTTTCTTTCTTTCCGGATCCACACACCAAGTTCATTCCCAGCTCTGAGCATTTCCAGCCATTGCTTTCTCCATGGGAATGCTCTTTCCTTCCTCATATCTTATTGCTGACTCCTCATCATTCAGGTCCCACCGCGAATACTCTTTTGCTAGAAGGACCAACCCTGCCACTCTCTCTGAAATCCCACCCACCTCATCCATCTCCATCACATTATCCTGTGTGATCTTCCTCACTGTACTTCACATTACCTGGTGTTCTCTTATTTATATTTACTAATGTTTTTCTCCTCCCCTATAACATGTAATAAAGCTTTAGAAGAGCAGGGAACAAGTTCCTCTTACTGACTGGTATATCCTACGTGCCTAGAACAGTGCCTGACAGAGTATTTACTCAATGAATGTTTACTGAATTTGAGTGAATGACAGTGCTAGTGTGAAATCATTGATTTTTTGATTATCAGTGCATTCCTGATTTCCTTCCTCTAAACACTCCACTCATGCCCACAGACAACTCCAAAGGGCTCAGGTGGCAGAGCCTGAGTTAAGGATGTTTTAGGTCTTGTCTATAGCACTGAGACAGGTCATGTTTTGGTCACTTCAGAGCTATGTGGTATTTCAATCAATATAGTTCTACAAACACTTACAGACTGCCTGCCCATGTACAAGGCCCTGTGAAATAGAACAGGGAATATTATAAGATCTTGACCTCAAGGGCCTCTCTTCAATCAGGCAGACAGGTAGACAAGCTAATCAATTTTGTGCAATATGAAAAG
This sequence comes from Camelus bactrianus, assembly GCF_048773025.1. NCBI lineage: Eukaryota > Metazoa > Chordata > Mammalia > Artiodactyla > Camelidae > Camelus > Camelus bactrianus. The sequence goes on along the minus strand of NC_133560.1, from coordinate 13,089,882 downwards.
TGCCACAGCCCCAGTAAGTTCAAATTATTGATGTGCAAAGGAAGAGTTTAACTCCAAATGGGGGAAGAGTAGTGATAATTTCCCAAAAGAAATGATGTCTGATTTGGGTTTTAACGCACAACTAGGAGCTTGCTGGAGGCACATAAAGGCAAAATGCATTCCAGGGAGACAAAATGGCCCGTACAAAGGTACAGAAACAAGAAAGCGGGTCGAGGGGACTGCAAATAGTTTGGCGATGCCAGAATGCAAAGTGCGCAGTTCGGGCAGGCAGAAGCAAACAGGCTGGGAAAGGAGTCAGGAGCTGGTGATAACACATCTCCTTGAGGTGCTGGGCCTACTTCATGTTTGAGGTCAGATGCAAATATCTCAAATTCATTTTAGTCCAAAAGAGCCAGCAGTGGATTTAGCTGAGTGCATGTTGCAACCCCTAGTCCTCCTCTGTGCTCCCCTTGGGCACCATGAGCACCATAGCCAGCAATCTCAAAAGCCCCCACATGCTGGACCCATTAGGCCCTGCCTGCTCCACTGTCTGAGTCACTTCCCCCTCTGCCAACCATAGGAGAACCCAGAGGAACTCTCCACTAAATGAATTTGAGATGACTCACTCCAAACCAGGGACTTGAAACTTGAAAACCTCAGCAGCAATGCCTTGGCAATAAGACTCTTGGTTCAGATTGTCCACTTGTTGTCTGGGGAGCCACTGGAAGTGAGGGGATAGGGCAGGAGTATCTGGGGGAGGGCGTTTGAAGCAGAAATGCTGGGTTTTCCCAGAGCGTTGGAAAGACAACAGCACCCAATGCATGTCATTGCTTGTTTGAGATCCAACTAGTTGCCAAGAGTTAAAAAAATGACACTCAAACATATTTTGGGTGGTATACCTAGTTTTGTTGACAATATTTGATGCAATTTTTAAAAATAAGGAGACTTCACATTAAATCATATATTTCTGAATCCTTTCAACAATTTGAAAGGCCTGCAATAAACCACTGCAAGTGAAGAGTGGGTGCCCTTTCTACGGGCTGTATGCTCCTCATGTTTCCATGGCCTCACTCTAACATTTACATTCTGGTGCCCCAACACTTACACGCAGAATGCTTCATTGGTTTACTGTACCTTTTTGACTCCTCTGGACACTTGATTTTATAACCTCTATTCGGAAGCCATCACCGAGTGGGCAAACTCTGATGACATTTTCAGTAACAGAGGAATAGACCTCAAAATATAACCTCTGGAAAATTTCACCTGCTCAAAGCTTAGGTGTAAAAGAAATAATAATACAATAAAAGGGCATGAAGATGACCAGTCTTCACCTCCCACTTCTTCTCTCCTGCCAGACTCATGGTATTCACATTCGAGGCCAGGGTTATTTTTTTAATTCTCTTATCTTATTGTTTCTCATCATAATTAAATCATGGTTTATACTTAAATGGGTAAGGAGTGGAATGGCACTGTTGGTCTAGGTTTTATGAGTCTGGTATCCTCGCCCAGGAAACCAGACACCCAGGACAAAGCATGTTTTGCTCTTTCTTCCATCTATTTATGTTTTGTGGCTCTCCTTCCTTCCATCTGTGTTCGTCTGCCTGCTCTTCCAAGAAGCATTCCATGATGTCCCCAGGCTGGAAATACTAGCCTTCTCTTCTCTATTCAAAATTAGTACTTATTCATTTTTTGTTATGCAACCTCTTGAGTTTTTGTTTCCTTCACGGGGAAAATAATATCTACTTCATAAGATCATTATGTATGTTATGTCTGGACATGGTGAAAATGACCATTGCACACACACATATCACTTGCTATATGCCAGGAATCCACCCAAGGGCTTTGTATGTGTTAACTTATTTGATCTTCGCTACATCACTATAGAGTAGTATTCATGTTATGAAACCCATTTTACAGATGAAGAAGCTGAGGTACAAATAGGTTAAGTAATTTGCTCAAGGTCACCCAGCTAGTAAGTGTTGGAGACAAGCTTCAAACCTCAGAAGCTAGACCCAGGATCTATGCCCCTAACCATGAGGTAATACTGCCTCTCTTCCAAAGTTAGGTCTACAGTGCACAGTAGCGTCCTTTATGTTTGAGATTGCAAATTGCCCTCCATGATCTATTCCTACCAGTGCTATTTTGTATGTTTGGTCACATGCAGCCAGATTGAATCCCACCTGTTTTCAAAGCATGATTTGACTAGCTGAAAAGAATTATGGAGGGAGAAGTCCCAAATAGCATAAATAAAGCTTGAGAGGTGGGATCCTCTGTCCTTCCTTTTCCTCCTTTATTTTGGCAGGAGAGTCTTCAGATAGAGAACTCTTTTGAAAAATAGTTTACCGGCAGACCCCTCCTGAAAGCTCTTTTCATTCTAGAAGAACCAAACATCCAGCATAGATGCGAAACACTCCTGAGACCAAGCAAAGGCTTGGACCTATCAGAATGCAACTGGCATTGGTTTTATTCTCATCATTTTTGGATATGGATCTATTTCCAGTTCTAGCACTAACTTACCCGTACAATTTGATACAGACTTGTATTTGTCCTTGGTTTTTCTATCTGTAAAATGAAGGATTGGAAAATGAGCATATATGCCTTCGAAGGCCATATCCAACTGATTAGTTGTTTTTGTCTGGAGTGCGGCAAGCCATATGCAGGGTTAGACCAGCACTGTTGGCTGCTGGAGAGAGCGTATGTCAGCGTGTTGGCCAAGAATTTGTCTCCCTGGGTTACATGATTCTCTAGGCTCCTACACAATTTTATGTTCATGGGAAAATAGCTACAAGAAGAAAAGCAAGAGGTATGAATAAGACATTTTAAAAGGATTATGAAGAAACAAAGTATGACTGTTGAATCACTATACTGGAGGTAGCAAAGAACAGGATTAATACTGCAGAATCCAAATCGGTAACGTGGTAGACAAAAGTAAAATTAAAGCAGAGAAAAAGAACAAAGTAAGACGTGGGGCAGGAAGGGCAACATGAGGGATCTTTGTGGAATGGAACTGTTTTGTGTTTTGACTGTGATGGTGGAAAACAGACCAACACATGTAATAAAGCTACAGAAAATTAAGAACATACACACACTTACACACACATACATGCACAAATGAGCACAAGTAAAACTGGGGAAATCTGAATAAGATTGGTGCGTTGTATAAATATCAATATCCTGTCTATGACGCTATGCTATATTTTCACAAGATACGACCATGGGAGAAAACGGAATAAAAAGTACATGTATTATTTCTTACAACTGCATGTGAGCCTACAATAACCTCAAAATAAAAAGTTAATTCAGAAAAGAAAGATCAAAGCTATAAACACACAAAAGGAGAATTAGAGATAAGAGAATAGACATCCAATATTTAGATAAATAGTGTTATAAAATGGAACTAGAAGCAATGATCAAAGGCAAAAGCAGATTAAACTGTTTCTATGCTCGAAAAAAAAGCCAATTTTCACAGATTTAAAAGACTCACAATAAAAGAAAAGAAATTGATTCTTCAACACATGTGCCAAACTTTCTATATTACAATAATTGCAGCCAAAAATGAAAGCCAGATGAAGTTGTTAGGAACCCAGAGCTTGTAAACAGCCCTGGGGACAACAGTGGAGACTCAAAGCCAGTGGCAGTGATGAGCCCCTCTCCCCATGACTCGTTTTAGGGATTCCGTTCCCCCTTAAAGCCATGGTCTGGTGAAAAACCTGAAAATGCTGCGGAATCACAGATGCTACACGAGGAACACTTACACCGAAAAGAGGATTAAAGCTCCGCACCATTCGGAATGACTCCTTATCATTCATAAACCGTTTCTTGAAAAGCATGAGGGCAAGTTTTACAATTATTATTTAGGTGTGGATCTGGGTACAAAGCAAATTCAGTCACCCCTGTACTTGCCCTCGGAAACCCTTCTTTAGCCTTAATGCCATTCATTCAATTAACGGACACTTACGGACACACGGCAGGTAGACGGCACTGAGAATGCATAAAAATGCTGAACCAGGCACGACCCTTACCCCAAACAGCCTGTTAGCGACGAGCATGTAATACTGATGATAATGGCTATGAGTTTTAAGTGTTATCTGCATTCCAGACACTGCACAAGTGCTTTATATATTATTTAATTTAGTGATCTCGATAATTCTGCTGAAGGCCGACCTGGGGTTTTACTTTATGTTTCTGTGACCCAACGCCTGTGCTGTTCTCTATGCGTATTGCCTACCACTTTTCAAGATGAAGGTCAAATCACACAATGACCATTAAATACATCTTCTATAAACATGTACAGATTCATCATTCATCCATTTATTCATTCATTCATCAACAAATATGTATTAGTACCATCTATGTACCAGGCTCTATGCTAGGTCCTTGGGATATAAAGATGAGAAAAACAGACAGGAATTCAACGTCAAGGAGTTGCAAGTTTAACGGGGAGAACTGGTATTACTCAAACGATGGCTGTAGAACTGTCTGTGTCTATGGCAAGGGCTACAGGGAAATAAACCTGCTGCTTTGAGAGCATGTAAGGAAACAATGTGACCTAATAAGGAAATGAGGGAAGGTTTCTCCAAAGAAGTGACCTTTGTAAAGAAATCGGAGGGATTAAGAGTTATCCAGTTGAAGAATGGAAGGAAGGCACGGCAGGAAGAGGAAACAGCATGGGGAAAATTCCGGCGTTGGGAAGGGGCATGGCAATACGATGGACTGAAAAAGGGCCACTGTGGAGAGAGTGAAGCAGTGTGGTGCAAGAGGTGGATGGAAACTTACTAAGGGCCAAGGAGCGCTACGTCTCATGGCCCGTGAAAGGAGTTTTGCCTTTATCCTAAAAAACAAGAGTAAGCCATTGGAAGCACTTGGAAAAGGAGTAGTAGGGACATGGTGAGTTTTGAATTTTCAATTTTTTCTTTTTGCCTTTTATAGCCAAAGCTGTTAGAGGAAACTTCTCGATTACATTATACTGCTTATTGTAACATCAAGTAATAAAATATCATCTTCCTAACTAGAAAGGAGACACCTGGAAGGTTGGGGCCACTTCTTAAACATATTTTATTGGATTTAAGAACCCAAATAATAAAATGTATGTTTACTGTTGCATTCTACTAAAAAAATAAAAAACACTGCCAATTAGACGTGTCACTGATTAAAAAATAAGCATCTCCGTCCAAAGATTTAAAAATGTGAACTAATGTGCATCTTTAACCTGGTGAAGTATTGTACTTCCTCTGACTTTCTTATAAGGCCTAATAATGAGTTGGTCATAATTAGTTGGGGAGAGTGTTAGACTTCAAATGATAAAACTGAGTTTGCAACTTGTTCTGCCATGCACCTGAGCAAGAGTGACTTTTGGGTCCCAGTCCACCGCTCTGTAAGATGAGTATATGATCCCTGAGGTTCTTCCCAGGTCTACCTCTTCTCTGTGCAATAGCTGCCTGTCAACACCTCTAGGAAGGTGACCCTGAGGCTTTCATTTGCTGGAAAGAGTACCTGGCAGTGAGCTGTGGGGCCCCCTACATTTCTCCAGGTGGAAGGCACAGCCCTGAATTAGAGACAAATAACGGAAGGCTGGAGACACCTACTGACCAAGGAAACTTTCTGTAGGTCCCATGTTAACCAGAGATGGAAGCAAAGCATGGGTTGTGTTATGAGTTGAATTGTGTTCCTCCCAAAAGATAAAGTCCTAATCACCTAGTATCTGCGGATGTGCCCTTATTTGGAAATAGGGTCTTTGCAGATGATCAAGTTACGATGAGGTGATTAGGACTTCATTCCTGTTATGCAATCTTTGCTCACAACCCCACATCCTCTACAGCCACTTTCTCTACCTTCCCAAGCTTTCTCTTTTCACACCTGCCCGTGAGGTGTGCCTGGAAATGGAGGCAAGACTGAAATTCAAATTTCATGCAATGTCCAGTGTAGAAGAGTAGTAATTATTATTACAGCTTTCATGTCTTGAGAGCTCACTGTGTTCCTTAGTTGATGTTGTGTTTTATAAGCACTTATTTTTAATTCTCTGTATAAGCCTATCACGTAGGTATGAATATGAGCCCAACTCTATAATGAAGACTGAGGTGGGCATAGATTTAAAAACTTTTCCAAGATCAGATAGGAAGAGGCAGAAATGGGACTCAAATGTAGATACAGCCAGGAGTCCATGCTCTGTGAATCGCTGTGCTACACTGACTTCTCACGTCTGGAAATTGGAATGTCTTTGTTTATGGTTTAGGAAAATATTCTAGCAGGGAACTTGAATCAGTTCTAAAAATTAGGGAGGAATTACAGAAATGCAGACTTTTAACGTTAGAAGACACCTTAGAGATTTTCTAGTCTTTCCCCTCACTTATCACATGAAGAATCTGAGGATTTCATGGGCAAAAATACTTGCCAGCGGATAAACATTTACAAAGCTTTGCACTCAGTCCAGATCTCCAGGCTTCTAAGCCACGGTGCAGGGGAAGAAGAGAAACATACCCTAATCCTCGTATCAGTGTTCTTGAACTCGGGCAAGCGTCACGATTATCTGTGGTTGTAACACGGATGGCTGAGTTCCATCCAAGGGTTTCCATCTCATCCAAGGTAGGGACCGGGGTCTGAGAATTTTCATTTTTAAGTTGTCATGTGATGTTTCTGGGGACTTCGTTCTGAAAATCACTGTCTTTAAACTCAGGAGATACTGTACGATTAGGTGAGCAGGCCTCTTACCATGCTCACTGAGTAAGAACTGCAGCCTATCTTATCATTGGTTGAACGTGGCAATCACCAGGGGAGATTTAAAAGCCCACCGTAGAGTCTCATTTAAGTGGTCTGAGATATGGGCTGAGCACTGAATGTTTTTATAAATCTTCAAGATGATTCTCATGTGCCTTTAAGATGATTCTTACGTGCAATCAGCACGTGCAATGAGAACCACTGTCTTACCACTTCCAGCTCTCTGACTGTGGGTAAGTTATATAAACTCTTGGTACTTCAGTTTTCTCATCTATATCATGAGAATAATAATGGTACTTACGATTTTTGTGAGTATTAGATGACTTAATAAATTTTAAACATTTAGAGATATGCCCAGCGTTTAGTAAATGTTATATAAACACTGGCTGTTGATCATCACTGTAGTTGTAATTTATGTCTTCTTTTCTCTTTCCCTTTCTACTGTGCTCTAATTCTCATGGACTGTCTCACATGTGGGCAAGGCTTCAAGTCTTTTCTAGAATGGGCTATATTAAAGCCAAGAAAATTTAGCTTCCTCTTACCCACACATTCCCCACTGCCCTCCCCATCCAAAGCAAAACAAGAACAAAAGCAAAAACAGAAGCTGCTCTGTTCTTTCAGTCAGGTTTGTTTAGTGGAATCTGGAGGTAAGACTTTTATTTATGATCTAAATTCCAAAGCCCTTGTTGAAAGTCAGTTGACAATAAATGCGAGAGTTTTATTTGTGACTCTCAATTCTGTTCCACGTCTGTCCTTATGCCAGTACCATGACGTCTTGATTCACGTAGCTTTGCAGTAAGCTTTAAAATTAGAAAGTGTGAGTCCACCAACATTGTTCTTCTTTTTCAAGATTCTTCCGGCTATTCTTACTCTCTTGCATTTCCATATGAAGGTTAGAATCAGCTTGGCAATTTCTGAAAAGATGCCAACTAGGATTTTAATTGGTATTGAATTGCACTAAATCTGTCAATTGATTTGGGGAATATTGCCCTTATTTTAACAATTATTAAGCCTTTCTGATTTCCATTTATTGAAATCTTTAATTTCTTTCATAGTGTTTTATAGTTTTCAGAGTATAAGTTGTATTTTTTGTTAAATGAATTATTAAGTATTTTATTCTTTTTGATGCTAATATCAATGGAATTGTTTTCTTAATTTTATTTTCAGATTGTTCGTTGCTAGTGTGTAGAAATACAGAGGAACTGATTTTTATGTATTGATCTTGTGTTCTGCATCCTTACTTAACTTGTTTATTATTCTAATAGGCTTTTAGTGAATTCTTTAGGATTTTCTATATACAAGATCACATTGTCTGCAAATATAGTTTTATTTCTTCCTTAACAGTGTAAGTATCTTTTATTTAACTTTCTTGCCTAGTTGCGCTAGCTAAAACTTCTAGTACAATTTGAATAGAAGTGGCAAGAACGGACATCCTATCCTTGTTCCTGATCTCAGAGGGAAAGCACTGAACCTTTCACCGCTAAGTATCATCTTAACCGCAGGTTCTTCACAGACGGCCTTTATCAAGTTGATAAAGTGCTCTTTTATTTCTATTTTGTTGATTGTTTCTATCATGAAGAGGTATAAGATTCTGCCAAATGCTTTTTCTGCATCTACTGAAATGACTGTGTGGGTTTTATTCTTTATTCTTTTGACACGATGTACTATATTGATCATCATATGTTAAACCTTGCATTCCTGGGTATTTCAAGGCCCTTATAAAAAACAACTTGTTGTTATAAAAAATTTTAAATACATAAAAAGTAGAGAGAATAATACAATGGACCCTCGACTTCAACTATTATCAACTCCAGGGCCAATTTGGTCCATCTACATTCCTCACTTCATTCTGCCACATTCTAATAATTTTGAAGGAAATCCCAGCAGTTATATTTTTCGTCTGTTACTACTTATGTATGTACCTCAAAAGTATAAGACTCTTTTTAAAAAAGTCATATCATTGTCATATTTTAAAGCAATAATTCCTTAATTTCATAAAATGCCCAGTTAGGGAACAAATTTCTCTAGTTATCTCATACCTTTTAAAAAATTTGTTTGACTAAAGACCAGAATAAAGCCTATATTTAAAATTTTTTGTAATTTTGGGGGAGGGTAATTAAGTTTATTTATTTATTTGTTTATTTTTTTAATGGAGGTACTGGGGATTGAACCCAGGACCTCATGCATGCTAAGCATGCGCTCTACTACCGAGCTATACCCTCCCCCTGGATATTTTTAAATGGATCCATGTATCCCTTAAGTCTCATTTAACTTATTGGATCACCCCTCCATCTCCCTCCATTTCTTTTTTTGCATGAAGAAATTAGATAATTTGTCTGGTAATGCTTGCCACAACCTGGATATTGCCAATTTCATCCCCATGGTATAGTTTAACATGTCCCTCTGGACCCTGTGTTTCCTATGAATTGCTAATTAGATTTAGAGACTTGATCAGACTCAAGTTTGATTTTCTGGCAGGAATACACCGTAGGTAATGCTGTGCACTTCCACTAGGAGACATATACCTGATTGCCTTAATTTTTGTTATGTTAGTAACTGTTACTATTTACTGCTTAGATTCCTAATTTCATTAAGGGTTTCAAAATAGTTATATTCTAATTCTTTCTCTGGTTCTAAGTAACATTTCCACTCCATACAAGATTAAGGAAAAAACTAAGGATGTTTGAGAGGGTGGAGTGGGACTTACTGGAAGGATTTCTGGGGTGTGTCTAGGAACCAAGGCTCTATGAAGGACTCCCAGAATCTTAGACTCTATCAGGCCATCTGGAGCTTTGCTCTCTCATCTATCCCCCCAGGACTGGCCCCATGTCTTTTCACTTAACTTATCTAATCTTTTCATAGCCAAATATGGATGCCCCACACTTCTTGCCTTTACATTTCTACAGCCAAACAATTTATAGATATTATGCAAAGGTGGTTCCATGTCAGACTTCCTGGCTGATACCTTCTGACTGGTCCAGTTTGGGCCAGTTAGCATTAGGACAGCATAGCAAAGTCACACAGTACAGACATGTCTACTGGTGTGTCAGGTGAAGGAGGGTTCTTAGAGAAGAAGTGTATGGGTGTATATTCCAAAACATTGAGTACTGGTATCTCCCCCTCCCATGTCTACCCATGACTTCAAACCACCATTTTTTATACATTGATGAGTCTCCTTCTCCCCTCTGCCATCAAATGAGCTTCAAACTCTTACATAAAGTTGCCAACTTAAATACCTCCTCAGAAATCCTGCAGATCTAAATCTTAACATGTCAAAGGCTGAAGTCATCATCTTTCCCCCCAAATTTGATCCCCTCTCTTTATGCTCTATGTCAATGAAAGGAACCATAATCAATGCAGTGAACCATATTAAAAATGTGAGCATTTCCCTAGACCCTTCCCTGCACTATAATCTCTTTCTTCCCAAACCATTCATCTAGTCACCACGGACTCTAATTCAGCCTGCTTTATATCATCGGCATTTGTCCCCACTAATAGCCACTGCTTTAGTCAATATCCACCACTTCTAACCTTGAGTATTGCCTTAGCTTCCTAACTGGGCTCTCCAGGTCTCAGAATGGTTCATTCCCCTTTTATCCCCCACAACTATCGCAAGAGTCATCTTTCTAAAACACAGTTACAATCATTTCACTTTGCTGATTAAATTCCCTCAATAGGACACGATAGCTTTCAGGGTAAAGAGTTCAAACTCCCTGTCTCAGCAGCCAAGGTTCGTCATCGTCTGACTCCTGACTACTTCTCCAGCTTTGCCCCTTCACTCCCGCACAAGTCAATGTGCTGTCCCATCATCCAGAAGCATCTGCAGTTTCTGCAGAAACCTGACAAGTTATTTCATGCTTCTCAGCTTGCTTTCCTTCAGCTGCTTCCACTATCTGGTGTCTTTTCACCTTTTCCATCCAACTAATAGCTAGTGACTCCTCAAAACTCAGCTAAGAAGTTGACTTTTCACCTTCTGTGAGAAACATCCTAGGGTACATGTTTAGCTTGACTTTCAATCTCCAGCACTTAGCCCGGTGCCCAGAGAAGAGTGAAGTGTTTAATACACATTTGTGATATAAATAAATTGAAAACCGAAAGTTAGATCCACGGGCAAAGTGCCTGGGCTTGTCGCAGCTCGATGTTGTAAGACATTCTGGGCAATGAGTGGACCTCTGCACCTCAGTCATCACAGGAGTCCCTGCAGGCTCCTCTGACGGATTTTCTTAGATCGTGTATCTCAGTTTACGGACCGCAGCCCCGCAAGTGTAAACCAGACAGCTCTGAGAGTCAGCATTGCTGCTGGGTGCCAGGGCAGACAGAAGGAGACCGGGCAGGCACAGGAGAGTGAGAACGGACTCCCGGAATCTCCAAGGAGCACAAAGAATGCCTGGTTGCTTGATTATGGAAAATTCCAAAATCAAGGACCAGTCTTGGAGTTTAGGGTTACCTCCTTACCAGGAAGCCTTTGCTGATAACCTGCAGCCTACACTGATCACTTTCTTGACCAGCAAGAACATTTCCCTATTTCTTTCATTCATGTTAATACCTGACTACACTTTGTGTAATTTGTTACCTGTAGTCTAGTTTCTCTCAGCTTCGTGTAAGCATTTTGTAAGCAAAAAAGCCTCACGAAAAGAACATGGCATGTTTTTCAACAGGAGAAGTGCCAGAAACCTGGAGAAGGATCAATGTTCTGATTTTTCTTAAAGAAATAATGATGATTCTAGAATTTATGAACTTACTGTACCTAAAGGTTAAAAAAAAAAAACTAGCCAAAAAAAAAAAAAAAAAAAAGACTGAAAGGTGATTTGTGAGTACTGTATCTATAAAAAGGTGAATTTGTAATCACCCAGAGACCACTTGGGTTCACTGTGGACAAATTATGCCAAGTGAACCTGGTTTTTTTTCCAATTGAATTTCTAACTGGTAAACTAAGTTATAATAACAATTCATATCAATCCAGGGTTTTATACCACAAAGCACTTCTCACATGTTAGCTCAGTGAAGTTACCGTGGCATTGTGAAAAGATGATGGATTTTTCAGCAAGACAGATATGAGTTTGAATCTTGGTGCTGCTTCTCTGAGCCTCCTTTTTTCCCCTCTGTATAATAAACTTAAAATATATACACGAATAAAAGGTAATCTGTGTTCCAGCCCAGTTACTGAAATACAACAATATCTGCATTTTATGGAGAATTTATTTTAATTATCACCATTCTTAATTCTCTCAGTGAACAGTGAGGAAGATATTAGTGTTGTCTTTTGTGCATATGAGAAAACTGAGGGTAAGTTTAAGTGATTTTCTACAAGACACTCAACAAGTGTGTTGGAGGACAAAGGTTTGAGTCCCTGTTCTTTGGTGTGCTCTTTGCCCCGTGGCATGGGGGAGTGAGATAAACTTCTCATTTCCTATTCTGCACGCACAGAGTATGTGGAATGGCAAAGAGCTCTGAGCTACATGGCATTACAGTGTGGAGAGTTTACAGCCATTTGACTGACCAGACCTCCCTACTGTTGATCACAGTCCACCTGGATGGGGTGGACTATCTTTCACCTTATAGAGCTCTGACTTGGCCTATCCTCTTCAACAATTTAATTAACTTAAAGGACATTCTGATTAAGTCTGTAATTACTGTAATGAGTAGTTACAATGCTGGATATAAAAACCCAGATTTATTTAAAAGGAAATAGATAAAAAAGAATGGGTCAAAATAATGAGACCAAGGCTAATGGACCCCTCAAGTAGAAACAGAGAACGTTCTCTATCAAAAAGAGGACTGACTTAAAAGACATGTTACTAAATGAAAGAAGCCAGTCTGAAAAGGCTGCAAACTGTATGATTCCAACCAAATGACATTCTGGAAAAGGCACAGCTACAGAAACAATAAAAAGATCGTGGTTTCCAGGGGTTTGGGGAGAGGGAGGGAGGGAGGAATGAACAGATGGAGCACAGGGGATTTTAAGGGCAATGAAATTACTCTGTATGATACTATAGTGGTGACTACGTGTCATTATGCATTGGTCAAAACCCATAGAATGTACAACATCAAGAGTGAGCCCTAATGTAAACTATGGACTTTGGTTGATAATAATGCGCCCATGTGGGTTCATCGATTGTACCAAATATGCCACACTGATGAGGGATGTTGAGGGAGGGGAGTATATATGTGTGGGTGGGGAGGGCTATGTGGGAACTCTCTGTATTTTCTGCTCAATTCTGCTGTGAACCTGAAACTGCTTTAAAAGAATAAAGTCTATTAAAAAAAAAAAAGATGACTGAGAAGATCATTAAAGCAAAATGCTCTGTTCCTGTCTCAGATGACACCTATCCAGAAATTAAAAAATTATCTCACTTCAATCTGCTAGATTTTGAGAGTTTCGACCTGCCTCCTCTGAATGGAGTGCCTCTCATGATCCTTGATGAGGAGACGGAACCTGAGCAATCTGACACCTGGGCCCCCCTTCACCTCTGAAGGTGCCTCCTCCACTGCAGGAGTCTGATCTGTTGACCCTGGATGTTGAATTGCCACCTGTTTGCTATGACTTAGATATTTAAATTTCTTAGCACCTTATAGTTTGTGTGTATGTATTAAGAGTTTGTATTAACAAAGCCGTTCTTTGTTTAAGAAGATCAATAAAAAAAAATCCTACACTTATGATTAAAAAAATTAAACTTCATGAGTATGGAATTGGAGAGACATGGCTTAACAGCAGCAAATGTGAAAACAACGTCATGATTTAAATTGATTACAAGTTTGATGTGAATCAACAATATGGCGAAGCCACCACTTAATCTTTGGCTGCATTCAAAGAAACTTAGCATCACACAGAAACTTAGGTCTCAAAGTGTTCTGGGCTGGTCAATTTGCACCTGGAGTTGCATATTTAAATCTGAACATCATATTTTGAAAAGAACCTAGACAAACTGAAGGCAATCCGGAAAACATTCCAAGGATGGTGAAAGGTGTTCAAAACCTTATTCCGGAATTGCCTTGGAGATATACTGGAAAAGTCTGTACCAGAGGAAAGAAAACCTGTGGGAGACATTATAATGAAGGACAGTAGTGGAAGAAAGATCTGACTTAGTCTGTGTAGATCCAAAAAGTGAACCAAAGACCTTGCAAGGCAGACATCTCTCAGGGCAAATGGATGGAAGTCAATGATAATGAAATGTACCATTTACCAAGCACGGAGCTAATATGTATCTTATACACTTTATTTCTCACAAAAGCCCTTTAAGTAGAGAGCACTACTACCTCCATTTTATAGATTAAAAAAAATCAAGCTTAGAAAAATTAAAAAATGCACTCACAGTCCTAAAACTAGTAAGTTCTTGCGCAGGGATGCATCCTCACAACCCTATGTTGAAGGTAATAATTCAATGACAAAAGAACTTGAGGTTACCAAATTTACTAAAGACCAAAGGCAACTACACAGTGGAACTGGCTTAATAAGTACTTAAGCTATGCTGGGACCTGGGCAATACATTTTACAATTTATTTTCATACGGGAATGGCTTGCAATGGGTATCATTATTCTCTTCTTACAGAGAAGGAAATTGAGGCATAGATAGATAAAGTAACTTGCTTCCGATCGTAAGTGACAGAGACGGGATTAAAACCCAGGTCTATGTGACTTAACCACTGTGTTCTGTTGCCTCTCTCAGAGAAGCAGGAAGAATTTTCTACCAACTAAAGCTCTCCAGAAATGCTTCAAGGGGCAGTCAGTGCTTCATCACTGAAGTGGTCCAGGTAGAGGCTGGTGGTCCCTTGTGTGAGGGTAGAACTGTAGGCTGAGATACTTGGATAAGGCAAGCCTTTATCATTCTATCAAATATGCTTTTCATACTAATTCTTCATGGGGTGTGCTAAGCACTAAATAGGTGCTTGGTAAGTAGTTGTTGACTTGAATGGAACAGAAGTCCACTCTCTAGGAGGGGACCTCTCAGTGCATTGCTGTGGGAGTTGTGGCTTTGCAAATGAACTTTCTAGCTATTTGTGTCAAGGCTGAATTAGAGGGAGGCGGGCTTCCCAGCATAGCTAGCAATTAGAATCCAACCCACAAATTCATGCACTGGACTGGCTGCTTGCGTGGGAAGGAGAGGGAAGGAGGCACCTTCAAGAGGGCAGTGGAATAAAGTAGGGGCAGCCGTGGGCAGCAGCCCTGGGAGCTGTGGCCACAAGAACAGCCTGGACAGCTGGCCTCAGTCTTGATTTGGATTAAGATGTTTATTCTGCTCTGCCTCCCAGGCCTCTCCCTTCCTGCCTCAAGGGCTGTCCACTCGAGTGTCTGAAGAGGTGATTAATTGGATGCAGACCTCAGATTCAGCCGAGAAGTGTTCTCAGATGAAGATTCACATTGGGGGGTGCAAGAGACCCTCCCAGTGGTACTTTGTAGAAATTCCCTTCCCTTGCCAACTCCTATAGTTTAAAGGTCATGATCCATGAAAAAATCCGAATTGAATGCATGCCACACTGAGTTTGTGGCCAAGCACAGATGTAACTGGCGCTGTGAAATGGTAGTGCGTGCAAAATGGAATTGGAGAACATGTAACCCAAGTCTTGACCAGGGGTTCCCTGGGACCAAATGTTCTCAGAAGAACATGCATAGATTATCCACTCGGTTTATGGAGGGAAGATAAAAAGCCCTCTTGCTCAATGGCCACCCCACTGCTTTGTCAGAAACACTCATATCATCACTTCCTCAGGCTAAAGCAGTGGTTCTCAAACATTTTGGTCTCCGGTACCATTCACACCCTTGAAAATAATTGAGGGTCCCCAAAAAACTTTTGTTCACGTGATTTATATCTCTCAATATTTACCATATTTGAAATTAACTGAGAAAATTAACTGAGAAATTTTAAAAATACTGATTTTTAATTCCTTTAAAATAACAACATAGCATTAAATGTTGACATTATTTTTTCCTACAAAAATACAGTCTCCCAAACAAAAATATTTTGTGAGAACAATGTCACTGCTTTACATTTTTAAAAATCTCTTTAATGCCTGGCTTAATAGAAGGCAGCTGTATTCTAAGATCTGCTTCTGCTTTCAATCTGTTGTGATATGCTGTTTGGGTTGAAGGTTATGAAGAAAGCCCCACCTCACACAGTATGTAATAGGGAGAGGGAGGAGCATTTCAGCAGCCCTTTTACATAACTGTAGTGATTCTTTGTTTTTTTTTTAACCACCCCAGAACAGATTAGTTGCAGTGTAGAACGTGACTCCATATCAATGAACTTTTCACATTCCATTACATTAAATTCCCTCGATCTGTCCTGCACTTTGAATACATCTTTTACCCACACATGGTTTTTAATATCATACATTAATCATTGGGAAAATATTGATTCACCGAGTTATGCAGATCTTCCAAATGTTGCTACATTTCATTATACAACATTAAAAAACAAAAACCAAAAAACTTCACATCTGCTAATATCTCCACTGATCCTATCAGAAGAATCTTTAAGTACTGGGAGCCTGTCAGATTCATGGTGGCAGATGAAAATTTTTCAGAATTTTAATTTTCACTTGAAAGCTCAAATTTTATCATTGACATCGGATACTGTCAGTTGTTCTCCTTGAAGTGACAGACTCACTTTGTTCCTTTTTGAGAAAATGACTGCCAAATACTCAAGTCTGAATAACCAGTTTGCCTATCAGTAATTTTTTTCAAGAAAAAAAATGGAGTTCCACGGAAAAAGTGGCTAGTTCATTTCGCAACTCAATCACATGAGTGCTTTACCTAGAGAATTTGGGATGCTGGCAGCAGAAGTGTTTTATGGTGCTTCCCATTTCATCACAGAAAATACTAAAAGTGCATGTACTTGAGGGTTGTGATTTTAATCACAGTAACAATGCTTACTGCTTCATCGTAAATATTCTTAAGAAAGCTGTCTTTTTGCTTTTCCTGTGAGTGTGTGGTGTTGAAGAAGGAAAGGACAACTGGGCATCACTGCCTTGATTTGTTCTAAGGGGCCAGCAGTTGTGTCCACAGTTGCTTTTGCACCATCAGTGCAAATGTTAACTCAGTGAGAATGGCAGATGACAGATCAGTATTATCATGAAAATAGTCTGACTTTGCAAACCTCCTGAAAGGCTCTTAGGGACCCCAGGGACCCATGGACTTCACTTTGAGAATGGTTGGGCTGCAGCATTGAAAGACTTTATTAAAATCCAAATGGCACTGGGGAGGGATGGGTGGAAAAACAAACTCTTGGCAACCACTGCCAGCACTGAGTGGGGGCAGGAGAATTCAGCAAGTATGACCTGCAACTTTAGAAGTCAGATAAATCTGGGATGGAATACCACTGACACTTGCTAATTTTGTAAAGTCATGTGATTTTTAAGGTCTTGATTTTCTCACCTGTAAATGGAAATAATAATTTATACCCTTAAATTTGCTATAAGGATTTAATATGACAATTAAGTCACAATTAATGTGACCAATACATAGCACATGCTTAGTAAGTGTTAATTGGTTTTGTAACTTATGTTCTTATAACCTAGAAATAATGGGATAAAAAAAAGGGCTAAATTTTTACGGACTTGGGGGACAGGAAGCTGTCTGGGGGCCACAGGGAAGGAAATTCTGGAGTATCAACCAAGATTAGCCATCTGGAGGGTGCTAAAAGAGACAAAGAAAGGACTGAAAACAGCCTTCACTTTTTCATTCAGCCATTCAACAAATAAATGATGATCACCTACTGCAAGCCAGACTCCAATTTTATACTAAGAAAAGCCACCAAGTAATGACAACAGCCAGTACGGTGGGCAGGATGTGGGATCCAAGTCAGGGACCTTGGCTTCTGGTCCTGGTTTTGTACTAGCTGTGTCACCTAGGGCGTGCCCTTTAAGTCCTCTGAACTGTGGTTTCCCCATTTGCAAAATGGGAAAGATAATAAATGCTTCACGGTAATGTTTCAAAGGATAAATGTAAAAACGTGGTTAAAGCAGTCTTTAATCATTTCGGTGCCTGTGGTTCTTGAAGTGACTCACCTTTTAATGTCTTGAAAAGCAGCATCACATGAAGGAAGGAATTCCTCCATCCTTAATTTCTTTGCCTCTAAATTATAATAATAGCACTTGTCTACGTTTGAGGAGTTTTAGTATATTCAGGTCCACGTAGTTAGTGTATGGCACACGGTGTAGTCAGAGCTCCACTAACAGCAGCCGTTATTTACGATTTTGTAGTGAGACAGATACACCTGCGTGAAAGCTGGGACATGGTGAGCCAAGGAAACAAATGATAGAGAAGGACTTTTAGCATAACACTAAAGAATAAATTTAATATTGATAGAATGAAAGGTCTGATTACCATTTAGAGACTCATTTTGTGGCCAAGCTATGATGAGGGCATCTTCCTGCCTTCCTAGCTCCATTCTCAAGACCTACCTTTAAGCAGTGTTAGAAGCAGGAGAATTGTATCAATGATAAATTGTGCTGGTCTGAGCAAAGGATTATATAGAGCCTTGGTGGGGGGTAAGGAGTAGAGTATGAGGAAACAAAGGAATTGAAAAAATTAAGAAAGTGTGAGAGCAGAGAGGCGAATTAGCATCCAAGACAGGATGTGCCGTGTCTCTGCTGACTCTGGGGGATGCTACAGAGAAGTCTTCTCTCTGTCTGTCTCATAACAGAATGTGTGTAAGATGGGAAACACCATGAAACTCAAAGACTGAACATGCTCCTGTACTTCTCATGGGAGTTTGATAAGCTGGCAGTTACTCTCCTTGGTTGTGGGCTGTATTTTACGATATTTTAAAACAGATAAACAGTATTTGCTAAGTGCCAGGAGCTAATGTAATTCATACATATCATTCTTTTAATCCTGATAAATTAGAGAGAGGTGAATTAGGGTGCCCATTTTATAGATACATAACCTGAAGCAAAATAACTTGCCTAAAGTATTCCATTAATAAGGGGCAGATTCTCAGGAGACAGTGAATCAAGTCCCAGAGTTCAGGCTCCTAATCATACATCCTACCATTATTAAGAGAGTAAATTAGGACTATGATTACTTTAATGCTGATAACAGTACTCAATGATGGTGTGATGATAAGGAAGAGGAAGGTGCTCATTGTCAAGGTAATCTTTGCACTGCAGGCTAAGACTAGCAGGCTGTAAACAACGACTACTGTTCCTACTTCTTTTAAAAATGAAAAGTAGTGTGTTTTAATTTCCAGCTTAATCCGCTGAAGGATCATCTGAAGTCTGCACAAGGAGCAGCTCAGTGGAATAGGAGAGTGAGAGAAAAGCCACAGAGCTTATTAATATGTCCTTCCCTGATCCAGTCCTTATCCTTAATGCCTCGTCCTATTCCCAGCCCCCTGCAGAACTGAAGCAGGCTTGCAAGGTTGCTGCCACTGAAGCCCCTAGAGATGGATGAAGCCTCAACCTTCAGGAACCATTCATCTCCTACTTGAAAAGAAATTGCCAGAGGATTACAGGAACAGAGATGCGGATTACATTTCCTTAGCGGCTGCTCAGTGTGAAATGAATTTTTGGAGGAGATCTGAAACTGTTGTTTACACGATTTGGTGAAACCAAATAGCCTCTAGAAACCTTCTTTATCATGTTTCCGTCTCAAGGTACTTTCTTGTCCAAGAACACCTCCAGGGAGTACAGTGTGGGCTCCCCATCAGACTCGAGTCAACCAGGCGCTGAAGTTACAGGCTTACCTGACCTGGCCAATGAGCTTACGAATGGAGAAACAGTCCAAGGGGATCATCTCAACTGGAACAAGGTAGCCTCCTTCCAACCAAACTATGATAGCGTCTCAATCCTGGCTGCAAGTTAGAATCACTTGAGGCACATTTTAAAATATGCCTGGAGCCTAGATTCTACTACCGTCCAATTCAATCATACTCCCAGAAGTGAGGACTTACGCCTCATTCTTTTATGAAAGTTCTCATGTGATTCTTTTATGATGCCAGGGTTGACTGTTGCTGATACAGAAGTTTAAGTTTTCTTCTGTACAGTCAGGACTATTCTCAAGGCTTTCTGCTTTTGATAGAAAGCTTCCTACTAGAAGAGGAATGTCACCCCAGTAGCATGAGAAGAATCCAGGTTTTGGAGCTCTGGGTTCAAATTCTTATTTGTTCAAATAGTTATTCATACTGTACAATTTAAGGCAGTATGTTTGCTGCGAGTTAAGTGGCACAAAAGAGATAAGTCAGACATGGCGCCCGTCCTGAAGTGAAAGAGGGCTTGGGTTGAGTCTAGGTTCGTCCAGTCACAAGCTGTGTGACCCTACATCTAGATCATTTCATCTGTAAAATGGATATATTATTGCCTCTCTTCCAGAGGAGTGTGTTCGAGATTATAAATTCTAGAAATAAACCATTTAGTACAGAGCTAGGCACACGGTAGCTATTAACATAAGGGCTTTAGAATCTCTTGCATATTCTACCCCACAGCAACCTAATATCAAGCTAAACCAGGCCTGCGAGAGCTGAGATTTCTAAGAAGAGGTTGGCGGCAGGCAGAAGCTATCACTAAGGGCCTTGCAGGACCTGTAATTATTGTGATCACTGTGCTAACGTATGCTGAAGACGGATGGTCCAGCTTATACCTTGAGAAGATCACTCTGGCTGCTGCGTGAGGAACTGGTTGGAGACGGACACAAATGAAGGCAAGGAGACTGGTCAGGACGCTGTTATATTAGTTCTGGTGAAAGATGATGGACGCTCAGGGTAAGGAAGTGGAAGGAGAGATGAAGAGACGTAATCTAACAAGATGAGTTTTGGATGTAGCAGGGAGAGGACCTGTGGATTCCCTGGACATGGGAGGTAAGAGCAATGGGAGCTTCGCATGACGCCCAGGTTTCTCATTTAAACTTCTGGGAGGAATATGGGTCTATTTACCAAGATGAGAGAGGCTGGAGAAGGATTCTGGAGGACAAGGATTCTGGTCGTGTGAACTTTGAGATTCATGTGTCGTTTATGTTGAGGAAACATATAGATGGTTAGGTATATGGATGTAAAGCTTCAAAGAGAGAAGCTGTCAGGTGATATATACTTGAGAATCATCTTCATAGAAATGGTATGAATTTATGAGGATGGCCAAGCTCACCTAGGTGAGAATATAAAGTGAAAACAAAAGGAAAGGAAAGGCATCCAGGACTGATCCCTGCAGAACACTAAAAGAAGCTTGCTGTGTTTCCTCCTCGAGTGTAAATTCCTCGAGGCCAGGAATATTCACTTCTGAGTTGCTGGTGCCTGAAATGCAGTAGGCTCTTCCTAAACGTTGGATGAATCTGTCGATCAATCAGCAAATCAATGAAGCAGGTGTTGTCCCAGGAAGTGTCTCTGATTCTGATATTCTAGACTGTGTGTGTGTGTATCTTCTGTGAAGTCGGAGTAGAAAGTTTTGGAAGGCAAGCTCAGCCCCTGAGGAAATATGAAGACTCTTAAGCGTCCAGAGGATTCTTACTACTGTAACTCCACGGCTCCCACTGTCTCTTGCCTGGGGAAGCTATTTGATGTTCAGGCTTCCACATAAACAGGTATTTAAAGCATTACGAAGAACAAAAATGGTTTAGTTTAATTACATGCTTTCAACCCATTGGTTCTATTTAATGAGGTTCATCTCCTGAGACACTTTAATCAAGATGCAAAATAATCCTCTCTGAAGGGGACTGACATTTCCACAGAGACCACGATGGGGCCAGTTCACCTCTGATAGCTGTCACCCCCTGCATCTCTCTGGTAACCTCTTCATGCCCCCTCTGAGCCACTGCTTCTCTCCTCTTTAAAATTCAGTGAAGTCTCCCATTACTTCTTGTGCAGCTCTGGCTCCCATAAGGGAAAGATAAAGAAGCAATTCCTCCTCTAGGCTCCCTTTAAGAAAAAAATTGACCAGCCACCTGGTTTAGATTTGCCAATAATGGTATGTTAGGGACCCAAAAGGAGGCTGTTGAGGCATCCAGCAAAAAAAAAAAAAAAAAAAAAAAAAAAAGGAATGTTCCAGCTGGCTTTTTCCTCCCACCTCTCAGTGTGGAAGGGGTGGGAGAACAGTACAGGTTATGGCCCCTGGCTTTCCAACCAGCCTGAGTTGGCATCTCACTCTCCTGCTCCTTTGCTGTGTCTCTTTGAGCACACTGCTTCATTTCTCTATACCTTAGTTTCTTCATCAATAAAATGGGGAGAATAAAATGACTGATAGTCCAGCGTTTTAGGGAGGAGGAAATGAGATAACAGATCTAATGCACTGAGCACAGTACCTCGCCCAAGGCAAGTACCTAGGAAATACACACTATTATAACTGCAGGAACCCCAGGCTCCTCTATTCTTCAGGCCATCAATTATGAATGCAACTTCAACTTAGCATTCGAGGGAACTCCACAACTGTCTATGGAAATGATGACTGGTGGACCAAAATTGGGGCTTTCCCAAGTTGTTATTATCACTCTAGATTACTTTCTTATGCTTTAAAAAGTCCAAATCACAACCTGACATCCATAAGCAATCAAATGTAGCTTACAAAGGACGCATGTGACATGAACAGAATTTTCCCCAGGTACGTGCGGATTAAGGAAACACGATCATCATTCAGAATGGGAGTCATGCGCCAGGGTGTCTGCATCCCATCCCTGGTGCAGAATGTTTGCTGGAGTAACAACTAAGGATTCTACTGGTGCATACATATGTAAATTAAATCTCTAGCTGGCTGAAACACCTGAGGGAGAAGAAATAACAGACACCGTGCTGTTCATGTCTGGCATTTATATTACATGCAGGCCCTATCTAGGCACTGTTCTGAAATTCTATCAGGTACAGTTTTTACATTACTGGAGCTATTTTCTCAGACCTCACTATGTTCCATCTGATAGCTCTATTCCAGGAGAGATATTAACAAGTAAAGCTTATTTAATGAGGATATCAAGAAGAGAGAAGCATTGAAATCATGTCGTAAGTATGTAGCAGGGGCTCTTTTAGGAAGATAATTTTGTTGTTTAGCAACATCTTTTGATAAATAGCTTTGGTGTGGAAGATAAGACCCTATATGGGCATAACTTGAAAAAAGAGAGCTCTGTATAAGCAATGAGCAGGACTTTGAATACTGTTAGAAAAAGAAAAGACTAGGAAGTGGGGAGAGTAATGCAGATGGGGAGGAGGAGGTAATATGCTAGCAGACACAGTCCCAGGAAAAGGGGGCAACTAATAAATTCCTGGTGGCACAATGGATAAGAGATTTGAAGAACTACATTGTCAAATATTTATTTTCAAGTGGCTTATGTTTGGTAGTGGAAATTGTCTCTATTATCACCGCCGATAAACTCTGTCATACCCCCAAATGCTACAGGTGTGTGGTTTTAGGGTTCAGGAGGATGAGTTCATGTCAAGATCATGGTTGGGTAGAGAGCTGAGAAAATCCAAAGTGAAGAAACAAATGAGACAGAGTTCTGTAGATTAAGAACTCGAAGCCAGAGGCCACCTTAAGAACATAAATCCCCAGGAATTCACAGAAACCTTGGGTTGGGCGTTGGATTTCCTACAGGATGTGGGATGGGAGGCTCTAGCCAATTTTATTTAAATCTCAAAGGACAGACTGTCCTGAATTGACATTTGGTTTATATGAAGAACGATGGAAGTTACTGGGTGTATCTGGTTTGGAATGAAAGGTACGAAGTGGATCTCTGAGCTATAGTGAAACATCTGAAGGAAGACTCAGGCAAAATAAGGCAAAATCAAAAATAAAAACAAAAACCCCACATTCCATGCACTTCCAGAGGGCAAAATCAGAGCTAATGCCCTAAATTCATAGATCATTTGTTTTAAGGAAGAATTTTCTAAGAATAAGAAATTTTCAATAATAGAATGGATTGCCTTGTGAAAACGATGAATTAGTTGCCTTCCTTCTTTGGAGGTTCCCTAAAAAAGGATTCCTTTAATGAGTCAGGTTTGAATTAGGTGGCTTCTAAAGCCCTTTTTTAACTCTAAGATTTACATACTTACATTTTAACAATACTTACGGAGCGCCCCTGAATCAGGCACTAAGTCAGGCACTGAGATACCATAATGATGAGAGTAACGCACCCAAGGAAAGAATAATTCAGTGGATTCTACAGTTCTAGGACGTGTCTCTGACTATGTAAGCAACTAAACTTATTGAGTGCCTACCATATGCCAGGCATATTACATAATTATCTTACCTAATCATCCCATCAAGGCTGGTTACTATTTACCATTTGCAGGTGGAAAATATAAAGTTAGAAAAGGTAGTAAGAACGTACTCAATATGTGACTTTGGATGATTAAACTCTCCTTGCATTCATTTCTTCATGGATGTAGTTATAACATTCAGTGCTTAGAGTTCTTGTGATGATCACAGTGAGTTAAAACATGTAAAGTGCTTAGTAATTAATATCACACAGCTTTCAGTAGTGGATCTGAAAGGGGAACACAGGTCTGCTACTTTCAGAATGGCTTGGCCTCACATGGAGTGGGGCAAAATGGGTACTGAAGGGAGGAACAGGAAAACAAAAGTCATTAGAGCCACGGGATATGGGGGGGCAGGTAACTGACTCTCCAAACTGATATCATCTCATTTCAAGTGTCAGTAAACCTCACAGCTGCTCCTAGCAATAGGGAACTCTCAGCAAAATGATATTAGAGGAAGAAATTAAATTACCCAACAGGCTTCATGAACTTTTGACTATAAATATAAATATAAAAATTTCAATTTTGAATTCATGAAATTTTGAATATAAATATAAATTCTATCTTTTAAGAAATTAATGCAGTGTTACCTCTCCTACAAACCACATAATCTTAGAGTGTTAAGTAGGCCAGTGGTCTTATTTTCCAGCTAGCTATGGAAGATAAAACACAAACAAGATAAGAATACTAACCAACATCCCTTCCCTAATCAGTGGATAATTGGTTCTAATCATTCTTTACAAGTTTCTGCCTGTCTCCTTCTGATTATCTTAGCCACAGAGGTAAGCCTGGACTGGAAAAATATTTTCTTTTCATTTACATACCTTGAAGTTCCCAATGATGTGTTAATTATATAATTATTTTCCCTCCTGCCAGAGAGATTTAATGGTTTCTGCATGGGTGTAACAATCAGTAAGACACAGTCCTTGCCAATAATATAATGAAAATAATAGCTATTTTAATTGAGAGTTCATTATATGCCATATATCTTGCTAAATAATTTATTCACACATCATTTGGGTCTTACAACAATGCCATATGATTGGTATTTATGCACTCCATTTTACGGATGAAGCAATAAAGTCTTGGGTAATGACGGATCAGGTAGTTCAGGCTGATTTTCCTGCTGAGGACAATTTTTAAAATTCTAGGAGAAATATGTAAAGCATCTTACCCTACAAGCATCACTTAGAGTGGAATTACTAAGCACAGATCTGGGAGAAAACAGATATTCAGAAAAGTGAGCCTGCATCTGGTTCCCCTTTATCCCAGAGGACATTGACTAATGAAGCAGAAGTGGATGAAAAGCTGAGCAGCATTTTTCCAGCCTTATATAGGCTGAAGGAGACAAAAGTTGAAATTCAGGGCTTGCCAGACTTAGGGGTCCTTAGAAAACATGCTGCACGAATGACTGGAACTGGCAAGTACTAGATACTAGAAATAATGATGAAATCACATTAATGTGGAATAGTTTTAATTCATCTGGGTGGCCCAGAAAAGTTTCAAGCCCTAAAATTAGATTTAGATGATTCAATGTTGCTAGTACTTCCAGACACTGTGAAAAAGCAAATGAGAATCCTGTTTGGATAAGGAAAACAGCATGACAGTCATATTATTTTTATAAATTAACTTTCATATACAATAGGTAGTCAACAATAACCAGGACAAGAGGAGACAAGATAACATAAAAGAAAATTATTATAAACAACTTAAAACAGTCCATAAGTGCTCCACATAGTAGGAATTCTATGCATGGATTATGAAAATAATTAGCTTACTATTTTCATAAATATAAAATTGAACTTAATATTTTTTAGCAAAGAACTAGAAATTATTAAAGCTAAATTTGCAGAAATTTTAGAATTAAAAAAGGAACTATCTAGTTGGATTCAACAGTTCATTAAACAGAGCTGAAGAGAGGTTAGGTAAACTGAAAGAGAGATCAGAAGAAACTATTCAGAAAATACCACGGGGAGAAAAAAGTATACAAAACAAAGCAGAGTAAGCAGGATCCCAGAGGATACAACAAGAAAGTCTAACATATCTGTAACTGGAGCGCCAGAGGAACTAGAAGGTGTAAGGAAAAATTAGGAAAGAAGAGATGATGGCTGAGAATGGTTCAAAACTGATGACAATACTAATTCACAGATTTGAGATAACTTAATAACCCCCAAGCATAATATAAAAATAAATCTATACCTAAACACATCATATTGAATATTTTAAAAAGGAAACATTCTATAAAGTAGCCAAAAGAAAACACAGATAACCTTCAAAAGAGTAAGAGCGACACATGACATTCAACGTCAACAGTGGAAGCCAGCAGAAGTGGAATGACAGCCTTTTATTTGCTTTAAGAAGATAACTGCCATCATAGAAATTATATCCAGCAAAAATATTCTTCAAGAATAAGAGTGAGAATTCTGGGAAGATAGCTGTAGTGGCGGCAATGGTTGTTTTTCAGTCTCTCCGAATCAGCCCACTAAAAATACACAGAGACACTAAGATTGAAAAATTAAAGACCAAAAACAATACCTAAAACAAAAATAAGAGATTAAAGGATCCCCACCTACCCAAATACAAATGATTCGGATGAACAGCTACTAGGCACGTATAATGTCAGCAAGTAAGCAGGAGCGAGCAGAGGGAAAACAACAGGGCATTTGATTGTTCTAAAATGAGAACCACAAAATCCTCAACAGTTTTTCTCTAAAAAGCATGAGTCCCATTTGAGACTGAGGATCTGAAGTTGGCAGGGATTTTTCATATTACAATTTTAATTGAGGGCAAAGGACCTGTAGTAAAGTTTGGATGGCTGGAGCAGCCAGAGCCCTACAAATTCTCAAAACTAACTGGCTCATTTCCTTCCAGGATGAAACCCCACAATGGAGCATAATGGATGGAAATAGAATTTAAATTGAGTAGGACAGAATCAGTAGGGGCAAAAAAGGACAAGAGTCAGATAAATGTGGAGAAGGGAAAAAAAGCCAGAAGGTCTAATAAAAGACAAAGCCACATTTTTAACACTTCATAAAAACAAGGAGGAAGGAGGAGCTTTTGAGTAGCAAAGCTAGAAAAACTGTTCACCCTCCTTCTTAAAAGTTCAAAAACACTAATTTCACATGTAAAGAAAAGAAACCAAAAAGAATCTTGATCATTTCCCATTTGAAGTTATGATAAGAAAAAAGAAAATGAAGAATAGAATAACATCCCCCTAGACACTTGACACGGCACCAGACAGACATGTGTACAGATTAAAAATTATAACCTAATACTCAAAGCTAAAAGATTTTAAGAAAATCAACAAAGATACAAAAGAACAGCATATATCAGAAACTTTGAAACTCAGAAATGAAGTGATAGAATTCAGGAAAGAATGAGAAAGGAAAAGGAAAGCAAATCCATTTCAGAAATGATTAAACTCAAAGGAACACACAAGTAAATAATAAACAATGCCTTAAGAAAACTAGAAGGTGAAAAGGAAAAAGAAAGTCAAAGCAATACAAAAAAAAGTTAAACTGTAATTCAAGAAAACTTTATGGAAATTGAAAAAAAAAAAGATATGAAAGTACATATTGAAAGGGTATACTGCTTTGCTTGATCAATCAAAGCAGAGCAACCAACACCAACCATATTCTAGAAAAACAATAGAACTTCATAGAAATAGAAAAATTCCTTTGGATATCCAGACAAAATTACCAAGTCACTTACAAAGAAAAAAATCATATCATCATCTAACTTTGTAATAGCTATACTTTATGCCAGAAGACAATGATGTAACAAATTGAAAACTCCCAAGGGCTGGGATGTGAGTTGATTTATTCAAACTAATTTTCAACGATAAAAGACCAAACACACCAAGAACATGTGAGAATATTATTCTCATTATAACTTTTCAAAGGAAGTACTAGATAAGAGGCTTCAGACAACAAAATTAAGTTGTCTAGGATAATATGTGATTGATACAATACAATTAGCATTGATTAATAACTTCTATCATCAGACAAAAAGAAGCAAACAAATATTATGTGCCTCCTGATGAAAGGACTCAATGCCATGTCTGAATAGTTTTGTCGAACGAATGAATCTGCAATTCAATGGACAATAAATCCATTAACTACCAAAATTTGTGAGAGATACAGGGAGAAAGGAAGATGTTAAGTGACACTCCAGAGATGCTGTCAGCAAAACTAAATTTCTGGAGAAACTCAACAGGACAAATGATGGCAGCTTCAAAAAGTAAGTTGCAAGAAAAAAGAAGAGATGAAGAGACAACTACAGGTTGCAATAATTTAAAATCTTATTAAGTAATTACCAGGTATGTACTTTATTAGGATCCTGATTCAAGCAAACAAACAAACTGAAAAGGATGAAGATTAAACACAGTCATTTTCAAACCAAGAAAAACATAGAACTTGCTGCCAGTGGATCTGCACTGAAGAAAATACTAAAGGATGCTCTTCAGTCAGAAGGAAAATGAGGTGCAGGAACAAAGAACAATTAATATGGTAAATATAGGAAATAATCTAGATGAAAGGACTAAACAAAGTAAAATTAAAACAAGATTGATATATAAAAATAAATTGCATTTCTAAATTCAAGTGGTAGCTGGAAAATAAACTTTATAAAAATATACCATACATAATGGATTAAAAATATCAAATTCCTAGGAATGAATCTGACAAAATTTGCAAAACCTCCTCATAGAATATTACAAAATACAATGAAAGAATTTTTAAAGTACAAAATAGATGGAGATATATCTTGATCATGAATTATAAGACTAACTATCACAAAAGTATTCAATTCTCCCCAAATTGATTTTGCCTTAAAAAAAAAATCCCCAAATCTTTTTTGTGGAACTTTTCAATATGATTTAAAAATATAAAAGAAATGCAAATGTATAAGAATAGCAAAGACAGCTTAAAGAAGGAAAACAAAGTGGAAAGACTTACTCTATTGTATATTAAGATTTATTATAAAGTTGTAGTAATTAAGGCAATGTTTAGTTAGTATCAACTTAGGCAAATAGACTGATGTCTCAATAGAAGCGAATCTACACAGTAAATGGACATTTGCTTTATGTTAAAAATGTCATTGCAGAGAATTAAAGAAAGGATGGCCTTTTCGATAAATATTGCTGGGATAATTAGGTATGCACATGAGAAAACATGGATTTGACTCTTGTCTTAACACCATAAACAAAAAATCAATTCTAGGTGGATTACAGACCTAAATATGAAAAGCAAACAATAATATTTTAGATTATAATAGAGTGGATAGTCTTTATAACTGGTTTGAGACAAAAATTTTTAAATGTGACATAGAAAGCCCTGGGTTGATAAACTTGACCACATTAATATTAAGAACTTCATTTCTTCAAAATGTACCATTAAGCAAAGGAAAAGGTATTTTCACACAGAGTCTGAATAGATATTAGCAAAACATATAACTCACAAAAGGCTCATACACAAGTTATATAAAGAATTCTTACAAATCAATAAAAATAAGACAGACAACCCAGCAGAAAAGTAGGCAAGGAAATAAAATGAAAAAAGAAAAACTACAGAAGAGACTCTAAAAAGTCCTTTGCAAAAGAGAAAATTCAAATAATTTATAAATATAAGGAAAGGTACACAACCTATTAATCAAGCTAAATCAAATTAAAACCCAAATGAAATACTATCACATGGTTATTCAGATGGCTAAAACTTAAAAAGATGGACAATATCAAGTGTTGGTGAAGATGGAAAGTGAGGCAAAGTATACATCGGCACATTCTGGAAACATTTTTGCCTTATCTACTAAATTTGAAGGTAATGCATGCCTGTGATCCAGCAATTCTGAGATGCATGCACATGTGCTCCAGACGTCATGGATAAGAAGGTGCATAGCAGCAATACAGTCATGGCCCCAAACTGGGAATAACCCAAATGTCCATCACAAGTAGAATGGTTATATAAGCTATCGTATATTCATACAGTGGAATACTAGGTAATAACAAACCTAAGTAAATTATAGCTACATACAACAAGGTGACTGAATCACACAAACATGACATTGAGGAAAAGAAAACATGCACAAAAGAATACATACTACAGATTTGCATTTTAACAACATTCAAATCAGAATGTTTACATGGTAAATCGAAAGAAATGCAAAGAAGTTATCACTATGTAATTCACCATATGATTGATCACTATATCATCATACAATCAGAGTTATATTTAGTTGAGAGGAATGAAGTGTGATGAGGAAAGGGCATAGAGAGGGTGTCTAAGGTCCTGATAAACATCTATATTGTGCCCTGGTTGGCATGATTTGGGTGCATCCACTTTATAAGAGTTCATTAAACTGTATATTTATGGTTTATATATTTTTCTCTGTTTCACAGTATACAGTCTTAAAGGGGGTTTTAAATGAAGGTAGGAAACCAAGGCTCAGAGATTTTGAGTTTTCTCAGGTGGGATGCCTGTCAACTCAAGACTGCCCTGGTGTCCCTGTCCCCAAATCCTGTGCTCTCAAGCACTATCTACAAGTTAGTCATCTTGTAGAGGACATCAGTTATAAAAAAAGAAATAAACAGTGATATAAGAAAGGTAGAAAGACAATCAAGCCAAGGAAGAGATCGTGTTCAGCCCAACTACTGGAACAAGCTTCACGGAAATGATAAAATCTGTACTAAGTCTGAAAGACCATGGCTTTGGGGCTCCTAAAAGCTTCCAGGCCTGGATGGAGGTGGTCATCCTGACCAAGAAGGACAGATATGGTGCCAGTGCTGCATTTGGTAATTGGGAGACACAACCTCTTCAGCCCTCTCTGGAATGAAGGCAAGTCTCAGTTTTGGAATAAGAGGCTTGAAGAACAACCATCTCAAACCTGAGTACCCAAGTTCACAAACAGGAAATTGTAGCTGCCGGGAGTAAACTGAAGGATTCACAGTCACAAAATTGTTCTTATTAAACAACAGCTTAATGAGTTTAATGAATGAACCCATACGGATTAAATTTCTCCTGCAAATGTGCAGATGGACTCAAAGAGCAAGAGGGAAAACACATGAGAACAACCATCTCTAGAGAGCTGATCAAACCTTATGGGACTAGAGGGAGGAGACCGGGAGCTTAATTCCATCCAAAAACAAATCTGCACATCCCCAGCCCAGCTCCCTTTTCTCTCCCCACTCTCAGTCTGATTCCCCATCCCAAACCACGTTTCTTCACAGGAGCCAGAAGCTTCTTCATCTTCCATCTGGTGCACAGAGAAGTGACTCATAGCAATAAATACCAAGAAGAAAGGAGCCCTTCATGAATAAAAGGGTAGGAGCAGGAATGGCATGAAGCACTCAACTCTCCTTCCTATAAAGTAAATAAATAAAGCAACGCCAACAACTTGAAAGTGACATGCTTCCTTTCCACACTCCCTGTCACATGTGTGGAAAGTGTCTTCACTGCATCTGACAGCATGACAAGTTAGTCACTCACGAGTTCCTGTCTTTCTGGGCAGGCAAAGACATGGTGTAACTTTCAGAAACCTTGTCAGTGTGCCCTGAACTGAGCACAGTTAGCTTGGCTCCTGTGAGAAGAAACACTGTCTAGAAATCGTACAGTGCAGCTGGGCTGGAGGGTTCTGTCTTGAATTTCTTCTAGTCATCAGCACTTCTGAGTCTGCTTGTCTCTTAAACAACCTCTGTAGTTCTTTCAAGTTATAGAGCATTTAAGAAGGAAAACAAGCTCTGCCAGGTTCTGCAGACCTGACAGGTGGTGCCGATGTGACCCAGAACCAGTGCCCACTCTCAGGAAGCAGTCTAGCAGGAGAGAAAAGACATGAGTGCCATTTAGAGGGATCAGTATTACAACGGAGAAAGATTATACTAGGGGGATGAATAAACTCTACTTGAGAGACCAGGGGAGGTATCCTAGAAGAGATGGTATTTGAGTTGGATTTTGAAGACAGATTTGGTATCCACAAAGAAGACAAGGGAAGAGCCAATCAGACAGAGGTATACAGTATGGAAAGACATGGAGTACTAATATTAATTTTCATCCTAATTCTAATCCCAATTCTAATTGGTATTGTTAAGCCTAATACTAATATTCCATTTATTGAAGATTACTTTGAGTCAGGCGCTGTACCAAGCTCTTTACTGTAATTGCATCATTTAAATCCTATAAAAACATTACAAAGTAGGAAATATTATTATCATTCCCATTTACAGATAAAGACCTGTGTTGGAGAATTCATACTGCTGGTATTTGAGAAAATCTGGATAGTGAAGAACACGTATGGCCACTAGGCCACTTTGGGATGGAGGCATTCTAACCAAGAATGGAGGTAATGGAGCAACTTGTAGTCTTTCTGTTTCTCACAGGACACCAAAGATATTATAAGAGAGATGTGTGATTGGCTTTTTAAATGGGGATCTGTACTTGTGAAGTAATTCTTTCTTGTAGAAAAGAGCCAAGGACAAGGGTATAAAATCATGCTGGGCACGGATAGAGTGAACAGAGATAGGTTTATGCAATCCTGGGAAACTAGACCTCAAGTAGTCAGATCAGTGGCAGCTGAACTGCTTTACAAAGCAGACAGGGATCTTCTTAAGCCTTTGAAAATAACTAGAAATAACCCCCCAAATGACTCAGTAAAAGCAATATTTTGGGGGTACAGAGCTGACACCAAGAACATCCTCTTCTACCCGGGCCCCTGGTAGCCCAGTAACACACATGCTTGTCCTACAGCCACAAAGGAATGCGACCACGAAAGGCAGGCTTCAGGGAATTCCACAGAGTAAGGCTGTCTCTTCAATTTAGGATATTTATGCACACTCACTTGTTAATGACCATAACAACAGCAGTAATAATAGTAGCCATTGCCGATTGGGAGCCAACAATATACTGAGCAAAGGCTGCCGTAGCTCATTAACTGACCTATGGGTTGTTTTACAAGTTCTCACAGTCAATGGAAGTAGACACAAGGGGGCTCAAGTCCTGGGCACCCAGACTTTGAATGCTACTCTCTTCGCCTCAGCGTTAAGGGAAAGTATGAGAACAGAAAGTGTGTCCTGGAGATAATCAACCGCCTTGGCCTGAAGGGATTGCAGGAAGCTGAGTGGGAGCCAAGTGAGACCTTACACAGATGCTAACCACATCTGTCACTTCGTGGGTGTCAGCACAGAGAGCATTTACTCTGCAGTCCATGGGGGGATTTGAATGAAATTCCTCATAGGATTCCCAATCCATCTCCAAAGTATCTCGGAACAATGGGAGACTCCAGAGCGCTCTGCATGCCTGAGATCTTACAAGGGTATGAGCTGACCTAATCAGACGAAGCCCACACTTGACTGCAGCAGGGAGATGCGCACAAGTTTGTCATTAGGCAGGGAGCAGCTGGAATCACTTGTGAAACTGTTCTTTTGACAAAGGCTGACAAAAAGAGAGGATCTCTTTCTAGACTCCTAACAGAGGGACACTGACTTAGCCCTGGGGGATGTTTCAAAGGAAGAGGAGCTTAGTTCCTCTGGCCCAGTCCCTGGGCCCATCTCCAGAAGGAAAGGGAGTAAAGACAAGGCCAAGTGGGTCTCATGGAAGCCTCCAGCTTCCCCAGACCTTGAGATGAGTGGAAAGATCTGCCCTCCATGGCAATCTGCTCCTGCTGACTCCAAAGACTGCAGAAACAGGTTATAACCCCTGAGCTCCCCTGAGAGAATGTCTTGAACCTCCATAGTCTTGGTTGGGAATCCTTCCTCTGCAGACCAGAGTTACCCTTGCTTACCTCTATTACGGTATGTTCATATCAATCATGGCTCAGGCCATTAGTCAAATTGCTTGAGTTCATATCCCATCTCTGCCATTTACTGTGCTACCTTGGAAAGTTAATAACCCTGTGCCTCAATAAAGTTTGCTGAATTAAAGAGAACTTCATTCATTTATTCATTCTTAGTGAGAGATAATAATACTTAATTTATTCAAGAAGTGTCCAAGGAATAGGAATATGATAGCAACCCAGGGCAGGACATGTCCCCCTGCTCTCCTCCCCACCCCTACAGGGGGACTAGAATAGGGAGGAAGATTTCATTTTAAAACATCAGAAACACCACTGCCAACCGACAGTCAACCATGATAAAGGTTTTGATTCTGGAAGATTGTTTCTATATAGAAGAAATCTTCTTTGTAAATCTTTCCCTTTTCCATAAAATAGACATGTCTTCCTTTTCTAAAATATTTAAAAGACAACAGCTTCTCTTCCTTTTAGGTCCCTCTCCATGCCTTGCCAAGGAGGAAGGAATGATTTGTTTGATTCATGAGACGGAAACCAGAACAGAACTTGCAAGACTAGGCCCCTCCTGGGATGACTCTCTGGGACCTGCCCACAGAGCATGAGGGTTCTCTGTCCTGCTGATGTCCTGTGGAAGGTAATCTCACCTGAGCAGGGCTTCTCCTCCTTGCATATGGGTGGGCACGTAAGTCTAATTTTAGGTGGCAAGGGGGAAGTCCATTCTCAATAGGAAACACAGCTGAAACCCTGATTCCTCTATGCCCTCTGTATCTATTTTCCAAGTTGTTACAAAGTTAAGGAGGGAGACTGAAATATGGCTTCTCTAAAATACCAACATTCTTGCTCAAAAAACTACTGGATCCACCATTCAACAATCCAAGGGAGATGACTAGGAGAAAGGTGAGAAATTCTGGAGCTTCTAATGCAAGAAAAGTCATATTTCAAGATAAACCTCCTTTGAAAAGTAATCAGTAATATAACACACAAAAATCAGCCTCCCTCTAACACTGACTTTTATACAAGGGTTACTCTATCAGTTAGGGCCCTAGGGGCACATTTATTGAGGAGGGTTTATTCACAAAGGAACTAACTGCAAAACGGTGGGTGGAGTAAAGGGGAGTATCCCCAAGCCACTTCCTTCTCATCTTCCATTCCCGTTCTCCCCTACAGTCTGGGACAAGTCTGGTAAATGATGTTAGAAAAATGTGGCTTAGTCTACTTCCTCCTTTAATAGATACGGCTAGGTCTGCAGAACAGATCCCGAATTTATTAACCCCACAATCTGTGTGGCCAGGGATGACCAGTCTGCCTAAAAAGAACCAGGTCCTCTGAGAGTAGCACAAGGAGGCAGAAAGAGAAGGAAGACCATACCTGGGGCCTGATAAAGGTAACTCACCCACCAGTAGGTGGCCCAGTGAATGGTCTTTGTTCAGCCAACCAAGTTAGCAGCACTGCCTTGGGAAGGATACAGCATGTATGTGGAGACTAGGGGAGAAATACAGTTTCTTCCCCTCCGGACTTAAGCAGAACTGTAGAAGGAGAGGACTGAAATTCACTTCTCCATACAAAGGACTTTCCTCAGTTCAGGATGCCCCATGCAAACCTACCACATTTGAGAAGGACGTATTTTAGAAAGGGCCATTCACCAAAGGTAAAACTGACTCTGGGTTGTATACAGGCGAGGAAGGATGTACCTGCACATAAGTGCGCCTACTGTGTCTATGAACACAGCGTGGGAGAGAGCCCTGCGGACAGAGCCAAGTCCTCATTCCCTGTACTCTCCGGAACGCATAATGGGAACCATGGAAGAAGACAGAAGGAGGAGCTTTGAGCCTGCCATCACAATGGAATACAGCTCGGAGACACTCCCCTGCCCCTTCAGGGGAGAACCTGTCTGCCCATCTCAGACATGTGTCACTTCATCTGAACCTAAAAGATCTCTAGGGAAATGACATCACAGTGTCACTTGTAAACGCCTCAAGTTCCTGATAGGAAGTTCTTCCAGTTGTCCCCCTGTGGCAATGCGAATCCATTTCCTCTCTACAGGTCCTAGGACCAACTTTATTAAGTCATTCCTCAGCTTTTATTTTGGTCACTAAGTAACCATAGTCCAGTGGGATTTCCTCACATCCTGACTGTCAGTAAGTAATCAGCTTCTCTCGAGAGCTCTGAAGAGCTTTGATAAGCGTAAGTGATGATATCCAGAGTCAGTCTCATCTAATTATCAGGTCTAATGCTTGCCTCCTTCACATTATGAGACACTGTTCCTGCTGAAATGTGTATGTCTGAACTAGTTTCTCACATTAAAAAAAAATCTAGAAATCCATGTTTTAGACCATCATTCACTCTGCTGTCCTACACATGACCCGCTAATTTGTTGGAACACTCAAGACTATCACCAAGCTGGGCCTTCCAATCACGTGACCAATAATAGAGAGAGATGTTCCAGGCACTCAGATGGAATCTTGCAGCATTTTGGTTTTTGCAGACAAATGTTGAATCACTGCCATGTATTCACGCATCAGCATCCCAATATGAAAATGATATAATGTGTTTGATGTAGGAGATGGGCCTCTGAAAAGCCAGGGATATGCAGAATTTTTGTAAACCAGAATTAACTTTCCATATGTATTGTCAACCACATTTTAAAGATCTTCAATTTCTGATTCATTGTGGTCAGTCTTGAGCTTATCTCCAAATTCCCACACCATCCCTAGATAAATAGTACATTTTATGGACAACAACAGTAACAATAAAACCTCAAATTATATGGAACTAGTGACGGCCTCTATTTAAGAGATTATTTTCATAAAGGAAACACTTTAGGCATAAGGGATAAAAATTGGCATCTCCTATTACAGTGATTCCCATACTCTTGGAATGGCCTGAAATATTTTAGGTATTGAAAAGATTGTCAGCGTTTTAGTTTGCCAAGTGAGGATATTATTTAACAATATCTTGTAGTAACTTATGGTGGAAAAGAATATGAAAATGAATATATGTATGTTCATGTATGTCTGAAGCACTGTGCTGTATACTAGCAATTGACACAACACTGTAAACTGACTATACTTCAATAATATATATATAGAAAAAAATTAAAGTAAATACCATTTAGAATCATCATTGCTTCATAATAGGAGGGACATTTGAACACCAAAATGTAAGAAAGCTATCATTTCAATGAATTAAGAAACAGTTGGCAACAGTGGATGATTTTTAAATAGATGTTTTAAACTCTCTTAAGTGTTGAAAAATTGTATGATAGATTTTAATTTGCGGTGTCATTTTGCATATAATTTATTTTGGTACGAGTCTGGTCAAGTTAGGAATATACATTCACCAGGGGGACACAAATTAAGGCTCAAACATTCAATTTTTGCTTTTATCATGGACCTTGTTTAAAATTCAGGTTGAATATATAGACATATGAGCCCAAGTGGAAACAATATACCTAATAATACCATTTCTTTCAATAAAGACCGTGGTAGGTTGCATTGTGTCCCCCAGAGAGATATGCTGAAGTCTCAACTCCCAGTACCTGTGAATGTGACCTTAATTGGTAATAGTTTTGCAGGTGTCATCAAGTTAAGATGAAGTCATACTGGATTAAGGGGGTCCCGAGTCCACTGGTTGGTATATTTATAAGAGAAAGGAGAGCAACACAGAGAGAGGGAAGATGGCCATGTGAAGAAGGATGCAAGCCAAGGTATGCCCAGGATTGCCAGGATCCACCAGCAGCTATGGAGATGCAGAGGCAAGGAAGGGTGCATGGCCCTGGCAACACCTTCATGTTGGACTTTTAGCCTCCAGAACTGTGGGACGAGAAATCTCTATTGTTTTAAGCCATCCACTTTGCAGTATTTTGCTACAGCAGCCCTAGGAAACTAATACAAACTATTCTGGGTGAACTGAAAGAAGCCCAGGAAAGTAGTTCCTCTCCTCCTAACTGCTGGCTCTGCTGTCTTTCGACGTGGCCAAGGAAAGAGCAGAGGAGGTGGCCAAAGAGCTGGGCATCAGAGGCTGTAGGAGAGTGTGCCCCATGCAGCAGTTGCTCATGTGCGGGCAGCACATTTTGTCACAGATGAGCAATGGTCATCAGAGTTTTCCCAATTGATAAAAAAAATTAAAAGCAACAATGACAAAGCAGCAAGAACATTATACATTTGTATGTTCTCATTTTCACAGAGTGGGTTTTCTCGAAGCAAGGTTATCCTTGAGCTGAAGTATCCCGTTGACCAGAAAGGCTGTTCTGGAAGCCAAAACTCAAATGGCCAAGACCGGGGAGCAAACTCCAGGGCTGTTGGCCTTTGAGTCAAGAATTATCTTCCTCTGCCTTCTAGGCTCTTCGGCTAAGTCCAGTAACCCAATTTCCTGCAAGACCCAGCTGTCCCCACTGGCGATGGGGCAATGGTCTCTAGGGAAACAACTGTCCAGTTATTAAACAAACCTGTGAGAGCAGTTCTTAAACCAAACACAAGAGTCCCCATCTGTGTTTGCCCTCCTCCACTCTTGTTTGTAAGCCTAGGGAGGGCAATGCCTTCCCAATGGCTCCTGGGTTATGGAATGTATTTAAATGCCTGGTTCAAAACCCTCATCCACCCCTCTCAAATTTGACAATTGTTTAAGCATTATTGCTTGAATGGATACAGATGTTCAGCTCATCTCTTGTTGGGGGGGAGTGTTTCTTTAGAAGAGGAGGGAGAATTGGCTTTTTTCTTCTTTCTTTTTCTTCTTTTTTTTTCCAGACACATATTTCATCTTCATGTTTGTATCAAGGACTGCCAAGAGATGCATCTGGTCCCCAAATCAAGAATCTCACACTCCTCCTCCCAACTCACAGCTTTCCAAGCGCCTTTCTCTGTGATCTCTGCCCAAACAAGCTGTAGGCGAGCTCACTGGACAGATGACCCACACCTTGTGGGGAAAAAAAGAATCACTTTCTCATCAATGCCAGGAAGGATGGTACCGATGACATTTTTCATGACATTTCCCCCCTCCCCCAGCCTTTTACTTTTTTTGTGTAATTCATTTTCTGATTAATATTTTCAGCAGCTAGAACAAATGCCAGTTTAATTAAATTCCCACACCACTCCCCCCTTTATCCAATTAGTGGGTTCACTGGCTCCTCAACAACCTTCAGCATCTGCATTTTCATGAATGCTCAGTTGCTTCTGGCCTCGCCAAAAAAAATCTGTTACATATTAAGTTATAATAAGATATAGGCAATTATAGTAGCAGCAGGACAAATAGATTTGTATGGTTCATTACTGCGGATTTCTGGAACATACATAGCACAAATAGCCTGTTTCTGGGGCAGAGCATATTTTGGAGGAAAAATACATTTAAAAAAAGTGGGAGTGGGTAGCAGAAGAGACCATTATCAGTTACTATAAGAAAGTTCTGGATATAAGAAAATTCTATCAGCTCAGTAGCTCTCTGTTATTTAGATAAATGATGTTTCAACGTGAGAACATTGATTTCCTACAGAAAAAATGGGTGGGGCCAGTTTTTCACTTTTCAGATGAAAGATTAATACCATTGTCATGACACTGAAATAGAGAAATAAGCAAGAGGAATAAACTAACAAACACTGGAGGAGCATCTGACATGTGACCAGCCATGTGCTACATGCTTTGCACACATTATCTCATTTAAAACTCATGACAGCCCTGAGAGATATTAGATTGGGATATTAAAACGACAGTTTTGCAGAGTTCACTCTAACAGCTATTGTTTCACGAAGGAGGAACCCAGCGAGGCTCAACGAGTGATA
This sequence comes from Camelus bactrianus, assembly GCF_048773025.1. NCBI lineage: Eukaryota > Metazoa > Chordata > Mammalia > Artiodactyla > Camelidae > Camelus > Camelus bactrianus. The sequence goes on along the minus strand of NC_133560.1, from coordinate 13,050,477 downwards.
ATTGCTCAAGGTCAGCCAGGGTCTGTATGGCTTGAAAGACTGTGTAATTTCCACAATACTATTCCAGGGTCAATGTATAAATAAAGTGGAAGAGGAGCCTTTCTGCCTGTAACAATAATTTTAGAGATATCAGGGAGTCCTTCTCTTAGGTTAATTAATATATTAGATGATAAACATCACTCAGTATACATTAGGTTATGTTTGACACTTAGCAGGTTTTGATAACAGAGTAAAGGAATGGTATTCCACTCCAAGGGAGAAAAGGGTTTCCACAATGAGAGTGAAAATATGCCTAAAGGAATGATGGAGCAGATTAGCTGAATTCACAATTTTGTCTAAGTAGACCCTGAAGCAGATTCACTTTAATGTCACAGCTCTACCTCAAGGACTTAAAAAAAAAAAAAAATCCCCAATCGGGAAATAAAGTATTTTCCTTTTCTTTACTATGTTTAAGAAAAATGCTACACCCTAAGAGCTGTATCTGGAAAGAACCCTGAGAAACCTTACTCTTCCCGTCACCCTATTTATCCCTAAACCATAAGAACTGTTTTTATCTTAAAAACCTTCAAGGATGGTGGTTCTCCAGCACTTTTCTACTTTCCATATAGAGTACTATTTTTTAACCAGTACGACTCTGCAGAATATGTTTTATGATTCCCAGGATAAATTCAAGGCATTTTGCCTAATTTGTCAGCCCAGATTGGAAAGTGGGGTTGAAAATTCCCATATAAGTAAATATTCCATGAGTTTATATGGGCTGAAGTCACAGAGCCCAGAATATTATCAGGCTCCCCGGAGATGTCACGGCAGCATGTGAAAATGGCTTTAAAGAGATGTGCCAAGATACTGGCCTCTTTCTCTTTGAGAAACAAGGGTGGGAATGGGAGATTCTGAGCCATTGTTGGTCACTGGGATGGGCAGGGTTGGGCTGAGCGAAACCAGCATACCAATTTAGAGTGAGCGTCAGCTGACCCTCCAAATGCCAGCAGCTAACCAAGCAGTAGAAACCTAGTTGCTAAGTTGTGAGAAAGTGAGCAGTGTTTTCTGTCTGAATGGCACTGCCACCTTGGTGGTGTCAGAATGGCCCCTCCTCCTCTCTTTTGTATTCTGTGTGTCCACTTTTGCTGGCCTCTGAGTTGCCCCTTCCTCCCGGAGACGCATCATGGTGCTGTGGGGGATGCTGAATTTCGAGTCTTTGGAAGCAAGTTTTGTCTTGTCTCTGCCTTTATGTACTTACTTTTAATCAATGAACTTCTGAAGTCTCCATTTCCTCATCTCTAAAATGAGGTGTTCTGAATTCATAATCACATGCTTTTTTGTTTTTCTTTTTTTTTTAATTGACGTATGGTTGACATACAACACTCCATTGGTTTCAGGTGTACAACATAATGATTCAACATTTATATACACTGCAAAATGATCAACACAATGAGCCTAGTTACCATCTGTCACCACATAAAGTTGTAGAATTTTTTTCTTGTGATGAGAGTAACTTGCAAATTTGTGCTACAACATTATTGACTGTAGTCAGCATGTTGTACATTATCTTCCCTTGAGTTATTTATTTTATAACTGGAAGTTAGTACCTCTTGATTTCCTTTACCCATTTTTCCCACCCTCCTACCCAAGTCCTCTCTCCTCTGCCTACCAACAATCTGTTCTCTTTATCTATGAGTTTTGTTTTGTTTGTTCATTTGTTTTGTTTTTTTAGATTCCAATTATAAGTGAAATCATACAGTATTTGTCTTTGTCTGACTTATTTCACTTAGTGTAAGAATCTCAAAATCCATCCATGTTGTCATAAATGGCAAGATTTCTTTTTATGGCTGAGTAGTTTTCCATCCTACACACACACACACACACACACACACACACACACACACACGCACATCTTCTCTATTCATTCATTAAGTTTGGGAGTGTTCCCTCCTCTTCAATTATTTGGAAGGATTTGAGAAGAATAGGTACTAAATCTTTGAATGTTTGGTAGAATTCACCAGTGAAGCCATCTGGTCCTGGACTTCACTTTGTTGGGAATTTTTTGATTACCAATTCAATTGCCTTACTAGTAGTTGATCTATTCAGTTTTTATTTCTTTATTGATTCATTTTTGTAAGATTGTATGTTTCTAGAAATTTATCCATTTCTTCTAGTTTGTCCAATTCGTTGGTGTCTAATTGTTCACAGTAATCGCTTATGACCCTTTTTATTTCCTTGGTATCACTTATAATTTCTTCTCATTCATTTTCTATTTTATTTATTTGAGCTCTCTTTTTTTCTCAGTGAGTCTAGTTAAAGATTTGTCAATTTTGTTTATCTTTTCAAAGAACCAGCTCTTAGTTTCATTGATCTTTTCTATTAATTTTTAGTCCTATTTCATTTATTTTCACTCTGATCTTTATTTCCTTCCTTCAGCTACCTTTAGGTCTCATTTGCTCTTCTTTTTCTAGTTCCTTTAGGGATAATGTTAAGTTGTTTATTTGAGGTTTTCCTGGTTTCTTGAGGTAAGCCTGTATTTCGACAAACTTCCCTCTTTGAATTGTTCCTCCTGCATCTCATAGATTTTGGCCTATTGCATTTCCATTTTTATTTGTCTTAAGGTATTTTTAAAATTTCTCTTTTGATTTCTTCATTGACCTACTGGTTGCTCAGTAACATGTTGTTTAATCTCCACATATTTGTCATTTTCCCAGTTTTCTCTTTAGTTTCATTACTGTGGTTGAAAACATTGCTTGATATGATTTCAATTTTCTTAAATTTATTGAGACTCGTTTTGTGGCCTAGCATGTAATCTATCCTAAAGAATATTCCATGTGCACTTGAGAAGAATGTATATTCTGCTGCTTTTGGGTAGAATGTTATATATATACACACATATAAATTCCATGTGAATATTGTGTCATTTAAGGCCAATCTTTCCTTATTGATTTTCTGTCTACATGATTTATCCATTGAATTATTGGAGCCACATGATATAAGTGTATTCTCTGATGCTTGGATAACAAAGGCCAAGGTTAAATGCCAAGATTCACTGAGGCTGTCCTAACAGAATTTTGTGGCAGAATTTAAGAGTTGCAAACTGGATGTCAGGCATATAAAGGATATGGAGCTGACCTCTCCAGACTCTTGGTCCCTCTGTAGTGGTACTACTCAATTGTCAAGTTCTGTGGGCAAGGGCAAGGCAAAAATAATTTGTATAAGTCATATCTTCTAGAGTGACTATCACACCAATAACCCTAATGAGAGAGCAACCCTGGGTTGCTATGTTTAGTGCCACTGGGATCCACCCAAATCTGGCCTTAACTGATAGCACAGGAGTTGAACAAGCAATCCATAGGCTGTCCAGGAAAACTGTGGACCAAACAGAATGCTCCATCAAGAATTTGGAATTTGTGAACTGGATGACTAAGCCAGTAAAAGTATGGACAGGAACTCAAAAAGATGTCATGGAAAAAACTCTAGACAAGCTGGGGCAGGAGTCAGGATGGATCATAAGCAAACTAAAGTTATGAGGAAGCAGAAACTACTGGTAAGCAAATAAGTGGTCCAGTCAACCAGCCATCTTGGTATTCATGCTCTTTTGTAGTCTCCTCCCCTCAAATCTGGCTTGACCCAGCAACCAATCAAACATGGTGGAAGTGACAGAGTGTGGTTTCTAAGGATAGGCCATTAGAGGCCTTGCAAGTTCCATCTGGGTCTGCTGGAATGCTGGCTCTTAAGTGCTATTAGAGAACCCAGATGCTGTGCAAAGAGAAATCCAAAGCACACGTGGAGGCCACATCTAGTTATTCTAGTCAACAGCCTCAGCTGAACTGCTAGTACCAGCAGCTAGCATCAAGGGCCACCGTGTGAGCGATCCACTTTGGAAGTCCAGCCCAGTTCAGCCTTCAGGCCACTGTGGCTCCAGCTGCCATCTGACTGCAACTACATGAAACATCTCCGGTGAGAACTGCAGGGTATGGTCAACTCATAGAACGATGAGACATAATGGTAACTGTCATTGAGTTTTGGAGTGGTTTGTTGTATAGCAGCAGATAACCAGAGCAGGTTCATAAGGAAGAGAGCAGATGGACGGATGGAGGTACATTGTCCAAGAGAGATATTGTCTCCCAGGAGTGCACTGGTGTCTGTGATTTACAGTCCTCAGCAGAGCCACATTTATCTTCAAAATAACATTCTTTCATCTGAAGCAACTTGAAGAAATCTCTTTTCCTTATGATCTAATCAAACAAAGTAAAATCCAAATGGAAAGAGACTAAAATAGATACCCAGTGATAGGTTAGGACAGAGGTTTCCAGAAGCTAGTCCATGGATAAATACTTGTGCTAACAACGTTTTTACAACTCTGTGATATAATGAGAAATACGAAGACAATGTGGAAATTTTTGTTCATTAATCTAAATTGTTTTAAGTTCATGAAGGCAAATAGATCTACTCACAGGATCTGAAATGTGAAGTTAAGATAGAATCAAATCCTCACCACCCAAGCATTAACCATCAAATTCTTAGTCATCAAGAGACGGCAAAATTCATGTCTTGTCTTTGCTCTCCTCCCTAAATCTCTGTTTCTTCCCACAACACCAGGACTGAAAAGGTTCGGAATTGCTTTTACCTTCTCTTCTTGATCAACCTGCACTTCCCTTAGGGAAAGGTGGTTCCAGACCTCCCGCTTCCTCTATGTCATGTCCTTCTTCCTTACTTCAGACTCATGGCTACGCATCAATGGCAGATAGAATAAGACGGGCCATCAGAAATGCAGACATTTAGGAATGGGGGAGGTTGCACAGCTTTTATCAGATTCAATAAAAGAAGCCCCAAATACAAGACAGGTGGGAAAATCTATTATTTCTCAATGCTCGTAGCCTTGCTCTAAACTCAGCCTCTAAACCTACCTTTGAGTAAAAATAAGTAAATAGATAAAATCTTTTCAAAAGGATGCCCTTTTCTCCCCAGCCCCTCCAATGCCTTATATAGTGTAAATTAATATAATTCAGATAGTTTAATGATTACTGCTATGAGTCACATTACTTTTCTGCAGACCAAGAAGGGAAACCTTTCCACAGGCCCCCATCTTGCCCACAGTTACAGAGAAGCAGTGGGTAAGCAGGACCAGGGTGCACGGCATTTCCTATCAGCCTTCTCCTTAGGTAGGAGATCAAAGCCTGGGCAGAGAGCCAAGTGATCTTGATTTGCATCATGAAAGTCACCTGTCCAGCTCTGGGCCAGAGACAGAGATCAAAGCTGGAAGGGTAGCTGGGGGGCAGTAAGGAAATAAAATATTGATTTAATGAGATGCACGACAATTCTCCTCCATCCACCTTTTCAATAATGAAAGTGGGGCTGAGAAGTGATGATTATTCATGCTCCTTCCATGAGCTCACATTATGGCTCCCATTTGCCCTGCCATATGCGTCTCATATAGCTTTGCCCAGAAAGGGGAGAACAGGAGGAGAATGAAGACTGAGGAACGTGGTACAATCAGACAGTTTCCCAAGCACTGCTACCACCTCTGTGAGATGCTCTGTAAGGAAGGAGGTTTTGAATTTTTTTCAGTCGCAGTTCAAAAATACTTACCTGTAGAAGCTCAAAATCTGAAACAGATAAAAGAGCATCTGCTATCGTTAAAAAGAGGTGGGGAGAAGGTGTTTACTCTGGAGCCCCATCTCTCTTCCTCAGTTACTGAAGAAGCCACAGAGGACAAATGGGAAAAAAGGCTATTCCAACTCTGGCATTTCTATTTCTGAAATGATCTAAAGTTCATCACACTTGAGCTGGGCTTTGACGAAATGGGGTGGGGGATGTGGGGCAGATGAGAGATGTCAAGTCTGGAGGCAAGCTGAACTACTAGAGCTGCATTTAAAAACTCAGAGGATGGATATATTTCCTGACTTGGAAGGCAACGGGGGCAAGAGATGTGTTGATTGTGAGGTCCTTGGGGAATTCTCCGACTGAGCCGCCTGTCAAACATGACGTCACTAACCCTCACCAGAGGCCAGGCTCCGGGGAGCTGTGGCTCACCACAGGAGCAGATCCAGTTTCTGGGTAGGAAGAGCCAAGGCCTCTTTGGTCCTGGCTGCAGAGTGTGGGCGGGCGAAGGAAGATTCAAGGATTAAGTGGTGAAAATGCTAAGTGAACGCGAGCTCTTTATTCATTGTCCAGATCTTAAAATCTTTCAGCTTCTTTACTGCAGTACCCAAAACAGCTTATGTATTTGTTCCTCACATTTCTAAAAATATAATAAAAGGTATCTAAACATGAAAAAAAAAAAGCAACTGGCTCCTCTCCCCATGACAGGTACCCCTGGTGCCAGCCACAATCTGCCCTCTAGCTGAATCCCCCACTTTCCTCAATGTCCTGTTCTGTCACACCCTTGTCTTGAGCACACTGCGTCTCTTCCCAGATGGCCTTTCCATCTTGTCCATAGCAAATACTGTCACCAAGAGCAGGAAGTTTTGGAGTTCTGGGTTCAAATTCTGACTCACCTACTTATTGTTTATGTGACTTTGAGCAAGTCATTGAAACTCTCTGAGCCTCAGCTTCTCTATAGAACAGACAGAATGAAATGAGAGAACAGATAATGCAGTTAGCTCTGTGCCAAACATACAGCGTGTGCTTGTGGAGAGCTGCCATTCTGGAAAACTCCAACTCCATTCACCATTCACTGATAATGCAGATCTGCAAACCTCCAGTGACTGGGGGCTCACTTCCTCCCCAACAAGGCTCTGTATCGTTGACAGAAAGTTGCCATTATATTATTGCAGCAAAACTTGCTTCCACCAGCAGATGCAGAGGAATGAGCAACCCCCCTACAGGGCAAGGAAGATGTTTTGTGCAAGTCACACTGTATAGGTGAGATAGAGCATCTGCTGCTCCAACATGTCTGACTCCCCCATAGTAAAGTCAGAGCAGAGCCAGGAGGATGGCATTCACCCCTTCTAGGCTCCAAATGGATCCAAGCAGAGGAGGAGAAAGTCTCCAAAGATTTCCTCTGCTCCTTTCTCTGGACCGACAGAGCCCATCTCCATGAAGGCAGCAGTCCAAGCCAATGATTTTTAAACCCAGTTATTCCTAACATCTTTCATCTAGGCCCAAATGTTCTTTCTTTGCCAAGGACCCACCCAAGGCATCTGAAATGCTGAATGCAAAGCAGGTATCCTGGATGGTAGAATCTCACTAAGGAGGGTGAGAAGAATCTTAAGAGATGCTGAAAACTGTCCATGATCCAGACACCTTATGGGCTATACTTGCAGGGGCCTCAGGGTGATGGGGTAGAATGTTCCAGTGGGCAGGAAATGGAAAGTAAGAGAAGTGGAGTCTGCAACATTCAGGGTATCCCCAAGTTCAGCAAGGGGAAGAGCTGGAACCTCTATGGTATGAGACCAGACAAGGAAAGAGATTCGGTATGGGATGATGCTGCATATATTTCTCAATCAGAGGAATTTTCTTGCCTACTGTTGCTACTGAGAGCCTCCCACAGGACGGCAGATCCACCCAACGCTTTTAGCAAGCCACCAGCCTCAAAACACCTGAGCCACACAAAGACATCATGCATTCATTCACAAAAACTTATGGCAAGTCTAGAGCCCTCTGGGCACCATTCTAAGACCTAGAGATACAGTTAAGAAAATAGACAGCAATTCCTGCCTTCAAGAAGCTTACATTCTAGTAAGGTGTTCTTTGCCTGGCTTAAAGCATTAAACCACCGTGAGATTCAAGATCAGGATTCACAACCCAATGCCTCTAGAGGCTGGATGGGTAAGACACGTGAGCAGAGTAACTGAGCTGCAAGACAACAGGAAGAGGTGGGGGCTGCGGAAACCAGAAATCTCATTCACCACCTAAAGGAGAAAGCTGCTTTTTTGGTTTCAGACAATGTTCCCACACAACAATGCAATTTTACTCCTTCCAATCCGGTTTGTCAGGAGAACCCAGGAGTCCAGACTTTTGTGAGATTCTCCAATTTTTAAAACCTGGAACAAATTAAACTAAAAGTCATCTGTCAGGCCCTATCTGAAAGGCATCTGCTTGTGACTCCTGCTCCTGCTGTCCAGTGGGATGAGTGGGGACTGTGAAGGGGAGCAGAGGATGACAGAACTTGGGGTCAGAATGACATAGTCTCAACCCTGCTTCACCTTTTCCTGTCAGTGTAGTAGGGTTACTTTTTTAAGGCAGGCTACTTAAACTCCTTGAGTCTCGGTTTCACCGTCTGCAGAACAGGAATAAAACCATGGAAAGGTTACACTAGGCAATAAATGACAGGTGTCACACCCATGCCTGGTACACAGTAAGAGCACAATAAATGTTCATTGTTGTAACTGTCAGAGCATGGCAGGAAACGATGCAGATTCAAACGTTTTAACTGAAGGAATTCTACTTATGGAGGCATAGACAGAGTTTGGGGGCAATACATAAGGTCTGATGAAGCACCCAGACTAGAAATATCAACATTGGGGGGCCATGACCACCCCTGGCCTGCAGGAGCGAAGAAATGAAAAGAGTTACCAGATCCCACCAGAAGAGAGGGCTGTGGAAGAAGGACCCTTGGCAGGAGCTGTGGTCCTCAAGAAATACTAACCTTGCCAGAACTCCAGTGAGAAACGGAGGGAGGAGAGAAGGATATCCCTACATCACAGACTCTCCCTTTAATTTCCTTGCCTCCCTTTGGCCCAACCAATCTGGAAGCCAGAAGGCAAGAGGGCCTGCGGGCTGCAGTCTGCAGAGGCCAGTCTCGAAGCACAGGCCAGGGGAGAAACGAGCAGAGCCTGGGTCAGCGGGTCTGAAAGAAGACGGCTGTCTTTTACTTCTCTCCACTGAGTATGTATGAGCCCACTTTCTCAATCTCTGCATCCTAGGGGCAAACTATTCTGGTGGAGCTCTCTATACTCTACTTAAAAACGTTCATGACTCTGAACTTGTCAAGTAAACTAAGAAGTACCTAAAGAGCAATTTTTCTGGAAAAGGCACTGGGTTCCGCACTGGGTTCTCCACGGCAGGGCTGAGCTGTGTGCGAGGCTCAGGAGCGATGAGGGAGCAGAGCTAAATTCACGGAACTACTGATGAAGCCTCCTCTTCTCTCAAGGTCACTGGGATAGGAGGTTTGCCGAAACAGGATGGAACAAGTGAGGAGAGGAAGGCAGGCGGAGAGGCAGGAAGCAGGCCGCCCTGCTCTTGTTGCCACCTGGGGCTGGAAGTGGGCAGCAGAGTAGGAAAAGGGGTGACTGAGAGAAGCCACACTTAAAGCAATGCTTTAAAAAATATCACTTGGCACATGTTAGGCTGCAAGTAACTGAAGGCTCACCAGTGTAACCAAACAAGTCCAGAGGTGCGGCAGTGACCAAGCGGAGCCTGGGCAGATCTGTGGCTCTGGGTCTCGCCTTCGTCCACATGATGGCCTGTTATGGGAAGGCTGCCACAGTCTTAGGACTCACATCCAGAGGTGACCGTATTCAGAAGGAAGAAGAGTCGCCTTCTGGTATCTCAGTCAGAAAAGAATGCTCTTTTCCAGATGCACCCAGCAAACTTATCACATTTCATGAGCCCAGACTGAGTCATCTGCCCATTCTTCAATCAATTCCTATGTCCAAGAAAATATCACATGGTGATCGGCTTAGAGTTGATTTCCAGAGACAATTTCTATAGCAACAAGGGTAGGCGGAATTATTCTGACTGAGTGACAACTTTCTCAATTCTCCCTTGGATGGTACATAACTAGAACTATTTAGAAGTACAGGAGACAAGAGAACGCATTAAATACAACAGATGCCTTAGGGCATTAAGGCTTAGTTCTCACAAACCCCCTCAAAACTCCCAAATTTTAGTGTCTTTTAAAACCAAAGGTTTATTTCTCATGCCTGTGATGTATCCATTGAGCACTGGCTGGACGCTTTGCTCCACATCTCCTCCTCAGAGACAGAGGCAGACAGTCATACCTCCACCATCCAGAATGTTGCCAATGCAAAGAGGAAAAACAGTGGTTTCACACTGCATTGTAAGCATCCATCTGGAAGTGACACATGTCAATTCCACTTGCATTTCAGTGACCAAAGCAAGTCACACAGTCACTTCTAACTTTAGGGCAGTAGCAAAGTGCAATTGGACATTATGCCTGGGAGGAGGAGAGTGGACCTATTTGTGAGCAGCCCTAGTAACTGCCACACAAGCTGGCATGAGTTAGGTGAGGTGGACACTCACAGGCATCCTGGTAGCAGTGCAAATTGGCAGATTCTCTAGAAAGCAAGGTAAAATTGTGTGTTAAGGGTCTAAAGGGAAATTCATTCTCTTCTGCATGTAACATTCTCTTAGGAAGTAGAAACTTAGACCAAGATAATGAACAAAAGTGTATGTTGAAGCACTCACAATACATACAAACAAAAAAAATCAAACAACCAGATTGTCCAACAGCAGGGGAATGGTTAAATAAATCAAAGTACAGCCATATGATGGCTAATTCTCTAATGCTTTAAAATCTTGCTTTTGAAGAGTGTTTAATAACATGGGGACTTGTGGATATTAAGTAAAAATTAAGTGAAGATAACATATTGTATTGTACAAATTAATATAAAAATAAAATACAAAGAAGAAAGACAAAGGAAGTGTAGTGGAGTATTAATGATGGCTAACTCTAGATAAATGTTACTGTCTTTATTTTTCTCTATTTCTTTAGTCCTCTCTATAGATAAGCAAACATTTCTTACTAATCAGGAAAAAAAGTTTTATTAGCATATATAATCTGTGGCAATTTCTGTAATAGCAGAAATTGAAAACATCTAACTCCATTAAATAGAGAGTTGATTTAATGAATTATAGTTCAGTCAAGTCATAGATTATGAAGAAGCACTTAAAAATTAAGTATACTTGATCTGTTACGGAACTTTTGCTAATGTACGTTAAGAAAGGAAGCAAGGTGCAAAAAATTAGATGTAGTACGCTGCCATCTGCATAAATGTGCACACATACACACACATTTCTGGAAAGAATGTACAAAAAGCTGTTAAGAGTGGTTGCCTTTGGGTGGAGAAAGCAAGGAGACTGGGGTGCTGATTTACGGCCAGGGAAGGGAGACTTTCAACTCTAAGTCCTTTACATCATTTGATTTTTTTAAAACCATGTAAGTACATTATTTATCTTGAGTTATATTTTACAAACAAATAATAAACAAATAAATCAGATCTTGGCTCTGGCAGACACATCATAACTACTGGTTACCTTCCCTGCTCTTTATCTGTCCTTAGACCATTTCACTCAATGCCTCAGTCCTAGGCTGGGCCATAGCTACAGCTTAACAAGGCTTAGGGATTGAGAATGGATTTCATTGATCTGTCTGCCATGCTGAGCATGAATAACACAGGGATCCCCAAGGAGGCTTGACTTAGGCACAGGAAACACAAGTCATCCTTTCACCTGGGCTACAGGCATCTGGCACCCTTCCCAGGGATCATAAACATTTCCTGCAAACAGGTGACATCTTGAGCCCAGGCCTTTGTGTCTGCCCAGGGCCATTTAGTTCTTGGGAGTTACTTATAACCATGGATGCTGAGCTGGACCAGTCATGGTGGACAACCTCAGGGCCAAACTTTCTGAAGAAAGAGAGGCTCCAAAGCTGATGCAGAAGAATTAGCTCTCAGCTGCTCAGAGCAAGGCATTAGAGAGCAGCTGCTTCTGATTCTGTGTCCCAGGACAAGCTTGGTGAGAGGACCGCAGCCATAGAAGAGAGTCTGCTCTTACACCGTATTCTGAAATTGGGTGCCAGGCCTTCTCCCAGGTCCTCCAGCAGTATATGTCCCCTCCTTCCCATCTCTGCTGGGAATGGTCTGTGATGAACGCTGCTTATTCATGCAGCACATCCCCAGTCCAGGTAAACAGAACCAAGGAATCTCTGTTCTTGTTTTACGTTCAAGGAGATAAAGTACCAGTAATAAGCAACATTCAAAAAATAAAATATTCAGTTATGACACAAGCACTACGGAGTTAAACAAAGCAGGGATGTGGATAGGGAGTCCCATGGAGAGGTCTCATGTGAAACTTGAGCGGAGATCTGAAGGCAACAAGGGAGGGAGCCCTGTGGATGTCGGGGAAGGCGTGCTTCGCTGGAAATGGCTGTTTTACCCCTACTTCAGCAGAAGGCAGAAGGAGAAAACCAGCTGAGACACAGGAATAATGTTTTAAAATGTCTGCATTTAAAAGTCTTAAATTTTACATTCAAGATCTGAACAGTTATAAGAAATCATCTAAATATCCAATAGCAATGATATTCATGGTATAAACATGAAATGGATTATGATCTAGTCTCTAAAAACCATGGCTTTGGAAGAATATTTAATAAGTTGGGAAAACATACCCAAAATAAAATGTCCAGTGGGAAAAGTAAAATGTAAAATTACATCCTAGTTTGACTTGTTCAATAGTTAAGCACCTAAAACAGTGCTTGGTACATGGTAGAAATAAATAGTAATGAATACTTGTTGATTAAATAGTTGAATTTAAGCATGATGGGGAAAAAGAAACGAGAAGGAACATATCATTAATGGTTGTTGGCCTTCAGTGATGGAATTGTTAATTTTCTGTAGTTTCCAAATTTTCTACATCAAAAAAAGTATTTTTTTTTTAAAGGATTTGAACATATAAGATTGTATCAGAGCCCCTCTGCCATGGACAACTGTGGCTACATTTGCCTTGATACAATATTAGTTGCTGCAAAAAAACAAAGATTTTTTTCACCTAGCCGAAAGTCTCCATCATGGGGAACCTTCTTGGGGAGGCATTGTCTAAGAACTGCCATTTATCAAATGCATATTTAGGGGGCAGAAAAAGTGCTATCCCTTTTATACTAGGCGTTCTCAGTTTTGGCTGCATATTAGAATGACCTGGAAGCAACCCTGCAGACCAATTAAATTATATTTTTGGAGGTGGGACTGGGGCATCAGTATTTTTTAAAGTCCCCCAGATAATTCCAATATGCATTCAGGGTTGAAAATGACTTGTTTTATGTATATATTACTTTATTCTCTGAACTAAGTATTTCAATCCCCAATGTATACATGAGGAACTGAGGTTCAAAGAGGAAAAAGTCAGCTTGCCCAAGGTCATACGCTAGAATGTGGGACAGGAGGTGATTTAACTGCAGACCTGATGGAAGTCACTTGGTCTGACATTTTTACTTGAAGCAGCCAATACTCAGAGAGGAAGTTGGAAGGACTTGCCTCAAGGCACAGATTGGGTCCTTGTGAGTCAGCACCCAACCCGAGGTTTCTATACCCTGCTTGGAACTCTTCCAACTACTCCACTGAGACAGGGAAGATAACAAAGGGGACAGACACACCTGACTGTGAGTTCCACTTCTGCCCCAGATTCAATAAGAATTCTAAGTTTGGAGTAGAGATTTTTCTGAAGATGATATACAAAAAGTCAATAGGTACATGAAAAGATGCTCAATATCACTAGTCATTAGGGAAATGCAAATTAAAACCACAATGAGCTGTTACCACATGCCTGTTAGAATGGCCATCACCAAAAGACAAGAGGTAACAAATGCTGGATGTGGAGAAAAGAGAACCTTTGTGCACTGTTGGTGAGACTGTAAATTGGTACAACCACTGTGGAAAACATTATGGAGGTTCCACAAAAATTCAAAAATATGATCTAGCAATTCCACTTCTGGGAATACACCCAAAGGAAACAAAAACACTAACTGAAAAAGATATCTGCACTTCCATGTTCCTAGCAGCACTATTTACAATAGCCAAGACATGGAAACAACCTAAGTGTACATCAGTGGGTGAATGGATAAAAAAGTTATAGTATATATCCAATGTCTTGTAACAACGTATAATGGAACATAATCTGCAAAAAACACACACAACAACCCTGAATCACTAAGCTATATGTGTGAAACTAATGCAACATTGTAAATCAACTATATTTCAATAAAAGGAAGTTGTGAGATACATATATATGTGTATATATACACACACACACACATACACAATGGAATATTATTCAGCCATAAAGAAGAGGAACTCCTACCGTTTGTAACAATATGGATGGACCTTGAAGATATTACACTAAGTGAAATAAGTGAAAGACAATACTGTATGATTGTGCTTACATGTGGAATCTAACAACAAAAAAGAAAAACAGATTTGTGGTTACCAGAGGTAGGGGCTGAGGGGAGGGGCAACTAGAAGAAGGTAGTCAAAAGGCACAAACTTCCAGTTTAAGATAAATAAGTACTAGGGATGTAATGTAGAACATGATGACTACAGTTAACGTTGCTCTATGACACACCTAGCAGAGTTGCAAAGGGAGTAGATCCTGAGTTCTCATCACAAGGAGAACATTTTTCTTTCCTTTTTATTGTATCTATATGAGTTGATGTATGTTAACTAAACCTATTGTCATAATCATTTTACAATACATGTAATCAAACAGTCATACTGTGCACCTTAAACTTATACAGTGATGTATGCCAATTATTTCTCTATAAAACCAGGGAAAAAATGAATTTTAGGTTTGGTTCTACCTAGTTCCACCTTGGTGAGATGCAGGGGCTTCCCTCTCATGCCAATCCATGGCCTCTGGGAAGACAGAGTCCACTAAAGGATGCGTAAGGATCATGGGCCATTAAATGAGGGTTGTGTGCATGGGGTGGTTGGATGGGGTTCGGGCAAAGTCTTAAGCCCAGACAGTCATTACGTGGTCATTCGGGACAGTCTGGCTGATGGGTGGTCATCCTCACTGGCTGGCGGTGACGGAGATAAGTGGGTGCCCTCAGCTGCCGTTTGGATCTGCTGGTGAATGGAGTCTGTTACATTTATCAGTCTCACACTGTTGGGTCTCCTTCCTTCTTCCTCAACCCAACTGCCTTTTTTTCCAGTCATAGGTGAGAAAACAGATCCATAAGTATTCACTAGAATCTTCCTTCTTTTTTCACTTCTGAAAAATGTTAGAATGGGTTTGCAGCCTTTGTGTTTTGGTTCTGCAGTGAGTGACTCATGCCTTCTGTCAGGGACAGGACAGGAGTGAGGACAGGGCTTCTGGGTCATATTCATCTTGTCCTACTGACTCAAGGTGCAGGGCAAGCATGGAAAGGAAGCCGAGCTGACTGATAGCGCAGTGCATCCTGGGACAAAGCAAAAGGCCAAGCACTTCAGCACAGGCTTTAGCAAACTTCTTTTTGCCCCTGGGTGAATGCATGTGAAAGAGAACTGGGTGCTATTAATATTACTGCAGCTATTATCCCGGCTTCAGTCTACCTATATTAAAGCTTAAAAGAAATCTCCTGGCCAGAAGCCTAGCCCTCTAACAATTGATTTCCTTTTCAGGCAGGCCAAAGAATTCCCTCGGAGGGCTGCATAAACCACCAAGCACTTTGCGCCGGATGGAACACACTGGCACAAGGTCACCTTGGACTAGGCCAAGCTGGTGAATGCCAATGAGCTGGAGCTCCCTGATCCCTCAGCTTATGCGTGTCGGACAGCGAACTTCACCGTGGGGCCCAAGCCTCCGGCCTCTGCAGCCCACGCTGACCCGAGCTGAAGGGTCTGCCACACTGAGGGACCCCTTGAGGATTGTTCACGTGGGAACCTGTCCATCCAGGGTTCTCAATCTGATAAAAGCCCTGGCCAGGCCCTTTTGCAAGCTAGCTCTTTTTTTTTTTTCCCCCTGCATATAACCATTTACAGATTTTGTTTTCCCCTCCTGATATGAGTAAAAACAATAATCGGGAAGCTCATGAAATTGCAGAATCACAGAACACAGCTCTCCTTGCCCCTCCAGGCACACCCTCTCAGCTCCATGCAGGAGCCCAGTTCTTCATTGTTCCCAGGGTTTTTTGCCCAGAAGTGAACTTCAAAGAAATAGGAACATAAAGATCCACATGTCAACAGGTCTATAGACTACCCTGAGAATCTCACTGGATTGGGAGGCCCAACACCTTCTAAACATTAACCTTTCCACCCAAGTCCCATTGCATTGGCCTGAGTCATCTGGGAACGTGGTCTTTTACTAAAATGCACATCTTCCTGGGAAAGATTCAGCTCCTGGTTAGGTATTAGCATTTCTGGGGGGAGTCTGTGGTGTGTACAGAGACTGCCTGCACTCAAATCCAGGTTCCAGCACCGACTAATTAGGTGAACTTGGGCTGTTCTTAAACTTCCCTGGGCCTCAGTGTTCCCATCAGTAAAACGGAAGTTATAATAAAATCTACCTCATAGAGCGCTGTGTGGTTTAATCAAGTCAGTTCACATAAAGTGCTCACAATAGTGCCTGGCACATGGTGCTCAATAAATGTACTTATTTTATTCCCTGGGAGTAGGGTTTGATCAGGAGGGGTACCCAGGCAGAATGGAAGCCTGCTGGGGAAAAGGGATAGAGATGAAGGTGGGAAAGGACACAGAAAATGAAAACTTAAGGCACTGAAATCAAAATCTCATCTTGAAACTGTGCTCCTGGTGTCTTTTGCAGACAGGTGCTTTGACTCAGGTAGAGGCAGAGAGACAGAAATGCGGGCCCCAACACAAAGAGGATACAGCATCAAAAAGGTGCTGACAAAATGGCCATTTTGAGGGGTTAAATTTGCATTAAAATTATAAACATAATGAATGCTTCTGGAGAAAATTTGGAAGAATACACACAAAAAGAAAAAAATTAAATCAATATTTCTACTCTCCACTGACCATTTTGATGTATTTCATTCCAGTCTTTTTCTCCATGCAGAACTTACATAACTAATATGCATTTTGTCCTACCCTATATCCAGTTTTAACGATATTGGGATCATATTTTAAACTACTTTTTCCCCCACTTAATGCAGTTTGAGCACTTTTCCCTCATTAAATGTGGCTTTTAATGGCTACATTATATTCCATCATATGGATTCATTTATCCAATTCACTATAAACATTTAGGCTGTTCCTAGTTTTTTATTATTACATAAATCATGCAGCAATGAGCATCCGTGCCCATAAATCTTTATGTGACTGTCTGGTAACTTCCTTGGGATAAATTCCAAGAAGTGGAATGACTGGATCAAAAGTTGTGCTCTTTCTGAAGGACCTTGACACATGCGGCCATCTTTCCCGCCGTGAACGCACATGCACAGGAACAGCAAGGCAATGACTCAAGCACCCTTTCTTCCTTCCTCCACGTTCCGGCCTCGGCTAAACATTCCTCATGCCCAAGCACTGTCTCCCCAAGGAAGCCTTCTCCCCCGCTCCCACCCTTTAGATGCCCTCCTTTTCTTTTTGCTCTTACAGCCCTTGCCCCTCGCTCTAACACAGCATTTAGCATAACCGGATTGAGCTTGCTGATTTACATGTGGTCTACCTGGATGAACAAGAAACACGTTAAGGGTAATCTCTGTGGTCCTGGCATCTGGCGCATAATGGATGCTGAGCAGACGGATGGGGTCAATGAAGAGCAAGCATGTGAGGGGGCTGGGGCACTGTAGGGGCGCATGTGGTGCCCCTCTCTGCTCACACAGGCCTCTTCCGTCATGACCTCTTTAGGTAAAGTGATCCAGGGGGAATATTCCCAGCCCTTCTGCTGACCTCTACACCGATGAAAATGCTGACCCAGGGACTGTTGTTTCACCTCTCACAGAAGGCTCATCTACACACAGGATCAAGGAACATCACCTACAAGGTTTGTTCAACAGAACCCAAGACTCTTGACAATAACGACTTCTGGTCTGAGGTGTCAGAAGAAAAGAGCCTTGAACGGCTCACAGCAGGCCACTAACAGGATCAGAGATTCTTGAAGTTGAAAGGAAACTAAGAGACTACCTTGGATTACAGGCCAACATACCAAGGCCTAGAGAAGTACAGACAGTAACACTTACACCACAGAATTGTTCTAGGGATTAAAAGAGCAACACGTGTTAAGTCCTGGTGGATACCTGGTAAATCATATCCGTTCAACAAATGAGATTATTAACTATTTACTTTGATCATTTATTGAGCTAATATTTACTGAGTGTCTCCTAAGTGCTGTTATGGACTGAACTGTGTTGTCCTCCCCCCCGCCCCAATGTATATATTGACGCCCTAACGCCAGTGTGGCTATTCTTGAAAACGGGGCCATTAATGAGGTAATAAAGTTAAATGGAGTCACAAGGGTGGAGCCCTAACCTGATAAGACTGGTATCCTTATAAAAAGAGGAGGAGACACCAGAGCATGCTCTGTCTCTCTGCACACACAGAGGAAAAAGGTCACTCGAGGACGCAGCAGGAAGAAAGCCATCCACAAGCCAGGAGGAGAGACCTCACCAGAAACAAGCCTGAAAATACCTTGATCCTGGACACCAAGCCTCCAGGACCAGGAGAAAATGAATCGGACGTTTATGCCACCAGCTCTGCGGCATCTTGTTACGGCAGCCCGAGTGAACTAGTCCACGTGCCATAGCCCACCAGCTCACGTGTGGCAGTGTTTACGCCCAGTGCAACCTGCGTTGGGAGAATATAAAAAGACACCTGGCATAAAATGCAACAGTATCTTTTTGATCATTAAGGGGTCTCTGTTTTCTCATAATTCAAGGATGCTTCGCAGCTCCAAGCTGGAAGGCCATCCATTCACTCCATTCTACAGATCGCCACCTAGTCAACACTGCTGCCCAGGTCTATGACCAGCACAGAAATGTTAGAAAAGGCACCTTGCTGCCCCCAAAAGAGTAAGCACATGTGAGTCAAAACCATGAAGTCTAAATCTCGGATCTGTCACTTTCTAGATATGGGACCACGGGGAAATCGCTTCACCTCTCTGAGTCTTAGTTTCCACACCTAGAGCCGGCTACTTATATACACTTTCGCAGTAAGCACAGAGATATGTCCAGCTCTCTAATCCCCAGGACCTGCGACTATGTCACCTTACATGACAAAAGGGACGTTGCAGATGTGATTAAGGTTAAGGGATTTGAGAAGAAGAGACTATTCTGCATTACTGGGGGAGGTGGGCGGGGTGGGGGTAGGGTGTCAATCTAATCATATGAACCCTTAAAGGCGGAGAAACTTTCTTGGCTGTTGTCTGAGACAGAGTGTGGCAATGGGCGCCCACCAAGATAGCAGCACGAGGACTTGACCCACTGTTCCTGGCTCTGAACCTGGAGAAAGGGGCTACAAACCAACAAGTGCAGACTGTCTCTAGGAAGTAAAAAAGACAATGCAACAGATTGTCTCCTAGAGTCTCCAGAAAGGAGTGCATCCCTGTTGATCATCTGATTTTAGACCAGTGTGACTAAATGTTGGACTTCTGACATACAGAACTTAAAAGATAAATTTGTGTTGTTTTAAGCCACTATGTTTATGGTCCTTTGTTACAGCAGCTACAGGAAATGCATACCACTTTATATGATTTTACAAGTTTCAAAAGAGAATACGTGCCTGTCACCCAGGAGGACCACCACACAGGTGCAATTCATGCTCCTCTGAGGGAGGCAGGAGATCATTACTGAAAAGAAATCCTGTTTATATTCAAACGTCTTATAAAAAGGATGCAAAGGAATCTATAAACAAGAGTCCCTTAACTATGGGTGACAAATGTGTGCTTGCATCCATTCTCCACCCTCCTCTTCTCACTGTTTGTCTCAATCAGCAGCAGCTCGCTGGCACGTGCTCCTCTCCCTGCCGCCAGCCAAGGGCCTGGACAACAATCCTCAACACCCTCCACCTTCCCGTCTGGTGACACACATCTTCTCCCCTCACCCCACGGAAAGCAGACTCCCTGATGGATTTTTTAATGCCTTGACATACACGTGGGGCCTTCATCATACACATGGCCTTGGGTTCAAATTTTGTTGCTGCCATTTTCTGGCGGTGTGACCTAGGGCAACCATGACTTGCAGTCCTAGATTTCTCACTTGAGAATTAAGGGTAATTCCCACTGTAGATGACTGGTCAGAGCAGGAAAAGAGATACATTTGCAAGTTGCTTAAGACAGTGCTTATCACACACAAGTGGCCAGTAAATGGATGAATTTATCCAAAATGTATAAAAGGAAAACAAAAAATAAATAAATACAAATGAATACACACATAAAAATACATATTAAATATATAAATATATTATTATATATAAAACCAGATATAAACCATATATGTATAAATCTGTAAACATATACATACAAATGCACATATATAAGCATACACATTTATATATACATACAAACACACACACACCAAGTAAGACCACCTTCAAATTTTCCCCAGACCAGTGGGGACAAGACAGGCCATTATGAGGCTATGTAGTTAAAGGCTAAAGCTGGAGGAAGCATCCGGTACTATAAGTTCACAGAGGAGAAGGAACTGATCCAGTTTGCACGGTCAAGAAAGGCTTCTGGGTAAAGTCACTTCTAAACTGAATCGTTCAGGATTAACAGAAATTGGTTAGGTAAAAGAGAGGAAATAAATATTATATGCAGATAGACGATCAAGTACAAAGGCCTAACCTAAGGGAGAACACACACACACAATTCAAGAAATGAACACAATTTAATACCACAGAGTTAGAAAGGAGAAGTGTAGAGAAATTACTTACTGACGTAATTGTTCTGTATAGGTTTACGCCCATATTACTGGTAGATGTGTCGGACAAGAAGGTATGTCTGCAATGATACATAGCTTATGTCCCTCCTCCATCTGCTAAGGGAAATTCTGGTCGCCACTCAGCCCTGTCCTGAGACTTAATTTGGAAGCCTAAGATAATCAGCGGAGTTGAGAAGTGCTGAAAAAGGTAGAGAATAATTTACCAGAAGAGATGAGAACCTAAGGGGAAGGAAAAATTGGTGATGAGGGGCAGAAGTCCTCCAGCTTTTGTGTTTTCTTAAGAAGCTGTAGTAAAGATTTAAATTAGTTTCAATTTTTCCAACTGTTCGTTCCTTGAATTTGGATCCATGCCAAGAGTGGACTTTGTGGAGCCGGGTTTTATACAGCTTTCGCGTATACATATAAATCTGAACCTTCTCGGGCCAGACTATTTTATTTATTGTTCCTTCAAAATACCTATCTCTAACCCTTTACTTATGCTGTCTGCCCTGCCTGGAATGCTTTCCCTACTTATCTAAATCCCCCCCGTTCTTCAAGGCCTAGCTTATGCTCCCCGTGCTCCATAAAAGTGGTCCCAGCACAGAGAAATGCCCCTTTGATGAATTTAATGCATTTGTTGTCTGGATTGTAGACTTTAGTGCTTATCTTCCAGAAAATCTTCACAAAAACATCAAAGGAAAATATAGAGGAAAACGCATCCCCCCTTAAGACCACTGCCCTAAAGGAGCAATTATTTACACACAATCCCCCTTTCCAATCCTTAATTATGGGTATAGATAATCAACAATATTGTAGGTAGGAATATTCCATGGTAGGAATTTTGATTTCATCTCTTAACCTGCCTTAAAATGCTACTGACCTTTTCATGTTTAGCGTGCACGTCCCCTTTACCTTTCTGGCTTTCATATAGCATAGGGTCTTATAAGGTTGTAATCTTAAATCTGTAGTAGGGAGCAGTGTCTCAAATAGAGAAGATGCTCAATAAATGTTCATTATTCCTTTGAGCAGCTTAAAGCTCTCTAGAGAAGAGTTGTATCATTTTCTCCTTTGAAATCTACCCCCAACAACTTAACAAAGGTCACAAACTCAAAAACCTCTAGGAGCCAAGCAGATTTTCTAAATGAATAAAAACGAGCTGGGAGTAGGATGATATGGACAGATACAATAATGTGCTGGCGTGGTGCTGTTACCAGCTTGTAGGAGACAATTGTTACATTGTCAGGACTTTTGTGAGCCAGGTTAAACAAATCCTTCACTAACTAACTACTACATAAATTACATTAAAAACAGAGATAACAAATACTCAAAAGTCATCACTTCCTAATTACATTACTAAATGGTGCTCTTATCTATGATTTTGAGGTTGTTTGTGGCTACTGTTTCTGTATGATGGAAACAGGATATTGTGTGCTCCTGTGTTACCTCATCCCAATTCTTCGTTCAGTGATGTCGAGTTGGCAGGTTGAAATTGGCTATGGTGGGAGTTTAGACATACAGAAATTAGCAAATGCTATAAATCGGAGATTTTTTTTTTCTGTTGATTTTCTAGATTGAAGAAGATGATAGCAAAAATGTCATTAACGATAATAAAATTTAAAATTGTGATTATGTTTACAGTTGTCATATAATGAACAGCACACAAACAAACTGAGGCAACAGTCTTCTAGTATTCAAAACCTAGTATGTGATTCAGCCAAGAAGTCACTCATGTCACTGAAGAACAAGTGAGGTTTTTCAATACTAGACAAAATACAGGATACCCAGTTAAACTGAATTTCAAATCAACAAGAATATTTTTAGCATAAGTATATCTCAAGTATTCAAAACATACTTATACTAAAATTTTATTTGTTGTTTATGTAAAATTCAAATTTAACTGAGCCTTCTGCAGTTTATTCGCTAAATCTGGCAACCCTAGACATACATCTTCATTGTTTCGCTTTCATCTTATATGTTAACATAAACAAAAATGTCAACAAATATTCATATTAGAACTACACTTGTCAGTTGCAACCATAGGTTGACTATGGATAAAATAGTCTGATAAAAAACAATGAAATAATCCTGTGAGAATCAATTGGCTACATGAAAATGATAATAAAGAGTGCTGTATATTTTATTATTATTTATAAATTTTATGCTATATATCCTTTATATCAGTAAAGTTTACAATAAGTTGGTGTGTGTATACACACACACACATATGCACACCTTATTAATTTTTGGAGAGCTGGTCATTAAATATTCATCAGCAAACCACTGGAGACATTGAGATGATGATAAAACATTCCTTGAGAGAATGCATACAAATTCGCTGCTATAAACAGTGTCCTTCCAAACAAAATTTCTTCACCCCACCCTCTTCTAACTGCCATTTTGCTGTGTCAGACCTAGAACATGTCAAGGTCAGGGCTCCTTTGAACAATAATACCAGAGAGTTCACACTTTTGAGAAATCAGTCATCTCTGAAGCATCTAAACACAACAACTGAAATAAGTTATCTCCCTGCTTAAAGGCTAAGTTTAAAAACAACAAAGAAGGAAGATCACTCCTCCCTAATCCCACACCCTCTTTCTGAGCCTCATCCAATCATCTAGACTATTGCAGACCATGCCTATCTCCACCCAACTACCCGCTCAAGCTGAGGAGGCATCTCTGGGTGCCATCAGGCTCCAGCAAATGGAACTCATAACCACAAGCAGATAGCCTTCCCATTCTTGCCAGAGTCGTGTTCGTCTTGGGAAGACTGATGCAGTTGGCAAGCCTGCCTAGTCATGCTTCTGCTGCTCTTTGCTCTGACTGAGGCCACCTGGACCTTGCTTTGGGCAGCTGTGGGGCCCAAGAGGGGCCTGGAATGAAGAGTCCCTCTGAATCAACAGGTTTAAAAACACTAAGAGAATGAAGCCATGTCAATGAGGCAACATCTTCAGATTGTCTCATCCCCAGAGAGGCATATTGGCAAGGACGGAAAAGACAAGCTGAGCCTCCAATCCAGATGCTTGGAAAGAGCCAGGGCTCCAGACAGACTGGGTTTCCACATCCAGGGTTTAGCTCAGCTCTTACTTGCTTCTCTTGCCACACACTTGTGTTAGTAACAAGAGAGGATCAACAAACTTCAGTGCAAGGAATACTCAGTTGCTTATTTTATGGGGTGTGTGTGTGTGTTTAGAATAAGCAAAGGCACAATAGAAAAAAAAAAAAGAAAGAGAACAGAATCTCTTTTTTGGGTGTAACTGCAGTATTAAACACCCCCATGGATATATTCTCAACTCTAAATCTATGCCCTAGGCCAGCATTTCCCAAAGTGTGTTCAGACAGATGTTTATGTACATTTTATGGAATAACGGAGGGCACAAGTCCATGGTCCAGTAAGTTTGGATACTGCACATTTACAGCTTCAATTAGATTTTTTTGCACCAGGACTTCTCAGAGCCTTAATTATGCAGTGTACTTTGGGAATCTAGTCACCAGATTAAAGTTCATCATGTTTTCCAAATTTATTTGAATCAGGAATCCTCTTTTCATGGACTATCTTACAGCACCAGAGTTCCATGAAGGAGACTTTACAGAACACTCCAACTATTTTCAATAGCGTCTCACTAATCAACAATAGACTGACATTCACATTTCCATGACTTTACTTACCTACTCTCTTCTCTCCTCCTCAACTGTTAAAGGATTTCTCTTTCTCTAAGGCCCTTTGGGTGCTATTAGAGCCCCTATCATAATTCCCTTCTGTCCTTTTTTGGTTCAGACAAGACTGTCTTGGTACCAAGGTCATCATCATTACCATAAGCTCCCAAAAGGCAGTGGAGATTCAAGGGGAGGATCTGGATTAAAAGCCACATGCCTGAAGTTAAGGTCTAGCCCCAAGGGACCTTAATCAGTCTACTTTACCTTTCAGAGGCTAAATTTCCTTTTATGTAAAAATAATATTTTTATCACCGACTCATGGTGAGGATCTCATGAAAGGTTTTCATGAAAGTGCTCTGTTATCATAAAATAAAACAAAAATGATCATTCACCCCATTTTTCCTAAATTACTCTGGCCATAAGAATCACCTAGGGCATTTATTGAAAAGAGAGACTCGTATGAGGAGTCTGTTTTCATGGGTGGGACCTAGCACTGGTGATTTTAACAAGTATCCCAGGTGATTTTTCACCATCAGAAGAATTTAGAATGTACTGAATTATCTAAAGAAATAAGGAATGAATGGTAAATTTAACACCAAAAGTTACAGGCAAGTGGGAGATATTTGGTTGGGGGACAGGCAGGTGAAGTGAAATACCGCAAGGTTCCTCCTATTTATGACATCGGGTAGATGTGTGGATGTCCCTTTGCTGGGCAAGGTTAGGCTGGACATTTGATTTCTGTACAGTAATTCTTGGAGCACACACTCCGAAAATATATTATTAAATATCTGACTGCTGAGAATTTATCCAAAGCAGCCCTGGTTAGTCCTTTGTTAGAATCCTGCCTCTTTTTAAAAAATCAATTATAATCTTCTGGATCACTGTAAATAGAGATATTCATTCAAGAAATTAATGTCACTGCATTCTAATCAAGGGTTTGCTGGGCACAAGAGAGGGGGCAAAAAAATACACACACATCTCTGCACTAGCTGGTGCCACATTTGGCATTCCCAATTCCTTATGTAATTTTTGGAATGCTCATGGATGACAAGAAGAAAGACCCCATCTCTGAAATAATCTCTCTATGTGTATTCTTTATGCCGCCTACATCCAGGACCTGGGATTGCTTAAAGATTTTATTTCGTCAGTGGAGAAGTAAGAGAATAAAAACAATATTCACTTTATTAAAAACAAAACAAACACCCCAAACAGAGAAACCCATTATTTATAGAAAATCCCCTCTCATGTCCAACCACCAAGGGAGCCTCGATTGCAACTGATTTCTTGAAAAACTCCAAATCAAAGCCGAAAATCTTATAGCCATTAGACTGTAATCTCTATGAATCACCAGTTTGTTTTTTCATGACTTTTGCTGCATTCCTTCTATCTTCTGTAGTTTATTTTGTTCAGTGTTTTCAGCAGCAGCTTTGCCAAGCCCCAGAGTATAGAAGCCATCCAAGCGGGGACGTGTGCTTCCCACTCCACAAGCTGCCTGTCCAAGTGACAAGGCATGCATCTGACTTCTCTCCCATCCCATTCTTTCCCCGTGTGTTTACAGGCACAGGCAGGAAAACAACCAGACCTAAACACTCATGGAGTAAGACCCAAAACAGTCAAGGATGCCATGAGCAAAATTCCGAGCATTAGGACACTTTCTTTTCTGCTACTCAGACTGTATCTTGCAGAGACCGAGGACTTTAAGAAAAAAAAAAAGGAACGGCAGTTGTGACCAGTTGGCAGTGGCCACATTGTGGCTTAGTTAGTGCAATAAATAGTTTACTTTAACTTAGCTCCAGCTTACCAAGTTTCCCCCTTCTCCATTCCTATACACAAACAACCCACTTCTCATTTACAAATATTACACATCTGCATGTGTAACCACACTCTCTCTTGCTAAATAGATATTTATTTCTCTTTCTGCCCAACATGGGGAACTGGTAGTGAAGTATGTTAACCAGATCAACCTCTTTTCGGTATTAAGTAGATTGGTACTTCTGGATCTGTTTTGGTAGTGACAGCAGGGTGGGTATCTAATTTTTTCATTCAGCCATCCATTCATTAACCCATTCATCCATGAATTAATTGAGTACATATTATTAAATGTCTATCCTATGGTGCATGGACATTGGGGGAGGCACTAAGGGTACAATGGTGAATAAAATACATGAAGTCCATGCCTTGGTCTAATGGAGAGATAGACATGAAACGAATGATTAGACAAATTTTAAAATTTTAATTGTAGTAAGGGCTGCAAGAAGTAAAGGGAGCTATGGAAATTAATTGCAGGGGAACTAAGGACACATACTGCATGGGTCCATTTACATGGAATGTCCAGAACAGGCAAATCTGGAGAGAAAAAGTACACTAGTGGTTGCCTAGGGCTGGGGGAAGCACCTGGAGGGGTTCAGGGTGATGACTGGGGGGGGGGTGGGATTTCTTTTTTAGGTAATAATAATATTCTAAAAGGGATTGTGGTGATGGGTGAACAACTCTGTGAACACGCTCAAAGATCTGAATCCCTCTTTTTCAATTCACCACTACTTCCTTGGGGACTGGATTCATCCTCAGGGAGTATGTCCACCTGCAGCTACTGTTGTTTATTCTACTAGCCGAGCGACCGAAGGACAGTGAGGGCCTTTACTTTCTAGCGTCAGCCAGACTCCTAAGTAGGGCTTCATTGGTCTGACTTGGTAACATGTACCTACTTCTGTGTTAATCATCGGTTGGGGGAACGTGGTGCCAGAGTGGGTGCATGTCTACCCAAGAAGGTGGACTCGACTCCACCAGAAGCTCACACCCTGAGGATGAAGGAAGAGATGGTTCTGTTACCCGATGCAGAGGCGGGGCAGGCAAAAGCGGCAGCTGCCCACCTTGGGGCAATCAGTTGCCTCATGCATCCTTTGAATAAAGGTTTCATCTTGCAGGACCGCAGCCCTTCAGGGTACAGACTGACTACATTTCAACTGCTGCATACAGCCTGCAATTGCTCAATTATTCAAAGTGTCACACAGAGAGCCTCAAAATTTGCAACTCTTAATGGATTATGTTACTTAGTTAAATACAATGACAACAAAATCCAGTCATTAGCTATAAGTAAGACTTAAAAAAGTTACTGTATTTGTAAATCAATTTATGTAGACATGTAATTCATATTAATAGCTCTAATTTGAATTATGGGCTTGGGTTTTTTTGCAGGCGGAGGGTGAGGTTGAGATATTCATTTGGTTAGGTCTAGCTCCTTATGTGCATATATCCGCTCCTGGGAATCCTGAAGTTTCAAGGGGTATGTGATTAAAAAGTAGTCACGCAACTTACATCCTGGAATATTTCCACTAACAAATGTAGAGGAATTATAGGCAACACATTTATCTGCTAATTACTGTCCTGAAGTTTTCTTTGCTAGCAGGAAAATGTAATCACACAATGATGGCAAATGCATGGCCAGGGAGTCTCACTGCCCTCTCACAGCAAACATCACGAACTCATCATAGCACTTGTTCCTACTGTTATCCAGAGGTGGCCTCAGAATCCTCCTTAACACACGGCTTCAGGGAACCACAATCAATCAAATGTAGTTGGAAACCACGGTGATCTGTTTGAGACTGGAAGAGGTATTTAATCTTATTTAGCCTTAGTTAACTTACTTATATAATGTACTTGTGCTTGACAAAAGGTAGTTACAATGATAATGTCTAAACAGAACTGCCTCCAAAGTTTTTCTCCACAGTTTAGAGGAGGGCAGCATAAGTGGTTCCTTTTTTGGTTTATTTCAGACTCTCTCAGTGTATCAGAAAAGGGGTTCCTAGTTACTACAAAATGTTTACTTTCATCAATGTTCAAGATGAGAACATCCAGATGAAAAACTAGGCATTCTTTAAGAAGCCATGGAGGAATACATTGTCCATTCTGTCCCACAGTGTCCTTTATACAATGACTCATGTGATAAATGCCTAAGTGGGTTCCAGGAAAAAGTCTGTCTCTACAGAAAAATGTGTATGCTTTCCATTGTCAGAAAACCAAAACTAAGTAACACAACATGTTTCCACTTTGCCTTTATTGCCAGGAAGCTTGTGCCAAAAATGTATTACCCAAGTGTTATAATTAGCCCCAATCAGGTGCCTAAAGACATCAACTCCTTTTGAGTCCTTCAGATATTCCCAGTTTTCTTTTTTCCTTATATGGTTTATTTTATACTGATTGAATCTGCAAGCATCTTTATTCCCACTAGAAGAGCTGGGTCACCTGACCTTTTAAAGTCTCTTTCAAGTATTAAATTCCATGAAATCTTCAATAAAATTCAACCATCAGAGCAAAAATGATTAGTTCTAAACAAGACCAAGGCCTCTGGCACCCAAATAAATGGGAAGGAGATGAAGGAATAAAATGCATTAGGAACCTACCTTAGATTAAGCAGGCTACACCCATATCTGGTATGCTAGACATTTTTGCTAGCCTGTGGGTACAAATGTGGCCATGTTGTCCTGTATAGTCACATCTACAGCTCAGTGCCCCCATACAATTTACTCCGTATTACAGTAGAAGAATCTAGGCTCAGACAAGTTAATTTTCTTTGCCCAGAATCACAAAGCTAGTTAGTGTCAGAACTGAAACTCAAAGCCGGGTCCGCTATGGTCTTTCCATGACACACCTGTGTCAAATGAATTGCAGAACACACATTTCCTGTTCCTCTAATTTGGTCAGTATCTATTTCCCGAATCTACAATAGGCCACTTCTATTATAATGCTTCCAAAGTCAACTTCTCATTCTGACAAATGCCAAGGACAGCAACCAATAGCTTAAAAATCAGACTTCCAGTCTCTTATCGAGGCCAGAGTACCAAGGAGGGAGGGACTTACAGGGTAGATTGGAAACTGAGATAGAATCCGGAGGTTTTTATTTTTAGTGTTGTTATTTCTTATTAAAATCCCAACAGAAATATGGTTCATAAAAAATATAAATCATATATATGTACATATATACAACTACTGGCTTTACTGAAGGATGAGAAGATAATAGATCTTTGAGGTTTTGTATTTGCTTATGTAGCTACAAGCCAACACCAATACATAAAGTAAGACTAAGAAACTTTATAATAATACTTGCTCTTCCCTGAGAGAATGCTCTCTCTCCATCTATATCATCTGTGGGACTGAATTTTCTGGAGGTGGGGTTGGGTAGAGAGGCTAGAAATATTCTGAGAGCCATGGGATAAAATTATTTTTGAGGGGAAAAGCATGTTATCTGAATACTGTGCGAGGTTCTAGCCCTCTGGTACTGCAGCCTCCTTGACTCCTTAGAAAAGGGCCAACGGCACCTCCAAGCTCCTGGGGATGTGCCTGGAGGAGGCCTAGCTAGGCTGGGTGTTCCAGCATGTACAGCAGAAGACATGGACTAAGACATTTCATGAGGCCAGGAAACTTCATTTCCCCAGAATCACAGAATTTAAGAGGCTGAAAACACCCTGAAGACCTCGCCAGGATTTTTAATATTTATTTCTAAGCTATGGAACCCTTTGTGTGTATATATAAACATCACAAGTTGAAAAAAATATGGCCTTGACATTTGACATCTTAATCCCTCTTAGGGAGGAAACTATCATTATTTGGAAAATATCTTGGTAAACATACTTGGGATATGCCATCAGTAGGAGCCCAGGCCTCAGAGGAGAAAGGAGAAAAACCACTTTGGGTGAGAACAGAGGAGGGTACAGTGCAAATTTCTGTTTTTGTGCTTGAATGGGAGGAGGAGAGGTTAGTAAGGAAGAAAAAGAGTGGAGAAGGGAGGAGGAGAACCAGAAATTAAAATAATAATAGCGGAAGTTTATTTCTCTTCCCTTTCTTTCCCTTCCTTCCTTCCTTTCTCTCTCTCTCTCTCTATCCGTGCATCCATCCATCTAACGTGCCTGACCCTATTCTAATTGTTTTACTTATCTTAACTCATTTCAATCCTGTGCACAGGTATTATTATAGCCCCCTCACTTTAAATATAAGAAACTGAAGTGCAGAAAGGCTAAGTAACTTACCCGGATCCTACAACTAGCAAATAGAGAGCAGGCAGGGTGTAGGTGAAATGACATCTTAAAAAGAGTCATGTCTGCTGTTTTCCTATAAAGTTAATTTGCCTTGCTGCAGAATAAAACTTTTTCTGTTTCCTGAGCCCCACCCCGCCCCTACCAAAAATGTCTTCTGTAAAGTCTACGAATATTTTGGGTCACTGAGTTCATTTCTTGTGGAATTCAAAGAAAGAGCCAAGCCCCATGTCTGGGCACAGTGCAATTTCAAGGTGTTGATGCAGCAGCCTGGGAGACAGAAGAGACCTTGAAATTACATGCCCATGTCTAGGAATTCTCAGAAGCTTGCACAGCGTTTTGTAGTTGGGAACTGATGGATTTTAGGCAATTTAACCCAGATCTAAGGGGACAAGAAAAACCCAAAAGACATCTGGGAATATGGGTAGAAACAGCACTTCACTGGCACTGGGTGGGGGTCAGTGCCCTGCCAGAATGGCCTCCCTCTTGCTCCAACAGCAGCCTGTAAATCACTGCACAGACTGTCAGGCTCCACAGATTCAGGACTTTTCTCCACTGATGAACAAACTGACGAAAAGGACAGTGTACCCTAAAAAGGCTGCAAACATGAGTTTTGTTTAATTTTGCCCTGATCAGTGTTTCTAAAAACTAAGTCATCAATATTTAAAATGAGGGAATTTTGTATTTTAAAGGTCAAGATCTCTTGCTTATCTTGAAAATCTGGAAAACTGTGCTGTCTTCCCGCAGAACAACACTTCACCAAAGTGAGGCTCACCGCTCACTGTGCGTGGGGCATGAAATTCCCAGAGTGGCACGGGCCCCACCCTGCATGCCCTCATCCATTCACTACCGGATCAAGTACTGAATCTGAAGCTCCCGATAACAGCATACACACCACAGAGTTAGTGTCAATGTAGGTCTGAACTCTAAACTCTGTCTTCCATTTTTAGAGGTTTTCTATATTATGGAGATCAGAGTCCAGCACCAAAAATGTTCTTACTAATGTATTCTGATGTCTAGTACACTGTTTGGTATATCAGAAGAACTCAATACAAATTTCTTGACTCACGGATAGACGGATGGATGGACAAAAGCTCATGGTGGCCAATGAACAGAAGGCGATATACCCCCATTTCTCCTCCTACTGCTACCACCACCACCAAAGGGCCTCACACAAAGACAAGTGTCCCTGTTGACTTTGCCCCTTTAGAAAGAACCTGCCAGATGCAACTGCTTTATCAAGGCCTGAAGCTCCGACCTAGGAAAGAAATGCACCACTTCTTCTTAGGTATCAACTATTCCAATCAGTTCCCAGGATCATGCATCTCAGACTGGGGACCTGAAGAGGACAAGCCAACCTGAACCAAAAGCAGGAGTGTGGACAACTCAGAAAGTCTTCAAAAGATGAGTGGGGCTCGAGGAATCAGACGCTGAGTCATTATGATAAACCATAGATCCCAAGGCATAGCCCAGTGCAGCTTTGCTGTTGGCTGGATGGTATTTTAAGCCTTAATTATTATTCTGTTTTATCCTTGCAGCCTCAGAGCCTTGCTATTAAAGTGCTTTCAAATGTTTGGGAAGTCAGTCGCGTTCAAGTTTATCCTCTTACTGTTTGGTTGACAGAAACTATTTGTAAACGGAGCACCCTGCCAGTTACCAGCATTTATTTGCAGTTATATCACAAATGTTTTTGAAACTTGTGTTTATCTATAATTTGACACATCAAGAGGACTTTTGCTCTTGGCCCGAACTCCTGCCAAAGCAAACGGTGATGTGTTAAAGTTACTTTCATCAGACCTTCATGCACCTAATGGCTGATTCTCACATCTCCCTCGCATCAGGGTTACCCAAACTGATGTTAAGAAAGCAATTGAACACATATGTGACAAATTGGAGAGCCCAAGCCCTTGAAAAGGGGGATGGAAGTGGGGGGAGGCAAGCTCTGCTTGGAGTAATGTTTTAAATAAAGAGCTGTTTTCAGAGAAGCTGGCTCTGACATCCACGAAGGCAATTTGGCAGAAGACCTAGTTACTCTCTCATCCACCTCTGTACTGATTACAATGATTGCTCTTTGCTCTGTTGCTAAACTCAGAGGAAGATGTGTCGGCACCCGAAGGCATCTGTTTCACTCGGCTTGCTTACCCACCATTTCAGTTAAGCCCTGGGAAATCCTATCTTGGCCGATTTGTGGAGAAAAGCTCTCCGTTGGAAAGATGAATGCTTTTTGTGATGGCTTTTGAAAATCATGGTACTTCATAGCTGGAAGGAGACCCTCAGAGATGATCTAGTCCAAAGCCCAGCTTATCTGATTCATGTATTCATTCAGTAAGTATTTGCCAAGGTCCTTCTGCATGCCAAGAACTATTCAACATGATGGGGAAATACCGAGAACAAAACAGACAAAGCTCTTTTATGGAGCGAGTAAACAAATAGCATAATTTCAGGGAGTCTTAGTTTCTGTGAAGAAGACAAAAATAGGATAATGTGATAAAGACTGGTTGGAGAAGCAGTTCTTTCGAGAGGGAGGGCTGGAGAGAAGGCAATATTGATGCTGAGATTAAGTGGTAAGAAACCGTCCACGCAGCGAGCTTTTGGAAAGGCAGACAGACGGAAGTGCAAGAGCACCGGCTCCGGGAGAGAAGCGGCCTCGAGTGCTGGAGGACAGAAGGCTGGCCGTGAGACTGAGGCTGACAAGGTGAAGCTGGAGATGGGCAGGGACCAGGTCAGGCAGGGCCCTGGGGGCGATGATGAGGCA
This sequence comes from Camelus bactrianus, assembly GCF_048773025.1. Classification (NCBI taxonomy): domain Eukaryota; kingdom Metazoa; phylum Chordata; class Mammalia; order Artiodactyla; family Camelidae; genus Camelus; species Camelus bactrianus. The sequence goes on along the minus strand of NC_133560.1, from coordinate 13,017,527 downwards.
AGAAGAGTAAAGGGACTGGCTGAAAGTCTGTCATACAGTACAGGTCTCTCCACCCTCACTCAGAACTATTTTACCCAACACATGTTGTCCTGAAAACAAAGGCCACCATCCTTTCTCTCAGTATATTTTCCCACCAGATATGTGCTCTAGAAGGCACAGGATATGGGAAAGTACGTATTGGCACAACACAGAGAGATTTATCCAGAGATATGTCACTCTTACAATGGAAATCACTCTTGATAAAAATCTCTCAGCCTGAGTTGTTTTATGTGCTTGTTTCTCCATATGCTTCTTTTTGAGAAGAAAATACACACACACACACACACACACACACACACACACACACACACACAGAGCATTTCCCCAAATTCACCAATTTGTGAATCACCTTCAGAGCTTGTGCCATATCCATGTCCCACCTTTACTATTTTCTTCTCAATATTTTTGTTTAAGCTAACTTATTTTTTCTACTTGCCCCAATTGATAACACGTATAAAATGAGTTTGATGTGCTAGCTAGTTTTAAAAATTTTATTACACATAAAATAATTATACTTTTAAAGTTTAAGAGTTCTGACTTTTGTACCACCTAAAATCATACCCTATGGGTAAAAATTTTAGGGGAAAAAACCCACTTCCTGTGTCCACTAGAGGCATTACTGTCTCAGAAGGTTAGTGATATGAGCATTCCTTTTCTGTTTCTTTTGTTTTTGTTCCTGACATAAACATTTATGCCAGCTTCCAATTGCTGCTCTTATCTCAATGATAGAATATACAAAATCTCCAGAACGTCTTATTTCTGAGATGCTTAGGATTCAACCACCAACTCTTTAATTCTCTTGGAAAGTGCCACCCATAGGTGGCTGCTGCAGGGGAACAGAGGAGAAGACAGAGATCCCCCCTGGAAAGTCACTATCAAGCGGCAGCGGCACATGCATGCCACGGACCCAGGACAGCAAAACATATCCACAGGCAATATTTGCCAAAACCAAGCACATGTTAAAAATCTTCATGTAAGTCTTTATTTAATCTTTATTTTAAAAATATTTACATAAGTAAAGAATAGTATAATGACCACTCGTACACCCATCACCTACTTTCAAGAGTCATCAACTCATGGCCAACCGTGTTGCTTGACCCCATTGCTTCCCCCCATAAGGCGAGTCACAGACATTGTCTCATTTCATCTGTAAATATTTCAGCATGTGTCTTTAAAAGGAGTCTGATTTTGACTATAATCACAATACTAAGTATCATACTTAACAAAGTTAATAATTCTTTATATATCATAAAGTGGCTATTGTTCAAAACACAATTTTTTACAGTTGTTTTGTTCAAATCAGGATCCCGAACGAGATCCACATAATCCATCTGATTGGTATACTGCATAAGTCATTTTAAATCAATAACACCTCCCCCCAGCCCCACTGCCTCTTGCCTTGTTCTTGCAACTTTTTTGGTGAAAGAAACCAGAACATTGTCCTAACGAGTTTCCCACATTCTGGATCTTTTCTGATTGCACCCTTGGACTGTGTGTAACATATTTCTCTGTTCTCCAATTGTCCTACAGCTGTTCTGTCCAAAACAGCAGCCACTCACCGTATGCCTGCTGAGCACTTGAAATGTGGCTAGTCTGAGTGGAGATGCTCTGAAAGTGTAAAATACACACCAGATTCCAAAGACGGTACAAAAAAAGTTAAACATCTCATTAATAATGTGTACACCGATTACATGTTGAAACAAAAGTACTTTGCTTATATTGTGGTTGAGTAAAATATATCATAAAAATTAATTTCTACCAGTTTCTTTTTATTTTTTAACGTGGCTACTAGCAAAATTTTAATTACATATGTGGCTCACATATTTCACGTGGCCAATGCTGCGGGAGAGGCTTGGTCAGTTTCAGTGCTGATGTTTTAGTGAGAGTATTTCACATACTACAAGGGGGGGACATAGAAAGACTGGTTATCTCTTTTTTTGTTTGGTAAGATTGATCAGTGTTGTCAGCGTGACCCGTCCATTCTAAAAGTATCTGTCAGCCTCTCATCTGACAGTTTTAGCAGCAATGACAATTATTGTCTTAATCAGGGTTTCTCATCCTCAGCACAATTGGGATTTGGGGCAGGATAATTCTTTGTTGTGGGGGAATCCTGCGCACTGTAGGATGTACAGCAGCATTCCTAGTCTCTGCCTACTAGATGCCAACAGCACCTCCCTCCTGCTTCCAGTTGTGACAATAAAAATGTCTCTAGACATTGCCATACATGCCCAGTGGGGCAAAATCGCCTTCCCTACCATCCCACCCTGACTCCCAGTGTGGAGATCACCGGTCTAGAGCCATTATCTCAGTGGGGCCAAACACAAATTTAACCTCTTCAGGGAAGTCCTCCCTTAATACCAAAAATCAACACCTTCAGCCATTTTTTTCTACAGCACTCTGTGGCTCTCCAGTAGCATTTACTGCATTATTTCACAATTGTTTGGGTTTGTTTCCCTCCCAAGAATGTGATCTCCTCCAGGGCAGCCTCCACACCTCTGTGTTCCTACTGTTTGAAAGAATACCTAAATGTGGGGCTTAGCAGATGAAATGTCAAATAAGGGCAAGAGGTGAGAAGCTTTGAGTTCCCTGATCCCAGTAAAAGGAAAAGCATGACTGCCTATCTGATTGCTCAGGAACCATTTCTGAAGGCTGCCTATTGGAAGGCTCTTGTGTAGAAGGCACCGTTCGTGAGAAGTTTGGAGATAGACTGGCCAATATAACTAAGAATTTATTCTTTTGTTCTAAAAACATACACTGAGCACCAACTATTGGACAAATGCTTTTCTCAAAATTAAAGAGACAAGAAGAACAAGCCAAAAAAGGTCCTCCTTGAGAAAGTTATATCCTAATGGTATAGGGATGTGCCTCAAGGGTCAGTAAACAAATATATAAATAAATACATAAATAAACAAGATCATCTCAATTTGGGATTATAAGTGTATAAGGAAAATAAACAATACGATATGATAAAGAGTACAGAAGGGAACACCCATTTATGATAAAAACTCTTACCAAAGTGAGACAGAGGGAACATATCTCAACATAATAAAAGCTATTTATGACAAACCTACAGCCAGCATAATACTCAACGGTGAAAAGCTGAAAGCTTTTCCACTAAAATCTGAAACAAGACAAGGACGCCCACTCTCACCACTTTTATTCAGCATAGTGTTGGAAGTCCTAGCCATAGCAATTAGACAAGGAAAAGAAATAAAAGAGATCCAAATTGGAAAAGAAGAGGTAAAATTCTCATTATATGTGGATGCCATGATACTACATATAGAAAATCCTAAAGGCTCCACACAAAAAACTACTAGAGCTAATAAAAGAATTCAGCAAGGTAGCAGGATACAAGATTAACATACAGAAACCAGTGGAATTTCTTTACACTAACAATGAGATATCAGAAAAGGAAAGTAAAGAAACAATCCCTTTTAAAATTGCATCCAAAAAAATAAAGTACTTAGGAATAAATCTGACCAAGGAAGTGAAAGACTTATATGTGTAGAACTACAAAACACTGACTAAGGAAATTAAAGATGACTTAAAGAAATGTAAAGATATTCCATGTTCTTGGGTTGGAAGAATTAGTATTGTTAAAATGGCCATACTACTCAAAGCAATCTACAGATGTAATGCAATCCCTATCAAATTACCCAGGGCATTTTTTTTTTTTTACAGAATTAGAACAAATAATCCTAAAATTTATATGAAATCACAAAAGGCCCAGAATTGCCAAAGCAATACTGAAAAAGAATGAAGTGGGAGGAATAACCCTCCCATACTTCAGACAATACTACAGAGCTACAGTAATCAAAACAGCATGGTATTGGTACAAAAATAGACATATTGATCAATTGAACATAATAGAGAGCCCAGAAATAAACCCACAAACTTTTGGTCAATTAATCTTTGACAAAGGAGGCAAGAACATACAATGCAATAAGGACAGTCTCTTCAGCAAATGGTGTTGGGAAAACTGGACAGCTGCAGGTAAATCAATGAAGTTAGAACACTCCCTCACACCATACACAAAAATAAACTCAAAATGGCTTAAAGACTTGAACATAAGATAAGGCACTATAAACCTCTTAGAAAAAAAACACAGGCAAAACATTATCTGACATTAATCTCAGTAATGTTCTCCTAGGGCAATCTACCCAAGCAATTAAATAAAAAAGCAAAAATAAACAAATGGGACCTAATTAAACTTATAAGCTTTTGCACAGCAAAGGAAATCATAAGCAAAACAAAAAGACAACCTACAGAATGGGAGAAAATATTTGCAAAAGATGAGACTGACAAGGGCTTAACTGCTAGAATATATAAACAGCTCATACAACTTAATAAGAAAAAACAAACAAACAAATCCAAAAATGGTCAGCATACAAATGGCCAATAGGCACATGAAAAAATGCTCAATATCACCAATTATCAGAGAAATGCAAATCAAAACTACTGAGGTATCACCTCATACCAGTCAGAATAGCCAGCATTCAAAAGTCCACAAACGATAAATGCTGGAGAGGGTGTGAAGAAAAGGGAACCCTCCTACACTGATGGTGGCAATGTAGTTTAGTGCAGCTGTTATGGAAAATAGTATGGAGATGCCTCAAAAGACTAAAAATAGACTTACCATACGATCCAGCAATCCCACTCCTGGGCATATATACAGAGGGAACCTTAATTCAAGAAGACACATGCACCCCAATGTTCATGGCAGCACTATTTACAATAGCCAACCCATGGAAACAACCTAAATGTCCATCAACAGAGGACTGGATAAAGAAGCTGCGGTATATTATACAATGGAATACTACTTAGCCATAAAATATAATAAAATAATGCCATTTGCAGCAATATGGATGGACCTGGAGAATGTCATTCTAAGTGAAGTAAGCTAGAAAAAGAAAGAAAAATACCATATGATATTACTTATATGTGGAATCTAAAAAAAAAAAGACAAACTTATTTACAAAACAGAAACAGACTCACAGACATAGACAACAAACTTATGGTTACGGGCAGCGGGGAAGGGATAAATCGGGAGTTTGAGATTTGCAGATACTAACTAATATATATAAAATAGATAAACAACAAGTTTATACTGTATAGCACAGGGAACCATATTCAATATTTTGTAGTAACTTACAGTGAAAAAGAACATGAAAACGAATATATGTATGTTCCTATATGACTGAAGTATTGTGCTGTACACCAGAAATTGACACTACATTATCAACTGACTATACTTCAAAAAAAATATATTTAAAAAAAAAAAGACAATCGCTATGAGTAGAGCTTTTTTTCCCCAAAGTTTTTTGGACATTTTTTAAAAGTCAGGTTTATTGTGCCATATTCAATGAAAATGCCATATACAATGAAATTCACCTTTTAAAAAGTATATAGAATGTATAGCACAGGGAAATCTATACAAGATCTTGTGACAACTCACAGCGGGAAAAAAAAGTGACAATGAATATATGTATGTTCACGTATAAGTGAATAATTGTGCTCTACACTGGAATTTGACACAACATTGTAAAATAACTATAAAAAATGTCATTTTTTTATATAAAAAATATAACTCAATAAAAAATGTTAAAAAAAAAAGTATATAGAATGGTGAGTTTTGACAATACCTAAGCTCATACAATCAATGTCACAATCAAGATATAGAATATTTCTGTCACCCCCGAAAGTTCCCTTTTGCTTTTTTGCATTTAATCTCCTCCCCTATACACAGGCCCTAGAAAACAGTTTGTTTTTCTTTTATTTTAGTTTTGCCTCTTCTATAATGCCACATACATGGAATCACACAGTAGGCAGCCTGTTGTGGGATGCACATTTTTAAAGGTGTATTCCTGTTGCCTTGTGGAGAACGAACTGGAGAGATCTGGGAGAGGAAGAAATGAAAAGCGTTGGAAAGCTATTACCCTAGTCCAGGTGCAAGACAGTGGGAGCTGAGGCATGCTGGTAACAGTGTAGACAGAGAAAGGACTCAAAATAATAAGGGATGAGGAACCTGGAAACCCCAAGGACGACTCCTAATCATCTGTGTGGTTGTGTCCTTTACTGAGCTGGGGATACTGGTGGAGGGAAATATCAAGAATTCTAATGCAATCACATTGGAAACCTTTCAGGTTAAGAAAAAATGACGCTTCCTACACAGAAAGCTATCAGAACTTACACACTTTAAAATGTAAACTTTTTCATCTTTTCTCGTGGATGCTCAGAGTTCCCCACACAAATTTTCACTTCTACATGTTCAAGAAGATGCCACCATCAGGCAACCCTCCCATGGACTGTATATCTGGGGGCCGAGTCCTACGTAGAGCTTTCATCTTCTCTCCTTGTACTGACAAGCTGAACAGGAGACACCCTGCTCTGCCAGCCTTCCACTTAAGACGGAACCTAATTAGACTGTCTTCTGGCTTTGATCAGAGAGGGTCTTCGGAAAGTTTAACAGGTCAGAATGAAATTGATTGCCAGACAGAAACCAGTGTGCCAAAAGTAGAGCATTAACCAAAGCCAAGAAAACAGTGTTGGCTGAGGCACGGCTTGGTATGGGGATCTAGGTATTTCAAACAGCCGGGTTTGATGGAAGCAATTAGGAACAGCAGTAATTGCCTGTCAGGCAACATTGCCGTTTGCTGAGGGCAGAGCTGATACATTTAGACACAAAGGCTGCTGGGCCTCCATTGCAGCCTTTCACTTTTGGAGATTGTCTTCTGGTTTCCATTACAATGAAGCTCAAGCTGCCGACCCCATTAAAATGTCAAGGTGGGAGGGAAAGGAGGTCTTGAAATAAGTCTTTCAAGACTATTGCCATGGTTGATTTTATTTATGCAGTGAGGTTCCTGTAAACACTTATTCTACCTTTTCTTTCCCTTAAGTGATGAAGACACCAGGTCCCTTGGCCCCATCACCGGGAGCCGAGGAGCCAATCTTGTTTTCCCCGTAACAGGGGTATACAGTCAAGTCTGCTCTACCCTCTTCTGTTCTTCCCTACATGTGGAAGAACATGGAGGAATGAGCTCAGGTGCTCCAGAGCAACTTTTCTGCACAAGTCCCTCAACTAGTGACTCTCAACCTTTCAGAGGGTTTTAGAACCCAATTCCACAATTAGAAATGTTGTGTAAATCTGAAATTCTCCCTTCCCTCCTTTGTTCAGAAATGCTCTATCACAAGAAGCTGTCTTGCCTCGGATTATTTGACTCCAAATTCAGGGTCAAGGTGAAAAAGAAGGGAACCCATCCTTAGGGCTAGAGAGGGTTGTGATAATACATGTAATGTGCCTTCAGGAAGTGTAAGTTCTCCAGTAATGGGGTACGCTCCTGAGCTCCCCAGAGAACAGCACACACACACAAAAAAAATCCAGGCACATGCATAGGCAGTATAAGCACTGCCAGCATTAGAGTCACTCCTTCTTTAGGATATAATTGGAATAAACCAAAACAGGAATGCTGACTTGGAAGCCTGGAAACCCGAGCCTCCTCACAGTTCTGGTCTTTAACAAGCTATGCACCCTAGGGCACAATGTTAACTTTGTTTTGTTTAGAGCGTTGTAAGCACAGCCTAAAAGACTACCTGGCACTTAGTAGGCTCACAGCATATATCTGCAGTTTAGATTTTTTTTTTTTTTTGAATCTCAGTATACTAGTCAGAAATACGGGGCATGTATTAGTTTCCTAAGGCTTCCATTAAAAAGTACCACAAGCTGGGTGGCTCAAAACGATAGAAATTCATTCTGTCTCGGTTCTGGAGGACAGAAGTCCAACATCAGGAGGACGGCAGGGCCACGTTCCCTCTGAAGTCTGCAGGGGAAGAATCCTTCCTGGGGGTGGCTGTCAGTCCTTGATATTCCCTGGCTTGCAGCTGCACAGTCCAGTCTCTGACTCTGTTGTCACACGGCCATCTCCCTGGGTGTTTCCCTTTCTGCTTCTTGTAAGGACACCAGTCAGACTGGATTAAGGATCCACCCACGACAGTATGCGCTCATCTTAACTAATCACAACTACAGCAACCCTATTTCCAGAGAATTTCACCCTCTGAGGTGCTGTGAGTTAGGACTTCAGTGTATCTTTTGGAAGGACACAATTCAATCCACAACAGGGCTCATTCCAGCTGTCCAATCCATCTTAGCGTTTGTTATGAGAACTAGTAGAATAATGTATGGAAAACGTCTCTAAAATTACAGATTATTATTCACATGCCTGGAAGGGTCTCTTCTCCTTACCATTTACTGTGAGGATGCAGTAATATTTCCTTCAACTTAAATTCTCAGCTTTAACACATAATAGGCCAATTCCACTAATATACATATTCCACTTTAGCCTGTGAGGTGGGCAGAGAAAGAAACATTATCCCCACTTTAGAGGTGAAAAGACTGAGACTGGGTATTAAATTAAGTGACATAATCAAAGGCACACAGCCTGACCGTAAAAGAGTTGCTGCTGGATCTCAGGGTGTCAGCCTCCTGGTTGTGATGCTTTCTAGCTCACCATGATGTTGGAATGACAATTCCTCCTTGGAGCTTTCATTGTCACAACACTCAGTAGCCTGTCGTACGGAATCAGAGTTCATGTCCTGATCCACTGAAACCTGCTGGAGCTATAAAACTTCTGTTCAACTGGATCTAACTCTCTGTATTGTGGTGCTGGAAATGCAATGTGAGATAAGAGACAAGGGGGTGGTAAAAAAAAAAAAAAAAAGGATGAGGGTAAGGAGTAATTACAATGAGTAGGTGAACTCACAACTCAGCCAACAAGGCATGAATTAAGTGTGGTGTATAGAATAATTAGCAGTCATTTAGTGCAGGAAAATTGCTACCAGCTGTTCAAAACCCAAGACTGAAGGGCTGATCTGTAAATAGTTATCTGAACAAGCAGGCAGACAGCTACAAAATGAAGCTGTGCCCTAGGTCCTGAAGGGTTTGCTTTGCTGTCCAGTGAAAGCCTTGTCCTGAGATGAATCCATGATGCTCATTAATTACCGTTACGCAAATGTAATGGCCTGGCCAAAGGCTCCTAGAGAACGCTGCGTCACGGACCTGTGGGGAATCAGATGAACAAAGGGTAAATGGGAATGTCAGAGTCCAGAAATCCCAAGGCGGCTCTCAGTATGAACCTCCCACTTTCAACGTTGTAACCCAGTCAACAAACACGATCTTATCCATCATCAATTCTCATTTCCTCACTGACTCCCCCTGCCTCCCTCTCAACAGATTCCAAAGAGTCTAATGCCTATCTTCAGTTTAGCACCTAAATGCAGCTGAGTTACTGAGGAACCTACAGAACAACAACAACAAAACATAAGCAGAAAATATACAAGATGACTCTGGAATGTCTTATCACACCTGAAAGCAAGGACACTGTCAAAGACTCTGAGAGTCAAGTCAGCTTGAGGAAGCTTCCACTGACTAAAGCGGGGCAATTTGAGGACTGAAATGAATAATATCATGCCAAGGACTTAAGACACTTCAAATATATTAAATTTCATGAGTTTGTAACATATTGAAAACAATACTCAGGGTCATCGTTGGAGCTTGCTGGGGAAACAACACAATATACTCTGGAAACTGGTAAATAAAGGAAAGAAACAAGCAGTAAGCCTGATTTCCTACAGGACCTGTACCTCAGATAATGAACTCTTAATGATGGAAAATTTATCTTTAGAGAATCCCCAGTAATAAAGGAAATGACATTATCCTTTTGCAAATCCCTAACTAAATAATGGATCCAGCCAAAGATCAATGATGGCCACTAACAACACAAAAAAAGAAACAAAGAGATGTTATACTTCTCCTGATAAAAGTACACATCTCTGCGTATAAAGGATACTTGTAAAAAGCACATTAGATCAAGTCTCTAGATCTAACTACCAATTTAAGGAAATGCAAAGAATAGAGAAACATGTCAAATGCTACAATGAGTATGCCATCAGAAAAATCCAGGATGTGGGAAATTCCACAAATTATTTGGTTTCTTCAACAAATAAATTACAGAGAGGAAAAAAAAGAAGGAAGGGGAACTGCAATCGACAGAATTCTTGGCCTCTGTTATTCACCCCTTTCTACATCCACACCCATGCCACACCTCACTGTGGATGGAATGTACGTCCCTGCCCTTGAATTTGGGCTTGGTGATGAGAATTGCTTGAAAAGAAGAATGCAGTGGAAGTGACACTGCATAGCTCTGACAGGCCTTTTGGGATTGCGCTCAGCCTGCTGTACTCTTGCTCTTGATCCCTGGGAGGAGCTTCTCTTGGATAGCAGTTGATCCTTCAGCCTGAACAGGGAGTATACTACGATGGCAAAAACAATGGATGAAGGATGGGGAGCCATACCCCAATATTCTAGACAAGATGTACAACCCTGAGAAGGGGAGAGCATCATCTGCATCCCCATGATCTGCCACCACCACCACAGTCATGACTACATTAAAATTTCTTAACTTCTCTGCAGATGGAGTGAAACCAGAAGAAGCTGATTTAAGAACAAAAAATAAAGAGTGAGGAAACCATAAGCAAAACAAAAAGACAACCTATGGAATGGGAGAAAATATATGCAAAAGATGACACTGACAAGGGCTTAACTGCCAAAATATATAAACTGCTCATACAACTTAATAAGAAACAACAACAACAATAACAAGCACCCAATCCAAAAATGGGCAAAAGACCTAAACAAGCAATTCTCCAATGAAGACATACAAATGGCCAATAGGCACATGAAAAAATGCTCAGTATCACCAATTATCAGAGAAATGCAAATCAAACCTACAATGAAGTATCACCTCACACCAGCCAGAATGGCCAGCATTCAAAAGTCCACAAATGATAAACGCTGGAGAGGCTGTGGAGAAAAGGGAATCCTTCTACACTGATGGTGGCAATGTAGTTTAGTGCAGCCATTATGAGAAACGGTACGGAGATTCCTCAAAAGACTAAAAGTAGACTTACCATATGATCCAGCAATCCCACTCCTGGGCATATATACAGAGGGAACCTTAATTCAAGAAGACACATGCACCCCAATGTTCATAGCAGCACTATTTACAACAGCCAAGACATGGAAACAACCTAAATGTCCATCAACAGATGACTGGATAAAGAAGCTGTGGTATATTTATACAATGGAATACTACTCAGCCATAAAAAATAATAAAATAATGCCATTAGCAGCAACATGGATGGTCCTGGAGAATGTCATTCTAAGTGAAGTAAGCCAGAAAGAGAAAGAAAAATACCATATGATATTACTTACATGTGGAATCAAAACAAAAGATGACAAATGAACTTATTTATAAAACAGAAACAGACTCACAGACATAGAAAACATACTTACGGTTACCAGGGGTGGAAGTGGGTGGGAAGGGATAAATTGGGAGTTTGAGATTTGCAGATACTAACTAATATATGCAAAATAGATCAACAACAAGTTTATACTGTATAGCACAAGGAACTATATTCAATACCTTGTAGTAACTTATGGTGAAAAAGAATATGAAAACAAATATATGTATGTTCCTGTATGACGGAAGCATTATGCTGTACACCAGAAACTGACACAACATTATAAATTGACTATATGTCAATAAAAAAATATATACAAAAAAAGAGTGAAATATCTCATTCAGACTCACTACAAATTAATCCTAGTTCCCAATCTTTAGTAGCTTGCGTACCAAAGACAGTAAAAATACATTAACTGGCCCCTATGACAGAATCCTTTACTCTTGTGGCAGAGAAAACCAGAACATGTCGTCACCGTCACCAAGTTAAAATATTTATGTGGAAAGTTTCTGGGTAGAGACCTGAGCATGTAAATGGGGAGAGATGAATGTTCCTTAATAAGCAGCTCTCCTGCAAGAAGGCTGACTGCTTTTCTAACTTGGGATATTAATTTAGGTCCCCAGTCTGAGCCCCTTCCCTGTAAGGGGTCCTGAGGAAATATGCTGGTCCATGTTATCAACTTGGCAGCACCTTGGTATCCAAATATTGGCGGAGCTGGGGGAAGGGCGGTGGTCAATACACTTTAACCAAAAAGGCAGAACGTGTGCTCAGTTGAATCTTTTAACTCTTAAGGGCAGAATTTATTGTGGAAGGTTTGTAGCCTGGAGCAAGACAGCAACATAAGAAAAGATTCTCTGCTGTAGGTCTTCACTTACTTGTCAGAGAAAAACAATTGGGAGAAATCCTAAAAGAACAGGGCCACATTCAAACCATCAACCCAAAGGCCCCAGAACCACTAAAATTAGCAGTTAAATCTAGAAGTTGCAAGTATATGATGATCTCTCCCATTCCAGAAACTTCAGAGCTTATAAACCATGGAAGGCCATGATTTCCAAAAATGGCTACAGCAACATCTCAGGTCTCACATGCTCTTCTAGAACCCTGTCACTCTCTATCAAGAAGTGGAATCTATTTTCCCTCCCCTTGAAACTGGGCACGACTCTGTGATTTAATGAACACAGTGAAGTGGAAGAGACACTGAGCAACTGAGCTGCGACATTAGTCTTCTCCGGTCCTTAAACTGGAATTTATTGGCTCCCCTGCTTGTAAGGGCTTCAGACTCAGGCTGGAATATCAGCATTGGTTTTCTGGGTCTCCATCATGCAGATGGCAGATCATGGGGCTTCTCAGCCTCCATAATATCCCCCTGTGTTTCTGTGTCTCTGTCTGTGTCTCTGTCTCTCTAAACATACAGAAAGAAATATTTACATCTCTTTTTGTTTCATTCTGTTTTGTTCTGTTTCCCTAAAGAACCTTGACTAATACAAACATTTACTGAGCAGTTACTACGTGTCAATCCAATGCTCTAAGCATGCTAGTGAATGGTCTCAGTTAATCTTAAACTCAGAGACAGGAACTATCTCCTCTTTCACACTTTACACATAAGAAAACAGACGAACAGAGATTAAGTCATTTACCAAGTTCACACAGCTAGTAAATGGTAGAGCAGGGATTCAAACAGACTGGTCTAGGTGCCACACCCCCTGGAATTTATTTAGGTGGCCTTTTACATCTCAAATCAGATACTCTCATCTTGGGAATAACAACGACAAACAGCTTGTGTCACAAAAAAATAGTTTTAAATTCAACTTTTTTATTTAAATGTGTTTGATTTTTTTCCATGAATGTTTTTTTTTTATTGCATCCTGGCCTGGACACCAGACCTAATTAATCATCTTTGGTCCTTCATTATTCTTTGTGGCAGCTACAAATCCCTTTCTAGAAAGAAAACCTTCAAGTCTTGCCCTAAGAGGAAGGCTGAGGAAGGAAAGGAGAGGTCTTGTTCCTGTTTAAATCAATTGTTTACTTAACCCTGTGGCTGAATTTTTTTTAAAAGGCTAAAGAGAGAATTAAATTGGTTCAATATAATGACTTAGAAGGGAAGAGGGCCAAAATCTGGCCAGTGCTCCAAATGTGCAGGAATGCATCCATCTTTCTTTTTCCAGATGTTTGGGTTTTTCTTTCATACTGTGTTAAAAGTAGCTATGAAGACGAGGGGAGGGAGAGGTGGAGGAATTAGGATGAAGAGTCGGGGGAGAGGAGGAAAAACGGAGGAGGAAGAGAAGGAAGCAGTTCCAGCCTCTTCCAGTTCTTTAGAGATGCTTGAGATAAGGCTCATGTTTGTTATACTTTGGAAAGAAGTATCAGATTTGGTACTCATCTGGTAGTCTCAGCTAAGGCAGTACTGAAATAGTTACAGTACACGGAAAATATTGAAAGATTTGCAAATTGGTCAGTTAATATCCAGTGCCCCTAGACTCCTGAGTGCTCCACCATCACACCTCCTATGAGCAAGATCTCCATTCCACCCAGCAATCAAAGGGTATCACCTTATACTGCACGGGGCTCCTGGGACCTGCTCCATTACCAAGGTGGCACTGACCCATCCTCTTGCCTACAGGTTGCTGAATATTTTGACTATCATTTCTGGATAGAAATCCCTACTTGGCAGCCTTGGAATCAGGCTGTCATCATCCCAAGCCTTCCTAGCTTTGCTCACCTCTCACCATCCCTGGCTGAGCATACAAGGGTCTGAGAACACCAGCCACCCCGGCAAGTCTGGATGTCACCAGTCAATTTGTCTTTGGTCACCCGCTCAAGACAAAGCTAGAGGGATGGTGCGCCATCTTGAAGCTCGCGATGGGAGGGATGGAGAAACAGAGAGCAGGGAATGGGGCAGGGTCTATAAATTTCTCAGGTAAGAAAAAAAACCAGAGACCTACTAATTCACATAACAGAAATATACAGGACAACTCCCTGTTCCGGGAGCTGGACAGTTTACAATGATATCACACAGCTGGTAAAACTTTTGCATCCCTGATCTTACCTGATCTTCACGACAAATATCTTGGCAGGCAGGGCAAGGGTAATGATTCTCGTTTCACAGAGAAGGAAATTTAAGTCCAGAGAAGAGACGTGACTTGCTAAGGCCCTGGAGCTAAGTTCTGAACCGTGGCATGTAGATGCCAAGTCCATGATGCCTTGTTAGTAACCAGCAGAGACTCTTAGAAGTACCCAAGAAGAGTGATCAAGTTGAGTCTGAAATCACAAAGAATCCCTGGGTTTTTACAAGCATGTTACTCATCTTGATTTTATTCTTCCCTCATCTTTCGTGTGTCCTTAATTAACAATAACCATGTGAGGACATCAGAGGACACACAACTGCCTACATTTTAAAATGAGGAAATGGGATCCCAATGACATTCAGCAATTGACAAGGTCACGTGCATAATGAGGAAACAGGTTCTGAGGCATTACATAATTTAGTCAGTCTTACAGGAGGAATTTGCCTTCCCAAATGCTCATGAACTTTGTAAGGAGGTGCCTGTTGAGCACTGAGGGAAGAGCGTGAGTTCTGGCTCTCTTCCTCAGAATCTGTGTGATCCAGAGCCAGTTACTAATTTGTTCCCTGAAACTCAGTTTCCTCATTTCTAAGATGCAGATGATATACCCCCTTCTCAAGAAGGTTACGAGGGTTAATATCAATAGCTAACACTTGTTGCATGTTTACTGCATGCGAGGCGCTATTCTACACCCTTTCCTTCCGTTATCTCACCAACTGCTCCGAACATCTCTATGAGACTGGGTACTACACAGAGTGGCCCCATTCTCCAGGTGAGAAATCTGAAGCCCAAAGCATTTAAAAGACGCATCCAACTTAGTAGCTGGAACAGCCAGTATTTGAAGTCAAGGTGTCTGACTCCACAGTCCATGCACACAACAGGAGCTCAATAAACAGTGACTGTTTCCTCATTATTAGGGCTGGTAGCTGAAGTGAACGTGGGATGAGCAAGTTACTGGAACTAACTCACAAAACAGCTTAAATTACCCACCTAAGAAGCATAATTAGGGAACAGGCAATGAATCCTTCATGGACACATAGGTAACGTAAGAATCAACAGATTTTATATGATCTGATGGAAGCCTCAGAGAGGAAGAGGCCACCCACTCCACCTCCTAGTGCACACGGGGTCCCACACCATTTGGGGAGGGTTTGGAGCCCCCAGGCCTTTAGCCTCTTCCCCAGGCTTGGGTACAAGAATTATCTCAAGGAAGATAGTATGGGTTCTAGAAATATTCAGAAGACAGAAGAATCTGGTTGTTAAAGAACAAAGTATTTCTAATAAATAAACTGAGTGTTACAGGGGCACACCCAGGTATACACACACTCACTCACACACACACACACACACTTTTCACAATTTTTCTTTTATTTCTCTTACACATACTTTGCAAACATTCTCCTCAGCAACTGGCAAGCTGTTCTGCACCTTCCCACTCAGCTAAATATCAGTTTTCCCACCATCCCAATCCAGCCTCTTGTAATAGTTTCAGCTTCCAAGAGACAGCTTGACTCAAAATGCCATCCAGTCTTATGCCAGGGGGAGAACTAGCACTCGTCCAGCAGGAAGGGACAGAAAAGACAACAGCCAGAACCACTGTCCCAGGAGAACTCTAGGAACAGGAGCATCTGTAGGGCATTCCTGCCCGGAAGTGGGCCTGCAACCTCTGAAAATTACCAGCCTATCAGGGAGAATACCAGGGGGCAAAAATGATCTTCAGTTTTAGTCTCTGGCCTCAACCTACCTTAAAAGTTAAATGTGTGAGACAAATCAAGCATTTCGTGTTACTAATCTGCATCTTGTTTTGTTTTTTTTTTTTTTCTCACTTAATGGTACATCTTAAGTATCTCCCTTTGTACTAAATTTTGCTCATATTTTAGCAGGAAATGCTGGAAACCAAAGAGGGAAAGACCAAAAAATCTGAGAGCTCTCTGATTTTTTCCCCTTGGATTCAGTATCCTCTATTGCCTGTCAGTTTTGCCTATAATGTATTCATGATAATCCTATGGAAATGTCTGTGCTGTGGCCATGGAGGTGGATCGGTGACCAGGCTCGGCCAGTCGTAGCTTCTCATCACCTGCGCACAGAGGTTAGTTCAAGAGCTGAGCACGTGACCTGAGCCAGTCAGTCAGAATCCTTTCCCTGGATTTTCTAAACCAAATCTGGGATAGAGAAGTGATCCCTCTTATTCGGTTGCGATACTTTGAGGACATGAGCTGAGCTCTGCCTGGAGTCACAGTTCCAGTCCACTGAAGAGAGCTGGTCAGAGGAAATGGAAAGATAATTAAGCTGCGAGGGCAGCTTTTGCGGTGTTTCCTGGTTCTCTACTTCCTGGTTTCGTGAGCTAATAAACCGTTTTCTTGTTTGTTTGTTTGTTTGTTTGTTTTTTGTATGTGCCAGTCTGTTTCACTGGGTTTCTGTCTTTTGACTAAAATAGTGGCCAGGGTTTGAAAGGTGGTAGGACCAGTGAGAAGCTGATAAGCCAGCTATCTTCCCAAACCTTGTAACATTATGGTAGCCAAAGATTAACAAACTTCTAGAGTTTATATCTCATTTAGGACAACATGTTGCTAAGTTACCAAAAAAAAAATTCTGTTAAAAATGGCTTAAATATAAAGGGAATTTATTGACCCAAGCAGCTGAGAAGTCCAGAAGTGGCTCTCATACAGACAGCAATGCTCGATCCAAGAGCTCAAACACTCTCCCCAACAGCTCAGACCCTCTGCATGTCTCCTCTCTACCCTCTGTGGTGTCAGCTTCATCCCTGGGCTCCATTCAGACAACCAAGAAAATCCTTGTAAGGCAGGCTGACTCCTGTCCCAATTGTGACACCTACAGCCATATATAATTGTAAAAACCATCTGAAAAGTTCAAGTGTGATGCAAATGGGAATTGTGGTTCCATTTTTCTAAAATGATTTCAAAATCATCTGTACGTGTGTGTAAGACAATAAGCATGAAAATGCATAAAAAGGTACATATCAGGTCATTAAAATTGTTTACATAATGTGGGGAAGTAGAGACAAGGAAAGGATGGTGAAAGATTTGGGGGAGTATTCTTCATAATAACAGTATTTATAGCACCTGTTAGTTTTATATGCTTTTCCAGTTTCTAGGGGCCACCCACAGTCTTTGGCTGGTGGACCCATTCTCTATTTGCAAAGCCAGGAATGACCCAGGAGAGTCCTTCTCAAATTACATCGCTTTGACACTGACTCTTCTGCCCCCGATTTCCACGTTGAAGGACCCTTGTGACTATATTTGGTAGTAACTGGGGTAATCTCCCCATTTTAAGGTCAGTTGATTAGCAAACTTAATTCTGCTACCTTCATTCCCCTTTGCCATGTAATGTATATTCGCAGGTTCTGGGGACTAGGAGTATGGACACCTTTGAGGGTCTGCCTACCACAAATTATAATCCCATTTATATAACTGTAGATGCATACACACACACACACACACACGTATATATATATGAAATGACAAATGGTAAATGGTCATCAAAATGACAGTGGTTATCACAGGCAGTAAAAGTCAGTTCTGTTTACTTTTTTTCCCCCCAAATTTTCTGTAGGGTCTTATCTTTTAAAGCATTTGTAAATCTACGTACAGAAAAAGCAACAAAGCTGGATTTGTTTGTGAAGATGATCAGTTTTAGGGTTGTGTGTGACCTGAACTCCCTCCAATATCAGAAGTACTGGGCCCTGGATGGAGAGGTCCAGCCTCAGGGGAACTCTGCACCTTCTGAATCGTCCCTACCAAACTTCTTTCTTCTGTACACAGTGGGAGACACTGAGCCAAGGCAATAGAAAGACTCCCAACTGCTCACAGTCCAGTCAGAGAGATGCAAAGCCAAGCAGAATCTGTAGACGGGTAGATGTGCAGAAACCTACTTTGCAGGGGTTCTGCATGGAGCTGGGGAGGGTAAGGAGAGAACAGAGGCAACTCTGAGGGTGTTAGAATATACATCCCAAAGGAAGTCACTTGCCCCTCCTCCCCTCACAGCCCACTCCAAAATTTCTACTCATTTCATCACCCTCCAGCTGTCACTTTCTATGTCCTCAGTCACCCTCACACACACCCCTTTCAACGTCTCCATTTCCTGGCCTCAGAGGGTCTGTACACCAGTTCTCCATGGGCATCCTTCCCCCTATTAATTCTTGATCTCTAGAACAATCTGTGACATCAACATTCTCCAAATTATGAGATATTTATTAGGTGTTCAGTGAAACATATGACTCTGAGAGCAAAATTTGGACAGAGCAAAAACAAAATTAAATTCATTTCTTTTTCTTTGCAGGGCACCCCAGAGCCCTCTGCATTCTAATGTGCACCACAGTGCTACAGTAAGGAGTAAATCCACCTAAATTTTGAATCATGTTATCAAAGGATATCTGGTGAAATGAGTCCTCCATATGTTGGAAACAGTATTAAAAAAAACAAAAACAAACCTCTGTATAATGGTAGGGCATGTTAAAAATCCAATCTTGGAGCCAGAAAGAGCCCTAGAGACCACCTAATCCAACTTTATTTTAAAGCTGAATAAAGGGACAGAGAGGGCAAGTGACTTGCCTGAAGTTAATGCCATTAAAGCTAGTTAATGGCAAACATGGGACTCTCTTTGAGGTGTCCCACCTTACTCATTATTTCATACTCATGTTACTTCTACTACACACAGAAAGGAGGCACACGCCATATACCAGGTCTGCTGGAGATCACAAATTATCCCTGGATACTTTAAGCCTTATCTAAGTTGGTATGTTGGCCTTGTTACCTCTTGAAGATATTTCAGACATTAGGGCAAAGGTGACTTGGGTTGTTTTGGTTTATGACGGTTGTGAGACGACAGGCATGTAGAACTGCAATGCCTTTTAAAGGAGTCTTCACTCCACATTATACTTGGGACATGAATTTCATCTATGGCAATACAGAAGATGATTATAGGATTTTTTAAAAACTGCCTTATTGGGGTTTCACTGATGTACAACTAAACATAATTAATAAAATAAACATTTATAATTCGGGTAAGTTTTGATGTATGATTCACCCACTTCAAAATTGAAAATTCCACAATCAAAAGAGTAAGCATATCCATCACCCCCAAATATTTCCTCATGCTCCACTGTAATCCTGTCTTCTTGCCCTCCTGACCCCCCACCAGCAAACACTGATCTACCTTCTACCAGTAGAGGTAAGTTTGCAATTTCAGGAATTTTATATAAATGGAAGCATACAAGCTACTTTAGTTTTGGTTTGGCTTCTTTTGCTCAGCATAATTATTCTGAAATCTATCCACATTGTTGCTGGCATCAGCAGTTTACTCCTGTTTATTGCTAAGTAGTCTTCCATTGCATGTATATATAACAATTTGTTCATCCATTTGCCTGCTGATGAACTTTTGGGTTATTTCCAGTTTTGAGCTATTACAAATGAAGCTGCTATGAACATTCATGTGTAAAACCTTATATGGACACATACTTTCTTTTCCCTTGGGTAAAAACCTAGTAATAGAAAGATGGGATAATATGCTGAGTGCATGTTTAATATTTTAACATACCAAAATGTTTTTCTGAAGTAACTACTATTTCACATAACCAACAGGAGTTTGTGAGAGTTCCAGTTCCTCCACATCCTCACCAACACTTGGTAGGTTTACTCATTAATTTTAGTCATTGCAGTAAGTATTAGTGGTACATAATTATGGGTTTAATTTGCATTTCTTCAATGACTAATAATATTGAACATTTTTTCATGTGCTTACTTGCCATTTAAATATTTTCTTTGATGAAATGTCATTTCAAATATTTACCCATTTTTTAATTGAGTTGACTTTTTCTTATAATTGAATTATGAGAACCTTTTATGTATTCTGTACAAGTAGTTTATCAAATAATGCTTTGCAAATAGTTTCTACCAGTTTGTGCACTATCTTTTAATTCTCTTAGCAGTGTCTTTCAAAAAGCAGAAGTTTTTTTAATGTTGATGAAGTCAAATTTATCAAGTAGTAGTTTTCTTTTCTTATATTGCCTTTGTCTTATTTTTGGATCAGGGTAATACTGACACCAAAGAATGAGTAGGAAAGTATTTCCTCCTCTTCATTTTCTTAGAAGAGTTTATGTAGAATTGGCATTATTTGTTCCGTAAATGTTAGGTGGAATTCACCAGTGAAGCAATCTGGGTCTGGATAGGTTCTTTGTGGAAATATTTTTAATCAAAAATTCAATTTCTTAAATAGACTTAAGCTATGCAAGTTATCTATTTCTTCTTGAATGAGCTTTGGTAGTTTGTATCTTTCAAGAAGATTTGTCCAATGTATTTAACTTGTTCAATTTACAGGCATAAAGTTGTTCATATCCCCCTTACTAGTCTTTTAATATCTGTAGAATTTGTAATCATAGTACCCCAGTGGTTCCTGATATTGGTAATGTGTTTGTTCTCTCTTTTTTCATTAGTAGTTTGGCTACAGTTGATCAATTTTAATGATCTCAAAGAACCAGCTTGTATCTCGTTGACCTTCTTCTTTCTTCTTCTTTCTCTTCTTCTTCTTCCTTCTTCCTCCTCCTCCTCCTTCTCCTTCTTCCTTCTCCTTCTTTTTTTTTTTTATTTTACAGCTCATTGATTTTTGCTTTAATCTTTATGATTTCCTTTCTATACATAGTTTGGTTTTAGCTTGCTCTTCTTTTCCAAATTTTTCATGGAAGAAGCTGAATGCATTGATGTGAGACTTTTTTTTCTAAAACAGTCATCTGTTGCTGTAATATTTCTCCTAAATACTCTAGCAGCATTCCACAAATGCTGATATGCTATTTTCATTTTCATTCAGTTCAAAATACTTTTTAATTTCTCCTTTCAGCTTTTTCTTTGCCTCATCGATTATTTAGAAGAGTGTTCTTTAAATTTCTAAATATTTGAGGATTTTCTATATATCTTTCCATGATTGATTTCCAGTTTAATTTCACTGTGGTCGGAGAACATGCTTTGTATGACTTGAATTCTTTTAAATTTACTGAAACTTGTTTTATGGCCTATAATATGGCCTATCTTAATAAATGTTATGTGTATACTTGTAAAGCGTGTGCATTTTACAGCTGTTGGGTGGAGTATTTTATAAATGTAGGCTAAGACAAGATGATTGATAGGCTTCTTCAAGTCTACTACATTCTTGATGGCTTCTTGTCTGCTTGTCCTACCAATTATTGAGAAGAAGCTATTTCTCTTGGTGTAATTTTTTTTTTCTCTTTGTAGTTCTATCAGTTTTTCTTCATGTATTTTATTTTTGATTTTTTTTGGGGGGGGGAGGTAATTAGGTTTTTACTTATTTATTTATTTATAGTGGAGGTACTGGGGATTGAACCCAGGACCTTGTCCATGCTAAGCATGAGCTCTACCACTGAGCTATACCCTCCACCTCTTCATGTATTTTAAAGCTCTGTTACTAGGGGCTTTATTTATTTAGGATTGTTATGTCCTCTCAATAAATTGGATCCTTTATCATAATGAAATGATCTTTTTATCTCTGGTAAAACCACTTGCTCTGATTGCTACTTTGCCTGAGGCTAATACAGTCACTCAACTTATTTTGATTAGTGTTAGCATAATATAACTTTCCCAAACTTTCACCTTTAATCTATTTTTGTCTTTAAACTGCATTTCTTGTAGACAACCTCTAGTTGTTTTTTATTGAACCTGAAGATCTCTGACTTTTAAATAGGATGTTTAGAGCATTTAAATTTAATGTTATTATTGATATGGTTAGGCTGAAGTCTATCATCTTGCTGGTTATTTTATATCTGTCTCCTTTGTTATTTATTCTGTTTTACTTCTTTTTCTGTGTTATTTAGCATTAATTATTTTTATGGTTTCACTTTATCTTCTTTATTGGCTTATTAGCTTTAATTGTTTTCTTATTTAATTGGTTGATTTAGGTTTATAATATATAGTTGTAACTTATTAAAATCTAACTTCAAGTGATTTTATAACACTTTATGTATAAGACCTTACAATATGATACTTTATTTCTGTCCTTTCAGGCTATTTGCTATTTTCGTTATACATTTTAACTATACCTATGAAATAAGGCCCAGAATGCATTGATATTATCATTGTTTAAACAATCAATTTTCTTTTAGAGACATTTACTTAATGAGAAAAATGGTATACATGTACCCATGTAGTTACTATATCTGGTGTTCTTTATGCCTTTGTGTAGAAATTTCCATCTGGAATCATTTTCATTCTGTCTAAACGATTTCCTTTAACATTACTTTAACATTTTTTGTGGTGCAAGTGTTCTGGTGATGAGTTCTTTCTGCTTTTGTATATCTAAAAATGTCTTTGCTTCATTTTTAGCTTGAAAAATATTTTAACTAAGTATACAATTCTGGCTTTATAGGTTTTCTTTTCTTTTTTTCCCCTCCTTTCAGTATTTAGAGATATTCCACTTCCTTCATGATTAAATCATTTCTAATGAAAAAATATGCTGTCATCTATATCATTGTTTCTTTGTATGTAACCTGCTTTTCTTTCTCTACCTTCTTTTGGTACTGTATCCTTAGTTTGAAGCAATTTCATTATGGTGTGCTATAATGTAGTTTTCTGAATTTTTTTTGTGCTTGGGGTTAATTAAGGTTTATGATCTGTGGGTTTTATAGTTTTAATCAAAATTGGAAATTTTTCAGTCATTAATTCTTTTTAAAAATGTTCCCTCAACCTCTTTTAGGGACTTAAAGTACATGTATGTTAGGCTGCTTGTAATTTTCCTATAGCTCACTGATACTCTTTTTTTTTTTTTTTAATCTTTTTTGCTGCATTTTATTTTGGATCATTTCTATGTATTCAAGTTCACTGGTATTTTCTTTTGCAATGTCTAATCTGGTATTAATCCCATCCAGTGTATTTTCATCTCAAACACTGTAGTCTTCATCTCTAAAGTTTGGGTTGGCTCTTTTTAAATATTTTCCATGACTCTAATGAACATGTTCAATCTTTCCTCTAGATTCGCAAACATATGAGACACAGTTATAATAATGTTTTAATATCTTTGTCTACTATTGTTAGCATCTGTTTTATTTCTTAAACAGTTTCAACTGATTAGCTGGTAATTTTGGTTGAATTCAAGACATTGTGAATTTTACATTCTCGGCCATTGGATATCTTTGAGCTAAAGATTCTTGAGCTTTGTTCTGGGATGCTGGGACTTAGAGAGAGTTTGATCCTTTTGGTCTTGGTTTTAAGTTTTGTTAGGTGAATTTACTGTAGGGTTAATTTTACCATGCTACTAGAGTAAAACCCTTTTGTGTATTATCCCTCATATCCAATTACGATACTAAGATCTTTCCACTCCAGCTGATGAGAACAAGCACTAATCCTTCCCCTCCATACATGAGTTCAGGGAATGTCCCTTTGTTAATTTCAGATGCTTCTTTCCTTGGTTTGGGGTAGTTTCCTCACATGTCAGCCCTAATCAGTACTCATCTGAATACCTGATGAGCACCATCTTCAGATCTATGAAGTTCTCTTACTGGGGAATTCTCTCTCTCCAGTATTCTGTCCTGTGAATCCCAGCTGCCTTGGTCTCCCCAGCCTCTCCATATCATCTCTTTGATTCACAGAGTCCACCAGGCACTGCCAGGGTTCCCTCTGTCCTGCAGGCTAGAAATTCCCTCAAGGCAGTAAGCTGGGGCAATTATAAGGCTTACCTCATTTTTTTTCTTATCTCATGTGGATCACTGTGTTTTGCTGCTTGGTGTCCAGTATCTTAAAAACTGTCATTTTACAGTGTTTTTCTGTGTTGTTGTTGTTGTTTCAGGTGGAAGTGTGAACTGGGTCACTTTTACTCTACATTAAGTAAACACGTCAGTCCCTGATTACAATATTTTGATAAGGTTGTGCTTCCTCCATCTGTCACTAGCTTTGCTTCTGTTCACTCTTTAAAACTGGATATTTTCCATACATTTGTTCTTCACGCTCATCCTTTTCTCTCCGGGTGATCTCATCCCAAAGTTTCAAGTAAACCGCATGTTGATGCATCCCAAACTTCCATCATCATCTCAGTCCATTCACCTAATTCCTAGATCTAGCTACCTAATGGCTTACTGGTTATCTTTTTCTAGATGTCCCATAAGTTGCTTGAACTCAACATGTACAAAATAAATGGTGCCCCACTACATGTTTCTACCAACTCTTATTTAAATCTCCCTGCAGCATTCATCATATTGTTTACAGCTAGTTGTCTATAGGTCTCTCTTTCCTTAAACTGTTGGCAGAGATTTTCTTTTTTTTTTTGTCATTGCTGTTTTCCAGCACCTAGCACAACTCTTGACAGTAAAGAGTGTCAATAAATATGCTGAATTAAGTTGAATCCCACACATAAGGGGATCTGTCAGCGGAAGGGAAGAGAAGAAGTTGAAGCTAAAAGCTATCCCACTGAACAGGGCCTGGTCCTTCTCTTTGAAAGAATGGATTGGGAAGCAGAGCCAGTCTGGAGTACTGGCTGCCTTTCCATCTCTGGTCACTGTGAAGGAGATACCTAGGATAAGCAAGGATGGAAAATTAAGTTGAAAGAATGGAAAGAAGCCAACTTTCTCCGCTCCAAAATGCTAAACATTGCCTCTTAGAACTGTGTCCAAATTAACTACTCATATTGCTCCCTTCTGTGCTGAAGTACTTACACCAAATTCATTATATATTGCTTTTTTAAGTGTTCTTGAGTCATTGTATATGAAAATGTTTTATCTCATCAATCATATTATAAATTCCAACTAGACATAACAACACCTATTTTTTCAGTAGTCCTTGGGAGAATTCAGGAATAAGGACCATGCCTCAGGAATAGGGACCCTAACTCGTTTTTCCCCCTAGAGAAAGGTAATGGACAAAAATATCGATTGTACAAAAAAGGAGAGATGTAGAACTAGTATGGGGTCTGCAGCTCACATCTGGTCATTTTCACCACACATTCTGTATCCACGCTACAACCATGGTCCAATCATACTGAGAAGCTGGGCTATTTCACACTGGCAAGCCAACTTCAGCTTTGCCTAAAGCTTACTTGCCAGGGAAATCTTGGCATGGCTTCTCTGGATGCAGACTCCCTGGCATGTTTATCTGTCTTTGGGGAAAGTTCTCAGCATGCTCTGCCTCTGTTCAGACTGGCTGGGTGGAGTCAGACTTAACAGAGGATTTGGAGAGCAGGCCAGGCAGGTGTGAAGGCCTCTTCCAACAATCCAAATAATAGAAAGCCTTTTCAATCATCTTGTCTGATGCCCAGGTCTGGTTCCTTTCAGAGAGAGGGCTGGGATGGCTCAGCTCTCCAAATTACAAGCCCAATGTTAGAGAGAGTGTGAAGTAATTAGACCTGCCTTAGAAGACTATTGTTATAAAGAACAGTCCAACTTCTCAGCAACCGTACTTTACTCACATCCTGTTCTAATAAATTTTAATAAAAATTTCCAAACTGGAGATGGAAGGTCAAAAAAGGCTTAGAATAAAGATTAAAAATTATGTTTAATAAATTAAAACAACCATGGGATATCATTATGTGCCCAAATTGACAATTTTTAAACTGATAGTAGCCAGTGTTGGCAAAAATATGAAAAAACTGTAATTCTCATATACTCTTGGTTGAAATTTTTAAAGGGCGTATTTTGGGAGTATCTATCAAAATTTACTGTAACTATGCTTTTCAACCCAATAATTCCAGTTCTAGCTATTGGTTCTTGAGCATTATACTCACATGTGTACAGAGATGCACATTCAAAGATGAGTCAATTCAACATTGTTTTCAATGTTAAAAAGTTATGAGAAATCTAAATCCTTATTAGTAAGGGTAAGGGAAAATTATTCCACACATCCACATTATGAAATATTATACCACAACTCAAAATAATAAAAAGGCTCTTTGTATTATGACAATCTCTGATACTGTTAAGTGGCAAAAGCTATTACAAGACAAAATGGATAGATGATCATGTTCATGTGAAAAATATAAGAACCCTGGAACTCTGTGTCTATATATGAAATATATTTCCACAAGGCAGCACATTAAAATGTTTACAGTATTAATGCTGGGACTATGAGAAAATGGGTGGATAGGGAATAGTGAGAAAAAGGAATGGCAAAGAGAGTTTTAAATTCTATTTTATACTTGTTTTGAAATCTAATAAAAAGGAACATTAAGAAAAACTCCACTCCTATGTACATCATTTCTTGAAAATATGAGAGTTCAGATCTTTCTCAGAGAAGCACTTTTCAGTTCTGGCTATATAGAACTATTTGAGGAATTTAAAAAAAAAACTGTCTTAATTCAGGTTCTGTAGGAAGCAGAGCCTGAGGCAAGGATTAAAATGCTGACACTTAATTTGGGTGGTACAAGCATAGGACAGTGAAGGCGAAGAAATAAGAGAAGTTGGCAAAGAGCGTCGCAAAGTAATGCTGTGCAGTATTTCTTTGATGCCAGCCCTTCACAAAAGTACTGACCAGACAGAGCAGTTGCTCAACAGGACTTCCCCAGATATGCCAGGAGCAGACACATCGCAGAGCAGTCCACAGAAGACAGAAAGAGGGATCCCCTCTGTCTCTCACTTCTCAATTAGCCAAGGTTTGCCTCATGGTGAGCTGCCTCTCCTGCATCATCTAGCCCATGGCTACTCTAAAGAAATCATATTCCATGCCCTGAGGTGTGGCATTTTATTCAAATCCACATAAATAGAAGATTTGGAATAGCTGGAACTCAGCATGTGGGCCACGATATTACTGCCCCTTGGGGTTTTACATTGAGTCCCAGTCAGGGCAGGGGAAGGGGGTGTTGAAAAGGTGGTGGTGGAGGAGGTGTGTTCAGCAAGAGTCTAGCAAAGATAAAAGTAGTGAAACATGGGCAGAGAGGCAAGAAGAGCCTCAGAAAGTTGGAGGAGGTTAAGATAAGCTAAGACGGTACACGAAGCTTATGTCTACTGTAATTCGAACCCTACTTGTGACTAATTAAATCAGAATGTCTGTGAACTAATATTATTTTAAAGCCTCCCTAGATTATTCGAATGTTCAGCCAGCAATGAGAACCACTGCTCTAAAACATCTATCAAAACAAACTACCTGGAGCAAATTTCATATCATGATGGCCTATTTTTTTTCCCTCTCAACTAAAAAAATTAAAATGATACTTAGAAGGGTATCTTAGAGAGTTATTGTGCTTCAGAAGCTTGAGTTATTTCAGAGTAGGTTCTGGAAGATGCAAACACTTCATGACCTTGACTTCATGTTAGAGAAAAGGCCACAGAAGTTCTTGATGAAAAACAATACATTTTTTCCATTAGGTTACATTTAAACAGTAATTTTGCAAAGGGTAGGGAGAAACAGCAGGTTCCCCATTTGGACTAAATAGGTTTTGTTTGAAAAAGAAATAATCAGTTTACTACCTTGAATTTGGAGAACCCATCCTTCCTCAAAACAAATAACATCACACTTTGTTTTCTCTACATAAATTGTGCTCTAACCATGTGTATCCAGTTGAAACTAAAACATGAAAAAAGTGATTTATTGGGCTTTTCCTAGACTGTATTTCCTGGTACAGATAGCTTTTGTTTTCACATTTGTACTCAATCTACTGCATGCTGGTTTGTATATGGATAAAGAGCAAGCAACTGCTCTGACAAGAAGTTAAATATTGCAGTCAAATGCAACTTTCTCAGATAACCTAATATTATTTGAATGCCTTTGTCCATAACTCCATTTCCCCACTCCCAGATGCTCCTTTGTCAGTTCAACAATTAGAACAAAAATTATCATGAGTGATGATGGACCTACCAAGAATATGATATATATGGAGAGATACATCACTTAGGTATATCGCTTCTGCTCACTGGCCACAGTTTCCCTATCTACAAACGGGGGAGTATGCCTTCATCATGTCTTCAGTCCTTCCAACTTTGATAATTTTAGATTTCTAAATTCTTAGACCACTTCCCATATGCATCTGTCAATATACTTGCTTGGCGGCGGATTCTGCCCACAAAATTTCCAAAGATTCAGTGGTCAAGAAAAATGATCTCCAAATGAAATAACTCGAATGTCTATTTAAAACAGGCCTGCATACTGGGTGCATTATACACTGCAAAACAATGTAGAAAGATGTAGAGCCCTCCTCTGGGAATTAACAATTCATTCTCTGTTATCAGCAGAGATAGAGGGGAAAGTGATAATGACAACAGAACCCAGATGTTGAGAAAATGTATGCCAAGTAAATATTTTTAGGGTATATATTATGGTTTGGGGATTTTGAAGATTATATTTGTTGATGATAATCATGAGCTGAATATGGATGAATTTTTTCAAATGACAAATAATACTGAGGACCCAGTTCTTTATGTCTAAAGCATCTCCTTCAGTCTGTCTATACGTATCAGCCAAAAAGCTTATGATCTCAACTCACATTCATGGAATGTTAGGAGGCTTTTTTACAGAATGTGCATGTGAGGACCATGCAGTCCTGCA
Organism: Camelus bactrianus; assembly: GCF_048773025.1. Classification (NCBI taxonomy): domain Eukaryota; kingdom Metazoa; phylum Chordata; class Mammalia; order Artiodactyla; family Camelidae; genus Camelus; species Camelus bactrianus. Next base: position 12,988,645 of record NC_133560.1, on the reverse strand, counting down.
GTTTCTAGTTCACATCCTCCTAGGACCCTTTGTGTCTTCTTTTCAGTAATTTAAAAAATCACCGGTAAAATTATTAAATATCTATCATTCCCAGTGGGTTATGAGAATCACGGGAATAGAGGCAGAGGGTCTCATTTGCCTCTGACTTCTCTGCAAATAGCACACTGCCTAGTATGTAATGAACACTCATAGACATCTACTGCATCATTGTATGAACAAATGAATGAACAGATAATATCCACTTCCAGAAAAAGCTTTAATGTGGCTCACTGTAAAGTGTACACTCAACATTTTAAGAAGGACACTGGATGAAGAATCATGAAATGGTGGAGGAGGATATAATTTGACCAGAACCCTAGCCTAAAGCTACTTACCACTATTAAACACAAAATTTTAACTCTGGGATTTCTGGCAATTAAGTCATAAAAAGTAAGCGTCATTATGAGCATATAAAAGAAGCATACTGTTCTCTGCCTAAAGAAAAGAACATGAAATCAGGACTCTTTTTATAAGTATCTTGAGGAATACTGACCCACATAATGGAAACATCTTCACTCACTTCATCTGAACTCACAACACACCAGTTACTCGGGTATCCGACAGAAAGCCTGCCTTGACACACATTTTTCCCAGGTGAGTTGCGTTTGGCAAGCATTCCTTCAGCCTGTTAGGGCTCTGTTCAATGCAACTCGTTCTGCTCTACAGCACTTGGTTGGGAACATTCTCAAGGACACCGAAATCAAGTAAGTGCCTTTCTGATACAGAGAAATGAGAAACACCATTTTAGGGCTTTTGTGTCAAGGCAGAGGAAATTTTCAACATTTCTCTCAGCACATTATTGAAAATCAAATGTCCATTTCCAAATGTTTCACAAAACTATGAAGAGGCTCTTCTATAACTAGTATCACTCCAACGCTCAATAGCCCTAATGCCAAGATCTTCATTCAGAGTAGTTTAAACATCTGTGACTAAAATGGAACTCTGCTTTGAGGAATTGCTTAATACAGTTTTAGGTAGGTTCATGAATGGGAGAAAGCATGCCTATGTTTTAGCACAGTGCATGGTGGTCCAGAGGAAAACTTCAATATTATTGCTACATGTGTAATTTTACTCAGTCCTCTCAGTAACCATGGGACATGAAGATTATTTATTTCCATCCTACATATAAAGAAACTCAGACACACACAGATTAAGCAAATTGCCCAGGGTGACAGAACCAGTAGCGGCACATTAGGTACCTAAGCCCAACTATCTGAAACTACAAATTCCAAGCCCCTTTCACTACAATATTACTGCATCCAAGAAACACAAGGCCTATTGCTTTTGAAATCCCTGAGTACCTGGCACGAATAACTTGGAAGGGGAAAAATACTGCCCTTGACTATGAAGTGTAATTAATCCTTTAACAAATGACTAATTTCTTGAGCACATTTAGTAGCACTGGAAACCATGGAAGCTTCTCGTGATGTGCGCCATGCCTCCACTCAGTAGAGTCTATCGATACGTATCAGTATGGGTGATTTTTGTTGCAAGTAACATAAGTCCCAACTGAAAGCATCCTCAGTAATAAGGAGAGTATGGACTATCTCACAAAGTAAGATGCCCAGTGGTAGGTGACTACAGAGTTAGGGTTAGAGTTAACGCAGCATCTCAGCAAAACCTTCATGGTAGAGGCTCTGCCATCTTCAACATGGCTAATAAAATGTCCCTCACATTTAAAATAATACTTGCTGAAATGCCTATTATGTTCTAAATGTTTTACAAGCATTTTAACTTAGTTGATTCAACACTCCTGTAAGATACCATTGTACTGAGATAGATGCATGCCCTTCATGGGCATAAGATTTCTGCAACAATGTCAAATATCAAAGCAGACAAAATGACAACCAGTAACAGAGGGATGTTGTCTCCCATATACTCCTCTTCCTCCCAGAAGCCACTGAGCAGGCTTTCTCTAAGGTTCCATGCTCAAACCAATTGTTAGCAAGAGGAATGAAAATCATCAAACATATCTTAAATAAAACATGACTCACACAAGCTCCTCCGGAGTGGAGGCCCCCCCATTTCTTCAAGCACATGGCTACGAAGGGAGGAGGTAACACCCGAACAACAGCTGGACTCTGATGCTACAGCTAACTTCTTCATCTGCAGCTGGAAAGAAACATCCTTAGACACTTTCAGAGCTGATGGGTTTCTTAGGAAAGGTGGACATGCTGGAGATATTTAGCGTTCCTGTTCCTTGGTAGAGACCAGAAGAAATGTTATGCTTGAGCAATTGTAGAAGCACTAAAGAAAGCCAGGATTTGAGTTGAAACAAACAAAAAAGCATTGGCTCTTGCAGGACACAAAGTAAAGGTCTGAGTTTCCCAAGTACAGCATGACTTAAAGTAATACCATTCGGAGTTTACAGACATGGGGAAAGAAGCCCCAGTGTGACTGTAAAGAGTGCTGCAGAGCAGGAAACATTCCTGGTGGGCGACATCATGCTGTACTAGGTAGAATTTACTGCATATCCCTACCACCATGCCTCTAGCAATGGCTGAAGTCCTTCAAACTTCACTAAGATGCAAGTGTGTCTTTGTGTAGCAGCTAAAAACATGTGTGTCTTCAGATGTAGGTGTTATCTGTGTATATATGTGTGCATGTGTGCAGAAAGTTCCCCAAACTGAAGATGCCTTACTGTTATGGGCTGGACTGTATCCTCTCAAAATTCGTATGTTCAAACCCTAACCCCCCAGGACCTTAGAATGTGACTATATCTGGACATAGGCCTTTTAAAAGAGGCAATTTCGATAAAGCAAGGCCATATGAATGGGCTCTAATCCAACAGAATGAGGATCCTTGTAAGAAGAGGAGACTGGAACGCTGAAGCACAGACTGAGGAAAGACCTTGCGAAGAAGAGGGAGAAGACATCCATCTACAAGCCAAGGAGAGAAAATATATTCCTATTATTTAGGCCATTCAGTCCGTGGGATTCGTTATGGCGGCCCTCGCAAACTAACACCCCTACCAATTCGTACAAGATAAAAGCATATGTGAAATGCTTCGTACATGGAAAGCTGGCTTTTTACAAATGGCTGGCTCCTCCTTAATTCCTTCCTCCTGAATAGATTGCAGAATGAAAGATAACGTAGTTGACTAATAGCCTTCTGACAAGTTTAGCTATCTTAAGTGAATCAGATCAACTCTGCAGCCAATTGAGTATGTTGTACAAAAATTAATAATTTAAATAGCCCTAAAATGCAACCTAGACAATGGCTTTCCTCCTAAGCTCTGGCTCTCAAATGCATGAAAACATTTTGGTCACCAACATGAACATATGACTTACTCCCTCTTCCCCCAAATAAATCAGAAGATTTCAGGAGAGAGATGAGGGGTGAAGTGGGAGATTGTTTAACTTAATTATCCGGCAGAGAATATCTTAAAACTTGTCTTTAGCCTTTTTTGCTCTCCCTCACATTGTTTCTTAGTATCGACAACTTTGGAAGTCATCTCTCTCTTCTCCTTCCCTAACAGCATTCACGCTAAAGTTCACTCCCTCTGGATACCCCTAGGAAAGCCAAATTTCAAATTCCATCTCCCCTATTTATCAGCAAAGCCTCTCTTCTCTCAAAACCTGGATGCCAGATGATAATACCAAGGCCCTGAAACTCTGAAGTGAATTTATCACTGCATTTTTGCAACAAAGGCCAATGTTTCATTCTAAGAAGTTCTGATACCAGCTGTTGAAAGAATAAAATTATTTTCCAATCTTTATAAGAAAAAGAAAAGAAAAGAAAGCAAATAAAGAAAATGTGTTTGAATACAAGAATCTTAGATCCTCTGATTTGTATCGGAGAGGAGAAGCTGGCGTTTCGTACCCTGAATAACAGGATAAACTTACCAGCCTAGAAAACTCGAGTATGTAAAGTCACATAGCTCTGCCTGAGGAGGGTCAGCTAATCCCATTCCCAGAGACAGAAAAAAAAACAAAAAAACACTGCTGTTTTCCTTCTGAATTACCACTAACTTGCATTAAACACACACACACACACACACACTATATTTAGAAATGTGTTAGCCCTGACTTCTCAGCAGGGGTAAGTGCCTCAATTTCCTGCAAATCATTGTCAAGTGTCTAGACAGGACAAGTGGAGGCAAAGATAAGAGATCCTGAATTTCAACAGAGGGGCCTTCAAGCTAAACCCAACTCAGCTGTGCTTTTTCACTTGGCAACAAGCGATAACCCTGATAGCCATGTCTTCCATGTTGCCTTTGACGTCTGATAAGGAAGAGGAAAGTGGGAAACCATGATGAGCATTGATGATAAACACCCCTGGGCTGTGCTTTTTCCTTGGTCTTTTTCAGTTAACTACACCCCAGAGGAATCCCAAACCCTACAAGCCTATCTAATATTTGGAGAGGTTTATGAGCATGTGAAGGTACAGATTAAGATGAACAACACTTTAAAGGGTTTGTGACTTGTTTAGTGGTTTAAATTTAAATGTACCTCTAAGTCAATCAAACATGCTTTGTAGAAATTCCTCAAATCTCAGTACACTTTGTGAAAGAGGGTTTTACAGTCTCTTCGTCTTTAAGAACTGGGCAGGACCTCAGAGGTCAGCAGAATCCTTATACATACACATTAAATTCACGGTGGGAATACTTGAGATCAGTAGCAAAGTTTCTTCCCTTGGAAACATTCAGAGAATACCTTCCCTGAGGACCTAATTTCTGTCACAAGCCTTGAACATGTCATTTGCCGGATCCATTCACTCATATATCCATCAACCCCTTCTTCGGGTTCCTTATTGAATAGGGTAGAAACTGAGTGGGTGATAGTGGAGTCAGGTTGCCTAGTTCAGAACACTGTGATTCTACTACTCATTAGCTGTGTAAATCTGAGCAAGTTATGTAACTTCTTGTGCCTCAGTTTCCCTGTCTCTATAATGGGGATATTGACAAGACTTACCTCTCAGGATTGCTGTGAGGGTTAGAGAGTTACAGATGCAAAACACTTAAAATAGCACTTGACATATAGTAATGAGTTTTAATTATCACTACTAATGGTCAAACACTAGTCTAATCAGAAGAGGAAAAAATAGATAAAAGTAACTTTTCAGAGATGATGGTGAAGAAGAGAAATCCACCAACAACTTAAGAATTAAGAAATCAGACAACACAGTGGTACAGAGTTGGTTCCTAGCACTTGTCTAGATATAATTATAATAAGCTTCAACAGTAACTTATAAGACAGTGCTAACTTAGGTTAAACTTAGAACAAATAATGAAAGTTTGGTTTGAAGGATGGTATTAGTTCAAAGAAGAGAGAGGTCACTGTGGACTGAAGGGGCCAGACAAGATTTCATGGAGGAGACACGACCTGTCCTGAGCCTGGGCCCTGCTGGATGAGCAGGATATGGATGAGCAGATGGAGAAGGGGGTTACTGAGGGAACAGCATCAAAATCAGAGAGGTGGGAACTACTGTGACATAGGCAGCACTGTATCAGTTTTCAGTGGTCAGTCTAGGAAGCAGTCTTGCCATCATCCTTATTCTCTGCCTTATGGCTTAAAGGCAGACTTCTGTGCAAGCCTCAGCCTGCCTCTGGGTTGATCCTTTCCAGTAGATCTTACACAACCTCCACCACCTCAACCTGCTTTCAATACTACTGCCTTCCTGACTCAACCCTTTTCCTAAGCCCTCAGTGTCCACCTCACCCTCAAGCCCACCCCCAGTGATTTCAGGGTAGAACCAAGCTTCTAGCCTCAACACTCTCCACAATCTGACACTAAATGGCCTTTGGTAGTTTCTCTCAGCAGAGTTGATCCTTGAACAACACAGGTTTGAAATGCAAGGGTCTACTTAATACTCAGAACTTTTCAACAGTAAATACTCCAGCACTACACAATCTGGGGTTGGCTGAATATGAGGATGCAGACACAGAGGAACTGTGGATAGAGGAACCCCATATATGGAGGGCCAACTGCATGCTGAGTTTTGACTGCATAGAGAGGGCTGTCACCCCTAAGCCCTGAGCTGTGCAAGGATCAGCTGTATAACTTTCCCCTCCTTTTCCTCACAGTCCTTCCAGCTAGGCCTTTCCTTCATGCTTCTATCAACCTACACTCCAATATGAATTTACCTCCATTCTCTCCTTGACCATCTAAACATTATTATATTTGTGTTTAATTTATTTGTGAACTTTCTGGTTCTTTGCCAATTTTCTGAACTCTGTTTTTTGCTAACTTTCCAATTTCTTCACTAACTTCCTTAACACCCCATTTTCTCTCTTTTGTGCTCACAGAACACGTTTGTTCCACTCACCAAGCAAGTAAATCTGTAGTCTTCCTTCAGCTAGAATTTTATATTGTTGTTTCAATTGGAGGGAGGTTCGCTAATTTTTTAATTGAGATCTTGCTTTTCAACCTGGACACTAAGTTCCTCAAGATCAGGACTTTTATCTGATTCTTCTTGCAAGTACAGTAGTTGATTAATTACTAGGGATGACAGGAAACAGGAAGGTCAATTTACAAGACTAATTTAAACTACTCAAATAAGGGCAAGTAAAGCATACGAAAAAGGGTGGATTTCACAGTCACTAGGTTATAGATAAGTTTCCGTGGAAAAATAAACCATGAGATGTGGAGGGTTTTGTTATTGTTGTTTTGTTTTTGTTGTTGTCTTTGCTTTTGTTTTGAGACCCTGAGATTTGCACACAGAAAGTTACTGGTCTTGGGATCAACACCTCTAGGGCATGAGGAATAAAGGGAGGGATGAGGACTGGGCAGAGGAAGAAGTAAAAGAGGCTGAACGGTGCTGTAGCTGTAATAGGATCTTAAGTCAATCTCATGGGGAGCGCTGGAACTGGGACAGCCCTTAAATTGTCCCAGCTGAAGCAAAGGGGCCAGGTCTTTGTACCTCCACTTAGACGACTCCTTGAATGTGTACTGGACCTGGGGAAGGGTAATAACTTTGGGCAAGGCAACTGCTCTTGGCAATTCCTGGGGAAGGATACAGCTGTGAGCTGTCAGGAGCCAACACTCCATGGCTTGGTCCTAAAGGCGGAGTCTGGTGGTAAACTACAGCCCCCCCCCCCCCCACTGTGTTGGGTAACATGACAGCATGAGCTGTTGGTGCTCTCATTTCAGCCTCTGTGCTTGACACTCGGCTCCAGGGGATTACTCTGTTGTCTGGCTGTTATGTCCTACATGCCTGACCTGACTTCAAGCATGCACATTGTAGATCAAAAATCTAGTCCTTCATAAGTCCTCACTTCCTTGCAGTTTCTTGCCCTACTTATCAGAAAGAAACAACCCAAAATTGTTTATTTACTGGACCAGCAACTAATCAGTGTCCTAGTCATCAGCACTTGCTCTGGAATTGGACAAGTAACTCTTCCATCAGATGTTTTCTGGAATCTCAAGTGAAGGGCCTCTCTGGAGAGTGAGCCCTCATTGGATCCATTCGAGCTGAAACTGACAGGATAGCCTTGAAGTTTCAGCCCTTCCCAGAAACACCAGCTGACCAAACACTTGGAAATGTCAAGAAGCCAACAGTAAGGTATAGCTTGTCTCAGCATGAGGAAAACTGACTTAGCAAAGGGTAACAAGGAGACAGTCTGCACTAATCTGCTGATTCACGACCACCTGGAAGAGCTGAGGGTTTTCAATCCGGTGGCCCTTCCCCCAGTCTATCACCCCTCACACTGCCACTCATCTTACACCTCTTGTTATTGATGATAATGATGGTGATGACATGAGAAATTTAATAAATACAGAAAAAAACCAAGAATAATGAAACAAACATTCAGATGTCGCCTTCCCAGAATTTACTGTTGTCAGTGTTTTGCTATATTTTCATCTGTTTTTTAAATTAAAAAATTATACATGTAATTCAAATGGCCTCTTTTGCTACTTTCCATAGTCAATCATGATTTTAATGTGCCTATTTCTAGTTCGTTTTAAACAATTTTAAATACATATGTTAGTATCCATGAAAATACAAACCATTATCATGTATGGTTTTAAAGTTGACATAAATGGTATACTATGTCCTAACATACTTTGCTTCTCTTCATTAATTCTTTTTGAGAATTTTTCATATTGATATACATAGATTTATTTCATTTTTAACTGCATATGATAGTTCATCAAAGACCCATACTACATTTTATTTATTCATCCTCCTACTGAAGGACACTGAAGTGGCTTCTGAGGTTCTCCTTTTTGTGCATTTTTTTTCCTGACTTCCTTGACAGCTCAGAATGAGTGAAATGTCTTCTTTTTTTAATTTTTTTCTGAGATTGACCAGGCCTCCAGGGAAGAATTCCTGCTGTATCTTTGTTCTTTGCCCCTCGTCCTCAACTCTGACAAATACCAGGTGCTGGTTTCTAGAATTCTCATTGTTTTCTGAGTTGGTTCTGCCAACATATTTCAATCCTAGCAAGACGTAAGGAACAAATTATAGAAGTGACGAATATGGGCAAAATGGATACAACTCACTGGGCCTCAAAATGAAATTGAAACTACTTCTGGAAATTTATCCCAAGAAAATAATTCAAAGAAGGAAAATAATCTATATACACAAAGATTTTTATTAAAAACCTATTTTTAATACGGAAAAATGAGAAATAACCAAAATGATCAACAATGGGGGGGGGGTCCTTATATAAACCATGGCATATCAACAGACTATTATTCATCCTTTTACCATGATGATTCTGAAAACTCTGTATTAGATGGGAATACATGAAATTGCTTTATTTGCTCAAAATGGTTGAATATCAGTACTTTCATGTGACCCAACCTAAGAGTAACAGAGAAAGACAGATGGTAGTATGACATTAGACAAAAATGTATAAGGCAAAATTACATCTGTAGTTTGTGAAAGTACACTTGCATTTGGGCAAGAACTTGAAAGAAGTACAACAAATTAAAAATGATTAGAATGAGGAAGGAGAGAGAGAACTAAAACTTATTAAAGTTACATACTCAGGACCTTATATACATTATTATTTTAATACACACACACACACACACACACACACAGGAAGCTTTGATTAGTCCCATCTATAGAAAGGGAAACTGTGGCTCAGAGTTATTAAGTAAGTTGTCGAGCAGCAAAAGTTGATAGAGTGGCAGAGCTAGAAGTAACTTGTATCCAGGCTTCTTTTTGCTCCCAAGACTGTGCTCCACCCATGTTCCTCTCTGGATGAAAGAACCATCCTTTCCTTAGCGTTCTTGTATTATTATTTGTGTAATTAATAGAAATTCAAATTAAAAATTCCCAAAGGGGGTGAGGATAAGGAAGACGGGTTATGAAACATCTCTCCCTGTTCCCATCGGATCCAGAGTGACAGGGCACCTACTAGCATGGCTCTTTGATTTTCCAAGCTTGCCCTTAGGGTTCCTGGTGCAGAACAGAGGCTGCTGGCAATAGGGTGACAGTCAACAGACAAAGCAGTAAGGGGATAAGCCGTGTACTGCCTAAGGCCGCTTGATCAAAGCGCTTGAACAAAGAGACCTCAACTTTTACATGATGCTACCAAGAGAGAGCTGAAAACTGTTTGCGGGTGTATGGATGTTCTCAGGGAGAAGCCTCCAAATTCCAGCCTGAATCAATGAACAGAGGGGTGCTGGGCTGGGAGCCAGGAATTCTGGGTACCCTGATACAGTTCTTGAGCCGATGTGTGCCCTTGGGCAAGTCACCGAGGTTCTCAGTTTTCTCATCTGCAACATGGAAGAGTTTGCCTCCTCCAGCATCACGTGTTTCTCTGGCTCTTTTTTCCTACCCAGAAAGAAGAGTCCTACAGTCTGCTGCTACCCGGAGAAATCACATGTCAGACGTCTGAGGGACGTGCTTATTCCTCCTGCCTTCACTCTTGCAGAAATGATTATGCTCATCTCTCCACCCACTAACATTGATCACCACCTCCCTCTCCAGTGAATTCTCAGGAAGGTCATGTCCTGGATCTAATGCACGGAGTTACTCCGCCACAGAGGTGAAGAACAGACTCCACCCACTTTCACTGCATCCCATCTGCCAGCAAGGGGGCCAAGCTGCACTTTGTGCTCCCGTTCTCAGGCAGAAAGCAAGTCAGGTCAGGCTGTGGATCTGCCTCCAGGGGAAAACATAGAGACGTAGCTCCCTCCTTACTGCTCTGTCTTGCCAGCTACTGGCTACAGCCCTCCAGGTAATTGACTGGCCAAATGTCAGCTGTGCCAGACCCGCTGCACCAAAGTTTAAACTTGCGGTATGGGGAAGAGGAAGGAGTGTGACAGCCCATTATGACACCAAGGTCAGTCTGTATATTCCAGCACAGCATTCCAGCAGCCCCAAATTTGGGGGTCCATGAGTTGATCCTGGAATTTGACCATCCTTAAGTTCCTTGTATCTGTTTGCCACTGGTTTAAAAAAAAAAGTATAATTGGCCTCTGCAAACCTTAAATACAGAGCCAAAATATGGAAGAAATACCAGCCCAGGATCAAGTATAACCTTCTCATCAAACTGTCACTATAAGAATGAGAGAATGAAGGGGTCAAAAGAGAGATGGAAGAAAAGTGGGTGCCAGAAGTGAAGTAACTTAAGCTTTGAGAGAAACAGAGATGAGTTAAAAAAGAAGAATGCTAAGCTGACCTCCAGGATCTAAGGGGAGAGTGAGATACGGGTGTGTAAACCCAAGCCCCACCAGGGATGTGTTCTGGCTCCCAGGGCACCGACACACATGTAAACAGGGCAGAGGTAAGATCTGCAACTCTGTTTATGGACTGCACTGGGAAGTGGGGGAGCATGACGGGCAGGTGGACTGTCGCCTACCTGAGTACCTAAAATCAAATGCCACCATCACCACCTCCAAGACCCATGACCGTAGGCAAAGCTAAACCATTTGTACCCTCAGGTTTCCAAACAGCAGAGCCGATATCATAACAGCAACAACAGGATCATTGGGATTATTTAGTGAGATAATCCACAGAAAGTACCAGCACACCTAGTGCTCTGAAAGCACCAGGCTCTGCTCCCGTCACACTAGGCAGTAGATTCCAAGAGGGCAGGGGCCGCTGCTGCATTTGCCAATCCCTTAGGGATCCACTAACACAGTGTCTCAGAAAATACTTCTTGCTGTTGTTGACACTGTGGTATTGGAGAAGGGACTTGAAGAAACGCTAAGACCCTCTTCGTCCTCCCCAGACCACCTTCCTCCCTCATTTGAAGCCAGCTAAATACATTGCTGAGGGTGAGCAATGTATTTCCCATCTAAGGATTCCGTTTTTCCCTGCTGCCTCAGGAGCCATGGCTGTACAGGAAGATGGGAGCCAGCCTAAACCAAGCCATCTGGTCCCGGTCTGACTCCTGTTCCCCGAGACAGGGCCAGCGAGGCAGCCTGCTACACACTGCCTTATTTGATCAATATGATTTGATTTGATTCAGTTGATTTCATTTGATTGATTTTCAAATTCCTCTCTTATTTTCACTTCAAGTTCCCCAAAATTCAAAGGAAAGAGAACAACCATGTACCAGGAGGCAATCTTCAATGTCAGAATAAGTGTCCTTACTTGGTTGGGAATGGCAAAAGAAGGGGCCTCTAGTGGAGTAAAGACTAAAAAGAAGACATGCTTTTTCCAACTTAGATAACTTACTTTTAGAGAATAAAATTTAACCACTTTCTTATAGCCAGACTAAACAGTTGGCAATGAGGGTTTTTGGTCCTGGAATCCTGCCAATTAGAAGGAAAACTGAGTTTTATTCATGGTAGACCAGAGCTAGTAGACTAATCAAACTCGCAGTATTATTTAGGATCTGGGGCCTGGGTAGACTATGGGTGGATTCTTCACCATTCACCAATTCACTGTCGTGTGGCCCCTGAGCTGCCATGATCACACAGCGTCTTTGGTGGCCAGGCCCCGGGTGACCACCTGCAGGCTGGCGTAGCATCAGGAGCATCTTAGATGATTAACAGATGTTCAGCCAAGTTTAAACATTGAGGTTGTCTGTCTAGACAGCTAGTCAAACCTCTTCCCATGTCCCACGGGAGCCCTGCCCCGACTCTCTCTCCCTCCAGCTGTAGAGAAGACTGACATTTTGGAACTCTTAGAGAAATATACTTTCTAAACATGGAGACTTGAAGTGAGAAAATGGGAAAACTGAATGGGGACCTTAGGACCCCACCAGTGAAGGAACTTGTTCAAAGCCCTTTAGCCTGTGGCAGAAAAAGAACTTGGGCCTAGGTCTTCGTTTCCACCAGATGACTTGAACATTGAGAAATACCTTGCCTTTTCCCCACAATTAACAAAGTCTGTGAAAACAGGATTTATTAATCTATCTTCTGCATCTTCCAGTGTGCATTACAGACACTTAGAGGCTCCCACCCTTTAGAAGCCCACGTTTCTAAGATGCCAACAATCGTCCAGGAGGCAACTAGTTTCAAGCACATGAAAATAAACTCTGTTAGTCTGCGAGGGCTGCTTACCAAAGTACCATAAACTGGGTGGCTTAAAAAATAGAAACTTATCATCTCAAAGCTCTGGAGGCTAGAGGTTCAAAATCAAGGTGGTTAGCAGGGTAGGGTTAGTTCTCCCAAGGGCTGCGAGGGAAGGATCTGTTTCAGGCCTCTCTCCTTGTTTGTAGATGGCTGTCTCCTCTGTCTCTGCACATTGTGCCCCCTCCATCATGTCTGTCTCTGTGTCCAAATGTTTCCATTTTATAAAGACCTCAGTCATAATGGATTAGGACCTACACTAAGTGAAAAAAAAAATCTGTCTCCAAATAGGGTCACATTCTGAGGTACTAGGGGTTAAGACTTCAACATGTGAATTTGATGGGGAACACAAGTGAACCCACCACAAATTCTCTATCAGTGTTTCCCAAATTTCAACTATTTGCATATGTATTATTAAGATACTTTTGTTATTCATATAACATCTATATGATTACCCCCTTAATATTTAAAAATCGACTTGGCTTACCAAAATAAGATTTATTATAAAAGGTAACTTTATCTCTTATATAAGTAATAAACCAGTGCTTTTCTAATGCACATTACAACTATTATTAAAATCAGAAAGTCCTCATACTACCCACCATCATGTACCACCATTGGTAGGCACATTACACTTCAGGAAACACAAATCCAAATGGCTTGTGAGTGGGTGGGTTTGCACGTGTTCCATGTGAGACGGGGTTTCATGGGTGTTCACTGAATGAGGCAAGCCCCACTTAAAAGGCAGCAGAGGGATCCATGCCTCACCTTTCTTTTCTTTAGGAATTTGTTCAACTGCTGAAATGATACGTAGGAGAGCTACGGAATGATTCTGAAAAGATAAATTAAGGTGGGGCCAGGTAACTTCAACCCTGCAGCTCATTGGCTATATGGTTTCTGAGTGAGTTATTGAACCCTCTGCTGTGAAGGGCTTGGAGTGGAGTAAGCTGACTTTAAGGGTAGCAGTGGGGAAGCGCATCATCCCCGTAGTCCTCCCAGCTCAACATCTAGACATCAGACCACTGGAAAACTCTTCCATAACAGGAAAAGTAAACGTGGTCCTGGAGCCACTCCCACTCCCATGACAGATACAACCAATTTTCCGTTGGCCTCTTTACTACTGAGCCCTTAAGAACCTCAAAATTCTTCCTGGCACAGCATTCCAGGAAGCCGCTACCAACCACAGAGAGGAAACCAGGAGGCAGGCTCCCTGGTGCACACTGCTTTCCCTGGCCTCCACAGAGGGCCAATCCTGTAAGTGGCCTAGGAAAAGGTCTTCGCCACCCTGTTCTCCCATGCTTTCCACTCCCTTCTCACATCTGACTCCTTACCCTCCAGGACTCAGTTTAAATGCATGTCTCCAAGGTGACCTTCCCATAGAGACCTAAGCTCTCGAAATAAATGCCTAAATGCCTCCCATTAGTCTCTAGCTCAGATTTTTGTTTGATTCCTTCACATTAGTTACTATAATTATTATCTGCGTAGGTACTTATTTTTTTTAATAGTCTTGCCCACTGGAATGTAAGTTCCTTGAAAGTAAGGGTGACATTGGTCTTGTTCATCATTCTATTACTAGCATACACTAGGCACTCAACAAATACTTCTTGAAAGAAAAATGGAAAGGAAACATGAAAGGGGGAAAAGGATAAAGCAAGGGACAGAAGGAGAAAAGAAAAGAAGAAAGGGAAGAAGAGGAGGGGAGAGGATGGGAGAGGAGAAAGCTTTCTGTTAGCCACTGACAATCTGCCACAATACAGAGTTGCTCAGTGATTGGTTCAAAGTTTATTTGGCAAGTGAGGTATTCCTCTGTGTGTGTCATATAGTGAAGCCATCTTTTCCTCTTCCCAGAATCTCGTCCCCAAAATAGGAATATTCCCTTCTCAAAAGTACTGGCGTTTGAGGGTGGTTGGGGGGAGACTTTTGCCCTCCTCTCTACCTCTTTCTGGTTCTCCCCTGCAAAAAGCAGCAATTTATCTGCTTGGTGAGGTGACCAGACTCTGGCATTGACTGTCTACCCGTCACTGCTGGGCAGGGAAATGACTTGAAGACCTGGGCCCATTCTCTGTGCCCCTCTCTGGGCCCTCTGGCCTCAGCAGGATGCAAGGACGGCACGTCCACCCGTGTGGCTGGCTGGACGAGTGTCTGCTGTGAAGACCCACGTTCTCCACGCTCATCCCAAGGTTCAGGCTTGCGGGTAAGGAACAGGGCGCTTGCTAGACACAGTCAAGTCACATTCTTCCACAGCTTTGCCAGTTATCATATGGATATTTTGAGCCCTGTCTAAATTGAATTCTCTATTTCTCGAAAGGCGTAGAAGTCAAAGGGGAGAAGAGTGAATTTAACTATCCTCTCAGAAAAACCAATATGTAAAGAGAAAGAACGATACTGCAGGATACCAGCTGGAATCCTCGCTGGAAGAACACGTAGGCCCTTTTGGCAAGCTAACAAGTGTTCCAGGACCACTCTTGGCATCATGCTTCCTCTTCACTCTCCCTGAGCTTGTGATGAGAGTCCTACAAAAGCTCGTAGCTCAGAAGCATCACAACAGACATGGAGGGAAAAGGCCCACAGAGCTGGGTGAGGTCATTTCAGAGGAAGCCTAGCTCACCACAGGATAGTTACGTGGATGAGCCCCGAGAAGACAGATGTCAGGCCCTCTCACAGCAGACATCACCATCAGATACTGAGGATTTTAACACAAAAGTGGAGTATTTCTGGAGTGGCTTGTTGCAGCAGTTTATGGGTTGTGGGGAAGCTGGTTTTGGTTGTCCGGAATTTGCAAACATTTTTAGGTATGGACACTATCTGTGTCTGCAGGATGCACAGAGCTGTTCATACAGAAGAGCTTCCTTTTATGGTTCCAGATGTGAGACTTTTTTTCAGATATGTAGAGAGAGACTGAGGACATTGCATAGAAAGAAGAAAATGATTTGCAAAAAAAGAGAGGCAGAGATTTGTTTTTCAAGGATCTGCATTAATTTGTGGCATTAGGTAGCCCATAAAAAAGGAAATTATGCCCCTCGGGAGCAGCTCAGTCCATGACCCATCTCACCCCTAAGCCTTGCCTTATTATCGCAGAAAATAGTGGATTCCCTGACCTCTTGTCTGTCTGGCACTAAAAGCCTGTTTCATTCTGTTGGAACTTTCCATGTACTGTTTAGGGCAGTCAGTCTCCCCGATTAGATTGTCAACTCTTTAACAAAAGGGAATTACGTTTACATCTTATACACTTTAGTGTATCACATCATCCAGCATCTTATCCTAGATACATTAGAAGCGAATTAGTTAATTTTTTTTTGACTGGTGTATTCCACATGCTGAAAAGAAGTTAAATTCATGAATTTTACATTTGCAGTGTGCCTGCCATAGGCCAGGAACTGTTCTGGGATTTGAAGCTGCCATGACATTGAAGTTGATGAGGATAACACTTACACCAATAGAACAAGGGTTATTATAGCTAATAGCCATTGGTGTTCACAGCATACCAGGCACCACCTCAAGTGCTTTACATATATTACCTCAATTAATCCTCACAGCAACTGTACAAGGTGGTTATTATTATTAAGCTTATTTCTCAGACAAAAACATGGAGGCACAGACAGAATAACTCTAGAAGGGTCCTTGCCCTCGAGTAGTTCACAGACTGGTGGGGAATCAGAACGCAACATGGCAATGACGATATTCACAGTATTAATAACAGAGGTAATTTAAATACAGCTTTAAGTGAAAAATTGGAAGACCATACATAGTACAAAAGAGGACGTATCAGCTATATGAATTGGGTGGGTGTGTACGTGTGTAAGAGAGAGAGAGAATGTAATTTAAGTGTAATAAGGCATCTGAATTAGACAAACGAGTGCTCCCTTTCATCATAATTCAATGGGTGAGATCCAGCGGTGTTGATGAATGTGTAACAACTAGATTCCCAGGTGCAGCCCCTGAGGAATGTTGGTTGATATTTTCATTTACATTAATGAGCAAGATGAAAGTGAAATAAATAACAAGAATATATGTCAAAACTCCATTTGTCTGTAAAGGACACGAGTAACTTCTTTGTTGAGTCAGATAATAGTTTTTAGACTCTGGAAGAATATTCCATCAATTTTTTTCTGCTATTCACAACATAAAAAGATCACATACACAAAACACCCAAGTTAAATCTGTATTATTAATATTTTCCATATAACTTTCTTACATCTAGACCAGGGGTTAGCAAACTACAGCCCATGGTCATTAGCTGACTGCTTCCTCTGCTCCCCATCATTTATAAAGGATTATGAAGAAGAAGGAGAAGGAGGAAGAGGAAGAGGAGAAGAAGGAATAACTGGAGGGGGAAGGGAGGGAGGAGAAGAGAGAGGAGATGAATGAGGAGGAGAAAGAGGAAGAGAAGCAACAGTAACACAGACTGTATGTGCTTAGCAAAGACCTAAAATATTTACTATCTGGGTCTTTTTATTTTTAACACCTTTATTATGGTATGATTCCTGTATAGTAAACTACACATA
Source organism: Camelus bactrianus (assembly GCF_048773025.1). NCBI lineage: Eukaryota > Metazoa > Chordata > Mammalia > Artiodactyla > Camelidae > Camelus > Camelus bactrianus. The sequence continues at coordinate 12,971,682 of NC_133560.1, read as the reverse complement.
TTTCAGATGTACAATCTGATGAATTTTGACAGATGTATATATACACCAATGAAACCACCACCACAACCAAGATGGCTAACATTTCCATCACTCCCCAAGAGGTGTAAATTTCTTTATAGAGTCTGCCAACTCTCAGCCTGCTGTAACAGTCAACAAAACAATAAATCAAGCCTTGATGTAGCGTTGCTGATTTCTGTAGTGCAAATACACCCTCTGTGGCTGATTTCAATACAATGCAGAGTTGAGAGGAGACGTACAGTCAGGTACCATTATACAGTATTTCCATCACATGGAAATAATAGATATAAATAATCTCGAGAGCATAATCATAAGGTAAAGTAAAATAATTAGGAAGTGGTGAGTTTTGAGTATTTTTTATCTTAAAATATAATTTAATTTTATTGTAAATTTATAGAATTTTATTTTTTATAATGACTGTTTTTTAACAACTGCCTCACAAAATTCATGAAATTTTAACTGCTTCTTGCAAAACAAAACAAGGTGGCCCCAGCACACCACAGTGTGATCAAAGAAGCAGCTGGTTGCCCTCGATGTTAACATTGACACTATAATGACCCACGTATTCCTGTTAATTAGGCAGGTCTACCTGGTAGAACATGCTAATAATAACCTTTAAAAAATGTTCATTACAGTCTTGTTTACAATTGTGAATATTTGTAAAAAATCTAAATATCCACTGGTAGAAGGATAGATAAATAAAACAATGTGTATTTGTACTACGGAATATTTATATTATGGAATTCCTATTATGCCACAATGGTAACGCATTATCTAGCTTTACATGCATCAACATAAATTGATCTCAAAAATAAAATGCATGAAAAGGAAGTTTCAGAAAAATATGTACAGATGATGCATTTCATGTTGATTAAAAAACAAAGGACACAATTCATATATTGTCTAGCTATAACAAGTGTGGTAAAGATATCAAAACATAAAGGAGAAAGATGTCCCCCAAGTTGTGATATTAGTTGTCTCTAGGGGGAGGAAAACAAGAGAAAAGTGGGCTGGAATGGGTGAGCAAAAAGAGCTTAAACTTGATCTATTTCTAATATTTTGTTCCTTTTAAAAAAATTAAGCAAGTAGAACAAATGTTGGCAATTGTTAACATGTTATTGTAGGAATAAGGTGGCTGTTATATTATTATCTGATTAAAATTATACAAACATAATTAAATGAAAAATATCTCTAAATCCAATTTAGAAGACTTAGACCTCACTTTAGAACCTGGATTATCTGGTCAGCATCCAAAAGAATTCTTCTTCCATCCCATGAAATCTAAGCAAGATGAAGACACAAACATGTTCCCTGCTGCCAGAGCATGAAGTAGGACCTGTTTTCAACTGATGGCAGCCCACACACCGCAGATTCTTCACATACATGCCATCTTACTATAGTCAACGTGAAAATATTTTAAATTGAAATGTCTGGTTTTACAGGTTGGGTTCTGAGTAATGACTGCCGCCCACCCAGTCACAGTCCAAACTACAGCACTCACTCCCACATCCCATGACCAAGCTTGGCAGAAGAGCCTTGCCTTTCCTCCCACAGGATTCCTCTCCTTTGCTATGTCCAAGAAGGACAAAGCCAGTGGTGCCTGCTCATCGTGCTCCAAGATTCAGACCTGCTAGCTCTCACCTGAGAACTCACACGGAGGCTGGGGTCTCCCAGCCACTGCCAGAGAAATACTTGTTTGCCACAGAAGTCTCATACTCATTGGAGTCCTGGTCATTCTAGACATACGCACCTCGACGGGGTCACAGACTTGGGATGTCTCCATGCCCTCCTTGTTGTTGTGCCCAGAGCCCAGGCCAACATGCAAGGAAGTCCCAGCAGTGTGAAGAAACGTGGCCAGGGCTGAGTCTCCCGGCTGCTTCGGTGAAGTGACAGCTCTTGCAAACCACTGATGCAAAGTGACCGTGGTGTTCTAATTCGGGCCTATTTAGACTCATGTCCACCACCTGTGTCCTGAGGACTGTAGCCTGTCACCAAGACGTGTGAACTGGGACAAAATTTAGTGTGTTTTTCGCCTCACAGACCCTTTTGACCACCAGACCCCTGGCGCCATCTCATTATACCACCAGAATGATTCTATTTCAGGGTATAATGGCACATCCCTGTCCCCACGAACTTGGCAAAGACCAACTCCAATCCATGGATGGATTTCAATGCCTTTGGGTGTCTAGGAAAAAGAATTTCAAATGCTTTCCTTCTTAAGGTGCTTAAGCTCCAAATGCAAATTTACCTATAGTTTTCTCTAAACCTCCAAACTCCAACAAGTGTTTCTGTAAAACAAATACTAAAATATTCAAAGATTTCAGCTTTAGGGTAAGGGCTTTACTTTCATTTTCTCTCATAGCAACTTAAGAAATGCATATTCATCATTAGGCCTATTTTGCAGAAAGAGGGAACAGAACACTGAGCGGTGAAGTCACTTTCCCAAAGCCACACTCTCAGTAAGTGGCAGAGGCAAGGCTCAAATTCAGAAGGGCTAATGTCCAATGCGAGCTGCCTCACACATCTTTTTGGTGCCATTCCTCTGCTTCTTCATTTCCTGCCTCTGCATCTGTTCTTAGTTGCACTGTTAAACCTCTAAGACATTTCCAGCGTCCCAACTCCAGCTGGAGGGAAAGTCTTTTTAATTTTTAAATTATTATTAAATAGCGGTTATACACAAAAGAATATATGAAACACATATGTAAGATACGAAGCATAAAAGTAAAGCTAGAACACTACTCCTTTCCAATCCTATGCCCCTCCTTTCCTCCACTCCCCGAAGTAGCCACTATGAGCGTTAGACTGATCATTCACTTTAAAAAAATGTTTTGTGTATGTGTTCCTAAACAATATATTGTTTCATTTTTCCTTTTTTATGAACTTTATATAAACGTATACCTGATGTCATCTTTTGTGATTTTTTTTCACCGTTATTATTGCTTCAATGTGTAGATGGATGTTTGGCAAAGACTGACTGACCTGATAATATCAGGATTTGGAGCAAACTGAACTGTTTGCAGCAGTCTGAACTATTATAAGCACTTTGGGAAACAATTAGACATTATTTTGTAAGACTGAATAAATTCATTTACTACTCCCCAGCAGTTCCTCTACTATGCCAGTACACCAGACTCTTGCATACTTGCACCAGAAGACACAGGCAAGAATGTTCATAGCAGCATTGCTCCTAACAGCAAATACTGAAGTATATTTGACCTTGGGTATTATTCATACACTCTATTTCTAAACTAGACAACGTATTATTTGCTGTAGGAAAAAACATGAAAAAGTAGTTTTATCTGTGTCATTAATAGCAAAACAATTTGAATTAGTTCTAGGCGGAAGTATGACTTTTGCGATTGCATCATATATTTAGGCTAAACATTTTTAAAACGCTAATTTCTAACACTTAGAAATCAATAGGGTTGATGTCATCGTAATCTCATAGCAAGGTCCCTGCATTCATTTGTCATAGGTTGGAAGGAGTGGGAGACCGGATGGCAGAGGCAAACTGAGGAAAATTACAAAGCTTATAGGTCTCAGACGACTGGTCACCACCCTCTCCCAGCCCCAACCTACCTCCATCTACTGAGCATCAAACTTTATCTCCTGTGCAAAGAACCATGTTTGTTGTGTCTGAGAAACAATTAGATTACATTTTTTTTTGGCACTTATGACCTATTTAGAAGAATAGAAATCTTCACTTCTTGTTCAACTTTGAAGGGTCTCTTCCTTGGAAAAAGAACTGAAAGAAATTGGAGGTTTGACCTTTTACCCCAAATGATTATTTTGTAAACAGTAATTCATTTCAGATTCTTTAAAATGAGCCACATAAACCAAGAATTCCAAAATCAGCTGCTTCTTCGGAGTGACTACCCTGTGGTTAAAATGCAACACAGAGATACATACATGTGCAAATGTTTTAAGTATTAGAGTAGAAAAGATCTTCCAACTTGCAAAACAAAATGCAAAGCTCAGTTGCTAGTGAACACCTCGCTCTCAACCCTCCCCAATCCCAGCTTGCCCCAGCACTCACAGCAAGAAGTCCCTGCATTCAATCCTGTAATTCCATACACACATACACAAAAAGTTAACTCTTAAGTGTCAGAGGTTAAGTGATCTGCCCATGATCTCTGGGGGAGTAGCAGGGTAGGGACCTAGACCGAATCCTGAGGAAAATCTTTGCTCCTAATCAGGCTGTTTCCTGCTTTTCCAGTAGTTTTCAGATACAGTTCTGTGAAAAAGAAATGGCTTTGTTTTTATTGTTTTTGTCTCCGCCAAAGTTCCTCAAAATGCTTTGAGAGACCCTCTTGATTTGACTTCCTGGGTGACACTGTTTGCATTTTCATCAAATGAAAAGGGGGGGGGGCTGACAGCTCACGCAATAGCCCCACCATGCCATATACAAGGGGAATACCAATTAACACCCTTAAGGCCAGTTTGATCTTCATTTGTCAATAGCTTCCTTCCTGATAACACTTCCTGCAGATCCTACAGGCAGCTGGCTGGGCTCCAAGTTCTACATAGTAAACATCACAAGCTTTTTGCAAACTTGGATCCCTCCACCTCCTGCCCTTTCTGTCCCCTTCCAAGTATAGATAGAGACTTGCAGCAGTCTTTTAAGTACTAACCACAGAGAGGTACTTGGGGGGGGGGCTCCATAAAAAATGGCAAGAGAATGCTTCTGGTCACTCTAAGGACTTCAGCATTTTGCAAGTAAATGAGAAATTCTCATTGTCCTGGAGAAGAAGACATTTACTGCCTACCCTCTAACTCAACACACACACACACACACACACACACACACACAAACTGCACCTACACAGTTCTTAAAGATGTTAAGTGGCAGAACCTAATACCTTTACTCAGGTTTGAGAAACACTACGTTGGAACAGAGTCTTTGTGGTTAAATAGGAAAGACAACATTTCCCAAAAGGCAAGGCTACACTGTCTTGGGAGATGAAACTAGTGCCTTAGGAATCTCCTGCAAGATTCAGAAAGATGCGCTGATGAAAGCAAATTGGTAATTTACCTCTCACGTATAATAATGAATATTCTTTGCATTCTGATACATTACGGTAAAGAAGTTTGTGAATTAAACAGCCTATTCCAGGAGGGCTATATGCATCACACATAGGGCAAAATAAAGGAAAGAGAAAGCTGAGTATCTCTAGTTCTTCAGAAGAGAAATAAGCCTGTAGCACAAAGATGCCCAAATGGCTCTAGAAACAAGCTGAGAAGCCTTCCATCTTGGGGGCTGCCCGGGGATATCTCAGCCCACACCCTGCATTACTCAGAATGCATTGCCTCAGCTCCAACAGCCTTATTTTCTCCTCGACGCTTTCAATGTGCTAGTGAATTAAGCAGAAGCAGAAGGGATTCAAAGCTGGTCCTTTGTGTGGATGAAAAAGGCTGGGGAGTGGATATCAAAATCAAAATGTAGAGATAGAAGTATGTTTTTAGGCTGCAGAGGAATATATTTGCAACTGCAGAAACATTTCTTCCAGGAACCTTCAAGAAAAATTCACTGCTTGAGACTTGAGCAGGAAGACTTGTTAGCACAGAATGGGTGCCTGCGTTATTCCTGGCAAGATCTCTGTGGACACATAGATTCATTCTCAGAGGAGGAATGTCTCCCACAGCTCCGGACTTAAAAATTATGTTGATAAACTCCTGGGAGACAGGAGACCCAACTCTCCTTCTCAGTACTCCAATTTCCACATTTGGAAGAAGGTGAAAATGGCTTCCTTACAGAACTTCTGTGACTAAATAATATAAGCATAAGTGACAGTGTTCCAAAAAGGGGGCCATGTAAACGGATCATTCATGAGCTAGAGCAGGAGTTTCGATCTCTGACTTTCCAGACACATGTCAGTCAACCAAGAGCAGCCTCCTGGTTGTGAAGAGTAGCACCTGCCCTTGAACAAGCAGCCAGGTAACAGGAGGGCAGGTCTGCTTTTACAGAACCTGCAGGAAGTGCCGTACATCATGCTGAGCATCTTTTACTCCCCATCTCGTTGCGTTACCGCAAAACTCCTGCGAGAATGCTTGTTACTATTCCTCCTTCATAGATGAGGAGACTGAGGCTCAGACTGGAGGAAAGCTTGTCAGGTTAAGGGACCTGGTGGTGACTGTTCTTCCTGTGAGAAGCTACAAATACTAGGTGCTTACTTTCAACCTCTCTCCCAGCTAAAGTTTTCTTTTGTGCCCTAATTCTGGTCAGTAAGACCTACGGGGTATCCGCTGGGATTCTATGAAGGTTTCACTCTCTAATAAAAGGCATGCAAGAGGAATCATCTCACTTTTCCTCCCTACACAGCCTCATCTCTTCATGTGACCTCTGGAGTTGTTGCACCCATCCCATGGCCATGATGGCTCACGTGACCAATTCACCAAGTGGGAAGAAAATTCCTGTGGGCCAGTCATGATGCCATAGCCTTGAGCCACTAAATTAACCAATAGGGCCAGGCAGCCTCTGCATATCTCCTCATGTTAAAAAAATGCCTTTGGCACTCTTTGGTATTTACCCAAAGGAGCTGAAAATTTATGTCCACATAGAAACCTACACACAGATGTTTATAGTGGTTTTATTCATAATTGTCAAAGCTCAGAAACAACCAAGATGTCCCTTAGTTAGTAAATGGATAAACAGTGGTACATTCAGACAATATAATATTATTCAGAGTTAAAAAGAAATGAGCTATCAAGCCATGAGAAGACATGGAGGAAACTTAAATGCATGTTACTAAGTGAAAGAAGCCAATCTGAAAAGGCTACACCGTGTATGATCCCAACTATATGACATTCTGGAAGAGACAAAACTATGGAGACAGTGAAACATCGATGGCAAGAGGTGGAGGTAGGGTGGAGGGATGAGCACGTGGAGTCCAGAGGACGTTTAGGACATTGAACATACTCTGTATGACACAACAATGGTGGATACATGTCACGATGCATTTGCCAAAACCCACAGAACATACAATGCTGAGATAGGATAAACCCTAACGTAAACTATGGACTTTGGGTGATAAAGATGTGTTAGTGTAGGTTCATGAACATAACAAACGTACCTGTCTGGGGGAATGTTGATGTGGGGGATGCCGTGCGTGGGGGGCTCTAGAGAAGAACCTTTCCTTGCCTCTTCTAGTTTCTGGTAGTTGCTGGCAATTCTTGACATCTTTGGTTGTGCCTGCGTGACTCCAGTTTCTGCCTCTGTTCTCACATAGCCATCTTCCCTCTGTGTCTTGTATCTTCACATGGCTATTTTCTTACAAGGACATGGATTTAGGGACCCTCTAATCCAGTATAAACTCATCCTAATTAATTATATCTGCAAAAACCCTATTGCCAAAGAAGGTCACATTCTGAGAGTCCAGGTAGACAAGAATTTTTAGGGGAATCCTATTGAACCCAATACAAATGATTTAGTCTTTTGCGGTAGTGTTGGGGGCTGAGAGGACCCCAGGGCTGGACTGAGACTTCCGTGGCTGGATTACCGGTCTGAATTAAGTGGTCAATGACATAGTGGAGCATGGATACAAAGCTATTCCTGGCCCTTCTTAAAGTTCAGGATGCTGGCACTTTCAAATGGGATACAGTGATCTCATCTTCTACAACTAACATTGAAACATGAAAAAAAGAAAGAAAGAGCCAAGTAAACATTAGCCAAAACAAAACTAGAGTAAAGGTAGAAGAAACAAATCCATATTTAAAGCCCACTATGTGTCAGATTCTTTGCCCGGTGTATCTGTGGTCTTCCCGGAGCAAGAGAAGTGCCAACTCTGCTGTATGTACTAAGTGAGAAGACAGGTCAGCAGCAGAGAGCATAGGACATGTGCCTGCTTGAATTCTGGCTCAAGCAAAGGACAGAGCAGACATTAATGGAGCAGGACTAGCTTGAATGGGACAAGGGCTAATGAGCAGGCAACAGTGCATTTAATATACTTAGGTTCTTTTCAAAGGAATCTTTTCCACACTAACCCGGACTCAAATTTTGGCTCTGACTCCCACTACTTTTGTATAAATGCCTTTGTCACTCTGTGTCTCAGTTTCCTAATCTATTCCTAACATGGGAATAGTATGAACCTCATAGGGTTGTTACAAGGATTAGGTCAGTTAATATTTGTAAAATACTTAGAATAGTATCTGGTACATATTTTTGTTAGATAAAATGGTGTGTGTGAAATAAAAAAGACATGGTAAGTTGTAGCATTAAGGAACTGTTTGTGGTATTACAATGAAACTTTCAAGAACTGTAATTTCTTGTTTATGCCACATTTATTTGTTTTTATCATGTAAGGTTTCTTTTCAGAATATTTTAGCCAGGCCTGTAACAACATTGTGTGTGTGTGTGTGTGTGTGTGTGTGTGTGTGTGTGTGTGTGTGTGTGTGTGTGTGTGTGTGTATCTATGTGTATGTGTGGTGGGGAGGCACCGGGCAGGTTTTAAGAAAGAGGAGTGCAGAACTAACAGGAATCAGTCAGCCCAGCAGATTTTTACATTTCCTTTCTCTGATAACTTTAGAAAACCCATCCACATACACACTCCATGTGGCTCTGTTGGGACTGTCAATCCCAGTGTTAGTGTACTCCTTGAAGTTTGCTACAGAAATGCCAAGAGAAAGGAGGTCTCTCTCTTAATTTGGATCCTAAATTATTAAGATAAGATTAGGAGGTTGCTAACTGTCACCTTTCTCACTGTGTGTAAAAAGCTTGTCTGAGAACATCTAGTGGGAACCAAAGCCAAGACATGAGAAAAAGAAAGAGGTCCTTAGTATCATTTGGTACCCTGGATCAGACTGTTCCTGAAGCCCTTCTTTGGGTATCCTAAAAGCATCATCCATTAATTTTTCTTTTATGCCTATGTCAATTTAAGCTCTGTTTCTGTCTCACGATACCAAAAGGAAACCATCTGATTCAACTGAATCATCCAGTGGAGACATTTTTCACTTCTAAATGGAGGCTGGGGTCCATAAAAGACCAAAGCCCAACCCAAGAATTACTGAGCCAAGGTTTACTCAATCTAGATAAAAATTCAGGTTTTGGTTTCTTCACAGGGGACCTCCTCAAACCCTCTGTTTCTCACAGAGTTTGTACTCACTCCTGGGCCACTATGGGGTTACTGCCTCATCAAGCAAGGGGGTCTCTATGCCAACACCAGCCCACTTGGAAGCACAGGAGGGGGCAACGGAGCAATCAGAGATCCAGTTGGCAGGCTTGAGGGAACCCTTCCTAGCCCCTGTACCTCATCAAACTTCGCAGTGTACTGAGCTGATTTATGAGGAAAGGTTATTAAAGCATGTAAGAGCTCCTGCTGGAGAGAAAATTATCTGTATAAACAAAGTGTTATTACGGGAATCAGGGAGGCCACATGCGGGAAAGGTCATTAAAACAAGGAAAAACTGGCATATCAATCTCTTCTAAATCACTGAACTCACATGAGAGAAGTTAAATATCTTTATATCTCACAGGTTTCTTTCTGATCATTAGTCCTTCCAGCTCAGAAGGGGACATTCTTAGATGCTAAACTGTTGAGCACTTTAAACTAGAGAGAATTTCTAAGACATGAGTTGTGAAGCTGGAGTTTTGAAGGAGGGCTCAATTAGAGGCTGCCTAATACAAAGCAGGCATCTGAGTCCCTAGAGTGTCATTGTCTCTCCTACAAATGAAAGGCTAATTTTTTCCTTTGCTTCATTTGACAAGATTTGATATTTCCCACTCTTTCTCCTAACGAGGGAGAATGCACATCAGTCACATGGTGTACGGTGGTGCGCTTCACAAAAATGATTTTCAGGCTTAGGGTTAAGAAAACAAACCCCCTTAGTAGATTAGTTTGTATTAAAAAGTTTTTTGAGCTAGGGCCACATTCCTCCCATGGAAGTCATATTAGTAAACAGTTGGTTCCATTAAGATGTTTTACTCAAGTTTGGTTCTCTGAGCCAGATTTCTTTGTTCTTAACGAGGGGTTCTGACAGCCCAGCTCAGACTACTCATCTATATTCTTCAAGCACATCAGCAATATAATGAGCCTTTGATCTCCCTTTTATTCATTCTTTGGAACTTTAATTCTGGAGTTTAAAGACAATAATGCTACATCTAAATGTTCTCAAAAGTTTTGTTTGTAATGTATAATTAGGTGTAATTAAGTGGAGGTGTAAAGATATTATGAGGGTATTTTAGCCAGGGGCACTAGCACTGCCTGAATTCTCGCCTTGGGTACGCCACTATTTTATTTTATAATTTTTCCAAGGGAGATATTAAACAAAGGCAAAATACAGGGGCTCTGACCCCAAATGCCAAAGTAGGATTCAAGCACGCTGGGCTCAAATCCATAAAGAGCTCCTGTAGCCAAGTGAGGCAGGTTTGAATGGACTAGAAGCAAGTAGAAAGGCTATTCTGTCTCAACAAAGCCCAACTGATTTGAGTGCTTATCTCTACAAAGTTTTCAGTGCCTAAGCCTGAACTAGGAATTCTTAGGATCTAATGGAAAAGAGAGATGGCTGGACTTTTCCTCAATGTAGCAGGACCCAGTCAGTGTACCACCCCAAAGAAAAGGAGATGGATTTTTAAGCTATGTAGTGACTCCACCCAAAGTGGCCAACTCCAGCCATAATTCCCCGTTTTGCAGGTGGAGGGAAGTGGCTGTAATGAAAAAGAGGAGTCAAAGAGCTCTTCTCCATTCTTAGGAACCAAAATGTGAAAATCTTTCATACAGCAGCATTGTATATAACGTATGTCTACTTAGAAGATCCATACTCAATTGCATTAGTGTTGTCTTTCATATAATGCTAGATATAATTAGTCAGCCAATATAATGAGTTTGAATTGACTTGTGACATGTACTAGATCCCCAGTTACACTCAAAGTCTTCCAAATCTATTTTAAAGCATTCATGCTGCGAACGTCTATTATTTTGCTCTCTGGAATCTTTTTATCTGTTATCTTCAGGTAACTCTCTCCCAGTTTCCCCCACTCTCAACCCATGTGCTTCCAGTGGAATTGATTCCAATCTTAACTTGAGAATAGAAGGAATGACCCAGACCTGGCCAAAGTCCTGCATTCTGATGGCATCAGCAATGCAATCAAAGATGAGCACATGGACTGACCTAATCCAATCAAAGTGGACCCCACAATGTTTTCTGGAAATGCTAGGATAAAGATGCCCACTCTTTTTCATTGGATTTCAATACAGAAGCATGCAGCTCCAAGAGCTGATTATAGTCATCTTTCAAGCATGAGAGGGGAGCCACCAAGAATGGAGACAACACCAAGGCAACATAACTGAGAAATGTATAGAGAAAAACTGAACTCTGGACACATCATTTGGGCTCTGGATCAAGACATCTCTGAAGCAGGTATGTGAATTTCTAAGGGCCAATAAATTCTTTTTCATGTTTAAGCCAGTTTGGATTGAACTTTTATTATCTTTTGTAGACTGTTTAAAATATCATAAATGATATACATGTGTACATTTCATAAAAATTACCCAGGATCAAATAACACTAAAAGATGAAGACAATTTTTTTAAGTCCACATACTATTAATAAAAATTAGATTTAAAATACTTGAGTACTTACCGTGAGCCCGTTACTGTTGTAACTTATTATATGTTTTAACTCTTTTAATCCTAACAATAAATCTATCAAATAAGTGTTATTATTTTTCTCCATTACACATGAAAAATGTGACATTAAGAGGTCACAGTTGTAAGGTGATGCTCAAATATTAACCTAGGCAAACTGAACCCAGAGCTTGTGTGCTATATTCTTATTGCTAGGGCCTCCCAAAAAGATACTTTCAATGCTTACCACCTATAAGGAGGTCTGCTTGAGAGATCAGGGTCATTTTACGGTGTAAAGATCAAAAAGCGGCCTTAAGGTAAAAGCGTCTCAAATAAAGATATATCTTTAATCTGCAATATAACTGGAGCCCATGAACAATTTCCATGCTTAGAGAATGGCCTTGAGCATCAGTCTTTTCAGTCTTGGGCACAACCGATGTTCTGAGGTCTCTCTGTGAGATGGCCGGTGGGGCAGGGGTGGAAATAAGGATATGGGGCAATGGAATACAAAAACTAAGGTTTTGATTTCTAGTTGGCTTCGCATTCCAAAGGGTCCCCTCCTATAGCCGTGTGTTTCTGCAGGGCCAGGTGTGACAGTCAAAAGCAGTCAGATAGACTACTGGGGACCTGAGTAATCAATTCATGAGCAGCAGGCTCCCAATCCCTGTTACGAGCTGAACTGTGTCACCCCCACATTCATATGCTGAAGCTCTACCCCCTCCCCAATAGGTCAGAGAGTATTTGGAGACAGGACCTTTAAGAGGTTATGAGTTATAATGAAGCTGTTAGGGTGGGCTCGAATCCAATTCGATTAGTGTCTTTATAAGAAGAGGGATTAGGGACACACAGAGAGACAACAAGGACGTGCACACAGAGAAAAAGGGCCACGTGAGAGGACACAGCAAGGACAGCCACCTCTAAGCCAAGGAGAGAGGCCTTTAAAAAAAAACCAAACCTCTGACACCTTGATCTTGGACCTCTAGCCTCCAGAACTGTGGGAAAAAATCAATGTCTGTTGTTTAAGCCTCCCAGTGGGTGGTGTTTTGTTATGACAGCCCTAGCAAACTAAGACAGTCTCTGAGAGTTCAGGGCAAAAAAATGTATTTAGGGCCACCCCGTAGATGGCAGCTCTAAATCTACCTGGGTAGAGTTTATTAAAAGGTAGGCAAATGCCACGGTTCAGTGGGTCAGATACCCACATTAAAATCCTAGCTCTGCTACTAACTAGCTGTGTGACCTTGTGTGTACTTTTAACCACTCTGAGTCTTAGTTTCCTCATCTATGAGATCTCCTATCTCATCGATGTATTAAGGATTAAATTTAAAGAGATAATACATGAAAAACAGTGCAGTACCAAAACCACAGTAGGTACTCAATAAATGGAAGCCATCTGGTAACTGAGAGTTGATGGATGCTGCACACCTAGGGTTCACCCTAGTTAGAACCTATGGCTTCCAGCCTGACTCACTGCATAGCTCATGGCTGGCAGGCCCAAGTCTTCTGGACCTTTGCCTGCCTTGCTGGAGATTCACTTCCCTACTGGGTTGTGTTGGCAGGAACAGAAGTTCAAGGCCCACAGCTGAACAGGCTGAGAAGCCGGAGCTGAGATTTTTTCCCCATGCCTCCACACATAGATAGTAAATCTATCCAATAAGGTCATCTTAGAACAAAAAAGGACAGCACCAGGCATGGATTCCAGCATCCTGTTTAGCACCCCCTTCAAAGCACTCTGACCCTCTAAGACCTCCCTTGAATACTGGCGGGAGAAAGCTCTGGATGAGGAAATTCCAGGGATAGTATGCGAGGAAAGGGTCATCATTCTGATATGTGGGTGTCATTTGCCTGGAAAAACAGCCCTTGAATAATCAAAAACACACCAAAGAGCAAGTAGTAAATTAGGCCTACATATCCAAAATGCCCCCAGGCCACTGCTACAATGAAATTAAAGACTTTTTTTTAGTCAATCATCATTCTAAGAAAGGAATTTTACAAAAATGAAAGCTAGATTTTAATAATACTTCTTGAGATTCATGTTAGAGAGGAAATACCTTTTCTTAAGTTATTTCCATCAAGGATGACTTTGTTTTCTCTCTCTGCTGAAGAAATCCATTTACAACGCCAAACCATTAGAACAAGACCGATCCTGTTATGACAAATATCGTTGCCCCAGCCAATGGTCCACTCATCGCAAAATGTATTTAATAAACATTTCCAGAACCACCGAGAATGTAAAAACTATGAATGCTATTTCCTGTTGAAGGGTCTGGAGCAAGCATAATGGGAGAACCACACAGTGTGGGGTATCTCTGGTGTTGGAACTAGTGGAGTGTTTACTCAAAGCACCTCGAGGGAGTATGGCTGGAAATGCATAGAGGAGGAGGAACCAGAATCATGGAGAAGTCAAAACAGTCACCAGGAGAATGACTTCAGATGTTAAAATAGAAGGGTGAAGCAAAGACAGAAACTGGAAGGTAGGTTACAGTCTTAGAAGATATGAAACTAAAGCGAAGTAGGAGAGAAATGTGAAGTCAGAAGTGGGGCTGTGAACCTTGAATACTAGCTTTCTTTATGGGGTCGGATAAATAAAGAGTACAGAGCTGAGCATTCACTGAAATCTCTTTCCTGACACACATTTTGGGGAAAATCCAGTCTATGGAAGAAGACACAGTTATTAAATTATTGCATAAAACTATCAAAAAATTCTGACACGCTGAATTTCCATAAAAGTGAAGAAAATTTTTAGTATTTATGCCTACAGTAATATTTATTACCGCAAATTTTTAGTCTTGAAAATTGCAACTAACTGACAAATTTAAAAACACAGTCAGTATAAACCAGAGGTTGCAAATTGGCTATCTGTGGGCTGAGTCTAGTTGTGTTTGCCCTGCACAGCATTTTGACAAAATGAATGAGTAGTTTACTTGGTGGAGCTTCCATTCCCTAGTCGTACACCTTACATGTTCATTTGACGGTGGCAGCAGGGGGACTTCCACTCCAGGAGCTCTCTGATCTCTCCCCCTGATGGGTAGGAGGTCAGGTCTCACATTCATTGGTCCGCATTTCTTAACTGGGTAGAGTTATTCCATTAACAATCTGCGAGCACTACCATCCCTCTCTTTTTTCATGCTGTCTCCCCTGATAAGGCAGTTCTGCATACCCAAGGTTTCTTCTGAGCAGAGTGGTAATTAGAAAATACATTTGGTTACAGATCTCAGCCTTGTTCTTCAGTCAGCTTTATCAGTAATAATGTTGACATCTTGAACTTCAGCTGTCTTACTCCTGTATCATTTCTCAATTGGTAATGAACTCAAAAGGAGAAGAGAGACGGTGTTATTAACTGGTTCCCACAAACTCAGAGGTTGCCAACATATAAACATTGGGATATTTCATATATAGATTTAGTTTTCTGAGTTTTGTTGAAAAATGCAAGGTCTGGCAAGACTGGACCATATCCGCACATAGTATTCTTTGGCTGAAGCTGAATAATCAATGCCACCTTAAGACATTTAGTGGCATGAATGTTCCAATTTGCTACAATCCCCACCACTCTCTATCACTCATACTCAGGCATTTATGTTTGTAATTTCCTACTATAATCGTATAAATTTCCTTCTTTAGAACAGGAAATAACTTTTTCTAAGTTAGTAGAATCCTGATTATTGCATAGAATGATTCATAAAAATTTTGAAAAACACTGGTGCGGAAGATCCTGAATCTGTAAGTCTGGTCGTAAAGCTAAGTGTTGAGGCATTCTGTCTCCCAACCTAGAATATCTCCAGACCCCTGTTGTTTTACTTCACACACTTCCAGTGCAACACAGACCTAGACAGACAATCTTGTTTTCCTAATTTTAGATGAGACTGCACTTGCCAGCTCAGAAAAATCCTACTTAAGCCCTATAGCAAAGAAAACCTTCCATTTCTAGCTTCTATGCTGTGTCCAGACATTGCAGGGTTGTCTCTCTCTGGCAAAAGCAAAGTAGAGGATTGGGGAAATTACTGAACTACTTCAGGCAAAACACATGTCAAATGACCCAGGTAATTTGCAGAAGAGCCAATGTTTTCCTGAGTTAGAGTGTGTGGAGAATTGCTCCAAGCACCTGTATGGCTTAGGTCATAGAGACTCGCGGCTGTGTTTTCACAACTAAAATAACTATAGTTGAACCAGCCACGGAGGCCCATCTCGAAAACAGAATTTTGCTGTATCATTGAGGATCAAATCACCTTTAACACAATCAGTGGAGGGGACAGTAAAACATATTAATTTGATTGTCCTGAAGCAATTTAATCATGTTACAAAGATGCAACTAACATTATACCTATTGCCGATCTCATTCCATTAGATAGTAAAATGACTTGTCAGTCAACTAGTTGTCTAACCCAAATGATAGTAACAGCTGATTTGACATTTTTTTTTAAATTAACTGACTGCAACTTTGAAATTATTTTAGATACTCTCATGATCTAGGCACAGGCTAAGATTTAGCTCCACTAATCATTTTTTCCTTGTTTGGAACCTAGCATTATTCCTCTTCACATGTCCTGTGTGGATGACTTTTAGATAAAGCTAAATTCCTCCAGTGGCTTTCTCTCTGTGAGCTCTTGCCTACGTCTTTTCTGTCTGAAAATAAAGTCTCTTCTCACTTACTTTCTGAAAATCTTTGACATTGATTTTTTTTTTTGAAAGGTAAAGATGTTAGTGTTCCTTACCTGGAATCCTGGCCACCCTGATTATCATTCGCTTCAGAAAATAAATACAAAGTAAATATGACTCCAGATTTAAAGCCAGGAACTTGAACAAGCACTACACACTGGAGTGTTTGGCTTCATTTCTTGCTGTGAGTCAGAGCCAGGAGGTTCCCATTAAGGTGTATATGAATTGTATTACTCCACGAAGAAGTTTGTCTATAACGTAATGTTGTAAGGCTGCCAAGTTCTCCTAACAATCTCATGGACCAATATTCAAAACATATCAGTATCTCATTAGAGCCTTCGTTTGTAAAAAGCTTTACATTCTAGTGGGTAAGCTATAGTTACACAGATACTTTGTTTTAAGGTAAAGTAAAACCCGTTTTAAGTAAGTTTATTACTTCCATTGTATTAGTACCTCTCAGGTTGTCACATTCATCTGGAATGAGTTGCCTTAAAAAGAGGAAATAAATGCACAGAATTATGCATGGAGTGTGCTTTGATATAGTTCAAAGTAAAAGGAGGGGCATTTTCAGGGAAAATTTGTTCTACACCCCCATCACTGTTTAAAACCAGGGGAAAAAAAACCCTCAAACTAAGTCACTTGGCAGGACAAAAACTGTTCAAATAAGCTCATATCATGAGGGAAAAAAAGCAACAAATATTCTCTTTTCAGCTTCAAACCCCCCTTTTCCTCTTGCTCCTCTCCTTTAATCGAATCCCTGAAGAATCTTAGGCAAATGTATATATTGAAAAAGTGCTGAATCCCAAAAGATTCAGTAGTTGAAGAAAAGAGTTCACTGCTAATTCCCCTCCCACATCTCCCCCTTATTCTTCAAAAACCACTTCTTCAAATGATAACTTGTGAAGATGTCCCTCATCATTAGGTCATCTCTCACCCTAGTATGTCACCACCTTCAAAGATAAATGACCTGGTAAGAGGATGAAACGTATTGAGGTTCAAAAGCTCCCGGGGACTGATGGTCCCAGCACTATGGCTGGGAGATTTCTTTTCTTGTCTTTCTAAACCTGGTGTTCTGTGCTGAAAGGACAGTGATTATTTCATCAGCTCCAAAAGCGAGACATGAAGGATCGGGGCTGACAGAAATTGCAACCAGGGAATATAATCACGTGTTTTCTAGTGGGGGGGAAAAATCAGACAAACAAACTGAAAAAGAAACTCTGATAGCATAAAACAAAGAATTAACAGTGGTCTTTTAAACCTTTAAAGGGTGTATTATCGAGGGGTCTTCAGAAAGGAATCAGATGTTCTCCACTGTCACTGAGAAAAATAAGATAAAATGGCACTGAAATATATCAGGAAAAGAAAAGGTTACATATTAAGAAAAACTCCATGACTGAGCAAGCATCCTTGCCCTACAGGTCTTTAAAACTGAAATGGTAATAACAGTAGCCGTAATAGTTTCTTGCTCTAAGAAGGGGAGTGAATGAATCTCTAGCAGAATGTGTGCATCATCTGTTCACCCTCTGCTCTTCCTACCTATCTCATGACATCTGACTACGTTATAACAGGAGACAAAATGGCTCATCCCTGCATGTTGCTCCTGTCAAACATTGCCAAGTATCATCGCCCTGTTTTTATTTCTTCTATTTCTTCTATTAGTTTGCAAGCTCCTTAAGGGAAGAACAATTATCCTATTCAACTATGCACGATTATACTAAGGAGACGTATCATGAGAGGTTCAGGTTTCAAAGTCAACGTGAAAAGCAAACATCTTATACGGTCAAATCTTCCTTGGAAATCTCTTAGAAAGGGACAATACGAAGACGAGTTTTCATTAAGTTCAACATGGCCAGGTTTCCTCCGGTGTTGGAAAAGGTCAGTGTATCATTATGTTCTTTATTTGTATGAAGCTTTACATTCTACTGTCTTTTGATTGACCACCAGTTGGCTTGTGATGAGGGCCCATATTATATGATAAATATAAATATGAACGCTAGACTCTGATGAGTGTTACGAGATGTCTCAACCATGAGAAACACACAAAATCTGATACTGAATGAAGAAAGAGAGCATTCGTGTCTCTCACCTCATGCTCACTGTCATCTGGACACTGTCAGGAAAACAGAAGCCACGCTAGATGTTTCAGACAGAGGTGATCTAGCACAGGGGATCCGTTAGACAGGATTGGAAGGCTGAAAGGGGGGACTAGGTTGGTAAGGTAACCCTGCTATTAGTAGCCTGGGAAGCAGCTAACACTCTTAAGGCTGGGAGAGGAGAAGACAAGAAATGGTGCTACCAGAACCTGAGAGCTTGGGGAAAGTGTCTCCACAGAACGGATGGTCAGACTGCCAAAGTGCCAATGCTTAGCTGGTTCTGGACCTCTGAGGGGGATGACACATGATTGATATCTGGCATCTGATAGGAGCTCTAAGAGGAAGTGTGGCACAGGAGCCACTGGCACCTCTAAAGGGACCAGAGTAGAACTGACGCTAGAAATGACCGAGATATGCTGAAGGCTGGAATCCGACATGAATGCTACCAATGAAAGGAAGCTGACTAGAGATGAAAACAGGAGGAATATCCTTTCTGCTTTTCTGTCCACTTCTAATCCCCTGCCAAGGACTGTAGTCAGCAGAGCCTAACCAGAGGCCAGCCAGCCAAGAATTCTGGGAAATGTAGTGTGCATAGTTCTAGCTCCAGCGTCACAGAGCAGAATGTAAAACTTGGCCTTAAGGCTCACAGACAATAGGAAAAATTAATCGGAGGCACAAATTCATTGAGTAAAATAACAGGCAGAATTTTCTTTCATTTCCTTTTACCATAGTTGCATTCCAATAAGTTAAATACATGCATGATACAAATTCACTTTTTCTTGTAATCACATAGTTCATTAGCCCAATATCCTGCTTTTACCATGTGATTAATGTACATACTGAATGGATAAATGAATGTCTTTTTGTCTTTCTAGTGCTGAGGGGATTTTTTTCCCTAATTATTAGTCCTGTTTAACTGTCACTGACAAATGTGTCTAGAGAAAATTTATAGGAACCTAAGGGCACTGACACTGACACTGCAAATGTACCTACACAAACTGTTCAAATGGTTTATCTCCTTGGCTGTATCTCTTAACTCTCCACTTAGAATTCATTATCGAAAATCTCTACTGCAGCCACACTTGCACAGCTTAAGAGTGACATCCAGTGGTTTATAACTTAAACACATATTGCAATGCACCTGGAAATCTAATCAGCTCTCAATTACCAATGTAAAATAGAAAAGTGCACAATATATAAAACCATAAACAGAAAATGAAATGTAAAACCATTGGATTTACTCTGAGACAGTATAGACTTTCCTACCCAGTTGTTGAGATCTCATCCTCAGGTTTGCTTGCAGTTTTCCTTTCATGAGCATATGCCTGTCACAATTCTGGTGTTACCTGCTAAAGGTGTGAGCTGATGGCCAGAGAAGGAAACTGGGGACAGGAAGGATGGGGACTGGGAGTATTAAACACTGAGCAGTTCTAGACCTGACTCCCAAAGCCAGAAGTTCAATATTTGGGGCCCTCAGTGGTATGGAAAACTGAGCCCAGATTCAGGTTTGAATTAATATCGAAAGGTATCCAGTAGGTCAGTAGAGTCTGTCTGTACAGGGCTCCAGGCAGAAGCAATATTTAGGGTTGGGTGGGCTCTTCAGTTGTGGTCCCAGGGGATCAGGCTACTCAAGGAGGAGTCCCAGCCAGCAGTTGCTTTAGGGAGCCAGGGATCAGCAAAATGTCAGGGCAGCAACTGAACTGCCTCAAGATCAGAATGGTGCTCCATTCTTAGTGGCATACTGCAGGGAAGCTGAAGGTGACTTTTACTTGTGCTTGGAAAATCAATTTCATTCTAGTATAGACAATCTGAAAAAAAAAAAAACCCCACAGAAAATCCACATATGCTTTAAATTTTCCTCTTCCTTTCAGTGGAATGGTCAAAGAAACTAATAAGTCTATCATAAAATCTCACTTAAATAAAATGGGAATAGAAATCTTCTCATTTCTGTTTAGATGGATCCGAGCCTGAAAAATACTACCAATTCAGAATTCATAGTGATTTGAATATGTTCTCCTGCTTGAAGGAATTTGGCCCAGAGAAGCTCCTTCCTTATTTAATAATATTTTCTAGAGGCAACCTGACCAAAAAAATGTATTTACTTGTAAATATGCAGCAGTGAGTTCAAAGGAGATCTCAGTGGTAGCTGTAGTTAGAATTACTCAGACACCTCTTTGATACATCTTGATTTGGGAGCAGACACTAATAGTGAGTCATGAATATGATTAGTATAGCTCATAATGTCAATATATGGTAAGAGATTTATCATGACTTCCGTCCATGTAATCATATCCTACAGGGAGATGGGGATTTGATATTTTTATGACTATGGAGTGTAAAAGAAGTCTGTTCCCACAAAGCCAGTTTACCTATCACATCAAAAGGATAAGCAGAGTTACCCTCTTCTATGGAAACTTCCATACATTTTTAAAAAATATATGGAAACTACAAGGCAGAGCTATGAAAATTCATAGTTGTTTACAACCTCAAAATGGCCTTTTCCTCAGTGAGAATGCACTGTCATGATGATAAAGAGGATGATGATAATGATCTTACCTCTTACCAGGATACCTGCTCATTTCTGGGGAAAATGGGAGCTCTCAGCAATCCAATGGAAATAATTTCAAGTCCAGCCTCTTAATGATAAAGTTTTAATTATCAGAGAAAAGGACGGTGTCCGAAACTTAAATCGAAAACTAGGGGATATACATCGTTCACCTTTTTCAATTAATCTGGTCTAACAATGGCTGGTTGGTCAAGAGATATAAGGTAGATATTTCAATGAAGATAGAAATTTATTTATTAGTTTTTATCTAGTGTTTTCCCCCCCCAGAATGCTTTTTCTAGAACATTAGGTTTTAATAGGAAACAGATTGCATGCTTCAAATCTAATAATCAATAGATGGAAGAATGTTCAATTACCCCCCTCTAGTTTATTGTCCATAGCAAGTTTTGCCTCTGTGGTTTGTTTATTTAACCTTGGGCATTCTCCTACCAAAAGAAAGAAGAAAATAAAAGACCACATGAGATGGAGTAAATCTGGGAAATGCTCCAGAACTGGAAATGCTTTTGTGGCTAACTTTGCTTGATGGCAGAGCTGGTGATAACAGAAAGCACTGTTTCCAGGAGACCCCCATTAGCTCAATCTCGGCTGAGGCTCACATCTGACTACAGCTCACTTTACTGCACAGCTCACCAGCAGACTCTCCCTTCAGGGAGGAAGACCTGTCCTCGTGGTCCCCCGGATCACACAGGTGGGGAAGAATTTCAAGGGAGAGTCTCACAACAATCTGGAAAGGAGTCAGAGTTATCTTTCAGGAACTGACTTTGACTCAGTGATAAAACTTTTGTATTTCTGCCTTCGTGAAGAAAGGTCCTTACTTAAACAGGCAATGGAGAGAGAAAATGAAAAAAAAAATGCGTATCTGACTGAGTTGCATGGTGTACATAAAAATACAGGGAGGATTATAACTGAATTTTTGTTAAACACCTGATTTAGACTTTCCACCATCAGTTTATCTGAAGTACAAGGGACAAAATGCAATATCAAATATTTATTAACAGCTTAGTGAAGCATAGACTGTTTTGTGGTATAAGCACAAAGTTATTTGTCAGGAAAGCAGAATACAAATCTACCAACAGACATAATCTATAAGCTCAAATTCTGTCTTCTCTGAAAACTATCACAGAATCAGGCCCTTATAAAAATGTCCTTCTTAGCTTATCCAGGTGGGGACCTCTCATGTAATTCTCATGTGAAAGAAGAGTTTATATTAAATATGATCCTGTATTCTTGATATCATATCCTCTGTGCACTCTATACACAACGGCACTCAGGTGTGAACCCTTGCTTGCATTTCCAGTAAACCAAGGCAAAGAAACCTACTTAGAAATTCCAGTTCTCTGGACCCTGTTAAGGCACTCATCTAAATGAGACACTTAACATAAATGTGTGACCTTGAACAAATGACATTTGTGCTGAGTGTTCAATACTGTTCAGAATGAATGCGTTATCACAGAGGAGAGAAAGGTAACAAGATTAGTAAGGAAAAGTTAAAAGGTGAATTAGAAAATATAGGGAAAAAAGAATATAGGGTTATGAGACTATGGAATTTAAAGACAGAAAAGATGTTTATATTTTTATGACCATAAGAACAAGCATGACCAAGAGCACTGTCAAAGTCCAACCAACAACAACAACAAAAAGACCTGAGAAGGTCCCAAAGACATGGAACTCTGGTCTCCACTCTCAATCCCCTGAGCAACTGGGGCTCTTCTGCATGCGGATCGCATCATTATGACACAAGTCAAATGTAAATGAAAAAAGCCAGAACTTGAGGCGGAGTAACAATGTGGACCAGGCACTTCCTCTTCGGAGACAGATAAGGGGAAGTTTTGGAGGGTCTGTGAAGCAAAGAATGAGATCATGGTATAAAAGGATAAATTGGGTTTCAGAGCTTAGATATTTGTCAAATCTTGAAGACTTACCTGTCATATCTTGCTGAATTTGGTCATGATCAAGGTCAATAATTAACCAAATGCAATGGTCTCTTCTTACCTAAACTATCACTCTATAAAATGCACAAGCATTTGATCTAGAGAGTATGTTTTAGGCCTCTATCTCACAGAAATAATTGCACATGCACACAAAGACATATAAACATGGATTTTCAATGCAATGTCATTTATAATCTAATATTGGAGCAATCTGAATGTCCATGAATAGGACAATACTAATTATAATAAAGTATGATATATTTATATTAGGAGCAAAGTGTAATGACTGGAACATGGTCTCCAAAACCAGACTACTTGCATTCACAGCTCCACTGTTTACCAGCTATATGACTTTAGCCAAATTTCCTAGCTTCTCAGTGACTCAATTTCCCCCAATGGTAAAAAGTAGATGAAAATTTCCATCTTTATACGGCTATTGTAAGAATTAAATGAGATACCACACTAGAGAACCAGAACATTGTCTGGCACATAGCAGGTACTCAATACATGTTAGTTGATTCTTACTTTGAATACCCAATTATGTAGCATTTTAAAAAAGAATGGAATCCAAAAGAACAAAGCTGGAAATAGCACACTCCCTAATATCAAATTACATTACAAAGCTTTGGAAATCAAAAGTGTATGGTACTATAAAACCAGAAATGAAAAAGGAGAACTTACAGCCAACATTACAGAAATGCAAAGGATCATAAGAGTCTACTCTGAGCAACTATACACCAATAAAATGCACAACGTAGAGGAAATGGACAAATTCTTAGAAAGGTACAATCTCCCAAAGCTGAACTAGGAAGAAACAGTACTAATTGGCAGTACTGAAATTGAATCAGTAATTTAAAAAAAAATCACAACAAACAAAAGTCCAGGACCAGAGGACTTCACAGGTGAATTCTACTGAACATTTAGAGAAGAGTTAACACTTATCCTTCTGAAACTACTCCAAAAAAATTGCAGAGGACAGTCTCTTGAATAATCGTGATGGGAAAACTGGACATGCAAAAGAATGAAACTAGACTGCAATATTACACTGTACACAAACATTAACTCAAAATGGATGAAAGACTTGAATGTAAGACCAGGAACCATAAAATTCCTAAAAGAATACATAGAGGTGGTAATCTCACTGACACTGGTCTTGTGATGTTTTTGTGGATCTAACTCCAAAGGTAAGGGAAACAAAAGCAAAAATAAAGGGGACTACTAAAAACTAAAAAGCTTCTGCACAATAAAAGAAACCATCATCAAAACGAAAAGGCAATCGATTGAATGGGAGAAGATATTTGCATGTCACATATCCAACAAGGGGTTAATAATCAAAATATATAAAGAACTCATACAACTCAACAACAACAACAAAAATCCAATTCAAAAATGGGCAGGCAATGTGAATAAATACTTTTCCAAAGAAGACACACAGATGGCGAACAGGCACATAGAAAGATTTTCACATCACTAATTATCAGGGAAAAGCAAATCAAAACCACAATGAGGTATCACCTCATACCTGTTAGAATGGCTATTATTGAAAAGGTAAGGAATAACAAATGTTGGAAAGGATATGGATAAAAGGGAACCCTCCTACCCTGGTGGAGGGACTGTATATTGGTGCAGCCATTATGGAAACAGTAAGGAGATTGCTCAAAACATTAAGACTAGAGCTATCATATGATCTAGCTGTTCCACTTCTGGACATTTACCCAGAGAACACAAAAAATGCCAAGTCAAAATGATATATGTATCCCAATGTTCAGTGCAGTATTATTTATAATAGCCAAGATATGGAAACAACCTAAGTGTCCATCAGTGGAAGAACAGATAAAGAAGATGTAGTGTACGTTTTCAATGGAATACTCAGCCATACATGAATGAAATCCTGCCATCTGTGACAACATGGACAAACCTTAAGGGTATTATGCTAAGTGAAATGTCAGAAGGAGAAATACAAATACCACATGATTTCACTCACCTGTGGAATATAAAAAAAAAAAACCTACAACAAAAAACCAAAGCAAACCAAAACAAAATAAAATAAAAGCAAACTCATGGATACAGAAAACAGATTAGCGGTTATCAGAGAGGAAGGAGGTCAGGGGGTGGGTGAAGTAGGTGAAAGGGGTCAAGTGCAAGGTGACGGACAGAAACCAGACTTATGGTAGTGATTACTCTGTATGTTGAGCTACACTTGAAATTTATACAATAAAAATTTACATAGTAAAAATAACAGACAAAAAAGAAATAGAAAGAACAGAATCTAGCTTTAGCTCCTGCCATAGCAAACTCTGCAAAGTACATTGTGAGGTGAATAAAAGGTTGCAGAACAATACGTAAAGGATGATCCTATTAATTTTTAAGTGTATATAGGCCAATGCACATCTCTATGTATATAAATGCATAGACGAAAGCATGAAAGGACCAGACAATAGCAACAAGCATCTCTAGAGAAGGAATCAGATTGGATGGAAGACGGAACTGAAAGGAGATCTTCACTTTCTTTGTCTATATTCTGCACTTGAGGAGTTGTTCTACAAACACAGATTTATATATTACTTATGTACTTTAAAAAATATATACTTTTGAAAATAGGATAAATTGGACAAATAATCAATGAGAATAGTGAAAACAATTCTGAACAAGCAAATGTCTGCAATGTTCTGAAAATCTGAGTTTCCTAGGAAAAGGGAAGCAGGACTTCTCAGTCTGTGGTCATGGATCTAACACAAGGGCAGGACTATGATAAGACAAGTGAGGTGGCTAGTGCAAAAAAAAAAAAAAAAGGAAAGAGGCATTCACTTTTTGGCCATGACTTGCACAACCCTTAGGCCTGGCCTTGGTCTAATATTACACTGGAAACATCCTCAAAGTCAAAGGGACTGCTTCTCAGCAGCCAGTACTACACAAAGCCAGTGTCTTAGACTACATAGTATAGACTTCTTTCCCTCTCCATCCTCATTTTAAACAAGAGAATAATAAATCGATTTTTTAAACCATTGATTTTTAACATCTGGAGTTTAAGTCTAATGTATCCCAGGTACAGTCTCGCAGAACGCAGGCTGAACAAAAGTCCCACCCTTCTTCCTAGCTATTCACTCTTCCCTTTGGGAATGTCCTCTTGACAAAAAAAATTAAAAATGGAGTTGTTTGAGAGGAGAGAGAAAGAGGGAGTTTTCATGAGTCTTTTTAAAAATTCCACTTTCATTTTAATTTTGTATTGAAGTATAGTTGATTTACAATACTGCACTAGTTTCAGGTGTACAGCAAAGTGATTCAGGTGTGTATATGTGTGTGTATCTGTATTCTTTTTTCTTTAAAAATTTTTTTTCTATATTCTTAAAAAATTTTTTTCTATTATAGTTTATATAAGATATTGAATACAGTTCCCACTTTAAATGCTTAAGTACTAAGCTGCAGACTCTCAAATAGTTTAACAGGGAATTTACCCTTTTCCTTTGGCTAGTGTGGTATCAGTATAATCATTTATAAAGAAAACTGGGGATTGAAATGCAGTATGACAACTGGCCCAGAGTGAAATGAAATATCCCAAACAGGGTGGTATTTGCTTAGTTGCCTGACATGCCCCGGTATGGCCCTACCATTTGTTTATGGCAAGCATTCATTCTGACTGGTAACCACCCATGCTTCTTGTTTGTAAATAGTTTTGAATATCAGGCCCCAGGGAAAAACTGAGATTATGGCTCAATGAATAGTTTCATGGGCAGTCTAACCAGCTGAGCTAATATCTATAGATACTAAAAATGATAATTTAGTCCTCTTAACTACACAGTATCTTTGAATAATAGCTAATCATTAGACAGAAATGGTCCCTGAGTGTCATATATCAAACCTGATCATCTCCCCAAACGTGATATATTTTTCAAGTGCAGACCTTCATTACCCAAGGGAAATTGAGCCCAGATAAAGGCCACAAAAATTAAATCAACTCAAAATGGGACCAAAATTTCACAGTAAATTGTGATAGATAAATGTGATTGGGGATTTACCCTAAAAAATGAAATTTTAAAAACAAAATTGCTTCCATTTTTATTTTTATAACATAGAAAATTTAAATTGTAACTATCTTCTAATTATTAGGACAAAGAATGAATCACCTTCTTATTATGTTTAGAGACACAAAATTTCTCTAACAATTTTATGAGAGCCTAATACAATATCCTTTATTTCAAAGCTGATTATCTGAACAGTTTTTTTGTAAAAACTAGGGTATTTAACAATTTTTTCTAAAGGCATCTCTTAATCCCCTGATAGCCAAATCATTCCCTTTTGAAATATCACCATTTTTGTTCATTTTGGGGTCTGTCTTGTTTTGTTTTCTTTTGTTAACTGGTCTACTCACTGATCAGTGATCTAGGTAGGAATCAAGCAGTTCTCCAAATGTCATTTTCATCAATGTCATTAAACCTTGCTGCAGCAGAGTTCTAAGGCAGCCCCCAAGATTCCTGCCTGCTGGTGTGTATGTGCTGGGTAATTCCCTCCTTATGAGCGTGGGTGGGGACTGTAACTATGATGGGTTAGTTATTCCTGCAATTATGTTGTGCTATATGAGACTCTGTCATAGCAGACTGGAGTGAGTTGGCCTTAAAGAAGCAAACAGCCCCATGTGAACTGGCATGGAAGGGGACATGTGGCAAAGACCTGAGGGTAGCCTCTAGGAGCTGAGAGCTGTCCCTGCTGGCAACGAGCAAGAAACAGTGACTATCCTATATAATCTACTATATAAATGGAGATTATAGTCCTATAATCACAAGAAACTGAATCCCACCAACTACTGAGTTTGAAAGAAAACTCCAAGCCTCAGATGAGATCACAGCCTCGCTAACACTGTAATTTCAGACTAACCCATGGTAGGGATCCTGCCTAGCATGAGACTGTCTGAAGCAAAACAACTCGACAGACTGGTTGGTGCGATGGATTAGGATACACAGATTCTACTGTTACGAGGATTGGATTTTTGAGTGAGGACAAATATTATAAACAGCTCATTACTGAACATCATATTGAATATTTTAATTCTATGATGATTTTTGCTTCCCTAGGCAACCTCGTAACTGTAAGGCATGGGACACTGGAAAATAAAGACTCCCTCCCCACAGTTAAGATAGAATCCCTACCCTCAAAAATATTTGACTTGCACTTCCAATATTGGCGAAATAGTGGGTTTAAGGACATCGTCCTTCCTGCTCCTGCTTCTTCCCCTCTCTTTCACAGACCCTGATTACAAGGGAACACTTTAATAAACATCTTGCATAACAAATTCTATCTCAGAGTCCTCGGAGTCAGCTTTCCAGGAAACCCAACCTACAGACCTAAATTCAACAATGAAATCATCTGTAATATATTCCTAAAGATCTAACACACACTCCCGTGCACATACAGACACTGATACACACGTGTATGTGTGTATTAGTAGTTTATCTCTCCCTTATATATATATAAGCGGGCAGAGAGAGAAGGCAAATGTGGGAAATGTTAAAAAAAAAAAATTGGTCTATATTAGTATTACTTTTTCAAATTTTCTATTGTTTTGAATTTTTTCAAAATAAAAAGTAGACAAAGAAAAAAAGATGCATTACTAACCAATGAGACAAAAATGATACTGACAACATAAATGATGGAAGTCAGAGCACAATGGAAGTATATCTGGAAAACACTGAAAGAAAATAACTGTCGATTTATACTTCAATGCCCAACAAAAATATCCTTTAGAAATGAAGGCAAAAATAAAGACATTTTCATACAAATAAATACTGAGGTAATTTGTCAGCAGCAGATTAACCATAAAAGAAATAATAAAGTTACTCACGTGGAAGGAAAATGATACCAGACTGAAGCACAAGGAACTAGGAAGTAATGAATAACAAAAGTAAATACGTGAGTAAATATATATATTATATATATTTGGTAAACTTGATAAAACAGTAGTAATAATTTTGTAATAAATTACAAAAGGTAAATAAATATTTATAAAAGTAATAAATATTTGGTGGAGATACTGTAGATTCAAGGCTGTAAACTTACAACCTCTCACCTGGCTCTCTGGCATCCACCAGTCCTGACTGAGCAGGACTCAGAACTCAGCAGAACTAGGGGATCTAATGAGCGCGGGCTTCAGGGCAGGAGCCTGCGTTAAGCGGCTAAAGCACCTAAGTGGGATGGGACCCTATCTTTGACCCGGCAATAAATCTGAAAGCAAAACACAGCAACTCCCAGTTACCTGTTTGCTAGAAAAGAACACTGTGACAGTACAGGTAAAAACTATACGCATCATACATTTAAAGTATGAGTTTCAAATTCCTTCTCAGCTACATATTTTACCTGGATTTTGGGTAATTAGCAGATTAAATTTTCCCTCTCGCATGGGGCAAATAATTAGTCATAGGAAATAACAACAACAATAGTAATAAACAGCAGCAGCAAAAATTAAAAAACAAAATTATATATACATATGCACACACAATGCTTACCCCAAACTAGAAAGAAGAAAAAACAAAAAGTAAGAAATCTGAACAATCCACAAATTGGTCCTGTTTGGAACAGTGAACCGAGGGTGGAGAGGTATAGGAAAGATTTAAACTCAGAGCTCCTGGGACGGGAAGCTTAAAAAAGATGTTTTTTATATTCCCATTTTTCATTTCTTGTTCGTCATGTGTTTTTACATTATAGTGGTTTTCTTAGAAACTACGAAATTCACTCAGTGTATTTAAATCTAATATAAATGAGTACTTTTGTCAATACCTAAGAAACTCAAGGGTGTTAGAAACACCGTAAATCCATTTACTTTTATCCTGCCTTCTTACTCCTGTGCTACTGTGGTCAAATATATAATCCCATTAGAGATATTTGCCCATTTTTCCTACTGAGTTGCTTTTTTTCCTTATTGATCTGTGGAAACGTTTTTTATTTTTAGTATTCTAGATATTGCATATTGCAAACGTTTTAGTCTTACATATTGCAAACGTTTTCTTCCAATCCATGCTTTCTTTTTTTTATAAAACACCTTTATGGAGGGATAACTGACATACAATGAACTGCACAAATGTAATGTGTACAATTTGATGAGTTCTGACACAGCTATCCACCTGTGGAACCATCACCACAACCAAGATACTAAAACATGGACCATCCTCCAAAGTTCCTTCGTGCCCCTGGGGAGCCCAACCCGCCTCACCACCACCCCCCAATCTCCAGGCACCTACTGGTATGATTTCTGTCTCTACAGATAACTTTGCATTTCCTAGAATTTCACGTGAAAGGAATCATACAATATGTATACTCTTCTTTGCCTGGCTTTTTTTCACTCAGTGGAAGTATTCTGAGATGTGTCCAGGTGTTTGCCTCATTACTGTTTATTGTTTTTCAGAGCAGTATCCCACTGTACAGACATACGAATATATTCACATATTGATAGACATTGGGTTGCGAATACTTGGTCTGAGTAGCCTCTTTAACTTTATTCACTCTAGTGGTTTTGAAGTGGTATCGCATTAGAGTTTACAAGTTGCCAGTGACATGTGATTGAGCACCTTTTTGTCTTCTTATTAACCAAAGTGTCTGTCTGCACCTTTTGTCTATTTTTAATGGGACTGTTTCCCTTCTTACTATTGAACTGTAAGAGTTCTTTACATATTCTGATACAACTCCTTTATCATGTAGGTGTATAGTGAATATGTTTTCCCAGTCTGTGACTTGTTTTTCGAAGATAGTTTTTTTTTCTTTTTATTTTTCTGCACATCCCAGCAGCAGCAAAGCTTGTTTTGAGGGTTAGTTGAATAAATCCCAGAATCTGAGCTCAACTGTTTATGCCATTTTTGAACAAGAGTGATTACTCTTTTGCATTTCTATCAGTGAGGTATTTACATAACATCTCCCTGATGTCAAATAAAATACTGCCTAGAACAGCACAAAAGGCCCTTAGTTCATTGTCGTAAAGTTGTTGGTTTTATGACGTAAGCTTTTCAAAAGTAGCAAGGTTGTCATATTGAAAATCTGCAACTGATTTAAACTTCGCAAGTTATCAGCTCTAATGAATAAACTGAGCTCAGAGTTTCAGAGACTACCGGGAAGCAAAGACAGTCTTAACTTGCTTCACTAAATGTGAGCTGCTACTGATGCGTTTAGCTATTCAGGAAATCTGCCTGAAAGCAACTCACTTTGTTACAAGGTCCTGCAAATTTTCATCTGTGACGTCACTGACTTCATAACTGACCCACATGATTGTCTTTCTCAACGCAGTCAGTGTCCAAGATGTCCCACCAAGAAGCCAACTAAAGTATTTGCTCTAAGGCATCAGCTGCAGTAACAGGAGAGTAGGAAGGAGTCTGAGAGACATCGACAGAGACAGAGAGATGGAGGGAAACGAGAGTGAATAACGTCATTCTTCAAGACTGAGTTCCACAAGGAAGAACAAGAAGACACTGGGGGACTACCAAAAATTCCCAAGGAGAAAATGCACTTTAATGGGAGACAAAAATCCATTTTTCTGTAATAACACGGGGGCAAGATAATAAGGTAAAGTGTAATACTAATTAGCACGGTTTATCCTCCCCCCAGCCTTCCTTTGCTGGCACTCACGGCCCACAGGATAGGCGTCTAGGAGCAAAATTATAAATAGTGACAGAAGAATTGATCTCTTGGTTTTTGACCTTTAAAAACTAAGGGCTCTGCCTGAAGAACAGAGTGAGTTTTTCCCTCCCTGCTTTCACCGTCTCTCCCTCCATGCACTCGAACGAGAAAACAATTCCTCTGGGCAGATATTCTTAATCAAAGGGGAGTAAAGCTCCATGATGACTAAATGCAGTGAGTGATTCTGAAGTGGATCCCAGATTAGAAAGGGAAAAATATCCATAATGGGCATGGCTGAGATGACTGGAAATTTCTGTATATAGATCTATGTTAGCAATACTAATAAAGGCATTTTGTCCACACTAAATTCCCAAATGTGATAAGGTAGAAGATGCCTTGCTCTTGGGAGACACATGGTGAGGTATTTTAGGGTTAAATGACATGATGTAGGCAACTAGCTCTTTATTGATCCGCGGGGGGTGGGGGTGGGGGCGGGAAAGTGTGTGTGTGTGTGTGTGTGTGTGTGTGTGTGTGTAGACAGAGAGATAGAGCAAATGAGACAAAAAGTTAGCCAATGGTGTGTCTAGATAAAAGGTGTACAGATATTCATTATATTAGTCTTACAACTTTCCTGAAGGTTGAGGTTTTCAAAATTAACACACTTTTTGAGATGGGAAGAAAGAGACAATCAGAAAGGAGAGCAAAACAGTGAGATGCTGATCAGGGGCTCTCAGCAAACAGGTGTTTGTTGCAAAAGGGAAAATAATACTCAGATGTGATAGCAGAGGGGACCTGCACTCCGCTTCTGACGTGGATTCCTGGGCAGTAGCAGCCTTGCCTGGAGGAATAAGGTAAAGAGGGCTGTGTGGAGTGTTGAGGGCCAAGAGGGCTTGAGACAGCCAGCCACGTTACCCAAGGCAGAGCAGAGCAGCCAAACTTTGTATCATTTCCAGCGCTCCAGAGGGATCTGTAAATTGCCAGCTGAGGGCTCATCTCCCTGATGCCAGGATGCTTTCTGCCACTCCAGAAAGAAGAATGGAAAAACTCTCAACTTACTGAGCTGAAACCTGGAAAGACTGACTTACCCACAAATGACTTTTTGTTTTATGTCACTCAACAGAATGGGGACTTAATCCTGAGATGAGGGTCAGTGCTAAAAAAAAATAAAAAGTGTTACATTTCTTTTTCACCTATGTTTCTGTGGCCTGAGACTCTATTCCAAAAACAATATTTTCACTCTAACAAACAGATTTTGCTTAGACATTTGTAACTCACTCCAAACCTTGGACGCTGCTAATTCAATCTGGATTCCGTTCCCAAGGATCCTCTGCAATCAGTATTAATGGATTGGGGCAAGAGAGGAGGTGACTTCATATTTATGAATATTGAATATGAGGACTCAGCTTTTTGCCTTCCGGGAGCCAAATTCCTCTTCTGGGAAGTGCTTCTCTGTTAAAATGACAAAACATTTTTAAAGTGCCAAATACTTTTAAAAAGTAGCACATGGAAAGGCTTTCTAAAATCAATATCCAATTTTGGTGATTACAGAGTTGTTTCTCTAAACTCAGGTAAGGCACCTTGTATACTCATAGAATTTTGGAAGCATTTACAGTTACAATTATCAACTTAAACTGTGTATTAAATGTTAGCTCTTTGAAAAAAAAACCCCAGAAATATTCCTTGTGGTCTGTGTCATTAAGCTAGATTTTTACTTGGCAGCACTCAAGGTAGAAATTCTTGCAACATTAAGATAATAATCTCTCCTCTACAGATTTTCAGTACCTTGGGAATTCAAAGATCAAGTTGCTTAGAGACCTCATGGAATCTGCAGAAAAAGCAAACTCTAATCTTGACATTTGTAATTAACGTTCACCTTACTCTGAAAATTCAGTTTGTTGGCGGCTTAGCTGCTCTTTGGAGCTGAATAATGCCCTTGCTACACCACATCCCACATGCTTTCCATCCTGAGGGTGGGTGAGGCACTTCAAGGCTCTCTCCAGGTTCTTCTCTCATGGGCACAGTATCAGGCTCTTGCTCCCATTGGCCACTCAGGCAAAACCAAGTTATATAAGTCTGATCTATATGTGTACACACACACACACACACACACACACACAAATATGCATTTTATTGTGACTAAGGCATGTGCTAATTCTAATTGCTCTGATATTTTCCCATATATTTTACATTATAACTCTTTGGACTGAGATGCATGAGTGCTTGGCTAATACATAAATCAATACCATCATCAAAATTGAAAAGAGAGGCTCCATCTTCTATTTCACCCATAAAAGACAATTTGACTTGAGTAATTAGCCAAAGTCGTTAGAGAGAGCATCATAGTCATTCTTTAATTCATGCAACAAATATTTATTGAACTCCTACTCTGGAACCTGGCATCTTAGCTGGGTGTGCCACGGTGAACAAGACAGAGTGGGTCCCACTGCCTCTTAGTAAGTTAGCTAGTTAGTAAGGGGTGAGAGACATTGAAAAAGGAACAAAATTAATAAAATAATGGTCAGATGGTGACAACTGCCTAGAAGAAACCAAAATGGCGTGATACCTTAGAGTGGCTGTGGGGCTGCCTCCGACTGAAGGATCAGGGAACGCTCCACTGGCAGTGACTTCTGAGCTGAGAGCTGAACTCACAAGTGTTTAGGATATAGCTCTGTCTTCTGATTTTTTTTTTTTTTTGGATCATCTTACTGCTTAACCAGGAGGAAAAGACCTCCTTGGTACACATTCAAATGCAGCTATTTGAATAAACATCTTGTGGAAAGGTTTCCATATTATGACCTCAGCATCCACCTTCTTCCTTTTTAAGGCTTCATTCTAAAATGATATTATACCGCTGGAATTCACTTTGGAAATGTAAGTGGCAAGTCCAGACCCATTAGCTGTGAGTGATACAGAAATCCCAAAAAGATGTTCCAGCAGAGGCTGCGCTGACCTTTTAGACAAAAATAATGAGTTCACTGCTGCACTGGCTGTCATACACTTGCACATCTCAGCCTCTGTAAGTGGCCAAAATCATCCAACAAAATGACTCTTTGAGTGCCTATGATGAAGAACAGCTACCAACACACCAGGGCAAGCATTCTTCCATTTGTATCCTCTGTGAATCCATCAGCCAGCAGTTCCCATGCTCAGGGTAAAAAGCAGACATATTTCTTGTCAGGCAGTGTATCTACTGAGATGCTGTGGGACGTTCATAGTCTATCATCCTGTACTTCATACACCTTATGACTTGGGATATGTAGTCATCAGAAATAGCCATCTGAAAGTGACGCCATGCAAAATTCTAAAAATGATTTTTACAGTTAACCACTAGTCCCATAACCGTATGCTAATCACTTACTCTCCCTAAATACTAATTTTTTGTTTATGTGAAAAGAAGAAATTTAACCAGGCGAACTCTAATTTGAATTGTTCTAATTTCAGTTCTAGTTGCAGTCTTTAGTAGTCCATAAAAATGATTCAAAAATATTTCTATGCAAGGTAAGATACAAAACATAATTTAAATGCAAGAAAGAATAGTATATGAGCATTTTGAGTGCTGTATCCATTGGGAATATGCTTGGTGCAACTACTACAAGAGTTGATGGTGGCTTAAACAAATAAGGTTTTCTTTCTCCCAAAAAACAAGTCTAGAGGCAGACTTCAGCTGGACTTGGTTCAGCCGCACTATAAGTTAGGGTCAGACTATCTCTGGATCTTTCCCTCATGGTTACATAATGGGTACAAAAATCATATCCTCACAACTTGCCGAATGACTCAGGAGAGAGGGGAGCAGTGCCAGTTAGGTTTGGTCTTTCTTCCAGGAAAACACGGTATTTTACAGAAGCTTGCGCAGCAGCCAGTCCCTTTGGCCTCATGTGTCACACACGGCCAACTGTAGGTCCAAAGGGGCCTGCAAGAGTGAGTATCCAGCTTCTCCAGCCTGTCGAGTGGAGATCCCTTCAGTGGCTCTTGGGTCAGCCCAGTGACCATGTCTATTACAATCATTTCAGTATTACATCTCCATAACCCCACGTATCTCCTTAATTACAACTTCCACGATAGTTAGATCAAGGGTTGCACTAAAATATAGGTATGGAACAAACATTAAACTACTGAACAACTTAAATTTAGGAAGGCCCTGGTTTGTAGAAAACATTAGCAGGGAAAACCAAGTGCCATTGGAGTCAAAGAGGAATGCCTCAACATTTACCAAAGCAAATTGAGTCTAAAAGTTGGCCAATTTAAAAAAATACCTTAGGTTGTAAGGAATTACAAAAGAGAAAGTGAAAATCACCTAAGAGTAACCTCTGATACAATATATTTTGTATATGTCCTTTCAAATGTCATTCTAAGCATTCTACCTATATTTGTCCTTCCACACTCCAGTCTTCTGTAACCATGCCAGCTTTTTCTGCAATTGACTCTCCTCTACTGAATATATCCTTGTCCCCTTTCCACATAGTTGTTGTGTTATATTCCATATGTAGTGGTTAAGAGCAGAATCAATCAGGCCAGACTCCCTGGGTGTCACCCCCAACTCTACCACTTATCAGCTGCATAACCCTGCACAACCCTCAACCTCTTTGTGCCTCACTCTCCACATCTTTAAAATCAAACGATAATACACAGGGGGCTGTTGTGAAAATTCAATGAGCTAATCTGTATAATGAATTTAGCAGAGTCAGGAAAATAGTAAGTGCTCCATAAACGTCAGTTATTTTTATTGAATGGAAATATGTCAATTAATTTCATTAATCCTAAATAGGTTGATATAAATGTTGTTTAAAATATATAATTTTATAAATGGCCTGTCTACGAATATCCTTTAAATATATCTTTCAACATACGTCCAATAATTGTCTAAAGATACATTCCACAAAAGATAACTGCTGGGCCAAATAATATCCACATTTAAAATTTTGGCACTTATTTCCAAGCTGCCCTTTAGAAAAGTTCTTCCAGGCCATGTAAGAGTACTTGTTTCTATATACAATATTCTCTGTTTTTCCATACCAGTTCCAAAACTGGATGTTAATTTTTGCCAAACTGGTCAAAAAAAAATCTCTTTATTCTTTAAATCTGCGTTTCTTTGATAAGTAAAAAAGTTTAAAACTTAAAAATATTTTTAACAATTTATGTTGCTTTTGCATGTTTGTTTAATAAATTACTCGATTGTATCCTTCAAGGCTTAACTGATTTTTTTGTTGTAGATGTTGGTGGCCTATATGCTCTTTAAATTAAAGACTCCAATGGCAAAAGCGACTCTGACAATTCTCCAAACATTTCTTTTTATAGTCTCAATGAATGCTACTAAATTTTCCTCAGTTTGGAAGAAATATCTAGTAAAGTGAAATTTTCAGTCTTTGTGAGATGTGTATCTCAGAAAAGCCTGTAAAAAGGGATAGTGAAAATATGGGGTTGAAAACAGGAAGAAAATTATGTTAAATGAGAATGAGTTATCTATTTGATTTTTTTTTAACATTCTGAGTATATTTTTATTTATCCCAAATTGCCAGGGACAAAGGATGGAACTCTACTGTTCCGCTAAGTGTTCCTGGTGTACGTTTTTGGAGGGAATATATGTCACATAAGACAGCTTTTTCAAAGCCCTTTCCTTGGACCACTTAGCACAGCATCACTTGGAGAGTTCAGATACCTGATTCTGGAATTCAGTTTTCATACTAATGATAAGAGTCTCTAAAGATATAGGCCAAACAGTTTAATCTTTTAAGGACCCTCTCCAGGGTATTCTTATGCACCCCAATGTTGGAAAAACTTTGGGAAATGCCAGGTTATTAACATTGCTTCATTCAACTGTTCAGCTATTCATTAAATAAAAAAGTAATTTAAATAATTACAGAGCACCTATTATGTACCAGCCACTGTTTCAGGGATTTGGCACCGTCTGCGTTCTAATGGAATTCACATTAAAATGGAGGAAAGTAAACAATAAACAAATGTGTGTTATTAGGCAACGTGCTAAGTTTTATTACAAATAAAACAAAGTGAGGAGAAAAAGAATAAGTATAGAGTGGGTACTACTTTGTATTTATTAATAATAAATATCTTTCATTTATCTCTCTTACAGACAGTGAAGTTACTTTGATATCAATCTGAGAGGCATTCCAGTTTCTCAGTTCACCTGAGTTTCTGTGCTGGCTCTCTGTTCTTCAGCATCTCCTTGCTTCCTTTCATCCTTGACCATTCCTGGAGAGTATTGGGCCCTAAGGGGTATTAGTAAAGGATGGACTCAGTGGCCAAAGGACTGGCCATTTCTATCAAGAAGATAAGGAACAAACTAGTGTGTGGTAAACAGCACAGAAAACAATCAAGCAGTGATAAAATAAGAACCAAGGCAAATATTTACATTCGGCACAAGCCAAATGAATTATTGAGTAGTCTTGCAGAAAAGCACAGCCAAGTCACATGGAAGCATCCAGCACATCGGACAGTGCCAGCAGTATGGTGAGGTGCAGTAGCTAAGGTTTTGCTGAGGAGCTGCCCAGTTCTAGAACATTCTATCACCCCAAACTCAGACTAAAGGAAGATCTGGGCTGGGAGTGGGAAGAATGAGCTGAAAGCTTTGAAAGGCCTTGAAATAAACCTGCTTAAACCAAGCATTAGTCAAGAAGCTTTCACACTCTAAACCAGAAACCTAGCCAGAAACCCAAACCAACAGTTCCTCCTCATTCATTAGTAGTTGGAGCAGCAATAGCAATGGAAACAGACACAAACAGTCACACACGGATTCTTCAGAGTTGACCATGTAGCCCCAGGCTACATGGTAAGGGTCTGCTTACCCAAGGTCAGAGTTTCTTAACTATATCCATACATTGACTGGTACATGAGCCCCCATGACGTAAGCAGGTGTGTGTGTGTGTGTGTGTGTGTGTGTGTGTGTGTGCATGCGCACACGCGCAGCAAGGGGTTCTGTGTACTCAAGAATTTTTTTCTATGAAAAAGCTCCATAGGTTTTATCAGATTCTCAAAAGAGACCATCATCCAATAAAGCTTGGATCAAGGATCAACATTCTTTGGACCTTAGGCTGGAATATCCAGTTCAGCCACCAAAGGCTTGTAGTTAGAAAGAACGTCATGAAACACTGTTTCCATACTGACCCTAACACACTGACACTCTCCCTCCGAGTTGTAAAATGTCTCATGCCTTGTAAGTTCAGTTGCCAGGTAAGGATGGTAAAAGTAAAACATATTTGTTATATACGCAGATCTGTGTCGGGCATTTTAAAAAACACATCTTCGTGTTAGGTATCTTTTGCTACATAATAAACTACCCCAAACTTAGTAGCACTATTTACTCACAATTTGGTAAAGTCAGCCACTTGGACTGGATTCAGCTGAACAATTATTTTATCTAGGAATTACAAGGCATGGGTTTGGAATCCCAACCATCACTTTTGCCACATTCATTAATCAAGGCACATCACAAGACCAGAAACAGATTCGGCCTCCTAATGGGAGGAGTCACAAAGTCACATAACAAAGAAGCGGCACACAGGAGAATCACTGCAGCCATCTTGCAAACAATCTATTGCACCTGCAAGCTTAAGAATTTATGGTTAAAATAATAGCACATCTATAATTTGCTCAAAAAGTCCCAGTAAAAAAACTGATGGGGCAATAGTTAAAACAAAAATGCCAAAAAATGATCATCGTTAAAATTTGGATGGGCATGCGGGGTTACAGTTGAATCCTTGAACAATGTGGGGTTTAGGGCACCAACCCCTGGTACAGTCAAAAATCTGTGTATAACATTACAGCCAGCCCGCTATACCTGCAGTTCCACACCCTTGGATTCAACCAACCACAGATCATGTAGTACTATAGCATGTATGCATTTAAAAACTTCCATGTGTAAGTGGACCCTTGCAGTGCAAACCTGTGTTGTTCAGGGTCCACTGTAATTACATTAGTCTCTCTAGCATTTCTTTTTGGTTCTCTCTTTGGATTTCCATCTCTCTGCTTACATTGCCCATCTGTGCTTGCATGCCAACTACTTTATCCATGACAGTCCTTAGCATATTAATCATAGTTGTTTTAAATTCCCAGTCTGATAACTCCAACATCCCTGCCATGTCTGGTGCTAATGCATGCTCTATCTCTTCAAATTGTGGGGTTTTTTTCATTTTTTGCTTTTGGTGTAACTTGTAACTTTTTTCTTGATAGCCAGACACGATGTACCAGACACGATGTAAATAGGCCTTTAGTAACACGGCAGTGAGGCGTGGGGGAGGGGAGGTGCTCTATCGTCCTGTCATCAGGTTTCAGCCTTTTAGTGAGCCTGTGTCTCTGGACTGTGAACCTCACAAGGTGGGACAAAGCCGCTAGAGTAGACTAGAGTTGAGTATTTCCCATCCCAGGGTGAGTTAGGCTCTGATAATACTCCAGCAGGTTAGGCTCTGGTTAGGCTCTGGTTAACCAGTTTCTCCTGAGGGCAAGCCTTGGTAAAGAACAGTGCTCTGACATATTTCAAAATGGTTCCTTTCTCCTCCCCTGCTGGAAGCATGAGGAGCTTTTTCTCTAATATTTACTGTGAGAACCTGGTCAAGCTCCTGGAAATAAATCTTACAATATTGTGTCCCAGCGCCCGCCTGGGTCTCCCTGAAGTTTTTAGCTCTCAGACTTGTCTGCGGGGAATCTCCAGCAATTGGTTAGTTACAGACCCACTTGTGAGTCTCTGTTCCCGGAAGCCGTGCCTCCCTACATTAACCTGTCTCTCCAACTTTGGGGGCAACGGTTTGCCCTGTGTCCTCCCCTTCCCTACAGATCCAAGAAGAGTTGCTGAATTTTTAGTTTGTTCGGCTTTTTATTTGCTGTTAGAATGGAGTGCGACTTCTAAGCTCCTTACCTGTGCAACTGGAAACTGAAGTCACTCTAGACTCTACTTGTGTGTGTTTGCAATTTTTCAAATAAAAGGTTAAAATTAAATTAACAAAACACATGTTCTCAACTAACCCTTATAATGATTCTCTTCTCCCCTCAAATATGGGGACACTGAGACAGGGACCAGCCACGTGACTGACTTTTGCTAAGGTGACACATTTTAGTAATAACAGCTAATATTTATTAAAGACATACAACGTGCAGCACCTTTCCAAACACATTGCACATCATATCCCCTTTAATCCTCAAACACTATGCACTAGGTGGTATTATCATCTCCATTCTGAGAAGAGAAACACCAAGAGGTTGCCGAGGGTCACAGAACAAGTAGTGAAAACAGAATGTGGATCTAAGAAGTGTGGCTCGAAAGCCTCCACTCTCAGACTGCCCTCCATAAAGAAGTAAAGCTGAGATTAGAATCAAGGTTTCTCTGTCTCCGGAGGTGGGGTTTACCCATTCCACAGTGGCGGGCTGGGACTTTTGGAGCTGGCTACTTCCCTAGTCATGTTCTTTCAGTTCACTGCTTGTCCAAGTTTCTCCCTTCAAAATTTGCACATGGTACCAAACAATTAATAACCCATACTCAATCAGGGGTGTGACTAAACTGCACACCCATTTTCCACTGGGTTTTCTATTTCTCCTACTAAGTAATAAAACGTACCTGTAAGTGCTTTCAATTATAAGATAACAGGAAGTGTTCACTCACTCTCCAACAGAACTAGCATTTTAAACCAACAACTATTTGAAAAGTTATTTTCAAAGATTTCTAAAAGAAGTTAAAGCTTGTGGTAAACTTCCCCTTTGGAATCTTCCTTGCCAACATCCTCAGCTATAAATGTCCTTCGGTTTATACCTGCTTCACTGCAGGGCGAGAAGCAGGAAGACTCATGAGTAGGGGGGTGGGAGCTGACTGAGAAAGCTTGTTTCCAGGAATGACCTGAGAAGTACATGGGGCAGCCTGGGATTTTTCAATTGTTCTTCTTTCTAGACTGAGGTGCTTTTTGTCACTACTATGTACCCTCCTGACTCTGTCAGAAACTCAGCTACTCAGCCTGAAGCCACAGCTTGTCACTCCTGACTCTGAGGAAGTGAGAAAGTAAAATTGACCTAAATACTTAGTGGGGGCACAGGAGGGAGGGGTTTCATGCCTACGCCATGTGAAGTGCCACTTGACTTTGCCTGAAACAATCTTTAGTTCAGCTCTTACCAGCAGCAGCAGTGCCCCATCCCAACTACAACAGGAAAGTTTACCGGCGTGGATAAGGGAGAGGTAGCGGCGTGTGTGTGTGTTGGGGGTGGGGAGTGTTTTAATGCTGATTTAGAAATTAAAAGCAGTCATGACTTATCTAGAAACATACCAAAATTTTAAAAAGGGAGTAGTCCCTCCAAGAGTTAACTGCTGATAGAAAAAGTTGACAGAATATTTTATTAAGATTCAAAATTAAAACTACTTCTCTGGGATCCTAAAATAATCTCTTTGTAAACAGGCCTGTGTCCCTTCAATGAAGGGAGAGTAAGTAAAATAGTGCCTTACTCACAGACACAAAACATTCGATCTACTTGTCAATAGTATTCCCCCAAGAATCTGCCAAGTCCTCAGTTTTGCAGAGAGGACGTTAAAGGACTTGAGGACATGAAATAATGGATCAACAATGAGCTATTAGAAGTTCTCTGATGCTTCACCTTCTTAAGAGATCAAAATATGCTTCACCTTCTTAAAAAATTAAGGAGCATGAGAAAGTATAGTGAGCCCTATTTTAAAACTTACTATTTTCAAAATAGAGAGGAGGGCAGAAAGAGAGAAGAGAGACAGAGATGCTAGCTCCTTTTAGACAAGCTCCTTAATCACCTGGGTCTCAAACTCAGTCAATTACAACAACACATAAAACAGTCAAATATTTAATAAAAACACAGTCAGAACTTGACCTCCAGTCCTCGTAGGTGCATTGTATGTATCAGGTTTCCCAGAAACAGGAGTAGTAAAAACAGATTATTTATAAAGAAGAATTTTCTTTCTCTATCCAAGTAAACTCTTCCCCTGGTAACCACACAGCTGTTGCAGTAGCCTTTGGGAGAGAGGTCGGGTGATTTCCTTTCTTTAAGTTCCCTAACACTAGACAAACGTGAATCAAAATTCAAATTCTTCTCAGCTTTCAGAATCTCTGAGAAAATAAAAGTCCATCCCGGAAGACTGGCCCAAGTCGATTAGTTAGATGCTGTGAGGAGGTTGTAATTGAGGGAGTTGGAACTGCTGGATTTTCAGTTTTAAAGTTAGTGTTATTCAGCTCAGAATGTGCCCTAGGTCTCAGCCCTCGGCACATGTCCCTTGCAGTCATGGCCACCAGACATTTTTCTTTCACTGTGGGAAAGTGTCAAGTCCTTTTTCTTTGTGTGTGCACATCTGAGTCACAGGAAATGGTCTTTACATTCCACTCACAGGAATGAATGAGGTGTGTGAACATTTTAATTTCACATAAATGCTTCATGACTTTATCAGAGTGGATTTGCCTTTGTTCCTTTTATGTAACTGTTTAAAAATTCTAACAATTATGAAAGTGATAGAGATTCATTATGGAAAATTTGGGACACAGATAAGGAAAGGAAAGAAGTGGGGGGAAGTCATCTAAAGTTATACAAAGACAACTACATGTAGCATTTCCTGTTCTTTAGAAGACTTTTTATTAAGATAAGAATTATAATTTTTTTATTGATAGTCATCTTCAAATTTTCAAGAAAAGCACCTACGAAATGAGTTATAATTTTATCATCCGTAATTCTGATAAATATATATTTATGGTGAAATTATTGTAATTTTTATTACAAATAATACTGCAATAAATAATAAGCAATAATGAAAACTGAAAAATAAACCTGAGACTATATAATTTTAGAGGTAATTAAAAATAATATAAATAACAGTGACCTTGGTTAAAGTAAAAACAAAAAAAAGGGTTTGGGTCTCAGTTCTGACACAAACCTATAGTGTGATTAAGAATAGGCTGCATTAGACCAGGGGGAAGACCAGGAAAACTACAGTCCTGCAGCCTGCATACCAAGTCCACAAGCACAGGCCAGACACTACCTGGGGCCAGCTGGCCCCTGGCCCTTCTGTGACAAGAGAGGAGTGTGCTGCTGGGATGCATAGGACATCTCCCACAGACAGCCACCTCTCCAAGGTCAAGAAATGTAACTAAGCTACCACAAACATAAAAATACAAATAGTAATTGAGACAAAATGAGGTGACAGAGGAATATGTTTCAGATAAAGGGACAAGATAAAACCCCAGAAGAAGAACTAAAGTGACACAGAGGTAGGCAATCTACCTGAGAAAGAGTTCAGAGTAATGATCATAAAGATGATCCCAGAACTTAGGAGGAGAATGAACATACAAAGTGAGAAGTCAGAAGTTTCAAACAATTAGAAAATATAAAGAACAAACAAACAGAATTGAAGAACACAATAACAGAAATGAAAAATACACTCAAAGGAATCAACAGTAGACTAAATGAGGCAGAAGAATTAATCAGAAAACTTGT
This sequence comes from Camelus bactrianus, assembly GCF_048773025.1. Taxonomy (NCBI): domain Eukaryota; kingdom Metazoa; phylum Chordata; class Mammalia; order Artiodactyla; family Camelidae; genus Camelus; species Camelus bactrianus. Next base: position 12,927,830 of record NC_133560.1, on the reverse strand, counting down.
TAGAGTACTGGAAATCTCTGCCACCAAACAGAAAAAGAAAAAAAGAATGAAAAGAAATGAAGACAGTTTAAGAGACCTCTGGGACAACATCAAGTGCACTAATATTCACATTATAGGGAACCCAGAAGGAGAAGACAGAGAGAAAGGGCCTGAGAAAATATTTGAAGAGATAATAGCTGAAAACTTCCCCAACCTGGGAAAGGAAACAGTTATCCAAGTCTAGGAAGCACAGTGACTCCCATACAGGATTAACCCAAAGAGGAACACACCCAAGACACGTTATAATCAAGACAATAAAAATTAAAGACAAAGAGAGAATATTAAAAGCAATAAGGGGAAAGCAACAAATAACATACAAGGGAACACTCATAAGGCTATCAGCTGATTTTTCAGCAGAAACTCTGAAAGCCAGAAAGGAGTAGTACAATATACTTAAAGTGATGAAGGAGGAATAGCTACAAGCAAGAATACTCTACCCAGCAAGGCTCTTATTCAACTTTGATGGAGAAATCAAAAGTACAATAGAAAAGATCAATGAAACTAAGAGCTGGTTCTTTGAAAAGACAAACAAAATTGATAAACCTTTAGCTAGATTCATCAAGAAAAAAGGGAGGGCCCAAATCAATAAAATCAGAAATAAAAAAGGGGAAGTTGCAACCACCACCACCACAGAGGTATGAAGGATCATAAGTGCCTACTACAAGCAACTATACACCAATAAAATACACAACCTAGAAGAAATGGACAAATTCTTAGAAAGATACAATCTTCTAAGACTGAAACAGGAAGAAATAGGAAATATGAACAGGCCAGTTACCAGAACTGAAATTGAATCAGTAATTTTAAAAATCCCAGCAAACAAAAGTCTAGGAACAGATGACTTCACATGTGAGTTCTACCAAACATTTAGAGAAGAGTTAACACTTAATCCTTCTGAAACTATTCCAAAAAATTGCAGAGGAAAGAACACTTCCAAACTAATTATATGAGGCCACCATCACCCTGATACCAAAACCAGACAAAAATATCACCAAAAAAAGAAAATTACAGGCCAATATCACTTATGAACATAAATGCAAAAATCCTCAGCAAAACCTAGCAAATGGATTCCAACAATACATTAAAAGGATCATACACAATGATTAAGTGGGACTTATTCCAAGGATGTAAGGATATTTCAATACCCACAAATCAATCAATGTGATACACCACATTAACAAACTGAAGAATAAAAATCATATGGTCATCTCAATAAACGTAAAAAAAAGCTTTTAATAAAATTCAGCATCCATTTATGATAAAAACTCTTTAGAAAGTGGGCATAGAACGAACATACCTCAACATAATAAAGGCCATATATGACATACCCACAGCTAACATCATTCTTAATGGTGAAAAGCTGAAAGCATTTCCTCTAAGACCATAAACAAGAATGCCTACAGTCACCACTTTTATTCAACATAGTTTTGGAATTCCTAGCCACAGAAATCAGAGAAGAAAAATAAATAAAAGGAATCCAAATAGGAAAAGACATAACACTGTCACTGTTTGCAAATGACATGATATTACACATAAAAAATCCTAAAGACACCACCAGAAAATTACTACAGCTCATCAACTAATTTTTGTAAAATTGCAGGATACAAAATTAATATACAGAAATCTGTTGCATTTCTATACATTAACAATGAAATGGCAGAAAGAGAAATTATGGAAATAATCCCATTTACCATTGCATCAAAAAGAATAAAATACCTAGGAGTAAATCAACTTAAGGAGGCAAAAGACCTGTACTCCATAAACTATAAGACCCTGATAAAAGAAACTGAGGATGACACTAATAGATGGAAAGATATACTGTGTCTGTGTTCTTTGATGGGAAGAATCAATATTGTCAAAATAACCATACTACCCAAGGCAATCTACAGATTCATTTCAATCCTTATCAAATTACCAGTAACATTTTTCTTAGAACTAGAACAAAATATTTTTTAATTTGTATGGAAACACAAAAAACCCCAAATAGCCAAAACAATCTTGAGAAAGAAGAATGGAGCTGGAGGAATCATGCTCCCTGACTTCAGACTATACTACAAAGCTACAACAATCAAAACAGTATGGTACTGCCACAAAACAGACACACAGATCAATGGAACAGGATAGAAATCCCAGAAATGAACCCATACACTTATGGTCTATTAATCTACAAAAAAGAAGGCAAGAATATACAATACAGAAAAGATAGTCTCTTCAATAAGTGGTGCTGGGAAAACTGGACAGAATAGGTTGCTTTACCTCTCTCAAATTCAGTTTTTAATCTATAAAATGAAGGAGTCAAATTTTATCCCTAAAGTCCCTTCTTGTGTTAAACTTTTCTGACTCTACATGAGTAGAGTCAACAGTTGAGCATTTCTTTGCTAGATTTTACCTGTAGTAAAATCTGTGTATTCAAATTACTAGTTTCTGTTTTCCATTTATAGATGAGTTCATCTAAATGATCACTTTAATTCTCCATTAATGAAAACACAGCCAAAGAAGAGAATCAACTTAAGAATTATTCTGTTAGAAATTCATTCACACTTTAAAGTAGACTAAACTGAAATAGGAAAGAAATAAATGATCCTTTAATCTTTCTAACCTAAAAATAATCTTTTTAGAGCTATAATATAGTCAGGTTCTTTTCTCAAGCAAAGTATTAGATAATCTGTAACAATATTAAGAACTCCACTTGTACAAAAAAGAACAGAATCAGCTTCGAGGACACGAGCAACAATGTAGGCTTTCCTCATATCACGGATGGAAAACTCAAATGCATATAGGAACCATACAAATAGGTAATATACATGTCTCCTTATATCTGACCCATTTAACTGAATGAATAAACCCAATGGTAGAGAGACAGGACTGTGGTGAACTGGAAAATGTTATGCCCAGAAAAATACAAAGATCTACCACATTGCTGGCAAGAGGAATGTGAGCATAGCATAGCCAAATCTTCCGATTTTTCATGGGAAGCTGACAATCCAGATGTGTGTGTGTGGGGGGGTGGGGTGCAAATTTCCGAGTATAGAATTTTGGCTCAAAGTTTCTTTTTGTTTTCCCCCCTGCACTGTGTGGGCCAAATAGCACAACTGTGGGCCACCAACTTGCAAATCTCCAACTTGCACAGAAAGATCGACTCCCTCCATTTAATGCATGCTGCTCAGATGTGCTACCGACACGTCCAGGCAAAAAGTGGAAGACCAAGCCAGCCATCTGGGGAGGAGGGGCTTCATCCGCACTGCCCTAAGAGAAGCTCAGCATTTAAACCCAAGGGGGTCCATTTTGGAAATATTTCCTCCAAACAACCACACATCTTCTCACCTATGAATAAAATGCTGATGATGATTAGATTGTTTTATCCATAGGTGTATAAACATGTAGCTCTTTGGTTTTCTGACTTAGCATCATAAAATGTAAATTAACCCCTTTAAAATGAACTTGGAAAAAAGCCTTATCATCAATGTATGCAATATACTTGAATTCAGTTTGCACAATAAAATTCCCCGATGCCTCTGAACCTCACCCTATACCTCTACCTCCAGCCACGAGAAAGGGGCATCATGCAAAGAAATATTCCAGTGCTGTGCTGTGCTGATGTATCTAACGTTAGAACATGTGCCCCTCCCTCTGGTTCCTATAAAAACATCTGCGCAAAGTGGGCCCAGCTGGCTTGCAAATATGTTCCATGATGCAGGCCAGCTTTCAGCCCCCTCCTATCACTCTTTATCACCCTTTGTCTCCTCTCTGCCAGCATGTCTTTCCCTTTTAAACTAATCTAATGTTTAGTGGAAAAAACAATCATTGTTAACAGGTTAAAAGTTAATGTGCTTCACCTGTTTCACCTCCTTCCATTAGTAAACGTGGACAGACAAAGGGAGATTTGACATACTACCTATTGGCCTATCTCCTCCACGGAGGAAATTATGAGGGGCACTCAAGAGTTGTTCATCAAAATGTCAGGCTCAAGTTTGGTAAAGTCATTGTAACACCTGCTTTATGGGAATTATCATGGAATCTCACTTCTTTTTCCTTTGTACAGAGTCTGCTATTGGCCAAGAAATACACTCGCCCATGACTTTTATTTACACTTCAAGGCCTATTTGGGATGGCGGGGAGGAAGGAAATTTCAGGAATCAGCTAGTGGTAAACAGTCCTAGACGATGAAGCTTAAAGACATCCGAACTGCTTGGGAAGCCTCCTGACATTAGGGGGTTCTTACAGGATTGCCAGGGACTTCTGAAGTTTCCATTAGTTCAGACTCAGTAAGCTATGAGAACAGTTTCACCTGGAAACTATCTCAAGTCCAGCCAAAGCTGCAAGCATCTGATATTCAGATAGATTAGAAAGAAATAACTTGCAAAAAAATTTTTTTAAAGCAAGTCTGAAGTACTTCAAAATCATAGAAAAGGCTCAAAATGGCAATCCTTTTGAGAGTGCAGAACCAGGATTCCTGCAACCAAAGTATACACCCAAGATTCCAGGTCTTCACCTCTTTTCATATTCTACCTTCTTGCAGGATAACGCCGCACCTCTCCTATACTCCTGCCCCTACTGGTCACCCAACGACACTCTAAGTAAAAGGGCAATGTGGGTCTTCTTGGCTCACTGGGGAATTTTAAGTGGTTTTTAATTCCCAAATTGCTCAAGCCTTTTTATCTACCACTTATGCAGCTAGAGGGGCTAAGAGCTAAAAGGCCATAAACCCTGAAGATTAAAAGGATGGAACTCTCCCCAGATTCAGCTGCTAATTTTCCCAAGAATAAGCCATGCTTTCCTACCAATTAGCACTGCTAGATATAGCAAATAAAAATACAGGACACCAGTTAAATGTGAATTTCAGAAAATAGTATATCATTTTTATTATACACCCAAAATATTGCATAAACATACTTGTACTAAAAATTATTCATTGTTTCACTGAAATAAAATTTAACTGGCTATCCTGTATTTTATTGGGTAATCTACCACCAATAGATTCAGGAAAACGGTTGGACTTTAGAGCTTAGTGAATTGAAGAAGAAAAGTCATTCAACAAAGCTAATGAACAGGAATTTTAAAATGTAGAAAGCTCTTAACTGCAAGAAAAAGACTAAAGGACCCACCTTATCCTACCTTTTCATATGATCAGCTAGCCCAGTGAGTCTCCACCCTGGCTGTACATGACAAGTCACTTGAGGAACAGCTAAACATTTTTGGTGCATATACCCGGCCCTAGAACAAATGGATCCGAATGGAATATTTTAAGATGCCGCATGATTCTAATGAGCAGTCAGACTGAGAGCCACTGAGCTAAAGAAGCAATGAAGAAAGCTGGTGTGGTAGGGAGTGTGACTGTTTCAACCCAGGTTGCCAAACATTACTGCAAATCGCATTCTCCCCCGGGGATGTTTAAAAATCACTGATGCCTGACAGCCACCCTGAGGCATTTCAGTTCAATTAGTGCTGGGCACAGACTGGGCATCAGGAGTCATAAACGCTGCTCAGGTGTTTTAATGTACAACAAAGTTTGGAGACCACTCATTGAAACATATATACCTCTATTTCTTAGGATAGATGCAGCATTAATTACTTTTGTGCGAGTAGGAATGAAATCAAACCTTCCAAACATATTTAAGAATAAATTAGATGTTACTTTTTCAACTTATTTTTCCCATGTTGGTTGAGAGATTTAAACCCTATGAATGGAATGCTGTTTTCAGGAGCTTAACTCTGCCTGTTTATAGGATGCCTATTAATCCCTTTGCCAGGAGTTTTATAGGTGGGAGGAGGACAGTCATCCAAGACACTTTGGTAACTCCCTGCCTTCAATCACACATAATAATGATTATGTGCTAGCGTAATTCAGAAACCATACTTCTATACATAGAGATTTGCTCTATGCACAAACTGATGGACTGACATGGGGGGGGGGGGAGAATGTGATGCCAACCTCCAGATTAACTTGCAAGAAGGAAAAAATAATCTGGGTCTTGCTATATTCAAACATGGTCATAAGGGACAATGTAGTCCTCTGATCTTTGTTACAAACTGCTAAGCGCACTACTGATCCCTGAAATTGTTAGTCTTCCAACATTTAAAAGGTTACTCACCCCCAAGAGATTATTCAGCCCTGATCTGACAGAAAGTGCAAGAGCATTGCTTTTTAGTGCCAAAAGCCAATAGATCTGAATTCCAAAGAAGCATGCTTTGTGGGAGGATCTGGCTTTACCCCAGCTGGTTGGGTAATGTGAGAGCCAAGGGAAGACATGACTGTCAGAGAGGACACCTGACAAGTTCCAGAACTCGAGCTCAGGGAAGTATTTCACAAGACTGACCAATTTATCAAAAGTAGCCAAATACTGCCTACACACAGCACATCATGGGGAAGTTGATGGGGTTCATTTGTGATGAGCCAGAGGCTGAGCAACTGGCCTGATAATAGAGAGGCAAGTAAATGGTAAAATAATGATTAATGCAAAGAAAGGATCACATCTACTATCAGGGCTGCCTAAAGTTTTATCACCATGATAGGAAAAAAGGGAACTCTTACTGTCTGTATAAAGTATAAAGAAACTGCAAAGCACTTTTTCATGTCTCATATTTTGAGAGAACTCTGAAAACATAAAATTATCTTTTAAATACAAATAACTAACATTTCCCATTACTGGGCTGTGGAGTCTTCTTACTCACGTACTTGATCATTACATAAACAAAGGACTTTAAAGATTACTAAAATTGTACACCCTTTTAAATATGTTCTATTTTTTTGAAAATTAATAGGACATGTGCCAGATTTGTTTTGCAGGAAATAGATAAACCTGTCCAAGACATGGTGAAAGATTAGGAAAACTTGAGTTTTAAATCTTTAAGTTCATTGAGGGTGTCTCTTCCTTTAAGAGAACTTAATACCTGGAAGTCTGTATTTACACAAAAGTGAACATTTACTTCAGCCAAGGATTCTTTGCTTTACAGGCCTCTTCAATAGGGTTATTTTATATGCCAAGTTCCCCAGTACAATACAAAATGCTTGAATTACAGAAATTACATCAATACATAAATTCTGCATGAAGACATATTGGTTCAAGTGAGGGGCACATATTGTCAAAGGTGAATAAAGCCATAAAAAATTTCAGAGGGTATCAGGTATCCTAAACTACCTATTTGGTGTATTGTCTCTGGTACGTGTAGTTTGTTTCATGTAAACTAGTAAATTTTTAGCATTTTTCACTCAGGGTTAAGAATAGTAATTTTTCTTTTTTACAAGTGATGGTTCTGATCTCTCAAAGAAGGTTTCTAGATTCCCCACTTGAACTGATGAATTGCATTTTTCATTCACTCATCAAACCTGACTTTAGCATCCAGCACATTCCAAACATTAGACACTTGCTGGGAGAAACTATAGTGAGAAAAACATATATAGGCCTTTTCTATCCTCAGAGAGCTTACATTTTAGTGAGGGAAGCAGACATAAATTAGACAAATTACTAGAAAGTATTATAATTGTTTCAAAGGATAAGTACAAGCTGCTATAAACTGTACATAGAGGACATGCCCTAAGCTAAAGATTCAGAAAAGGGGTCCCCAAGGAGTGACATTTGAGCTGAGACCGTGCTGGAAATAATAACAGCTACCATTTACTGACATTATGCTAAGTGTTTAAAAAGTATTAGGTCACTTAAACCATACAACGAACTACTGAATTAGGTACTTTGATTATCCCATTTTGTGATCCAGGAAACTGAGGCTTAGAGAGACTAAACAGTTTGTTAAAGCAACCAGAGGAGGTAACAAAGCCTGCAGTTGAACCCAGATGCTGACTCCAGAACTCAGACTATATTCTTAACCATTAGTCATAGGGCCTCTCCAGTGAAAAGGATGAGACGGAGTATAAACAGCCTGCTTGGGCTGCAATAACAAAATACTTAAACAATGGAGAACTTATTTCTCACAGTTCCAGAGGCTGTCCAAGATCAAGGTGCTGGCCCACCATTTTCCTGGTGAGGGCTTTCTTCCTGGCCTGCCGATGCTGCCCTCTCACTGTGTGCTCACGTGGCCTTTTTTCTGTGGCGCAGAGAGAGACAGACAGCAGCTCTCTTTCTCTTCCTCTTCTCGTAAGAGGCCACCAATTCTATGGGATTAGGACCCCACTTTTCTGACCTCATTTCATATAATGATCTCCAAAAGGCCCTATCTCCAAATACATACATATTGACAGTTAGGGCTTCAACATATGAATTTGCAGGGGACACAATTCAGTCTATAGCATAAACTAAGTTAAGAGGATGAGAGCGACCCAGATGAGGAGTAACTATGATCTCAAATGACTAAGAGTGTAGATTATAATAAATAATGAGCATTTGGCTGATCTTCTGGCTGAAACTAGCATGGTAACCATATCTACCAACAGACTCTAATGTCTGTAACAGAAAGATGTTCCCTTCAGATAAAATATTTGCAAAGGCTGTCACCTAGTGGCAACGGGCAGGAGAGAGCTTACAGGTGCGTATGACTGAACAGGTGTATTCAATGTAGTCTGCATGCATTCCCAAGTTGTTTTTCCTAGAAGTACATTACATTAAACTAAGCATTACAACATCAGGGCAGTTTCCACTTCTTTCCATACAGAAAGGTAGTGTGACAGTTTCAAGCTCTCAGAGAAAAGTACAGGACCCTAAATTTTATCCCATCCCACTTTGAGTCAGATCAAATAAATCTGAGCCATTGGCATAGTGAGTAATATGTATCATACCTAGTGAATATGTTTTATTCAGCAAAGAACAAACTTTTGTAGATTAGGATTACTGTACTGGATAAAGAGCCCCAAATAGCTGAGGTACTGTCATAAAGTAAAAGGAATATGTAACGGATACTGGAAGATAGAAGTCACGAATAGCAACTACAGTTGTGAACAGCTGCAAAAATCAGGACTCTTGATTATATATATATATATATATATATATATATATATATATATATATACACACACACCTAGAACCAACTTGAGTGGGTACTATTCTTGGCAAGTAAAAACCATAACTGATATAAACACTGCGTCTTATTTCTAACTGGCTTAGGTGCTAGAATCATCTGAAGAAGCAAGCTTAACAGGGGTCTAACGGTAATGTGACGTGGTGCCAAGAAAGGATTACACACAAGCTGTTTGAATCCTTATTTTTCTCCAATATACACTAGGCCCCTTCATTTAAGATACACCTTCCTTTTAGTACAATCAAGACATTTTTCTCAAAAGAGCCATCATGGGATCCTATCTCTGGAAGTTAGCAACTTACAGTTTTAGCCTCATCAACTCCTAAATGTGGAATGGGAAGTTGACAGGTTAATTAGTGCATTCAGGCTCTCTAAGCCTCTTTCTTGATTCACCAGGTCTCAGACATTCTCCAGGTTTTAATTACCACAACCTTGAGTGTAACTTCCAAAACTTCATATCCTGGTCCACCCTATGAGTCATGGAACTTTGTAAATTAATCCAGTTCTTATTTGCAAACTCCATGTCTCAGAATCCTGGGTTTGTTTTTCTTTGGCCCTAAAAAGACTAGCTTGGAGCTTTCTTAATAATATGAAGGAGTAAGAAAGAATAAGCCATACTCTGAGTAACGGTTTATTGTTTGATAAATACCCCTTCCACTAAATTCTAAGTTCCCTGAGGACAGAGGCTATTGTGGTACCAAAACAAACTTAATCATTCAGTAAGTTCATGTCAAAATACACACTGCTTTCAGTACAGTGCAACACTCCCTTCTACACCATTTTTGAAAACCAGTCCTTTCATTTCCACTAGAATAGTCATAGTGAAGGAATGATGGCCAGTTTACCACAGCAGTCCATCCCAGTTTTGAACAGCTGCAATACTAGGAATTGTATTAGGAATTATATAATCAGAAATGCTATTATTATTATTAGAAGTAATATTATAGCAGTAACATTAGGAATTATATTCCCAGCATCTAAATTCCTTTCCTATGCTTGATGAATCCACTTGGTCAATCCATGTGAGGAGGCAAAATCCCATCTCTTATTATGTAAACTGAAAATGAGGGATGCATTTTTTTCTCCCTGACCCTTGACATTTAGCACATGGTACGTGGACCTCATCTGGTATGCAGATCTGCATCTGGAATTGTGAATCTTAAACAAGTTATCCGAACAAGCAGGGAGCATCTAGAATTCACTTCACTTGTGACATCTAGTGTCCAGTGGTGGTACAGGCAGCAGCCTATCCAGACAGTTCCTAAAGGCTGACTTCAATTTTGATGTGTATTTTGCTAATGCTATCCTCTTCCTTTGAATACACTCCTCCTTAGCTTAACCATCCTTAAAGGCCCTGCTCAAGTGCCACCTGGACTATGAAACGTTAAAAGAACACCAAGACAAAACTTACCCCTCCCATCACATAACTCCTTTAGTGTAGGGTATATACCATTCACAAAATATTTATATACAGCTCTGTGGTAATTTACATTTGTTTTTATTTAATCCCCTACTATACTGTGAGCATCTTCCAGAGAGGAGTGACAATTACCACATCTCTGAATTCCTTCCACTATGCCTAGCACATTGTGGACACTCAGCCAACAGTTTAAAATATTTTTTAAAAATATTAGATTTGAAAGAAACATTACTGAAATGGAGGTCTACCTTCTCATGTTAACAAATGAGAAAAACGAAGTTCAGATACTTTATAGATTACCTAATTTCAGCCAGTCATGATTGGTCTAAGCTAGAATGATGTCTTCCTGACTCCTGAATTAAGGAGTCTTTCTTAAATGATAGGAAAATGGGATTTCATTTATTCAAGAGGTGATGATGAATGAGCATCTGGTTCAGTCAGGCCCCCAAAGCATCTAACGGGCTACACTGTGAGCAACATGAAGACATCATCATTGCCAGTCTTCAAGCCCACATCAATCCGTTGCCTGGCTCAGTCAGAAACAGAAGTCTGCAAAGGGATTTGAGAAAAGAAGGGAGAGTGTGGCATTCCAAGACCTAAGGAGACTCAATGAGAGCAATCAACTCCGTCAACTGTTGAGAGAAATGGGGACTGAATAACAGATTTTGCAAGATATAACTCACTGGTGATGTTGAGAAGAGTCATTCCACTGGAGTTGTGGGACCAAAACCTGAAGTGGGGGAAAAAGTTAGAATAAAAAGTAAGAAAATTAAGATACCAAGTCCAAACTTTTTCTCCCCCAGAAATTTTGTTATCAAGGGAAGCAAATAAATAAGGTGGTAGTTAATTGGGGTTAAGGGAGGTTAGTATTATTTTCTGAGATGGAAGTCATTACAGCATGTTTACTTGTTGATAGGGAAAGTCCAACTGGGAAGAAAAAACATAATGAAAAAGAGAGGACCTATGGCCAAGTCCTCAAGTAGGCAAGAAAAGATGGGCTGGCACAACATGATATACAGAATAGTTGTTAGGACTCAGAACTGCCCACCAAATGTTGGCTATTATTATTTCTGTTTGCTTAACGAATAGGCATTAGGTTTACAAAATATAAATTCATTATTTAAACACACACGCAAGTGCTTGGACTTTAGCAGCCGACTGCATTAGTTCAAATTATAGTTCTACCACGCGGCCAAGGTATTTTTCTTCTCAGGGCTTTGTTTTCCTCTGTAGAAAAAGATAACAATACCTGCTTCCTAAGACTGTGGGCGAGTTTAAGTGACATAATCCGTGTAAAATTTAGCACTCTACCGGCACACGGTGAAGGTTCGGTGAAGGTTCGAGTATGTAAGGCCATTACAGTAACTGTCACTCTGTACTATGAAAGAAACTGTGATTCTGTCTATGATGCTTCTGGGCACTGCAACACTGAGTTAAACTCCTGGAACCATAAGACTGGCACCGCAGGGCAGAGCCTTCAGGTGCCGATGCGCGGCTAGGCCAGCACGCGTGGAACTCTCCACCGCCTCACCTCCTAGTGACACTGTTCCTCCAGAAGGTACGGTCGTTAGAAAACAAAACAAACAAAACAAAGACAAACCAAGAAATAAAACCAGAAAAACACCCAGAAAAACCAACCCTGAGTAACGCTGATGAGACAGAGAACCACGTCTACGCCTGCGCCAAGCCCAAGGTTCTCTCCGCTTGCACCTGCGCAGACGCTGCAGATGGGGCGTGGCACGGGATTTCCCTCTGCGCTCCGCTTGGGCGGAACGTCTCGCGAGATGTGCGAGTTATCGCGGGAACTGCATTCAAACAGCCCTGGCGCTTACCGGATAGCCAGCGGCCGGCGTCTGTGTTGTGCGGCAGAGTTAGCGTCACGGACCTGGGCTCCCTGAGCTGCAGCAGCAGGGCAAAGGGTAAGGAGAGAGGTCAGGGCAAGGGGCCTGGAGGGAGGTGCGTGTGGGAAGAGGGGCGCTGGGGAGCGGCGTAGGGGGGACTTCTAGGGTGGGGAGAGCAGGGCCTAAGGGAACTGGGGCTCTGGGTCTCCTCCCGGGCTTTTAGCTGGCGCCGCTTCTTCAGCAGAACTCGGTTCCGATAAACCAGCTTCCGAGCCGGTCTCAGTCATCCAGTGGGCCGCCCGGACACCCCCGCGAATGGTGCATTAATACAGAAAGCCGGGTCCGCTGCCTGGGCCTCCGGGAGATACCGGACGCTGGGTCTGCGCTGTCCTGTACCGTAGCCAGTGGTCACCTGTGGCCTTCCGAATAGAGAAACGCTGTGAATGTAAAATATACACTGGATTTTGAAGTCACACCCAAAAGTAATCTCATTAATGATCTTTATAATGAGTGCATGTTGAAATGATGATATTTTGGATATGTTGGGTTAAACAGTCAAATTCACCAATATTTACTGTTTTAAAAAAAATGTGGCTCCTATAAAATTTTAAAAATCACATCTTGCTCGCATTACGTTTCTATTGGACAACAGCGCTGCCTCAGTTATGTTTCGGTTTAGGTAGATGCTATTGCCTTTATTTTATGGATGACAAAGCAAGACATTGAATGAGTTGTCCAGGTTGATGCAGCCAGTGAGTAGTAAACGTAGGGTAAGAATCAGGCAGCCTGATTCCCTGAGCTCCCTGTTTCCTAAATGCTTTTTACATGGTACGTTTCTGAGAGGCAGAACAGAAAAGTGGTTAGGAGCACCAGACTTGAAAACTAGATATGGGTTCCCATCTCACTTGCCCCCGATAACCCTGGGCAAGTTACTTAACCCTTCCGTGCCTCAGTTTGCACATGTGTAAAGTGGAGGAGAAACCTTTTATTTCATAGGGTTGTTGAGAGGATTAAATAAGATGATGAATGCAAAGCACCAAACACAAAGTCTGGCACGTATTAGCTGTAGTTGTTACTCAGCCCTAGCTACCTTTCTCCACAGATTGATAAGTTAACTCTTACACATCCATTATACCTGTTGAAAAGTGACTTCCTCAGGGTAATCTTTCCTGTCTGTATTCCCTCTTACCCTGCCCCCACCCACACCACTACCTTGATTAAGATGACTCCCTTGTGTTATAAGCTCAGATAGCACCACACATCACTCCCTTTTGCACGTATCACACTTGTAACTTTACATTTCAGTTATTTGATTTAATGTCTTTGCACTAATAGACTGTAAGATTCAAGAAGGCAGGGATATTGTCTAGTTTTGGGGGCCACCACTGTGCCCACAGCAATAAGACAATACCCGAGACATAGTAGGAATTGCAGCAAATCTCTTGAATGAGTGAGAGCTTAGTTTTTGGCTTCTATGGATATTGCTGGCTGGGATGTCTTGAGGCTAGCTCCATTTCTTTCTTTGGTAAATGTTGATGACAGTAGTACTTAACTCAGGCCCATCAAGGGAACTAAATGCAACAGTGCATTTGAAACACTCTGCCTGGCAAATGGTAAATCCTTAGCAAATACAAATTATTATTAACAGTGCAACAAATTAGTGGCTGGCCCCATCCTGTACAAGCTTTGGAAAGGTCTTGCATTTTAGAGCAGTGACAGCCAGTCCTGGCTGTAAAAAGGATATTTTTTCTTTCTTTTTTTTTTTTTTTCCTCTTCTAAACCCCTATATTTCCTCCTTCATCTTCATTTTCAGTTAAAGACCTTGCTTCCTAATTTACTGATAAATTGAAGCAATTAGAAGGGCACTCCCAACACACAGTATCTAACTACTTACCAGTGTCTTTACCCATATGCTTTACTTTCCCTTACTTTATATGAAATATTCATGCTCCTGTCCAGAAAAGCCCCTGCGCATTTAGATACCATACTTTTTATTCATCACTCCAGTAGTTCTCCATGTCTTCTGTATCATTAGTGTTTCTTCTCTCCTGGATCTATCCAATAGCATACAAACATGCTGTTATTTTTTCTTAAAAATTTGTTCACCTTAAACAAACAAAAACTTGACCTTACTTCCTCTCCAGCTACTGCCCCATTTATATCTACTCTTCTTTGCAACAAAACTATATTTACTGTCTCCTGTTCTACCATTCTCTGTCCAACCCATTCTAATCAGGCTTTTGCCCCCATCTCTCCACCAAAACTGCTGTTAGGGTGTTCTCCTAATTGTGAATTTTTTACTTCTCTTTCACACATGCCACATTGCACTTGTCAGAAAATCACGTTGGCTTTTACCTTCAAAATATATGCAGAATCTGACCGTTTCTTATCATCTCCTGTGCAGACACACTGACATGAATGATCATCCCACCTGGTCTTTATGCTTCCAACTTGTTCTCCTCCAAAATGTTCAGCATATCAGCCAATATGATCCTTTTGAATGTATCATATCCCTACTTCAAACTTTTTAGTGACTCTGCGTTTCACCCAGACTAGAAGCCAAAGTTTATTTACAATGGCCTGATTTCCCTAGTCTCCTCTTTTATCTGTATACTGTAGCTTGTCCATTCTTTGGGCTTCCTTCCACCTTTAGTGCTACCTCTCTGCCTGGAACATTCTTTCCCTAAATAGTACATGGCTAATTCTCTTATCCTCTGCAAGGTTTTGCTTTGAAGTATCTGAGGGGCTCCTCACTCAACAATGCCCCCACCTCTTCCAAGTTCACTTATCCTATTATATATATACTTTTCCACTTCTACTTCCTAATGCATTTATTTATTATATTATTCTTGCATATCTTCTCCCAGAAGATAAGTTTCATGAAAGAAGAGCTTTTTTTTTTTTTTGGTCCATTTGACCTCTGATGTATCTGAAGTGCCCAGAATAGGGCCCAGCACACAAGGCATTCAAGAAATATTTGTTGAGTGAATGGCTGCATTGAATGGAGACATGGGAGAATACCTTAATAATGGCTTGTTGCTTTTTGAAGGCAAAGCTGAGTTTAAGTCTAGCCTAAGAACCTGGAACCAATTTGGACAGGATGATGAGTGAGGTTGAATTAAAGTGGAATGTTTCTATATATAATGTTTAAGTCCTTACTTAAAAATGTAAAATGAAACCAATGTTCTTTAATTACTCTGAACATGGTTTGTTTTGCATGGCTTTTTATGGATAACTAGGAAAATGCTAGCGAGTCTGTTTTCAATAAAGCACATTTAATGTGGCAGATTTAATGTGTTCAGGAAGTTAATGCTGTTGTGAAAAATTGTGGACATGCTAGTCCTTATGAATCTTACTCAAAGCTGCCTTTTTATGTTTCAAGTTGCAGTTATGCTACTATAAAGTTTCTTGATTTCTGCAGTTCTCTTAACTTGGTTACCTATATAGTGATATGAGACCCACCCACCCTACCTTAGCATTTAAGGAAGCTTAGTACACAAAACTGAACAGTTTCCTGATACTGCATTACTTAGAAGCAAAATTAAATGTATTCATTCTTTTCTGCTCTGTTTGAGTTGGTCTCAAATCAGGTAACAAAATAGTCAGACCTTGCTCTTAGAACAAGAATGCAAATTTGACTGTTTAAAAGTAGGGAAGAAAATCTTTAATACTATGTTTTTATATGGCAGTGGTTTTATACATATATATATATGTATATGTGTGTGTGTGTGTGTATATATATATATATAACACATATATTCACACACATCTTTTATTGATATGGAGTTTTTTGTTTAAGCTTAAGTACTTTGATTTGCTCTATTTACAGTAGATAGGAAAAAATCATGGAGGCAGATATAATAGCAGATCTTCGATGCAAGCTCAAAGAGGTTGAAGAAGAGCGACTAAAAGCTGCACAGTATGGTTTACAACTAGTGGAGAGCCAAAGTGAACTGCAGGATCAATTGGATAAATGCCGTAATGAAATGATGACCGTGACTGAGGTAGGGGTCTGTAGACTTCTCTGTTTATAAGCATGTGCTTAGCCATTGAGAATTTGTGTTGTCTAGCAGTGATTAATATTATTTTTCTTTTCTGAAGATTTCAGGCTTAGTTCCCACCCCATCCCTATCAAAGGGAAATGAACTAAATGAATTTCTAATATTCTTTCTGACTTGATGTGTTCTGAGTTTGAAAAATTAAGTTATGATCACTTTCTTTACCACATCTTGGACTTAAGATTTTGTTTTGTCTGCACTCTCATCTGATGACCTAACTTGTTTTGTAGCTTTCAATAACATCTAAGATGCCCCATGACCCTATGCCAAGTCCTTAGTTCTCCCCTAAAGTCTAGACTTGTGTATTCAGTTGCCCACTAATGGACATCTCAAACTTAACATAAACAGACAGAATAGCTGATTATCTGTCCAGTAACCAAACATGCTCTTGCAAAATTCTTTTCCTTAGTAAAAGTAGTAACATTCATCTAGTTACTTGAGCCAAAAATCTAGGAGCTTTTCTCAATATCTTTCTGTCCCTTATTTCTCACCTTTAATCCATTAAGCTCTAAGAACTTAACCTACAAAACATGCATCTGTGCTGTCACCACTCTAGTTCAGACCACTGTCATCTCTCCCTTAGACTACTACACTGCTGTAGCTTTCTGACTAGGTTGCCTGCTTCCTGCACTGCCATTCATACTGTTCATTCTTCACACATCAGCCATGTGGTCATTGAAGAATATACAAAAGATGATGTCACAGCCTGCAGAGAGCATAAAGCAACTTCCAATTATATTTACAACAAAATCTGAGCTCCTTACCTGGGCTTGTTGATCCCCATATGATCTGACCTCTGTCAATGTTTGGTCTCATCTCAAAGCTACTTTCCCTTGTTCTTAGCTATATGCATCCTGCCTCGTGGGCTTTACAGGAGCTGTTGGCTCCATCTGAGTTTTTCATTCCCCACTGTCGTGGAGAGACCTGACATGAGAGAAGAATTTTGTCTGTCTTAATTCATTGCTGTATCTCTGATATCTAGTGCACATTTATTGAAAGAATGAATAAATCAGATTTATTTAGTAAATGCTCAGTAACATATATAAACTTTAATCTCAAAATGTAAATGTAGCAGATAATTTTTTTCCCCCGGTAGAGATTACTTGACACGTTGACAGCCATAGAGCACTTTTTACTTCCTTGGCAGGGCATAGGAGCAATTACCATATCCCTAGCCTGAACTTTAATGTACTCTCAAAATACACCTCAAGGTTTTTTTAAGATTCATATTAATTGCATATTTCTAAGATGGATATTAACTGGATGCAGTTATTCTAGATTTAACGTGGTTATGAGAAAGCAGCAAATGTGCGAAACAGGAATAATTCAGTTGAAGGTGAAAACTGTGTGTGGTGACTAAATTATTTTTATGTAATTATAATTGAATCTTTTTAGAATTATGAACAAGAAAAATATACTCTTCAGAGAGAAGTTGAGCTCAAGAGTCGGATGTTAGAAAGTCTGAGCTCTGAATGTGAAGCTATCAAACAACAACAAAAAATGCAGCTGGAGAAATTAGAAGAACAGCTGAGCAGAAGCCATGGACAGGAAGTGAATGAACTGAAAAATAAGGTTTGTCTAGCTGTGTATTTTAGAGCAGAAATATTTCATGCTTGTGCAACCATTTGTGAACTTTAGGTAAAGTAAGATTTTCTTAGTACTGTCTTCGCAAAATAGCTGGGATCAAAGGCTTCATCATCTTAATGCTGGGAGTGGGAACACTGAGAAACAAGAATTTACCTAGGAGACTTGTGTAAATAACATTCTGCTAATTAAGTAGAACTATTTAATTTTAGTACTTGAATATTTGTTGAGGAGTTTTAGTTTGGTGACTAGCATGACTTCCTTATAGTGCTTAGTATGTCAGTCCCTTTTCAGGAAGACTAGTTCCCTAGCCTTCACTGCAACTAGTGGTACACTTTGGAATTCCATAAAAGAAACCAACAGTTTCTTGTACATTAACGTACATTAGAATTGATACTTTATAGTTTGTTTATTGAAGATAAGCCACTACCTATGATCCCGTTCTTACACAACTCCATCAGGGGGGCGCCATTCGTATCTCCATAAACAGATGAAGGAAACAATGTTCAAACAGATTGAGTAAAGTTGGACTAGAGTAGAAATTTCAGGATTTGAACTGAGGCTTTCTGATTTGAAAGCGTGTGTCACAGTACTTAGTCCAGTGACACATTTTACTGGCTCCATTTCAAGCACAAATACAAAACAAACGCTTGTTCAGTGATTGTCTCACTGAACACCCTCATCAAACCAGCACCGTCAGGTTACTTGTAATGAATCCCGAACTTTTATCATGGCTTCCCTTTGTAAAGAGTCCATACTTTGCAGACCCTTCTCTACCAAAACTTGCCTGACTTTTTTCTGTTGTCTCAGAAGTTCGTTTTTCAATTTTTACTGTTCCATGTAGCATTGTTTTTAAGATTTTTGCATACCTGTACCGCCTGTACTGTTCATTAGTTTCTCATCAAATTGACTCTCTTTTTAAATGTTCTCTCATTTTAAGTAATGTTATCAGTGAAATTATGTTTGAGCTGGTTATGTTTTTTCCTAATAATGCAATTCTTAGTTTTCCAAGATTTGAAACTATGACATTTTAGGAAAAGTAGTTAAGTAATTTTGTTCAGCTTGATTGTCTTCCAAAATAGTTATCCTGCAGGTACCAGAACAATTTGTACTGTATCTGTGTTCTGATGACCTTCATTACCTTTTGATTTATGAGATTGTGATTTTTTTTTTTTAACTCTAGTTAGAAAAACTGAAAGCTGAATTAGATGAAGCTAGGCTTAGTGAAAAGCAGCTGAAGCACAAAGTGGATCATCAAAAGGAACTCCTCTCTTGTAAATCGGAGGAAATGCGAATAATGTCTGAACGTGTACACGAAAGCATGTCTTCAGAGATGCTTGCTCTTCAGATTGAGCTGACTGAAGTGGAAAGCATGAAGGTAATTTTTGTGGCATGTGTGTTCTCAGGTTTCCTTTTTTTTCCCTTGTATTTTTTTTTTTACATATTTTTGTAATAATCCTTATGCGCTAGTTTTAAGTCTGAAATATTTTTTAGCCTAAGTTTGATCTAATTAGAAAATGTTTTACAGAGTTTTTAGGTGGATTACTTCATATATAATAAAGCTTTAGATTACATGATTAGGTAAGGCAGACTTTACTTTTAGATTAATAAAACCTCTGGAAGAATTTAGAGACATTTATTCTGATCCTAGTTGGATCACAAAAGCCCAATATAAAAAGTTGGCCCCATGGAAGTTGATATATAAATGTAGTTTTTATCAGTGTAGGCTGAAGTTAATTAAAAACTAAAGACTTAAATTCATAGAAAAGAAAGACAGTGTCTAGAGCCTTTTATTTGATTCCCTGCTGGAAAATTTAGTAATTTTTATTATTTTATTATGTATCATCTAACCTTTTACTAGTTCTTTAGGTTTAGTTTGGGGTGATAACCACTGCTGATGGATAAACTGAGCAACTGCTAAATGAAGGATTAATCAAGAGAGTTTTTTCTTTTTCATTTCCTGTTGAATAGACCACCCTCCAAGAAGAAGTGAATGAGCTACAGTACAGACAAGAACAACTAGAGCTTCTCAGTACTAATCTGATGCGCCAGGTAGACCGGCTTAAAGAAGAAAAAGAGGAGCGAGAGAAAGAAGCAGTTTCTTACTATAATGCCTTAGAGGTATTATGATTACAGTAAGATCATATTTTCTAGTTTATAATAAGTAATTTTGTTGCTAATCTAACTTGTGTTAGCTAAATTGTGTTCTTATGAATTTAGAAAGCTCGTGTAGCAAATCAGGATCTTCAGGTGCAGTTAGACCAGGCACTTCAGCAAGCCTTGGACCCTAACAGTAAAGGCAACTCCTTGTTTGCAGAGGTACTTACAAATATTCCATTGATTAAATTGGCATTTCGCTTAATAAAAGCATAATTAAACATTTAATATTTTCTAGGTGGAGGATCGAAGGGCAGCAATGGAACGTCAGCTTATCAGCATGAAAGTCAAGTACCAGTCACTAAAGAAGCAAAATGCATTTAATAGGGAGCAGATGCAAAGAATGAAGGTATAGAATTACTATGATCAAAGATTTATTAAACCTATTTTGTATCAGCATTCCATATCAAAGAAAGCATCTTTTCCTTCAAGGAATATACTTAAATAATTATTTCTAGAACTCTGTGATTTTAGAAAAATATATTTTTAAATTGAGTAAAAGATCCCTTTGTATTTTATTTAAAAAATTAATCCTGTATAAATTTAGTAATAGTGTACTTAGCATCCATTGATTGATTGAGGTTTCAATTGTTACTAGCCTTGCCAGAGAGGTACAAATCTTTCTCTGTGGAGTGGGAAGAAACAAGAATTTAAAGTTTTGGTTTCCTGCTGTTGGCCTGGTTTCTTTCTAAGACTATCCCTAAGGTTTCCACTTCAACTAAAACTAGCTGTCTCACCATTCTTCAGTTCTCCCACAGAGGCTCATTTATAGAGTGAAATTTGGATTTCCTTTCCTTGCAGTTCCTCTAGTCAAGCATATAAGCCCTTTTAATTTTAAAGGTTTGTTGGGCATCATTTTAGTCAAACAGCTGGTAACAGGAAAGCATCTGCAAGTTAGAAGGATTTAAGTATTGTACCAGCCCATAGAATCCTGATGCCAGATCTGTTATGCCTAACTCTCCTATGGTGGTAACTAGAAGCCTGGAAGGCTTCCTGCCTCTTATTCAGGATGATGAGATTTCCCAAGGAAATAGGAAGGGGTCAATGATTAAACTTTGGCATTAGATGAACTTGGGATTGAACCCTAGTTCTGTGACTTTTTAGCTGTGTGACCTGGGACAAGTATTTTTACTTTTCAGAGCATCAGTCACCTCAGCTGGGAAACAGAGACAATAGAACCTACCTCTTAGAGTAGTGAAGTGTTTACACGGTGCCTGCCAAATAAGGAAATGCCAGCGTACTCAACAGTAGCTGTAGCTTTTACTTCTAAGGATTTAGACTCTGCTATCTGGTTTACTGAGGCTCTCCCCTGTCTGGGAGTGATTTCTTCGTAAATGTTCTCACATTTGCTCTTCGTTTTCTTTTTGTATTTGTTGGGCTACTGTTACTAATCTCTCAACGTTCCCATGATATCCCAGACTGTCGTTAAGACGCAAGTAGTGTTCTGAATCTTAGGCTGAATGTGTCTGGCCTCCAGTTTGAAGCAAGAACAAAAAGTGGATCTTCAAAGTGTTAAAAATCACCTTTCTCTCTTCCTTGTAACCATACCTGCAACCTCCTGTCATTGCTTGCTTTACTCAAAAATGTGTTTAAGCTAATTGACAGTTTTCAGAACTCCAGAAATTTCCAAGGGCAGAAAGGAATGCTAAGGTTTAGATTTTAGTTAATTTCCTGCTGATTGCTGTGCAACTCCAAGTTTAGGTGGAGTTATAATTAGGTAAGTTGTTTGCTATTCTTAAAAAATAAATTTATACTTACATTGATGTTTGCCTCAGTATCCTTAGATTGCCTTTTTTAACTTTTGCTTTCCATCCTTGTCCTTTGTGAATCTCATATTTGTGAATGTGAGTAGCTTAATAATTTCGCCCACTTAGTACTACTGGAGTTCATTACCTTTTGAGAAACCCCCTCAGACCCCTAAGGAGAGTGCACATGATGAGTCGAGTACAGCATTCGGCCAGACCATTTCATTTAGTGGTTTGTTTACCACAAAAGTGATGTGCTTCCAGACCACAGCCGCGCGGTTCAGTTATGTTTCACAGGAGTACAAGTAATTGCTATGGACTTCAGATACCACTCATAGTTAGTCAAAATAAGTACTAAAAAGTTATGTCTATAACTAGATATATTGATAGAAATGTTTTCAAATTATTAGATTATTAGACTGGAAATAGCTAATTAGCTTCTAAAATGAGGTCAAAGTAATATAGTACGAAATATGAATTGTATCAAAAATATAGTTATCAGAATCTTCCTCTCCCCCACTCAATTTTATGGGGGAGGGATTTTTTTTTTTCTAGTTACAAATTGCCACACTACTACAAATGAAAGGGTCTCAAACTGAATTTGAACAACAGGAACGGTTGCTTGCCATGTTGGAGCAGAAGAATGGTGAAATTAAACATCTTTTAGGTGAAATTAGAAATCTGGAGAAATTTAAGGTATGTGTAAACACTTTTAAGAAAGGCAGCCAAATTTTGGTTTGAATATCTTAATACTTTTAACTTGAATATGTTTCTTTATTATATAATTAACTTATTGTTTCCATTGAGATTTACCAATATTTAAATTAATTTTTTTCTTCCAGTTTCTTTCTGCTTTTCAGTGTTTTAGACTGCTGCTCCTTTTAATAGATAGGTCCCCCCACATTTGTTGTTGTTGTAAATTTTAACTCAGAGTGCCCATATCTTTAGTGTACAACTCAGTGAGTTGTACATACATAATTTCCACCCAGCTCAAGATATGGAATACTTCTGGCACTCCAGAAAAGCTCTGCCATGTCCCTTTTAAGTGAGTACTCCCACCTTCAAACTTTGTATCAGTTTTACATATACAATACTCTTGAACTTTATATAAATGGAATCATTCATTACATGTACTCTTTTGTTTCTATCTTCCATTCAACATTATGTCAATGAGATCTGTTCCTTCTGTTGCGTGTTACCAGTAGTTGATTATTTTTTAGGGCTCTCCACCTCCATTGTTTAATGGATGCACAGTAAGATTTTTGTCACATTGTTCAATGTTGTGTGGTAACTGGGATTCATAGAAGTGTTTAATAAACTAGTTAAAATTTTTGTAAAATAAATTCAAACTCCCAGAAAAGTTGTAAAATTATTTCTATATGTCCTTCATCCAGATTCTCCAACTGTCATCTTCACATTTGCTTTATTATTTTCTCTCCTCTGCCACGTGTGTACATTTTTATCTTAAACATTTGAGAGTAAGTTGCGAACCAGATATCCTTTACTCTCAGGTTGTATCTCTGTTGAAGTTCAGTTTTTTATGTAACCACAGTGCAATGATCAAAATCAAGAAATTAACACTGATACATAGTATTAGCTAAGCTCTCTTTTACTTTACTAAACAATCACCACCAATGTCCTTTTTGCAAAGCAAAACTACCCCAAATGCTTTCCTTTCTCGGGTCCAGTTGGTGATCATATGTTGTATTTAATTGTCAAGTCTTCTTAGTCTCCCTTATTCTGGAACAATTCCTCAGCCTTTATCTTTTATGACCTTGACATTTTTGAAGAGTACAGCCAGTTACTTTGTAGATTGTCTCTCATTTTGGGTGTGTGTAATGTAATGAGATTCAGACTAAGTATTTTTGACAGGAATGCTATAGGAGTATTACTGTATTCTCAGTGTGTCACACCAGGTGGCACATGATGTCCATTTGTGCTATTAATGGTGATACTAACCTTGATTGCTTGGTTATGGTTATGCCTCCCAGGTTTCTCCCCTGCACAGTTATGATCTTTCTTTTTGTAATTAATTAGTATCTTATGGGGAGGTATTTAGACCAAGTATATGTCTATTTCTCCTTATACGTGAACATCCAGTGATGATTCTTGCCTGAAACAGATATTACTATGATGATTGCCAAATGGTAATTTCTTCTACATTTATTAGTTAGAAGAATAATAAAGGGATTGAAACGAAGAACTTTTCCTTCCCACTTATTCATTTATTTATTTCAGTACAGCCTCATGAATCCTTATTTTATCCTATGGATTATAGCCCATAACTTCTTTATTTACTCTGATTGTCCCATATTTGGCCAGTAGGAGTGCTTCCTTACTCTGGCACAAGATATTCCTAGCTCACCTGCCCCAGCCCTGGAATCAGCATTTCTCCAAGGAGCACAGTTTCCTTTAAGTGGAGAACGGCACTTAGAAACCAAGATCTGGGCACTAGATGTGCTTATTTCTACTGGAATGTCATCACTTCTAGACCCTCTCAGCAGTCAGAACTAGGAGTCTTTCTGTGTATATTTAATATATTTATGTATGTGTTGTGTACATACTTATGAGTGTTTTGTGTGTGTATTTAGGTTTGTGTGAGTATATTTATTCACATAACCATACACATACACATAAAAATACTTTGATCTCATACTGATAACTCCACTTTGAGTCTAATATCACAGGGTTCATTGCCTACCCCATTTTTCCAACAGTGAAAGACGTGGTTCTTAATGTCCTCAATATATTTACTTATTTACTTATTTACTCAGTGTTAGAATACATACAGTTCTGGAATTATCCTGTTCACTAAAGTTCAGGGTGTTTGCTTTTTTTTTTTAGCCTTAGAGTGTATAGTCAAAATGCTGTGTTCTAAAGTTACTCGGGGTTTTTTACCCCTCATCCCTTACCCTCTTTGGTACAAGTATATTATTGGTCTGAAATGCAGTTAGGTTTGTTTCTGTTTCATTTTGTTGCCCTCCATCCATCCTTGTTGAATTTATTTATTTACTTTTTTTCAGCATGTGAAACATTAACATGATGCTAAAAGTCAGAAGTATAAAGAAAGTATACTCAGAGAAGTGTCTGCCTCCCCCATCCCTTCTACCCTGTTTCCACCCCTCCCTTTTTAAGTAGCCAGTTTCACTTGTTTTCTGGTTTACTTGTGCCATGTTTCTTTTTGCAAAAAGAGCAGCTTTATTTTCTCTCGCTCTCTTTTTTTTTTTTTGGACAAAATGAAGCATAACATATTCTTTCACATTTTCCTTTTTTCATTTAACTTTAACCTGGAAATCACTTCCTCTCAGTTTAGAGAGGTCGTCCTAATACTTATTAACAGCACAGGGAATTCCATTGTGTGCATTCTCATACTTCGTCCTATGTCTGGGTATTTAGATTATTTTCAGTATTTTGCAATTATATACAGTGCTACAAAGCTCATTTTGCATATATATGAATTTTCTTATTGTTGTAGATGTATCATCAGGGATAATTCCTACAGTGCAGTTACTGGGTTAAAAGTAAATGCATATGCAGTTTTCTTAGACGTTCCCAAACTCCTCCACACGTCTTGTCCCAATTTACATTCCCACTGGCAGTGTGTCCTAGTGCTTGTTTCTCCTTAGCCTCACCAACAGAGTGTGTTACCTCCTACAATTTTTGCCTGTCTGATAGATGAGAAATGGTATCTCAGTGTAGTTTTAATTTATATTTCTGTAATAATGAGTCAGTTTGAACATGTTTTCATAGGTGTAGTTATTTGTGTGTGTGTGTGTTTGTGTGTGTATGTATAGAGAAATTAACCCATGTTTTCTACTAGTATTTGTATGGTTTCACTTTTTACATTTAGAGACCTGATCTCTATTGAAGTTTATTCTTGTGTGTAGTGTGAGGTAGAAATCTAATTTTATCTTTTCCAAATAACTAGCCAGTTGTCCCCGCATCACATTAAAATGTCAATCTTGGTCGCAGTGTTTTAAAATGACACCTTTATCATATAGCAAATTTCCATTTACACCTGAGTCTATTTCTGGATTTTCATTCTATTCTGTTGGTCTGCTTATCTGCACATCAGTACCACACTTTTCATTTTAGAGGTTTTATCGTATGTTTTGTCTATTAGGGCTATTCTCTCACCATAGCTTCTCTTTCTCAGAATTTTCCTGGTTATTCTTGCATGTTTGTTTTTCCCTATGAACATCTTGTTTAGCTCCAAAAAAGTTTGTTGGTATTTTTATTAGGATTGTATTAAATTTATAAATTAACTTAGGGGACACAGATATCTTCCCACTAACTGAAGAACCAATTAAAGTTTACAAATGACAAATTTTTTAAATGTTAATAACCTCTTAGGCATTCTAAATGGTAGCCATTTATGTATCATAAAATTTTAAGTTTATGTAACTTTATTTCTTTCTCTTGTAAGAACTGTGGAAAGACTGCAGTTTTGGTTAAATTTGTAAAGCATTAATTGGCAGGTGTATTTGGCTCCTCAGTGGACTCAGCACTGTACTTTCAAAATTATGACATTAAGTTAGGGGCTTTGAATGGCAACCTCTGAAATTGTTTACACATTTCTAAGCAGATTTACGTTTTTTTTCCCCTAGAGAAATTGTATAGAGATTCCATCAGAATCTCAGAAGAGTAGGCACCAAAAATAACTGTAAGAATCTCCACTCTTTTTCATATTTTTGCAATTTATGGATTTGTCATAAAGGCCAGAATTAAACCCAGAGTATTTATTTCTTCCATTTTAAAATCCAGGAGAGAGAAACCAGGGGATTGGGTGTGGTAACAGGCATAGGCTTTGGAGACAGATCTGCGTTCAGATTCTCTCTTCTCAGTTTACTTGCCTGCAGCACCTCGAGCCAGTTCCCTCCCGTGTAAGAGAGGGATGCTCATTCTCGTACCTACTTTAGAAGGTAAATGAGTTAAGTGGCTAGGGCTTAGCACAGTGCCTGCCAGACGATAAGCATTCAGTAAGTGGTAGCTGATATTATTAATAAACCTTAACACTCACCTAATTTGTTATTTATTGTAACTAATAAGAATTGTTGTTCTCTTTAGAGTTTATATGAAAGTATGGAATCTAAGCCTTCAGCCAACTCTGGTGCTCTGGAAGATGACACCTATTACACAGATTTACTTCAGATAAAGCTTGACAACTTAAAGTAAGTGTTAGGTGCTTGGGAAGATGGAGACTCTTTTGACTTGCTTCTAGTAAGTAGTAGTACTGACTACAAATTTAAAATTGCCAAATTTTGATTTAAAATTGCCAAAAGAAAATTTTAGAAAAGAAGGCAGCAAAAATACCTCTGTGCAGCAAATGAGTTTTATTCAAGATATAATTAGTGCTGGTTATTGAAGAAAAATACTTACAGTGAATAATTAAATGTTTTAATTCTTTGTGTTTAGCTTTTTAGATTGGTAAGTGAAAAGAACTTTAGTATGTTCTTACAATCTAGTAAGTTTTTCAAGAATAAGTAACATGTAATTTAAAATTTAAAGGTATTTATTTATGCATGCATAAATGTGGAAAGAATGTTTCCTCCATTTGTCAGTTTCCTTTGAAGAGTGCATGAGATTTTTTATTTGAAACTGCTATTGTTAAAACTTATTATGTTTAGTGTTTCTTTATTACTAAAAATTCCAAGGAAGTGTGTTTTACTGAGTTCAAATATAAAAAAATGTGCACTAATAACTACACTTATTTATTTCATGTATTATTTTAATATTCCTTTTTTAAAAATTAACATAGCAAAGAAAATGAAAGCACTAAAGGTGAATTGTCCATCCAGAGAATGAAAGCATTATTTGAGAGCCAGCGGGCTCTGGATATTGAGCGAAAACTTTTTGCAAATGAAAGGTGCCTCCAGCTTTCCCAAAGTGAAAATATGAAATTGAGAGCTAAACTAGATGAGTTAAAACTGAAGTATGAGCCTGAAGGTATGTCTGCCTCATGTATTTTGTCTTTTATACCATGAGAAGCTCCAAGAGATCTTTTTTGTTATTGTTGTTCAGCTTTATGCAGATCACATTACAAACTAATTTGCAGCTATGTATCTATATTTAATAAAACAAATTTATTGATACAACATGTGTAGGAAAATTCAAAGCGAACTGGGTCCTGGGTGTGCATGAATACAGTGGGTACTCTTTGAATGTCTGTAGGAGAACCTTGCCATTTGAGACTTCTCCACTGAAGCATGCAGCATCTTACGTATACCGAAGAGTTCAGTTTTGTTGAGGCAACTAATGTTCGGGAGCCATATTAGTTAATACTAACGTTTGTAGAAAACCTAAAAATAATGGAGACTTAAACAAGATAGGTATTTATTTCTCCCCCTGATAAAAGCCTGGAGGAGGCATTCTAGGACTGGTCAGTGTCAGGATCTAAGCTGCTTTTGCAGTGTTCATCAACCTGTATCTCCTTGAGCAGAATTTAGTCACTTGGCCTTTCCTGCCCACAGGAAAAGCAGAGAAATTCAGTCTTGAGTCTCAGGGCCCATGTTCTCAACTATTAAATCTTTGGGGTCCTATTATTAAGCAACAGCAGGACAGATATTAGAGGATAGCTGTCAAGTCTAATCACCAAGAGAATTGCCTAACCATACAGGCTCTGCATAGTATGTACACTTTTAAACAGTGATTTTACAGTATGTAAATTAAAAAATGAAAGGCCAAAAGTAAAAGAACTTAAGAATCTGATGATTCTTAGAACAAAAAAAAAAGTGTTACATATTTTAGGTTATAGATTTTCAGCCAGTTTTTGCCCCTACAACTGTTCACATCTCTCTCTCTTCATTATTATTTCAGTGATTCTGGAGTGATTTTCAACAGTAGTGGGAAGGTTGTCAGCAATAATAAGGTTTTTTTTTTTTAATAGTTTAAAAGGGCTTCTCTTTTTCTCATCCTTTTTCTCTTCCCTGATTAATAGCCTGTCCTGACTAAGCATTATCCATTATGAATTTAAAAGGCCTGCTGAACTGAACACAGCAAATAGGAGGAAGTACAGTGAACCTGGAGGATGTGGGTTCCAAAGGAGCAGGGCAAGAGACAGGGAAAATAACGATTTGAAAACAGCAGTGTAGAGCAAGAGCACCAGTCCCACATTCAGCCATGGTTTCTCCAACTTCACTAATACTTTGATTTTGAAAATGAAAGACACATTGGTATGGGGATTCGGGAAAGGTTTTAGAACAGTTAATTCAGTGACTGTGTATGTGGGCCTGCATGGGGGGTGGAATGATGTTATGTTAGGCAGTGAGGACAGAAGTCTACTGCAGCAGTCTGCAGTGAGACGTAATAGGTTTGAACTGGGGAGATATCCATGATAGAAGGACTCAGATTTTGAATATATTTTGTGGGTAGGGCTAATAGGCACAAATTACCATATTCAGAAAATTCAGCCTCTTTTCATTTGATCCTTATAGCCCACGATATTGAGGCTTCACTAGATGGGTGCTTTTAATCCCCATCTTACAGATAAGAAAACAAAGCTCATACTTTGCTCATTCTTAGATTAAATGTGAATGCATACAGTAATTAACACAGTGCTTTGCACTTAGTAGTTGCTCAGTAAATGATGACTATTAATATTCAAGATTTTAAAAAAAGAAAGAAAACAAAACTCAGAAGATAAGTACGTTCCCAGGGTCACCCAGCTGCAGAGTGTTTGTTATTAGCACTAGCATTTGTACCTGGAATCCCTGACTCTTAGCCACTGTATCCTTCCTCGTTTCCATGCTGAGATCTTATGAAGCCCCATGCAACTTTATAAAACACTGGAACAGAACATTTAAGTATTCATTCTTAGAGCCAAATATGTTGAATTCCCAAAGAAATTTTTATAGCCAGATAGCCTGGAAAAGATACAGTTAATAATAGAGTCCATGAAAGAGGAAGGATTGAAGACAATATAATTCAGTAAGGAGATGAGTGGGTTTTAAGGGAATGGAAATGGAAAAAAGGCAAGAAAAATATATATTTACTTGTACCTTATGTTGTATCTTTGATTTATTTACTAGATATATTTTTAACTGTTTTTATTCTCAGAGAAAATCGAAGTACCTGTACTCAAAAAGAGGCGTGAGGTACTGCCTGTAGATACAGCCACCCCTACCGACGTGTGTGCCAACAGTGCCGCTGGAGAAGTTTATAGATTACCACCTCAGAAAGAGGAGGCACACTCCTGTCCTAGCAATTTAGAAGACAACAACTTGCAGTTAGAAAAGACAGTTTCTGTAAACACAGCAGGAGTCATTCTCTCTCCTCACAAAAATCTGCCTGTGGATATTCAGCCAAGGAAGGAAAAGAAATGTGTGAAACTTATAGAAGTTCCAGCTGACTTGGAAATCTTAAGTGAAAGAAGTGGAAACACCCCGAACTCTCCCAGGTCAGTGTCCTCTTTCCTCCCAGGCAACGAGCAGACCTCTCCATCTCTTCTCTATCGCTGCATGAACTGTGCTATCTGTTTCTGTATCTATTTTCTCAGTATTGCATGCAGTATAATTCCCCAATTTCATCTGCCTACCTTCCGATTTTCTAAAACTTTAAGAAAGACTAAAATGATTGCAAGGGGAAAGGACGCCTGAATAAGGGAATTATTTTTAAAAGGAGCACTTTTCTGTGTCATGAGGCAGAAATACCACAGTCTATAATATCTCTGAATGTTCTGTTGGTTTGAATTAAATGTACTGTTATTTTTTTCCTGGTTCAGGAGGGGCCTTGAGAGGAAAGTTAACGTAGCTCCTAAAAGGGCTTTCCATTACTCTAAGAAATTTCAGCCTTCCAGAAAACTTGTTAGGTGTGATTTATTATGGCTTTGAAATTGTTTATCCTAAGCCTTCAAGAATGGGATTTAGTACCTATTTTGACATTTTTAAATATCAAAGGTAATTCATTTTCCATTTATACCCAAACTTCAAAGCCTCTAGTTTTCTGCATATTTAAGTTTGTGACTGAAAGAGGAAGTGTTAGACTGTATGTCTATAAGAATTAATGTTATAAGGGCCTTATCCCTTAAAAATTAAAATAATAGAGACCAGAAGGTAAGAGAAAGTGAGTGGAAGGGAAAAGTAGGTACAGTGGCTGAGGTTAGGGTGGAATTAGAAACACGTTCTTGATGTGTATAGCAGGACCAAGAGTGAGCAAAAAAGAAGTGAATGAGGAAAATGGAGAAGGTACAAAAAAGATGAAGGATATCTTTATGCAATGGAATGACAGATGTAATTAAAATAAATAGACATGGAAAAAATTAAGCATATTGATGTGAGAATAGTTAGCTTATATTGTCTGCTACGAAAGGAGATGTTCAAGGTGCTACATCAGTCTTAGATGGCAGGGTACAGAATAAGACATTTTACTACTATTTCATTTTAATTGAAATAGTAAGACATAATCACCTTATGTAAAAGGGCTTTCTCGTATGTTTTATGTGATTTCTTTTCAAGTCTTCAGTGGTACTAAATGTAGTATTCAACAATGAAAGCACTTCAACAATGTCAGCAGCTATTATTAACAGAAGTAAATTATTTTTCCATCCCTTGAATTTTTATGTATAACATTATAACCTATAAGTCACATAAAGTAAAAGCTTGACATTCTCAAGGAAAAAAAGTAACTTTAAATGAATAATATCCTTCTCTCCCTCTCACACACACACACACACACACACACACACACTTTTCAAATAGTTCTGAATTGAATTCAGCAGGTTATGCTTGTAGATATGTGACCCGGTGTGTAAGTGTGCTTGACCATTGTATATTTCTGGAGGTGGATTTCCAGAATTGATCAGTGCAAACTATGCTATCTGTGTTGTCTTTATCTCTTTTTCTGCCGTTTTTTTGCTTGATAAAAATTACTTAACCAAATGTATTTAGCTACTTGTTTAACTCAAGCAGCACATTGGAATTTTTTTGTCTTGCTAGTTAACAAAAACAAATAAAATACCACAAAATGTTTGTTTTTGTGTGTGTGTGAGTCCATCTGCTAACTTTCCAACCTTTTGCTCTCTGCATGATTAATTTAGACACACAATCTGATGATAATATTGTAATAATAAATACGGGTTTTATTGGGAACTTCACTATTGCATGCTTTATAAATTTAATTGATGATTTTGCTATAAAACATTTTTATAGGCTCTTTGAAATATCTCTTCACTGTTTATTTTTTGTTAAGTTATTATTTTGCTAGTTGAAAGTCGATTTGAGTTCTTTTTATGAGACAAATAGACATCTTTTCATGCAGCCCAGGATTCTTTGTTAAATTTTATCCGCATTTGCCTTTTGTATGTCATGTTAACACTAAAACAGTTCTTTAGCACTCCCATTTTTTTGCTAGGTGTGCTTATCATGAAAGGCACCCTCATTGTACTTTCTTTAATTTAGGCTTTTCCATGACTGTTCATCAACCTTAAAGATATTTCTTTAGACATTTGAAAAAATTAAAGTCTATTGATATAAAAAGGTTCTTTTGGTGAGGCAGTGTCTTAGTTTTTTTAATGGTATTGGAGTCAACTGTAATTATTTTCCTTGTTTACCTAAGAAAAAATTCACCATGTGTCATTAACAGGACCATTATCCTAGAGGATTGTTTCTTTAGTTTTTCTTAACCACATTTGAATTCAGAGTGGATGCTTTAATGCCTGTAGGTTAGCTGCTGAATCAAGGCTTCAAACAGAAGTTAAAGAAGGGAGTGACACTACAAGCAAATTGGAAAAAGAAACTTGTAAGAAATCACACCCTATTCTGTACGTGTCTTCCAAATCAACTCCAGAGACCCAGTGCCCTCAGCAGTAACGATCTATCTTTAATGAGAGTAAGGTACCACTTGCCCAAAAAATTGTTCCGGAACTGAATTGTCTTTATCTGAAGTATGCCATCTTGTAGCTTATTGCCTTCTACTCATTGTGCCAGGAACTGGCATTTTCACGTTCCTTTGACCAAACATTCAAAATGTGTGATTCTAACCAGGAGAGTTCCTTAAGTGATGATCCTTCATGGAGTTTCTATGAATCACAGTGAATAAATTATTAAGGAAAGTATTATTATAAATCTATTTGTTGCATTGTATATAGATTTTTAAAGTGATACTAGCACATTACCTTCAGAGTCATATATTTGAAAAGAGAACACATTAACTATTACATTTTCCCGTATACATTTTTATGAACGTAGTTTTTCACTGTGTTGTAAAAATAGAAAACTTGGTTTAAAAATATATTGTAACTGGATTTTGTCAGTGTTTAAAGCACATATGTTCATCTCTGTGTTCATATACATGATTTAAATTTCATGTCTCAATTATATAAAAAAATAATTTTGAAATTTTAAATAAAACTGCTATAATTATCCCCCCTTATTTTCTTACTCTGTATAGATGATAGGATATTATCAAAGGGAATAAAAGAAGAAAAGAGAAACTTTCTAGGGATTCTTAATTCCCTAGAACATCTAATTTTTGTACATATATATACACACACACATTTAATATATATTTTCAATTCTATACTTTTCAAATAAAGACATTTCCTTTAAATGATTATAGCCTGGTCTATAACTTAATTTTGTGTGTATGTTAAGTGAGTGTATTAGTCTAGAGAGAGTGAGAAAAGAGAGGTTTATTTTAAGGAATTGCATTATATGAATACGGAGGCTGACAAGTCCAG
The DNA here is from genome assembly GCF_048773025.1 of Camelus bactrianus. Lineage (NCBI taxonomy): Eukaryota > Metazoa > Chordata > Mammalia > Artiodactyla > Camelidae > Camelus > Camelus bactrianus. Next base: position 12,894,342 of record NC_133560.1, on the reverse strand, counting down.
AATCTACAGCGTAGACTGGCAGGCTGTAGACCCAAAGAAGAGATGATGTCATAGTTCAAGTCCAATAGCTGTCTGCTGCAGAGATTTCCATTGCTCAGGGAACTTCTCAGTCTTCTGTTTTATCCAGGGCTTCAACTAATTGCATGCATAGGCCCACCCACACTCTGGAGGGCAATCTGCTTTACTCAGAGTCCACAGATCTAAATGTTAGTCTCATCCAAAAACACTCACAGAAGCATCTAGAAAGATGTCAGACCACATGTCTAGGCTTCGTGGCTTGGTCAAGTTGACATATACTTAACTATCACAGTGGCTTACTTAGAGAAGTCTATTGAAATATATTAAGTAAAAGGAAATTGCCTCTCACTTATAAATAAATAACAAACTTTTAAGTTTAAATTGCTACAAAAAGCATGTTCTAAGGAAATTAGAAATTTCATATTAAATAATAAAAAGAAGTAGCTGAAGGCACTAGAAAACAAATAATTTTAACCTGAGGATGATAACAAATGACCATATTCCTTGCATATTATTGAATGTAGGTCAATTCCTTCCAACACTGAATTTTCATCAAGCATTAGGTGCTAGTGGTGCAAACAAACCTTCAGAGCTCACTGTTTAATAGACCCACATAGATGAGTAGTGGTAGTGCGGTATTACTAGCAATAATAGTTATATCTAACATTTGAATAAATCTAATGTGCCAAGCCCTCATGTATTACCACCTCTCTGTGACCTATATGTTACTTTACAGATCCTCATTTTATAGATGAGGAAATCAAGGTCTCAAAGAGGTGGTAACTTGTCTAAGGTCACAAGTGTTAGTAAATGATGAAAAAAGTGAAGTGGTAGAGGTTGTAATAGAATATACAGAGTGCTGTAGGAACAGAGGAGGAAACAAGAAACAGCCTCTGGGGGGTTTTATGTTTTCATTATTTCTAAGCTAAGATTGCTTCAGAGGTTTCCTAAGGCAGAGAATAGCATTACAGGTAGAAGAAATAGCTGTTCAATGAATAAGGGTATGAAACAACATCCGTAGTTCAGCAAAATTTGTAACGACAGATTTGGCCGATTGAGATTATTCAGACTGAAGAACAGAAAAAGAAAAGAATGAAGAAAAATGAACAGAGCTTAAGAGACCTACTAGACACTACTATCAAACACAGCAACATGTGCATAATAGGAATCCCCAGAAAGGGGAGGGAGAGGGGGAAAAGTATATTTGATAAAAAATGAAAATGGCAGGCCAATATCCTTAATGAACATAGGTGCAAGAATCCTCAACAAATATTAGCAAACCAAATTCAATACATTAAAAGGAGCATACACAATGATTAAGTGGGATTTACTGCAGGGATGCAAGTATGGTTCAGTATCTGCAAATCAGTCAACATGATACACCACCTTACAAAATGAAGGATAAAAATTATATGATCATCTGAATACATGCAGAAAAAGCATTTGACAAAATTCAACATCCTTTCATGATAAACAAAACTCAAAAAGCTGGGTATAGTTACAGAGGGAATATACCTCATCAAGATGTTCAAAGAAGGAAGAGCATGTGTCAAAATGACATGGGAGTCAGCTTGAAGTGGCTCCCACTGTCCAAATTTTGGACAATTCGAACATCTAAATAAATAATAGTAATGGATTATAACCTATAGAGTAAAATAAGAAACCATGAGCCCATGTTGTTTTAAATAAATAAATGCATGAATGAATAAATAATGAAGGCAAAGCTTTTTCTCAGAAGAATCTCAATAAATGTGGAAAGATTGATAGAATTTAAACAATCTTTATTTGGTAACTTAGCATGTGATTCAGGAAAGAATCAATAGATGCTAGAACCGGTGGGCTAAAAGTATAAGTTATAGAATATTTACGTAGAGTATCTCTCCACAAATACGTAATAATTACACCTAGTAACCTTTACATGGAAAAACTAGTAACCTCTACATGAAAAAATTAAAAGACAGCACCCTAATGAATGATAAATAACAAATGATAAATGAAAGTTAACATCACCAGTGATGTCACCGACGCTCCCAAGTCAGTCCCCAACAAGGGTCCTTTTGCCTGAAGTCGTTGGAGCCAAAAGGAGACTGAGTTCACTTCAGAAGCAAAGGAACTTCAGAGCCGGAGGTCTGCAGCACAGGCTCTCCCGAAAGGCCCTGGGCGGGGCTGCTTCATGGGCCTCCCCTCTGCGAAGGGCGGGGCGGAGTTCCTGCGTCTGGCACAGCCGCGCTGCTCACGACACCCCAGACAGCGGTGCGTGCGGGCCGCAGCATCTGTGCGCGCGGCACGGCGCGCCGCCGCCATCTTGACCCGGGGTGTGGTGCGCGGCGCTTCTGCACGCGGCTCGCCGAGCCCAGTCCCGGCGTCGGCACAGGGCTTCTGCACCGGCTCGCCGAGCCCAGTCCCGGCGTCGGTGCACAGGGCTTCTGCACACAGCTCGCCGAGCCCAGTCCGGGCGTCGGTGCACAGGGCTTCTGCATGGAGCTCCCGCCGAGCCCAGTCCCGGCGTCGGCACAGGGCTTCTGCACACGGCTCGCCAAGCCCGGTGGGGGAGTCCTGCACAGCGCTTCTGCGCTGGGAACGCTGACTCGGCCTTTAGGTGCAATGACTCCGCACACAGCCCACCACAGGCAAGTAAAACTAGACCAAGCCCTGAAGAATAGGGTAGACCTTATCACCTCAATTCCATCTTATTTTTCATGGGGACCCCAGTGGGCTTTGCCGGTGACAAATCCCTTTCATATTTCGTCCTGCTCCTCATTCTTGCCGGGCGCTAAAGGGTGACCGTCTGTCTTCTGTGTTTCCTGCTGAGTTTGGGTGACGTCATAGCCTCTGAGAGGAGCAGAAGTTCTCCCGAGTGATCTTGAGATGTGTTTGATTGTCACCAGCCTAACTCCTGACTGTGCATCCACCATTTGGAGTTTTATAGATTATAATCTTTCAGAGACAAAGGACACCAATTTAAGGCGCGTGGCACAAATACTAGCAAGAGAGTAACGGTCTTTAAGGGGACCGGGAAAGGTAGAAACCAAGTGACTGGGGAGAGCCTGTTTACCTCGCTCGGAGTTTGTTTTGCCAGATGAGGCTGGCTGGCTGGCTTCTGCTAGCCAAGTTGCTTTTTCCAATAGCCCGTCTGCACTTTCCCCAATCAGGCCACTTGCGCTGATGTAAAAGCAACATGACGTATTGGTCAGTGCGCAGACCCCTTCCCTGGTCGGCTGACAGATAATCTGGGGCAGTTCGGTTGTCTAGTACCTGACTGGCCAGTGAGTCAACAGATTTTTGTGCGAGGTTTAAAGGTTTGGCCTACCTCACATGTCAATTTTTTTTTTTTTAATAGTTTGAAGTCGAGGCCAGTCTCACTGGCCATTGTTGCCACCGTGGCTGTACCTTTTCTATGGTGACAGTGTTGTATATCGCTCCCCCGGCCAGGATCACTAGCACCCCTGAGTGCAATGACTCCTGTGATTCATAGTCCTGGGGCTCTTTTGGAGCGGCGTGGCTTTTTCCTGTGGGTAACCGTCCGATTTTAATCTCTAAGTTTGCTTCTTGTCCCAAGTTCTTATGGTGACATAGCCCCTCACCTTGGTGCTCTCTATGCATTGAGATGCCCAGCCCCTCTTTGTGTTTGGGGGTTTACCCAAGAACGTGTGTCCTCTTTGTAAGCACATCTGCCCTGTGCCATTGGCTAGAGCCCTCAAAGGGTCAGTGCTCTGATGTTCTCTCCTTGTGAGTATATTTAGGGTCCTGTTGGGACACCCAGATATCAAACTGAATTGTGTTTTCTCTTGTTGGACAGCCTGTTTCATGTATTGTTGGTGCTGGTCACAGCTGGGACCAGCTGGACTTCAGCTTGTTTACAGTTTATCACCTGCTGAAAGGAGGGTGGTATTTAGTGCTTCCTCCTCGGTTATTGGAGTTCCTCTTAAATATGTCTGGTGGTCCTTTCCTGTTTCAGGTTGGGCATGACAGATCCAACAATCAGTGAAGTTCCATCCTTCCTGCATATCTCTGGTCACATTATAGAAGAAATTTGTTTACCGCAGGGTGACGGTGCTGAGGAACATTTTAATTCCCTAGATGGGAAGTATAAATTGGAAGTATAGGGCCCTCGTTTTGCAAGCACTAGGGTAAATGTGTCCTGGAGGGCAGGGGCTGGGGTCGGGGGGGAGACAGCACAATGGCAGTGCTTACCAGGGTGTCTTGTGGGCTGCTGGTTCTCCAGGTTTTTAAGTACGCCCTGTCTTCTTGCTGAAACGCGTGTGGGGCCATGTCCGTGGATGCAGGCAGCACCTGGTTGCTATATTCCGTGAGAGCTTTCCTGGTTTATCCAACCTGGAGGGCATACTTGAGTTATGTCCATTTGTAAGAGAATTAAGGTGTCCCTTTCTCTAGAGCCTGATTTCATATGCACTTAACTTATCCCTTGGGGCTGACTGCGTGCAGAGCGGGGAAATCACAAGCAACTTACCCCAATTTTGTTGAGTTTTCTGACATAGATTGGCTAAGGCCTATTTCAGGGTCTGATTGGGTCTTTTTACTTTCCCTGATGACTGGGGTCTCCAGGTGGAGTATAAGGTCCATTTTATGCCCAGGGCATTCGTTATCCCCTTTATCATTTGAGACACAAATGTTGAACCATTATCCCTTTATAGGGATCCTGGGAACCCGAACATGGGGACTGTTTCTGTCAGTAACACCTTAGTCACTTTAGCTGCTTTTCAGCTTAAGTGGGGAATGCATCTATCCACCCAGAAAATATGTCTACTACCACCAAGAGATACGTGAAATTGCCAGGCACTCTCAGCATGACAGTGAAATCAATCTGCCAGTCTTCTCTAGAATAAGTCCCTCTGATCTGAGTGGTCCTCATCTGGGGGCCTCTGGGGGACCTGGTGTTAGATTGTTCATTGAGCAGACCGGGCAAATCTCAACTATCTGACTGATAATACTTTTCTTGCCAGGAGTTACCATGACCTCAACTAACCAGTTATGTAGGGTTTCCCTCCTGGAGTGAGTTCCTTGATGAGTCTCTCTTGATTGCTTGACAAGCTGAAGTCTGGGGAAAGCTGTATTGCTCATGTGCATTATCTAGCCACCCATGACCTCCCAGGTCTCTTGAAGCCCCATCTTCGGGCTTTGTCTAACTTGTCCGTTGTGTAGTTTGGGGAATAATTGAATGGATCTGGCCTTTGGGGCATGAGGGGAAGTTGCCAAGTTACTGGTTCTAGGGTTGCCCTTCTGGCTGTTGCGTCCACCTTGTTGTTTCCCTTTATTATGTCTGCACCCCCCTTTTGGTAATGCCTACAATGAATCACTGCCACTTTTTTTTTTTTTTTTGGAAGCTGTACTGCTTCTAAGAGCTTCAATATGCTTAAGTCTTGTTTCACCTTTTTATTCTTTGCAGTAAGCATACCTCTTTCCTTCCAAATAGCCCCGTGTGCATGTAGGATGGCATACATCTACCGGCAATCTGTGTAAACATTTAAGATCTTCCCCATCCTGAGCTCTAAGGCTCGGTAAGGGCTATCAGCTCCACCTTTGGGGCAGAAGACCCAGGGGTAGGCTCCTTGCTTCTGTGACATGTATCTGGGAAGTTACTAAATATCCCACCAGCCTTTTTCTCTCCCTCATAAAAGTACTCCCATCCTTTTCTGCATCTGGGAGAGGCTCACTTCCTAGGTCAGTTAGGAAGACTGGAATAGACTGTGACTACTGTTTATATATAGTCATGTTCCAAGGGCCCTGTGTCCGTGGGTAGTAACGTGGAAGGATTTAGTGTGACAGGCTTTTATAGTAACCACTGGGTTGTCTAGCAGCTCTGTGAATGCCTGTTCTTGTGCTTTCCCGCATTAGAAGGAAAAGAGATCAGAGGAGAGATTGGGTGCTGTGTTTCCTGTTCTTGCCGGCAGCTCACAGGACTTCCTGCTGGTGGGGTTCCTGGTCTTGCTAGTGGTTCACAGGGCTCCCCAGCCCACTTCAGAGAAATTAGTGCTGACCAGAAGAGGTTGAGTACCTACCTTGGGACCCTTTCACACTTGGGCGTCCCTGGTGCTTTTTCCTGAAGCGAATGGAGCATCCTGTTTCTGTGTTGCCAGGCAGTCCTTATTACCTGGGCCTTCTCTTGGTCTCGCCTCTTGGCTCGTGGGGCTGGCCTCTTTCCTTTGCCAAATGAAAGTGAACATGGAGAGTGGTACTGTTGACGCCCAGAGGTTGTCGCGGAGGGCAAGCCCTGGCACAGCTTCTCCCGCCTTTTACAGGGGTCAAAAGACAGCACTGCTGGTGAGACAGTGGGCAAGACGGCGTGGCTCCCTCTCGTCCACAGGTCCCCACAGTCCTGGTGTTCAGTGCTGTGGGCAGGCCAGCCAGAGGCAGTGGGCAGACAAGCATGAGTTTCAGTCCTCGATCCCCAACAATGTCACAGTGTGATCCTGTCAACGAGGTGCAGTCCAGATGACTCTGGGGGCTACACTGTGTACAGACCACACCCCACACCTGGGTATCAGGTTGCGGGGCAGAGTTGCTCTGAATTTGGCCGAAGGCTACCATCCTCCCACTGGAGCCTAGTGGACAGGTACAGGCGAAGAGGTCATGGTCCATCCCACCTGCAGTGCCAAAATTTGTTACCGACCCTCCTGAGTTGGTCCCCAAGAAGGATCCTCCTGCCTAGTGCCCATGAAGGATCCTCCTGCCTAGTGTCGTTTGAACCAATAGAACAAGACCAAGTTCAGTTCAGAAGTAAAAGAAAGTTCTGTTCTGTGAGCAAAGAATGGAGAGGTGTGAGCTCTAGGGTACACACTCTCCTCGACAGGCCATTGGCCGGTTCTCGATTGTGGAGGGAGAGGGGAACTTCTTGTGTGTCGGTACAGTCGTGGTGCTCACTTCAGACTGGAGTGCCGGGCGTAGCATTTCTGCACGTGGTGCACCGTTACTATCTTGGCTTGAGCTGTCATTCTCAGTGCCTCTGCGCACGGCTCACCAAGTTGGAGTGTTGGGCACAGTGGTTCTGCACTGAGAACTGTAAACCGATGTGTTCGGTCCAAGGCCTCTGCACGCTGCCCCCGGTAGGCAAGTGAAACTAGATTGAGATTAGCCCTTATCTAGATTCCATCTTGTTTTTCCCAGGGACTCCAGCGGGTTTTTACCCATGACAGTAAGAAGACAGATTTATAGCATGTGCCTCCTTATATAAAGCAGTGAGGAAAACATAAGGTCACGAATGTGGTATTCCTGCCAGAAAAGGTATGCCTTGCATCTAATCATGAGGAAACATCCTGAAACCCTAATGAGGGGTATTCTATTCAATATCTGGCCCGTACTCTTCAAAATGCCAAGATCAGGAATGGCAGATAAGTGGAGGAATTGATCCTGATTAAAGGAAACTAAAGAGACATGTAACAAGTGAATACAGCTTGCCACATGGAATTTTCTTTTGCAATAGAGAATATTAAGCGGACAACTGGCAAAATTTGAATGAGAACTTTGATTAGCTGATAGTATTTTGTCAGTGTTATTTTCCTGAATTTGATAATTGTGCTGCCCTTATTTTTAAGAAATGCACAGTGACGTATATCAAGGCAAAAGGGCGTCTTGTTCTGCACTTTATTCTCAAATGATTCACAAAAACATACATCCATATGCATATACACACACGTTGAAAGGGACATGATCAGGCACATGTTGTTAAATATTAACATTTGGAGAATCTGGGTAAAGAGTCTACAGGTTTTTAAAAATATTCTTGAAACTTTTGTAAGTCTGAAATTATGTTAAAGTTAGAAGTTTTTAAATGTCATTACTTGCAGATGATACGACAGCATGTGTAGAAAATCTAAAACATTTTGTAGATAAACTAGTAATATTGAGTACTGAATCAATTTTTAAAAACCAATTTATACCAGGTAAAAACAAATAGAAGTGAAAAATTTGAAATTCAACTATTTATAATGGCATAAATTATACCATATGCCTAGGGATAAAGTCAACAAAAAGATGTAGAAGACGTCCACACTGCAAACTTCAAAACATCATGGAGATAAAGGTCTAAATAAATGGCAGAATATAGCATAATAAAGACATGACTTCTCTTCAGATTGCTCTAAAGATTCAACACAATTTCAATAAAACTCCTTGCAAGCTTTTTTTTTTTTTGGAACATGACGCGTTGATTTAAAATGTATATGGAAATGCAAAAAGCCAAAAATATCCAAGAAAATCTTGAAGAAGAAAAAAGGTGGAGGACTTTTACTAACAGATACAGGGGCCTGTTATAAGATGATAATTAATTCAGTGTGATATAAATGCAAACACAGAGACCTATTTCAAAGGAAGAGAAAAAGAATCCATAAACAGAGACAAACACATTTGCTCATCTGATTTGTGATGATGCAGGGGGAAATTAATCTTGATCCCTAGCTCCACCCAATACAAATGTTAATTCTAAATGTATTTCAGATATATTGTTAAGCCAAGGTAATTTTCTTTTTTTAATCCAGAAATTTTGACCCCACGTCTAGTATTCTTTTTAATAATGATACTTCTTGTGAGCCTTGAGAGATACCTTATACAGAAAAAGAGGACAAAGAAAAGTCACAGAAACTAAAAAGAAACACCAGCAAAGAATAACTCAAAAGAGAATAAGAATGGTGAAATTTAAAACCAAAATAAGGTGATTTCTTCTAGCATATTAGCTGAAGACACAGCCCTTTGAAACAATATTTTTTCCTATCTGGTTACAGTGAATTCTTTACCATAAATCATCTGTTCCACATTTCTTCTAGATTCTGGTTGTGAAACCATCTTTTCTTTTAATAACTTCATTTTGGTTCTAAGCATTAAAAGTGAGGAGAAGAGAGCTGGCCTGAGCTGTTTTTACTATGCAAACTGTCCACAAAGTTGGGGAACAGGATAAGCTTATGTTTAAATGGTATATTAGGTACATTTAAAAATAATATATTCCATAAAATTTCAGGTGAAATATTCTAAATTTTAAGCAATGGGTCTAATTGATAACCTGGAAGAAGTATAACAAGGAAAATGTTATTTATTGTGCATCTTTTGGATTAACAATTGGACCTATTGTCTTAAATTTAAAGGCACCCCACCTGAAAAGTTAACAAGATGATGAAGAAAAATATATTGAGCATTTTATTTGACAAAGTAACCAATAACTCTTCAAGCTTACTCCAAGTTTCTTGACTTTATAGACACCTTGCACAATAAAATATAGTTTCTAACCCTTATTTGCACTTTTCTATCTCACTTAAGTAGCAGTAGGCAAATGACTTAAGATTGCATTGGTTTATATTAGGTACCACTGTTACTGGGTGGTTTCCTTTGTTCTTTATCTTGCTTATTTACCGCAAAAGGAGGACATCAACCATGGTGGTTGTAAGAATTGCTAAGCCCAGTTCCACAGTGTAGCTTTGGTCATAACTTAGTCCTGGAAATCCAGTATCGGTTGCTTCAACTCCTTTATCAGTTTTGTGATCCACTTAATACTCTGTAATACACGATTTCCCACCTATATTAACATATAGGTAGAGTAGATTTTGTCCTCTATAACTGAACTTCTAGCACAGTGATCCTTTGAGGACAAAAATCTGATCCTTTTAGAACAAAAGCACCTTAGGTTAATTGGAGTCAAATAATAATTCCTTAGGCTAGAATTTGAAAAAGAGTGATCAAAGAGAGAAAAATTCTGACGGTGTACGTCTATTAAATTTTTGTGTTGTTGTTTATATAGTAGAACATTTGAGGGTAGTAAGTGTGTTTGGCATTTGGGTTAAAGATACATGATCATGAGTTACCTCTGCTCAAAGGGTCCCTCCCACAGTAATACTTTTTACTCCAGTGGGCACTCCAAGCCCTGGACTCTACCATTTTTTCACTCTCCATCATGAAAGCCTTTAATTTTTTCCCTTAACCTTAGATTTTATTGTCCGTAACTAATCCCTCTCTTGATCGCTCCTCCTCTGAATTCCCCTGGAAAAACCCCAAACTTCAGCTAAACCCAACTCGGTGAAACTCTTCCCTCCCTCATCCTGGTCCTTCTCTGCTCTGGCTGCACATCAGAATCACCTGGGTGTCTTTAAAAGTCTGCTGGGCTCCCATCCCAGACCCCATTAATCAGAATGGGGTGGGGTGGGGAGGACCTGAGATATTAGTTAAGTTTTAAAAGCTCCCCGGGTGATCCTGATTGCAGCCAAAGTGGCGAATCACTGACCTAATTTATGTCTGTGCCCAAATAGCTGAATGTGGCAGAAGAAAACCACTCAATCATCTTGACTCTCTCACTTTAATCTTACGACCAGCGAGTGCTTATTTTCAGTTCTTCAATATGACTTTCACTTCTTTCCTTTACCTTCTTTCATTCCTTAGTCTCAGCTGATGACCTTTATATTTTATTGAGAAAATAAAAATTAACATTTGTTTCATGTTTACGGGCTAAATTCTAATGCTCTGCCTGCTCTTGGGTATCAACTCCCTTAGTTGTCTCAACTGTCTGAAGTAGGTGCTGCAGAATAGCTCCATCTTCAAGATGAGGGAACTGAAACAAAGTCACGCACAGACACAAATACTTGAAGAAATTCACCTTCCAATCCAGTCAGGCTGATTCCAGAATTCAGCTCTCACCCAGCTCACAATACTACCTCTCATTGTATGCTGAAACAGAGAGAAAGAACTACCTTTGTTTCCTTCTATCACATGTTCCTATTAACCTGGATCTGCACTCAGGTCTTCTGTCTTTTCCCTTTTAATAACAGCTGACTCTGTGTACCCCCATCTAAAGACATGCCTCCCAGTGCATCTCATATATTCGAGGGCTTGTCTCCTGTAATGACCTGTCTCCCTTAAGACGATCACTTTTAGATCATGCCGGGATTCTCATCAGGTTACAAGCATGCCCCAACATCTCCTCTTGCATCAGTTCAGGTTTTCCAAGAAGCAGATTCCAAGACAGAACTAGATATGCAAAAAATGTATCTGAGCATGTCCTTCACAGACCACCTGTGAGAGAAGATGGGAAGAAGACTGGGAGAGCCGTCGGATCATGATGCAGATTTCACCTCTGCGAAGCTGAGAAGGAAGGAAGGGAGGGACGAAGAAAGGTTTTGTATTGGATTGCAATTCTGAGTTTTGGCAATGCCCAGGAGGAGTCCTTAAGCCAAAATTGCTGGTCAGAGGAGTCCTGTGTCATGGAGGAACATGCCTGCCTTGTTCTCCCTGCCACTCCTGGTCACTGGCTGTGAGCAGCCCGTGGAAGTGTACAGTCTTGGTGTGATTGTGGAGGAAAGATTTTCAGAACATAGCACCTGGGACCATAGTCAATTATGTTCTTCACAGTAGGAGATCTGAATGGCACATTTCCGTGGTCACCACACCTCATTTAACTTCTCCTTCATTCTGTGGTCTCCTCCAGCTACCACCCCATTTATCTGCTCTACTTTCCAGTAAAATGCTTTACAAAGAGTTGCTTATACTCACTGTTCTATTTTCTTATCTTATATATCTTATATTCTCTCCTTAACAAACTCCAGCCAGGCTCTGTCTTTCCATTCCGCTGTCTCAACAGCTGTTTCCCTATTCTTCCACAGTAATAGACAACTTAGTTGGACATGTGGCCATGCAGAATAAAAGCTGGAAATTTCCCAAACTTCCTTGCAGTTAGATGTGGCCGTGGAACGTGATCCTGGCCAAAGGAATTTTAGCAAAAGTGACGAGTGCTACTTGCCAGCCATGCCCTCTTCTTTCCCCATCCCCCTTCCTGCTGGCTGGCATGGGAACATGGTGGCAAGCCATCCTGGATCAGGCCCTTAATGTCTGTAAACCTGAGGGGTGGTGAAATAGCAAGAAAGAAGGAGTCTGCATCCCTGCTAAATTCGCAGAGGTGCAATGACACCTAGGACTTTATGTGATAAGAAATAGGCTTCTGTATTGTTTAAGTTAATTTTATTTTGGGTCTCTGACTTTGGCTGTCTACTTATGTCTATCTATGCATCCATCCACTTCACCAGCAAGTCCTGATGACACCACATCTAAAGTGTATCTTGAATTCGATTGTTTTGCCCCCCTACTTTGACCCAGTCTACCATCATCTTTCCCTGGGTGCTGAAACGGTCTTGAACTGGTCTTGTTGCTTCTATTCTTGACCTTTAGAGTTTATTTTCCAAGGAGAATAATTTTTTCAAAAAGATTACATCACCTCCTACTTGAAATCCTGCAGTGATAATTTGGTAGCGCCCTCCATCAAAAGACCACCAGCAACACACCTAAAGTGCAGTAAGCTGGGTTTATTGCTTGTGACCATACACCATGGGGAGCCATAGAGTGTCTCAGTAAGAGGATGTTAGAAAAGACTGTATTACAGGATTTGGACTTGTGTTGATGATTTGGGTAGTGTTTAAGGAAGCAGGTTTAATTCTAGATTCGATATATTAATAAATCTCATCCAAAAGAATGAAAGATTAGAATGAAGCTAAAGTTGAAATGGGAAGAAGAAAACAGCAGTCACTCACATTAACCATAAGAGGGAGATGTTTGGTCATTTTTGTGATTTATATAATGTTCCCTATTGTTTCTGTGTTTTGTCATAATTACGGAGTGGTCCTGTTTTTGTCTTTGTCCATCATGGCCACACATTAGCCTTATGTGACGTTAATGTTCTGGGAAATTGTTGGTGTTCAACAGGAGGACACCCCAGCCCAGCTGTGAGCGCCAGGGCTGCTTGTCTCTTTCTTACTTCCCTGTTCACTTAGAGTAAAACTCAAATTCTTTGCCACGGTCTTCAAGGCCCTACATGCTCTAGTTCCTCCCTAATTTCCAAACTCACCTCCTACCACAAGTCTCTCCAGTCGCACAGCACTGCCCATTTAGTTTTCCAAATGCTTCGAACTCGTTCTCCCTGCAGGACCTTTATATTTGTTTTTACTCCTTCCTGGAACACTCTTTTTCCAAGTGTCCTTTCTTAATATTACTTCCTCCGGGAGCCCTTCCCTCAGTCTCCATTTTCTACCCCCTCCCCCTCATATACTCTTTATATCATTTATTTCCTCTGTTAAACCTTATTGTGTACTTGTTGATCTTCTGCCTTCCCTGGTGGGCTCTAGACTCCATGAGAGGAGGAATCTGGTCTGTGTTGTTCACCAGAGTATTTCCTTGATGCCTATCACACTGTTTTTCACATGAAGGGCTCTCAATAAACGTCTGTGAAGGGAAGGAGCACCCCCCTCCTTCTCTGGGGTGGGTGGACGTTAAGTAGCAGTCACCGCGTGGGAAGCCGATGTGCGCCGGGCTTCTTAGGGAAGAGACACTCCCAAACTGTTGGAGGCGTATTGCCAGAACACAAGTGCTTATGAGGAATGTATTGTCTCCCGTTAAGCCATGTAGTTGCTGTGATCTGGGTTTCTCCAAGACTGAGACTGTCCAAGAGGCACCCTTGGTACTAGCAATTTGCTTTCCCCAAGAACATCGACCATTTATACTTCTGAAACGAGAGGACTTGACTGGGTTGATTTGCTATCACCCAACACAAAGCTCCTTACTGGCCAGGAAATGTGAGCCACCTTCTTTTCCAATACACCCACCAGGGGTCACAGCTCAGATGTTTACAGGGACTAGGCAGGCATCTTAAATGAGTGAAGTAAACTGGGTTTATTTATTATAGCAGCTTAAAAAGAACTCTTTTGACACAGACCTACATCTAAGACAATTCTTTGTAGCTATATACATACACACCCGCTCCCATGACCCCTGAAATGTATATCCTCCCAGTCTCTCTTGTTTTTCCACTTTTGATGGAACACGAGCTCCAGAAGTAGTTTTTAAATTTTTGTCTTTACCTTAAGAAAAACAACAGAGTAAGTTTAATGATAAATGGCAGTTGAGACTCAGCTTCAGTATTGGGAAGAGAAGAGGGAGTGCTGGGGACTGTGGCAAACTACAGTGCATGTTCTAGCTAAAGAACAGCAGCTAAAGTTCCTTTCAGCTGATCTCTGCCTTGTGGAAACGCAGACCCTAATTGCCAGATCTTCACATGTATTTCAAGAAAAACTAGAAGTTTGGGTGAAATTCCTCGATTGCTAATTGTTGGCAATTTTTTAAAAAGTAAACACTTTGAGAATCAAATGTGCTTGTGTAAACAAATAGATCATCCTCCAGATTTGACCTTTGGACTGCTGGGTCTGGACCTCTGAATGTGGGTGTCTCCAGATGAGGAATCAGCCCGTGCTAATCAGACACGGACAAGGAACGGGGTTGATGTCACTATACTTGCAGGATGAGCTTTGCCAGATTTGCCCAGAGCTTCTGGACAGAACAGGCATTTAAAGAGTAAGGATAGCAGTTCATGGGAATGGGCTGCTGTGGGTACCCAGGAGGGTTGTCTAACTGGAGGAGAAGTTGGGAGGTGAACAGTGGTTACCAAGGATGTTTTCCCAGGGCAGCTTAGCCTGGAGGGTAAGGAGGGGGGTGGTGTTGGAGGATGGACGAGAGCACACAGAGATACGAGAACTGGTGACACTTTCAGGAGACTTCAAACAGTTCTGTGTGGCAAGACACCACCTCTGTCGTACAGTGTCACGTGGTATAGAGTGATTGTGTGTGTGTGTGTGGTACGGGGAAGTGTGGGTGAAGAAGGGGGCGGTGCAGAGGAGGCAGGAAATGAAGCTGTAGAGGAGAGCTAGAATCTGATCATGAGAGGTCCGGATGATACTCTTAGAGGAGTTAACTAGTACCTTAAAGGGTGTGGAGGATGCACTGAGAGATGTGTAGTAGGACCTTGACATCTTAGTCGTGCAGTTTAGACAGATCCCCCTGGTAGCCCTGTGGAGTATTAATTAGCAGTAAGGCTTAAGGGTATTAACATTTAATGGAATAGAGTGAACCCTATTTAGCAGGAAAGCTTTTGACTTTCCCTCATCTCCAGCCCCGGCTCCCACGTTCACTTCTAGAGATTTGACTGTTACCTTAAGGCAGAATTATTTGAATGCCTCCTTATCTACAGGTTGTCTCTGTGGTTGCTGTTGCTGCTTCCTGTAGTGTAGCTAATTCCTTCTGAGCGCTTATGTCCTTCTTACCTAGAGTCTTTCTGGTCTTGATAGGGACCTGGAGTTTCCTCCAGTAAGAAAAAGTTAGGTAAGTACAAGTTTTAGCTCCAGACTATTTAGACTGCTTAGAACACGCTCCTAGAAGCTATTTGCCATGACTGCTATGAGTAACACAAGAGATAATGATAAAAATATTGAGTTGTACTGTGGAGGCTGCAGTTTCCAAAGGTTTCCACATGGCAGACACCAGTGGAGGGTGAGTCGGGAGACCCTTGCCATTCACCTACTGACATGCCAGTACTACCTCCAGGCAGATGTCTCCCTTCCCTGGGTCCCCGTGCACTCTGGCTAAGAGTCAGGGAGACACACAGGGATGAGGGCCCATCATCTCACACTATAGGGGACAAGCTGGCAGGCACCATTTGACCCCAGTGGTGCCCACTGAAGGCTTCCCAAGTCAGGAGTAGGAGGAGGGCAGCTCAGGCACTTGGGACAGTGACTTTGAAGCAACACATATATCAATATTTAATAAACACTACAGTCATGTTAGCGAACTGTAACAAAATCAAATCTATGATTCTGAGAAAGATGGACAGTAAAATCTTTCCCTTCCACTGTGCCTTTGGGAAAGAGATTTCTGCCATTTCCCTGAACGTGGGTCCAGATGGATTTCTCTGATCTGCTCTTGAGGCTTTCACAAAGATGCTAAAATCTCCCAAGTTACCAAAAACTGCTTTGTTTATTTTTCCTAGCTTATCTTCAAAATGTGAGGAGGCCATGATTGCTTGGGCAAAGCATCCTGAAAGTAACATGATGAAGAGGCTGGAAGCAGGCGAGAGTGGAGGCAGAGAGCTCAAGTCCAAGTTTCAGATGAGGAGGATCTTGACCAGATAGTGGTATGGAGGGGAGGGCAGATCCAAGAGCCGTTTTTGAGATGACCGTTTGCAGTGAAAGGGAGAGTGAAGTGGACGGTGATGATATCACTCACAGGCAGTCACAATAGTTCACAGCTGTCATAAGGAGTCTTACCCCTCTGTCCTTTGTTTACTTATTAGCAAAAATGGGGATAATAATGTTACCTACTTCATAGGGTTACTTTGAGGATTAAATGAGATAATGCATGTAAAGTGTTCAATGAGGGATTGGCATGCAGTTAAGTGCTTAATAAAGGTTAGACACTTTTTTCTTCATGAAACTGAGGCTTAGAAAGGTTAAGTAACTTGCTCCAAATTGCACAGCTAGGTGAGTGACAGAGCTGGGATTCCAGCATATGAGTTGCAGCACAGAGTCTGGTCATATTACCAGTTACACAGGATATAAACAATCAGAAGAGAGACAGGTCTGGTGTGGCTATGCTGATGAACTTGGTTTCTGAAATGGGGACGTTAATGTGGGGTGGGGGTGGGGTCCAGGAGGCAGCTGGACACGTGAGTCTGGACCTCAGGCGGGGTCATGGTCAGAGAAGTCCTCGTTTCCACAATGATCTCTCAGAGTCTATGCAAATCATAGTTGTCAGTAGTGCACTACCTAATTGCCAGATGTCTGACAGATGGTGTTTAATAAAATTGTTTGACCAAGGTAATTATAAATTCTTTAAGTGACTTTAGTCAGATTTTTATATTTGATCATCAGTCTTTCTTGTCAGAATTTTTCCATGGTGCCAAAGAATCATTATAATAAAAAGCCTCTATTTCAGAAATACAAAAGCCATATCCTAGTCAGTATGAAGCTTAAAGATTTCTATATTAGAAACCATTCCATTAAGAAGTTAATTAACCTTCCATCAAAATAACTTTCCAAACTTCATCTTCTTTGACTACAAGCAAGTTTTCAACTCTTTTAATATGTTGAATAATTTGTTATTCGAACATTATTAAACAACAACAACCCAGATTCCTGTGTCACAAGCTGAAAGGAGGGGGAATCTTCAGTATTCCTCAAGTCTCAACCTCATTCATCTTCTGGCATCACCACCTACCTTTGGTCCCTGATCAAGTACTTTATCTCACTGTTGTTATGAACTTGTTTGCATGTATATCAGAAACCTAAGATGAAAAAAAGAAGCATCTTTTAGATCACCTCTCCATGAGTTTATGAAGACAATGAAATTGTATATAGCAAGGGATGACAAACGGGTTCATTGGTCAAATTTAACTCATCACCTGTTTATGGACTATGAACTAAGAATAGTTTTTTTTTCATTTTTAAAAAGTTGAAAAGAAATCAAAAGAATAATATTTCATGATGTGTGAAAATTATATGAAATACCATTGTGCATTGTCTATAAATGAATAAAGTTTTATTGGAATACAGCCATTCTCTTTCATTTACATGTCATCTATGGTGGCTTTCATGCTGCAGTGGTGGAGCTGAGGACTTGCAACAAAGATTGTCTGTGGTACTCTCGTTGCTTTGCATTGCTGTTCAGCAACCTGCAACTCTCAGGAATGTGGTTATAATGCCACAGTGTTCCAAGTGGCATGCATTCCACTGTACAGCAATACAAATTTAATTTAATTTAATTTAATTTAATTTAATTTAATTTAATTTAATTTAATTTAATTTTATTTTATTTTATTTTATTTTATTTTATTTTATTTTATTTTATTTTATTTTATTTTATTTTATTTACTAGCATAATGGCCATAATGTCAAAACAAAACAAAACAAGAAAAGAAGAGAATAGTGGGATTCAAATGTCATACTTTTAAGGCACAGTGGAGTGTGGACTATTAAACAGAATTAAACAGGAAAGCATCTTGCTTGTTATACAGTGATCCTACAGCTGTGCTAAAAGAAAACAGAATAATGGAGTAAGCACTCATCACAACATTCCCAACTGCAGGAAAGGAATGGCCAGAAAAATTGGAATCTTCTAAATAATGTCTCCTATTAGCACAATTTCTCCATTAAAAATAAAAAATGAAAATGAGACTGCAATCAGTGTAAGTGTCCAGGTGGCTCATTTATTAACCACCCAAGGAAAGGCATTTCTTGATGGCGGGATGATTAAGTTAGTTTTGATTGTAGTAGCAGACGAAAGGTAGCCAGAGAAAATAAAGTAGTTTAAGGCTGCTAGCCTTCTGGTGGCAGTCGTTGCTTAAAGAGTTGAGGATGTAGGAGGGAGCAACATTGATAATCAATTTAAAACTGTGGCAGATGATTTCTGATGGTTTTCCTTGGCTCTTGGTAAGCTGGCAGATGTTACTAGCACAGCTCCATTGTTTTTATTTGACGAGTCCATGCTGAGTTTCCAGTGAATGAAAAAATTAGCTTCTATTAAGAGTCCATGTGGAAAAAAACTGTGGTCAAAAATATTTTCAAAGAAAACGAGGAAACGCTAACTCACTACAATCTGAAGTGGAATCTGCTAAAATGTGTTATAACTGTTGATAAAAATATGTGTGGAGCAGAAAAAGGCTTTTTGGACAAACTTACAAAGCTTGTGAAAATGTAAAGTGTTTAAAGCCTATGCTAATGTATTGTAATATTCATCAGAAGGTACTTTGTGGAAAATATTTGAATCTATTGTGTGTTATTGAATCCGTTGTGTCGAAGGTGATCATTAGCTCTTCTGGACTGAACAACTGTTCGTTTTGTGAACTTTTGTCAAAAATAGAAGCTGAATGAATGTTCTGACCTGTCCTATCAACTACATAGCTATTTGATGGCTTGACAGTAATAAGCCATCTGTGACTTTTTGAGCTCCGGGTCAAGATTGAAAATTTTTCTTAACAAGAATAGCCCTCAACCACTATTACTGAACACTGGATGACTTTGGAAATTAGCTGTTGCTCCAGACTTCATATTGTTTCTTAATAGAGTCAACCAAAATTAAAAATCAAAACAATAGTTATATGCAGAATACTGTGATAAAGTCATTTTGGTAACAGCTAATGGTTAAATTGCAAGCAGTATCAAGCAGCTTTAAAAACTGCCTGTGCTGTCAAAAACTAAAACAAAAGTGAAATCTCCATTCCTACACAGATTTCAGTGAACATACTTTCCAGGCTCAAACTACAGTTCCAGCAATGTTTTCAGACCTCAACACAAGTGTAAAAGTTATTTTTAAATTTCAAATCCATTTAACTGTGCAGTTAAGGAGATTCCATTCAACAGTTCCACATCCATCAACATAATAAATGGTGTGCTAAAAGGCAAACATCAAGAGAATATTTAATAGAGTTTTATAAATGCCTTCTGAGCAATGAAAATGCTTAATAAAATCTTATGTTCATGGATTGATTCTGGTATTTGACAGTACTTTCCTTTGAAAGTGTCAGCCATCTGTGAGAGTTAGTCAACTATAAAATTTTAAGAGCCCACCGTCCCCACAAGACCATCCTCACTTCTGACACCAATTGCAAGTTTCCCAAACTGCCTTTGGGGTCAGTAATGCCCTAGGAGGACTCACAGAACTTGCTGAAATTGTTATGCTCAGTTACCACTTTTTACTGCGAAAGGATGGAGTGTTAACTCAACCAAGGGAAGATGTACATTGAGCAGAGTCCAGGGAAGTGCCAAACGTTTTTGTAGTCCTCCCCACGTGGAGTCAGGCTGCAGTCAGGATGCTTTACTTTCCAGGCATCAATGTGTGGCAATATGTGTAGAGTATTGTTGACCAGGAAAGCTCACCCAAACCTTGGTGTCCAGAGTTTTTATTGGGGCTCTATCATATAAGCAAGACTTTACCCCCATGGTTGAGCTCAACCTCCAGGGCAACTGATCTCATGTAGCCCAAAGCCCCCACCTACATTATACGGTTGGTCTTCCTGGCATGGGCAGCCCCCAGCCTGAACCATGTTTTTGGACTGTTCAGTGTGGCCCAAGTTCCCCAGGCAAACCATGACATTCCAAATGATCACTTCGCAGTAGCTCAGGACAAATACCAGACCACTTCTGGGGAAAGATTGACTCTTTACTACACACCACCTGTGGGAAAAGGCATTTTCAAAGATGAAATGTAAAATTTCGTTACAGATTAGCATTAACAGATGAATATTTGCAGCCAGTTTTGATGGAAGAGAGCATTAACTTTGAACTCTAAAGAAGTGAAATGTGATCTATCCCCCCAAATTAATTTTTCTCATTACTAGACCCGTATCACAAAAGAATATACTCAATTACCTGTGTCAGATGTTGAATTTTATCAACGAAAATTGTGGAAGCCTTGTTTTCTCTCTTGTTATGTAAGTACCTACATAATATCCTTGATTTTGCCTCTTGGCCTGCAAAGACTGGAATATTAACTGTCTGATCTTTTCCAGAAAAAGTTTGCCAACCTCTAATGTTTAGTCCAATTTATAATACTGCCGATGGTTAGTTTTATGAGTCAACTTGATAAAAGTTATTATTATTCAACCAAACACCAACTTGGGTGTTTCTGTGGAAGCGTTTTGTGGATGTGCTTAGCACCTACAACTTGTTGGTTTTATGTGACGGAGATTATCCTCAGGGAGATTATCTGAGAAGGCAGGATCCAGTCGGTAGAAAGGCTTTGACCGTGCTTTCCTTGTAAAGGAAGAAATTCTACCTGTGGACAGCAGCTTCAGCTCCTGCCTGAGTTTCCAGCCTGCACTTCCTAAAGGAAAATTGCCCTATTATTTCAGACATACCTCGCCAGCTCCACAGTCACCTAAACCAGTTCCTTGCAGCCAATCAATCAATCAATCAGTCGATACACATACACATCCTGCGGGTTCTGTTTTTCTGGTGGAATCCTGACTGATTGAAATGCTTCCTATAAAAAAAAATACTATCCAATTTCTGCTGCTAGAAAACTGAAAAGGAAATAACTTTAGATAAAATGAAATTAATAGTCTGCCATAGCTGCCTGTCAGCTGTCTTACTGACTCTCCAGTGTAAGGCAGAAGGGGGTAGTGAGACTTAGGAATAAAGAGAGAAAATTCAGGAAGACTTTAATTCAGTCTTATCACCGTGGGTCAAGAAAGATATTTTTGCTCCTTGATAGAATCTGTTCCCAGAGCATTTTCTGAGAAATGTCTCTATTAGCCTAACTCTAGGACTTCCTTCCCAGGGTCCACCGTTGCTGCCTGTTAGAGCACCCTCGACCTCCTGGCATTGTTGGTAAACTCTGTGCTTGTATATTTTTAGGGGAGAGTTTCCTGAGCTTTTATCAGATTTGCAAATGGGTCTGTGACACCAGAAAGATAAAAACCCCAAATGACCTCCCCTCCAGGTGGGTATCTAACTCATATGTTAACTACTGTGTGCATTATCTCCTCGAATACTCACAGTAACTCTTACATGTCACCTGCTGCATGCATTGTCTTCTCTAATTCTTACATTAATCGTGTGAAGTAGGTACTAGTATCCCGTTTTACAGATGAGAAAACTGAAGCTTAGAAAAATATCCTAGTTGCATAGCTGTCAAGCATCGTTTGAACCCACATCTGACACCAAAGGTCCAGCTAGGTGGGAGGGAGCTCTGTTTAATCACTAGTCTCAGTTACCAGGGAACTTCCTGCACTTGTGATGATGGCCCGGGTGACCCCAGGTACCTGCTTGGCCTTTGTTGTCTTGCCTGGGGAGGACACACGTTGGGGGTGGCCCCCAAAATTTGCGGGGTGGCCTTCTGGCTTTCTAGCCACTAGCCTTCTGCTGTGCCCCTGCCCAAAGGGAAGGAGGAGGAGGAGCGGGGCGCCTCGGGGAGGGCGGGCCCTGAGAGAGAGTTTGAAAAGAGGAAGGAAGTGGGGCCCGGCAGAGCGCCTAGCCACCCCCTGGCTGCTTCCCCACAGGACAACGCGAGGTGCTTGCAGGACCCCCGGCCCAGCCATGGCCCCCTGGCGTAAAACTGACAAGGAGCGACACGGCGTGGGTAGGTGTGGGCATGGGGGTCCTCAACAGAGAGAAGGGCAGGTGGCCAGAGGACCACACAGGAAGATGCTGTGGGGCCAGTGGCGCAGAGCACTGACTCAGCCTGCTGTAGGGCCAGCTGGGCGGGAGCGGGGAGGCAGGGGAAGAGGAAGGTGGGCACCCCACCCAGCAGCCATGCCCAGCCTGCTCCCTCTCTTGCTCACCACGGGGGCTGCCTCCTCTCTCCAAACACTTACGCGTTTCTTAGACGGGGGCCAGCAGAACACTTAGCAGCCTAGCTCTGTGTGTCAGGCTCCAGCTTTCCCAGGACTCCCTCACCTCATCTGGAGACTTGACCTCTTAGAGGGAGCATCCTTCCCTCTCCTGGCTGGGTCTTGCGTGGCCCAGAATGCCTCCCTCCACCCCTGTCCAAAGCGACACCCATCTGCCTGCTTCCCCTGCCTGTTCCTTCTGGGTCAGATGACCCCTGATTTGGCAGAGCATCCGGAGGGCAGTGCAGGCTTGGGGCATAGCGCTGGAGGGCAGGACCCTTCGCTCAGCCCCAGAGACCCTCTGGAGAGAAAAGCTCCTGCCAGGTCATGTGGGGATCTCCAAGAAGCCAGCCTCGCTCCTCAGCTTCAGCCACCTAAGCTCCCAGAGGCCTCTGCCTCAAGCTCGGGGGCGGAAGTGGTGGCTGGGGGAAGGGAGGCTTCAGGTACTGGGACTCTTTCTACTCAGTGGCACTGGTGGTGCAATCCCCATAGATTGCCTGCGGGTTTCAAAAACGTGTGAATTTAAAAACCACTCTGTGGCTTGCTACTCAGGCAGATAGGAGGCACCACCCTCGGAGATGAGGATTGAAGAGGTCAGATGTTGGAAGACCAAGAGTGATCCGATAGGGGGCTCCCAACGCTACTGCTGGAGGGACGCTGCCCTGGAGGTCTCAACGCTTTACGCATCCATTCACTAGTCTCCAGGCACCATGGAGTGTTTTAAGATAATGGTCCCTATCCAGTGAGCAAATAATAATGCATGCCCTCAAGGGGGCTCAGTTTCCCCATCTATAAAATGGGAAGTTTGAACTAGACTCGATACCTTTTGAACTACAAAGCCTTTCTAACTCTGGCCCTTCCAACTGGGAATATCAGGCTGAAACCTTTCTCAGGGGAAGATGGGGCCTGATAAATGGAGCAGGCCATTATAGGTGGAGGGACCAATGGAGTCTAGGAGATGAAAGCTGGACATGAAGGGAGTATCGGAGGTAAAAAAAAAAGCAAATCCAGGAGAGAAGAGCTGTAACTCCTTTTGCCTTAAGGGGAAGATGCATTGAAGGGAGTAAGTTGGAGTAAGTTGAAGCCACATTTTAGAAGGCTGTGAATGACAGGCAAAGTTGAGACTTTTTCCATTTTGGCAATGGGGAGCCACAGAGGACTTCTGAGCAGAGGAGGGACGTGAGATTTATGCTGAAACCAGCGTGGAAGGAGGCTGGCTGGACAGAAGAGCAAAGGTGCCTGGGTGGCAGACAAGGGATGGTATTGGTGGTCCAGGGTAACTAGGGCAGTTAATGGGGGAGACTGCGTGTGGTGAAAGACTCCCACCCTCTGTCCGAAGGGCTGCAGTGCATTTGTGCTGTGGTGTGAAGGTCATGGGCTCTGGTGCCTGCTCTTGGATTCCAGCTTCCAAAGCTTCCCAGCCCTGTGACTTACACAAGTTACTTACTCTCTCCAGGCCTCAGTTTCCTTGTCTGTGTAATGGGGCTGATAACCGCATCTGCTTTGCAGGGTTGTGGGAGGATGAAACGAGTTAATCCACATAAAGTGCCTAGAATGACAATTGTATAAATCCTCACTCAATGTTATCAATGATTATTTTTAGACTTTATCCTCTGCATGGGGGCCCAGTTCAGGACATGACATCAGAGGGTGAAACAGAGTCGGGTTCTCACCCTCCCTAGCAGAGGAAGTCCCACCTGTGTGCTCAGTGACCAGGAACTCTGTTAGGCCCTAGGCCCAGAGGCTTCTTCTGATGGTATAACTGACGTTTTTCACGCCTACCTACGAAAATTCTATTTTAGGGAGGAGGTCAAAATGTATATGACCTTTTGGGGAGCCAGAGAGCACTTAGCAGGTGTCTGCTCATCGAGGGGTTTCTTTTCCTCTGCAGATGAATGTCAGAAGTAAGGAAGGTAAAACTCCAGCCCTCCTCTGCGGATGATGGGTAGATGGAAGGGAACAGCAAGGCTTAGGTTATGGTGAGACAGGGAACTGGAGTCACCTAGAAGAAAGAGCAGTGGCCTGAGAGTAAGGAGTCTGAGTTCTAGTTCTGACACCATCACTATTTGCAGACAGGTTTGTGCTCTAATTTGCACATTGCAAGTCTAGATATAAATACTTTTCTATCTCAGGGCGTTCTTTTCAAGCACATTTGAGATAATGCGTACAGAGGTTTGGAGAAAGACAAAGAGAGCCATGTAAAGGATAAGGGGGTTCCTGGAGTATCTCCGGAGTCCCAGCCAGCCTGACTCAAGGGAAACCTGAGCTTGGCTTTCCCTTTTGGTTTCCTCTTCGGTACGGGTAGCATTTAGCCACCCTTCTTCTGGCCTAATTGACAAGGGCTTCTGGTGTCTATTTTTCTGGGAGGCTGGCTTTTCTGGGGGCAGCTTCATTACCAGAACTACTTGGCTTCTTTTTCATCTTACTGTCTGGCGGGCAGCCAGAGGGACTCTCATGTAGATCCCTGGTCAGGTTCTCTTTACTTCCTTGATGGAGCCTTAAAATGTGATGCATTCGAGTTCCAGAGAGGACCTTCGGGTGGGGAGAGGAGTTTACACAGACAAGACAACGTAGCTATGATGTAAAAAAAGACACAGCCTTTGAGGAGATATGCGTAAGTTCAGAGGCTTGGGCTGTGAGTTCAAATCTGGGCCTGTTTCCTCATCTATAAAGTAGGGGTCATAATGATAATATGGATCTCCTGAGATTGTTGTGAGGATTGAATGGGGTAATGCATAAAAAAGCACATAGTAATGATGAGACTGGGTCAACGAAAGTTAGCGACTGAGGACAAGGGGGTTACTTAACAGTTCCGGAGCTGAGAGAGACCGAGGGTAACGCACCCTAATGCCAGGTTCAGGACAGTCAGGCCTTACAAGAGTAAGTGTACTATTTTATGGTTTGTAAGTCCCATTCTCATGCAGTATCTTTGCTTGGCTTCAGAACATCTATTGTTATTCTCATTTTACAGGTTCCAGAGTTGACATAACTTGAAATTACTTGGGCTGGGCCTTAAATTCCGTTGACTTCAGACACCAGGCTCTTTGCACAACACTAGGAGGACGTGGGAGGAGGAACATCATAGGCAAAGACAGGAGGCTGGAATATGTGCAGCACTGGGGACAAACAATAAATAGATAAATAGTCTGCTTTGGTTTTAGTGGAAGTTTGTAATTAGAAAAAAAAAATTCTTGGCGAGGTAGATTATAGCCAGATTGTGAAGGGCTTTGTGTGCCAAGCTTATTAGTTTGGACTTCATCCTGTGAGCAGTGGATTTTTTGTGCAGCTATGTCACCTATAAGAAGATAATTTTAAAAATTTAGAGAGAGAGACACACACAATATCTTCCTGTGTGTGTCTCTCTCCAAATGTTCCCTTTTAAGAAGGACAACAGTCATATTGCATTAGGGCCCACCCTAATGACCTCATCTTAACTTTATTACCTCAATGGACACTATGCCCAAATAGGGTTTCATTCTGAGCTCCTGGGGGCTGGGACTCTTAACACACCTTTTGTTTGGTGGGGAGGGGCGCAATTCAATTCGTAACAGCCTCTGCAAAAGTCAGAAGGGGTCTCTTCCACATCTTGATTGGGGAATATGGATGAGTTTGAGACCTCTCCCTGGTCCAGGGATGCAGGTGATGCTGCTGCAACCCAGGACCCTGGACAGAGCTGGTCCACAGTGAGATGGACAGATTTGCCGTGGGCAGTGGGTGCTTGAGTCCCTTGCAGTGCAAGCTCTTCTTACTGGGAAGAAAAATCCACTCAAAGCAGTTCACTTAAAAGGTGCGTGGTGTGTATGTGTATGTGAGGAGGAAAAGTGGTGTATTTTAAGCATCAGGAGAAATCAAACAGAAATCCAGGCCTCTGGAAGGGCCTTGGACTGAGGAGCCCTGGAAACCTCTGCCTCTCTCCTTCCGGCTTCCCTGCCGTGCTCTAAACCTGCGAGCTCTGTTCTCCTTTCTCTCCTCCCCCTCATAACTCTCATATTCTGAGAACACTCTAACGGTGGCCCCAGCATGCCACCCACCTCAACCTGGCATGACTTTGCGGTTCAAGCATCCTCTGAATCTTCTCTCTGTGTTGGTTTGTTCAAATTCCTGAGAGAGACCATCTGAGTGAACTGACACGCCTTTTCAAGAAAGGCCACCCAAGTCAGAGGTCATTGCCAGGCTAAGAATGGGCCCCACTCTGATCAGGGGGCTGTCCCTGCCTGGTCCTTTACGCTGTGGCTGTGGGGTGGGGTCATGAGGCTTGCCACTCATCTGGCAGGATTTGTGGGTGGAGACAGACCCTTTGAGTAGGAGGCATGAGCTGAACATGCACCCTGAACATGCCCAGGGCAGAACGCCGCTACAGAGGGACCGGCTATACTGCCCTTGTTGCCAAAGGTAATGCTAGGGAGGAGGGCTAGAGACCGTGGTTTACACACTGACTTGTTCACTTTTTCACTCATTCATTCTCCATTTCTTTCTTCCACATTTGTTGAGCATTTCCTGTGTGCTAGGCACTGTGCTAGACACTTGAGATTACTAGAATTTGGCCAAAATGGTTCCTGTCCTTTTGGAACTTATAATCTAGTGGGAAAGACAAAAAGAACCTTGTGGGAAAATCAATAAACATGTCACCACAAATTGTGACGTGCTACTGTGACAGAGGAGTTTGTTCCATGAATGAGAATACTGGAGGCAGACATCTTAAACTGGTTGGTCTCAGAAGGCCTCTGAGAAGCCATGGAAAAAGAATTCCAAAGGAAATGCTTGGAGGGATCTTAGTGCGTGTATCTTTGCGATGGAGGCCAACTTTATCTAGTACGTGTATCTTCACCTTTGGACTGACCTGCAGAAATTAGTCTGCTGCAACAAAAACACAGGGATTGGAAATCTGATTCCTTCCTGCCACCAATTCTCAGGTGCCCGGGCCTCCTGCTTTCTGATCCTTCAGCAATTTGGGGTTGTGTCAGAGTGCCTGCTGGGCTGGCTGCTGGAGTCCGTGTAAGGAGACTGTCCTAATCCCTAGGCTTATGGGACCCTCATTAGTTAGTGGCCGTTCTGCCCCCACCCATACTGTCTGGGTTTGAATGAGCCTTGACAGACTGTGTTTGCTAAGCTCTGCTTCCTCCCAAGATCTGCATCTCTATATTGCTGCTGTATTTTGAGACAGGCGGTGTAGTCACCATAATATTCTGCTAATTTCTGGACCTTTGGACTTGGACTTCTTGTTTGTTTGTTTTAAAGCTTCCAGGCCTTTAATTTAATAGACAATTAAACATGGGTGCCCCACTCTGTGTTCTGCAGCAAATGTTCTGTAAATGGGGAATTCTAATGCTTATCGCCACCCAGCTCCAGGAGAATCTGGGTAGAGACACCACATATGTTCCCTGTAATAGGTACTTTCTCCTTTCTTCCCACTTTCTTTAGTTGGTGTAAGTTGAAAAGCAATCAGGCTGAGTTTGTCCGCTTCTTAAGTCTTACTCGGTTTTTGGTTCTCCTTGGAGAAAGTCATCCATCCCTTGCCCCTGTGACCGCACTGGGACACTGTCAGCTTCTGCATTGATTTAAAGAATCTTGGCAGGAGGGGGATGTGACTTGACAATGTGGGCACTTTTCCGGACCCCTCTCCAGACATTGCCCCAGGGCACTCAGAGGTCCCCTGACAATATGTGATCCCTTGGGTCCAAGCCTAAACTGGGAAGGTGAAGGGGACCTTGGTGGACAACGTGACTCTCACACACCGTGTCTCAGCATCCAGCACAGAGTCTGAACAGAGCCAGTGCTGAGCAGGCATTCGCAGGGTTAGATTAAGTGGTAGCAATCCAGGTCTTGAGAGACCACAACTGGTGTGCAGGGCTGCAGCAAAGGGGCATGCCTCGTGCCAGCTGGACCCTGAGGATTTGCCCAGGAAGTGGGATGTTGCTGCTTGCCTCACTGGTGGTGGCAGTAACGGAGTTGTCTCAGGAAAGAGTGTTCCAGGTAGGATGTGCAGCCAATGCAAAGGTCCTAAGGAGGAAGCCTTTCTGACACGTGGGAGGCCAGGGTGGATAGAATAGAGGAAGCCAAGGGGCAGAACAGTAGGAAATGAGTTCTCTGAGTAGAGGTGTGTTGAGTACTGCCTGATACATGTTACAAGGACTTTGGCTTTTACTCTGAGTGGAAGGGAGTGGGGCATTGTAGGGTTTGAGCAGAATTGCAGGGTGTTCTGTCTTACCCTTTGAAAGGATTTGTCTAGAAGTTTTATAGTTAACAGGTGGAGGGGAATTAAATGTTGAAGCAGGGAGGTCAGTAAGGCAGTCACTACAATAACCCAGGCAAGAGATGATGGGGGCCCACCCAGGGAGGCAGCAGTAGAGGAGGCGAGGTGTGCTCAGCTGTGTGTGTTGTAAGTGCAGCAAATGGGATTTTCCTCACAGATTGGCTGTGGGTACGAGGGGAAGAGAGTAGTCAGAGGTGACACCACAGGTTTTGGTCTGAGCAGCTGGAAGAGTGGAACTGCATGCAGCGTTCCTTAGTTAGCCCCCTGATCTAAGTTGTCATTGACAACATCCTAAATAAAAACATTGCCTCACCTTTTCCCAGCACCGTAGACTTATAAAGAAAGCCCTTGTGGTATCCTGTTTAACCCTCACAGCCACATCTGGCTCCTCCATAGAATGAAAATCCCATGACAGCAACACTGTGTTCCCTGTCCTGCTCCAGCCCAGGGGGCCTGGCACAGAGCAGGAGATCAGTTAGTAGCTGTTGATTGGATGGGCGGGGGTGGGGGTGGGGGGTGGGGGTGAATGGATGGGTGGGTGGATGAATGAGTGGGCTGAGGTGGAGGATGGAGAGGGGACTGAGGTTGGAGTTCTTACACTCTCTGGTGGCCTCCCGAGGTTCAGATAGACCGAGTTGCCCCATCTTGCCTTCACCTGCCCACCCCGCCCCCGCCCTGGCAGCAGGCTGAACCCCGTGAGAGCAGCACAACAATAACTGGGTGTCCTTGAACTCTTCTCCAAGCACCTGACCCCTGCCGTTGGCCATGGCGCCAGGCCCCATGGTTCTCACCTTCGGGCTCCGTTCGGATGGCCCTGCTGTCCCTCACTGGGACCGTGCACCCATCAAACTGATTCCCCCTCCTTCCCCTTGCCCTTGAGGCCTTCCCTCCCCACCCACCTCCTCAGGGACTCTCACCCCAGTTCTTCCCCTTGCCCTTCCTCCACCCCTCCCTCTCCCTCCAGTCTCACTTCCTTCATGGGGCCTCTCTTCACCTCTCTCCTCTGAGAGCCCACAGCTGCCGTGGCCCACAGCTTAGCTCTCCACCCCCCGCCCTTTTTTAGACAGCTTCTTATTTCTTATGTGTTCATTTTGTCTCTTCAACTAGATTTTGCAAAAGCTCCAGGAGAGCAGGGGCCATCCCCTCTCCCCCCACGTTTCTAACTTTCTGTAGGATCCAGCAGAGTGCCAGACACTCCCTGCATTGGAGGTTGGGGGCTGGGAAATCAGCCCTTGGTTTCATCATAAAGCCTCTCTTCCCAACTGTAGTGTGTGAGTGTGTAATGTAGAAGCGAGTGTGAGAGAGAGAGAGTGTGTGTGTGTTTATGTGCCCCTGTAGGAGTACTGGGAAGGAGACAGTGAATCCTGGCTTGATGTTTTAGAGCAGGGCTCATCAGCCTTGATGCTATTGACATTTGGAGCCAGATACTTCTTGTTACGGGGCTGTCCTGTGCACTGTAGGATGCTTAGCAGCATCCCACACCTCTGCCAGCTAGAGGCTAGGAGCTCCTCCGATCCCCATCCACTCCCCCTCCCCAGATTATGACAACCGAAAATGTGTCCAGACATTGACATGTTCCTTTGGGGGCAAAATTGTCTCCGGTTGAGAATCACTGTTTTAGAGAACTCATGGGCATCTCAACTTTCTCCCTGTTGGCTGGGAATGTCACTTTGGCTCACCTGTGGCAAACTATAAGGTTTTTATGAGGATCCAATGGGGACAGCAGATGCTAAATACACATCCATTAGTGAGAGGCAGTGTGACGCAATGTTTGGAGGGGGGTGTGTTCTGGAGCCAGCCTGCCTGGGGTGAAATCCTGGCTCAGTCTCCTTCCTGGCTGTGTCACCCTGGCTACTCACTTCATCTTATACTACCTCAGTTTCCTCATCTGTAAATGGAGATGATAATAATTGTACCCACTGTAAGAATTGTGTGAGGATTAAATAGGTGACTGTGGGTAAAGCTTTTGGAGAAGTGTCTGATACAGAGAAAGTGCTCAGTAGCGGTTGTAATTCTCGCCCTCTCCTGGTCGGGGCAGGAACAGCTCCTCCTGCTTGGTTCCCTCTGGCTGTCATTCTCCTCCCTCACCCGCTGCTGACTTGCACCGGGTTTGAGCTCTGGCCTCGCTGCCGGAAGCTTCTGCTGGGTCATCGCCTTCACCCTCACGTTGCCTTGGTGCTGAGGCTGTCAACACCTTGCCCAGTGACTCCGGGCAAAAGGCTTGCGCGTATCAACAGACATGTTTCACTTGTGTCCAGAGTGGACCTGTCAGCTTGTGCTGCTGCTCCCTGGAACAGAGACCCCCCCGAAGCCCAGCTCAGGGACTAGAGAAGTGCGCTTCAGGCAATTACATTCTTTTTCTCTAATATTTGTGTTCCTCTTATATGGCTACCTCTACAAACTCTATTAACACTTGCTGTTTGCAGAAGCTTTTGTTTTCAAACGCGTCAGCAAATGGCAGGGCCCCAGATGAGGGAGAATCCATCCTGAAGGGTCACAGGGCACTTGATGGCTGCAATCAAGATTGACAGCCAAGCTGGGTCAGCATCTCACCAAGTGATCTCAAGAAATGCAAGGAAAAAGTTAGAAGAGAGACACCTGCCCTTCATGTCCATGTTTCTTCAGTTCAACAAATATTCATTAATGCTCAATAAATATTGATTGAACTTCACATGGGAGCCAGATACTGTTCTCAGCTCTGGGAGCTCAGTGGCCAGCAAGGCAGACTCAGTCTCCATCCTCACTGAGGCTGAAGGAGATAAGTGTATACGTGTGTGTGTATATATATATATATATACACACACACACACACACACACACACACACATATATACAAATCTAGTGTATACATGTGTATATATACTTACATACCTATGCACATTCATGCATACATATGCACACACACACAATAAATTGTGACATCAGCAATGGGCTGGTCGGGAAGTAAGGACTTTGGACTCTGATCTGGATTTGTCTCCACTTTCTACCACCGTCCAGCTGCATGGCTGGGGTCAAATTCCTTAATCTCTCTTTGAGTTTCTCATATGTTACGTGGAGGGTGATACCTTAGAGGGTTACTGTGAAGATTAAATGAACTGGTACAAGTAGAATGTGAGGAATTTTGTCTGTTGTATTTATCCAGATCTTTTAACCCCAATATCCAAAAGAGTATCTGGCACACAGTAGGTGCTCAAATGAATATCTGTTGAAAAATAGTATGTGCTTGGTACATAGTATGTGCTCAGTAAATGTTTACCATTGTGGGGGAGTCAAACAGAATGTGAAGTGGTTAAAATCCAGACTTCTGAATAACTCTGTCTCTAACTTATTTGTTAGAGATAATAGGTTAAGTTGTTTGCCTCAGTTTCCTCATCTAGAAATTCAAGCAAAATATTGTACTTATCTCTAACTTTGCACAAAGCACCGAGACCCCACCCTATCTGTTTCCATGAGCTGCATACTGTAACAATGGTATGTTTAATTTTTCCTTACTTCTCTTGATTTGGAGTCCTGATGAGCAGTGATTTGATTTCCAGGGTTGTTGGAAGTTTTCACCTATCTCAAAGTAGCTGTTCCTACTGGCTTGACAATTCGGGATTTCCAGCGTGAGAGTCCTCAGTGGGTTTGATGACCTCAGACGGCCCTGGCACTTAAATGCCCCTTTGATTCTTTGCCATAAGTATTTTGGTCTGGCTAGACTTGTCAGTAACCAGCTGCTGCCTCAGCTCCTGAGTACAGTATTTTGTTACAGGGAGTGGTCAGATCCTTCATGGGGATGTGTCCATATTCTCCAGGACACAGGAACCTCATATGAAAGGGAAAGCTGGAATGGGTGTCTGTGGGAATCCTTCCACCGCTTTTTTATCTTCCATGGATGTGCACGGCCAGGGCAGGGCAGGGCAGGCTGATTTCAACGATTTTTACTTATTGCTCATTCCTGTATCTTCCTCAAGGTTTTCTGCCCTTTGCATCACTCACTCAGCAGTTGAGAGTGGTTAGGCCTGCAGGGAGTGGGGAAGAAGATGACCTGTTCTGACACTGGTCAGAAGCAACTCAAGTGAGGTTCATAGATAAGCAATCGAACTTGAGCAAAGAGTGGCATTCTGGTTCAAAGTTTCCTGTTAGTCATTTAGAAAACTTAGCAGAATTGGGTATTGGTATGCAAAGCCACTTCCTTTGTTAATAATGTCTGATTTTCCCCAGATGGAGCTTTGAGAAGAGAGGTCCTCATGCAAAGGCAGAAATACATTTATAAATTAAAAGGCACCATCAGTTACTTTCATTTTCATATGTTGTGAGTCTTTGGAATGAATACAGACCTTCATGGTTGGACATCAGGTTTCAAGGTCTGTCCAGGATATCTTCTTAAACCAATCATTTGGTACTTTCTCATCTGACAGAGCTGGGCAGAGGGCAAGGAGAGATTTATAAGGAAAGATGGGGAGGATACAGCCAGGGAACAAAACAGAGTTTTGCCCTGCCATTCAAATATCTGGTGGCCAGACCTAATTTACTAGTGCTCCAGAGGCAGACACATATTATGGATGGTTTTCTTCTGTTGGAAACCTCGGTTGCCTCTGTGGCCCGGCCCGGCTCCACGACAGGCATGTCCTCAGACAGACCTCTGGGGCCAGAGGGGTCAGTGAGTAGAGAATCTGCAGAGTTAGGGCATCAGCAAGGTGGAGCGGGTCCAAACGCCAGTAGCCTGTGTGGGGACAGGGTCTCAAATCAGGCCAGGTGTGGAGAGAATGAAGCAACAAGGCATCTTTATTCAGGAGAAGAGAACTCTGAGTCCCCTGAGGGTCCTCCCAAGGTTCGCTTTTGGACAGTTTTATTCAGTGTTGAGCGACAGCACCTTTAGTTGCAAACTGCAGAGAAGCAGATTTCGAGGTGACACAAAGAAGAGCTCTGAAGGAGTTCCTCTGAGTGGATTGCTTTAGGAGCTATCATAATGGAAATAAAGAGAAAAGTGATTACCTTTTATTGAGCACTTAACTCTGGCCAGACTCAGAGTGAAGGTTTTTCCTGTGCATTAATCTCAGCTGAGCTTCCAAGGAATCCTGCAAAGCAGGGACCATCATCTCTTCATTCTTCCCAACGGAGGCTTGGGGAGGTAAAGTTACTGCTCAGGCAGGCTGCCACTGGCTCCTACAGTGCCTTCGTGTGAATTACAAAAAGACACCCTTCCGCTGGTGGACACAGTGCAGACCTTGGCAAGCAGATAAGGCACTGGGTGCCAGCGGGTGCCTCCGCTGGAGGCTCTTGGCTAGATGGCCTTGTGCTGAACAAAGGATGCACAATCATACTCTGCAACCCTGGGATTGAGGCCGGAGCTGGTCACAGGGCAGAACTGGGTTCAAGAGCCACATTTGCCTGACTCCAGAGATACTAGCTCATAATTCCCAAGATTTATCATCTCTCAGGATTGACACATCCCTATGAATGGTCACAAAGGCTAGTTGGTCCCTTAGTGACAGGGCTGGTTTGTATAGGTCTTTGGACTAAAAAGCCTACAAGTTTCCTCCTTTTCCCTCAGAGAGTGCAGCTCAGAGAGTGTGGCAAGATGGAAGCATGACGCGGGGTCTTGTGATCCCCTGAACACCTACCATGAGGTGCTATGGGGAGGCAGTGGGTGCAGAGCATGCATAAGGCACAAGACCGAGTTGGAGTCCTGGCTCTGTGATTTACTACCAGGTGGGTGGGTGGGTGGGTCTTGGGCAAGCCACTCAAACCCTCTGAACCTCAGTTTCCTCATCTGTAAAATAGGGATAGTGCCTACTCCACATATAGTTGTGATGACATGATAGGGCAATTGAGAATGTGCTCCCCTGTGACATAGTGAAGCACATTATAAATGTCACTTGTTTACATTTGAGGAGGATTCTGACCTCATCTCTTTCCCAAGGCCTCTTCACTGATGGGATCACTGGTTTCACTGCATCCGTAAGTTGTGATGGGTTGTGTTTTTATTTTTATTCATCTTAAAATATTTTCTGATTTCCCTAGTGAGTTCTTGTTTGACCCATTGGTTGTTTAAGGGTGTGTGGTTTAATTTACACATATTTGTGAATTTTCCAGGTTTTTTCCTATTTTTTTATTTCTAGCTTCTTTCCTCCTTGGTTGGAAAAGCTGCATTGTTTGAGTTCAGTCTTCTTTGATTTTATTGAGACTGGCTTTGTGGCCTATCACGTGATCTCTTCTGGAGAATGCTTCCTGTGCATCTGCGAAGAATGTGTTCTGCTGTTGTAGGACGGAGTACAATGTATAGACGTGTTAGGTCTGGTTATTTATAGTGTTGTTCAAGTCATCTCTTTCCCTATTGATTTCATGCCTAGTTCTATCCATTATTGATAGTAGAGTATTGAAGCCTCCAATTATTGTAGAACTATGTATTTCTCCCTTTAATTGTGTCAATGTTTGCTTTCCATATTTAAGTATGTATGTGTTTATAATTGCTATATCTTCTTGGTGTATTGACTCTTTTGCCAATATGTCCTTCTTTGTCTCTTGTAAAAATTTTGGCTTAAAGTCTCTTTTGTCTAATATTAGTATACCCAGCACAGCTCTCTTTTTGTTACTATGTGTGTGGAAGTTTTTTTCTATCATTCTTTTTTTTTTCTCTTTTTTTCCCTTTTCTTTTTTTTTTTTTTATTGAAGTATAGTCAGTTTACAATGTTGTGTCAATTTCTGGTGTTTTCAGAATAATGTTTCAGTCATACATATACATACATACACTTGTTTTCATACTCTTTTTCATTCTAGGTTACTACAAGATATTGAATATAGTTCCCTGTGCTGTACAGTATAAACTTGTTGTTTATTTTATGTATAGTAGTTAGGATCTGCAAGTCTCAAATGCCCAATTTATCCTTTCCCAACCCCTTTCCCCCTGGTAACCATAAGTTTGTTTTCTATGTCTGTGAGTCTGTTTCTGTTTTGTAAATAAGTTCATTTGTGTCTTTTTTTAGATTCCACATAAAAGTGATATCATATAGTATTTTTCTTTCTCTTTCTGACTTACTTTGCTTAGAATGATGATCTCCAAGTCCAGCCATGTTGCAGCAAATGGCATTATTTCATTCTTTTTATGGCTGAATAGTATTCCATTGTATAAATAAGCCACAGCTTCTTTATCCAGTGATGGACATTTAGATTGTTTCCATGTTTTGCCTATTGTAAATAGTGCTACTATGACATTGGGGTGCACGTATCTTTTTGAATTAGAGTTCCCTCCAGATATATGCCCAGGAGTGGGATTGCTGGATCATATGTAAGTCTTTTTTCAGTCTTTAAAGGAATCTCCATTCTGTTTTCCATAATGGCTCCACTGAACTACATTGCTACCAACAGTGTAGGACGGTTCCCTTTTCTCCACACCCTCTCCAGCATTCATCATTTGTGGACTTTTTCATGATGACCTCATTCTTTTATTTTGAACTTATTTGTGTCTTTGGATCTAAAGAGAATCTATTGTAGACAACATACAGTTGTTCATGGTTTTTTTTGGTTTTTGTTTTTTAATCCTTTCTGTAAATCTGTGCCTTCTGACAGAGGTTTATTACATTTACATTTAAAGTAAATACTTATAAGAAAGGATTTATTTCTAACATTTTGCCATTTGTTTTCTATATATGTTAAACATTTTGTTGTTGTTGTTGTTCCTCAGTTCTTTGTTACTACCTTCTGTGCTTAGCTTTTTTTTTTTTTTTCTGGTTTGCTGTTTTGTTTCCCTTCTCATTTATTTTTCTCTATATTTTTTCTTTGTCTTTCTTTCTTTTTTTTTTTTTAGTGGTTAACCTGGGGTTTAACGTCAATATCTTACATTTATAATAGTGTAGTTTTAAGTTGATACCAACTGAGCCTCAACAGTATGCAAAAATCTCTGCTTCTGTATAGGTCTGTCGCTCCACTTTAGTTTTGTTGCTGTCACACAGTACATCTTTATACATTGGGTGCACATTATCATAGATTTATAATTCTTATTTTATGCATTTGTCTTTCCAGTTGTCTGTTAGTGGTGAACTTCCTGTTTGTGCTTATCTCTTAATTTCTCCTTCATTTTTGAAGGATAATTTTGTGTGACATAGAATTCTTGGTTGGCACTTTTTTTTTCTTTCAGCACTTTAAATATGTCGTTCCACTGCCTTCTAGCCTCTCTGGCTTTTGAAGAGAAATCATTTGTTCGTTTTACTGAGGAATCTTTGTGCATGATGAATGCTCCTCTTTTGCTATTTAAGATTCTTTGTTTTTGTTTTTTGACAAATTGACTGTTATGTCTTGGTGTGGATCTCTTTAAGTTTATCCTACTTGGATTTCATTGAGCTGCTTGGATGTGTAGATTCGTGGCTTCCGTCAAACAGAAGTTTTTACCTATTATTTCTTCAAGTATTTTTTTCTGCCACTTTCCTTTCCTCTTATTGTAGAACTCCCATACATAAACATTGGTGTGCTTGTTAGTGTCCCACAGGTCACTTAGGCTCTGTTAATTTTTCTTCATTCTTTGTTCTTTCTGCTCCTCAGTCTGGCTAATCTCAACTGACCTATTTTCAAGGCCATTGATTCCTTCTTCTCCCTGCTTAAATCTGATGTTGAAGCTCTCTAATGAAATTTTCACATTTGTTATTTGTACTTTCCAGCTCCAGAATTTTTATTTGAATTAAAAACAAAATAATTTCTCTTTCTTTAATGCTATTCTGTTTTCTGAGACATTATTCCCTTAGTTTCCTTTAATTCTTTGTCCATAGTTTCTTTTAGCTATTGGGACATAATTAAGACAATTGACTTAAAGTCTTTGTCTCCTAAGTCCAATGTCTATCCTTCTTCAGGGACACTTTCTATTAATTTCTTTTTGTTTTTTTTTCCTGTGAATGGGCCATACTTTCTTACATGCCTCATAATTTTGTGTTGAAAACTGGCTATCTTGAATATTATGATGTATTAACTCAGGCATCAGATTCTCCTTCCTTGCCAGGACGTGTTGTCACTGCTCGATATAGATTGTAGTAGCTTGTTTAGTCACTTTTCTAAAGCATTTTTGTTAGGACTGTATTATTTGTTGCATGTGGTCACTGAAGTCTCTAAATACTTTGAACTGAGAGAAAAAAAATCTAGTCTTTAGAGCTAGACTCTGTGTGTGTATGTGTTGGGGTGTGCCTTCAGCACTTGGCCAGGCCATTTACAGCTCTGCCTTAGCCTGCATTTCCTGCCTGCATGGAGCTTAAGGGTCAACCAGCATTGAGAGTGTTGGGTTTCCTCACATGCTTTCTCAGCACATCTCCAATTCTTCATGGCCTTCTAGATCCCCCGGGGTATATATGGGTGTTCTTCAAAGCTTTTACTCTCCAAGGCATATTGCTCTGAAGCCTTTCCTCCCAGGCTTACTGGTGGGATTATTGTTTGCCCCAACTTATATTCTGTACCCCATGTGGAAGCAGGTAGTCCTTTTGACTTTAAATGTTTGTTGTTGTTGTTGTTGTTTTAACCAATGCCCTTTACATAGCTGCTTCTCTGCCCTAAGAGAGTCCCAAGTCAAGGAAATAAAGGCCATCTCATAGCTTCTGTCCTTCAGAGCCCCCACAGACAGCTCAAAACAGACAACTACGATCTTGGGACTGGGTCCTCTCTGCTCCCTCAAGCCACATGAACCCACACCAGGGACATGAAATACCATCTTCAAGACTGCCACCAAGTTGGGGAGCAGAGAATGGGGGACAGGATAAGTTAAAGTGCCATAAAACCTTTGCCAGGTTTCAGTTGCTTTTTTTCTTGAATAAACATTTTCTTGGTTGCTGTAAACTTTTTGACTATTTTTCAGAGTTTTGATAAAGTTGATTCTGATGGTTTTTGCCAGACTTTTCATTGCTTCTGTAGAGGAACAGGCACTTGGAATTCCCTACTTCACCATTTTTGCTGATTTCACCTAAGAAGTAGGTTTTGAATGCGTTTTGTTTGCTGACCAATGAGAAAATAGAGGACCAAAGGGAGAGGGAATGAACTGAGTCAGTGGTAAGACTGCCAAGATGACTCAAGATTCCTTTTATTTAGTGTAATCTGCCTTCTGCACTGTTTGGTCACATGGTTCAGCAGCAACGAGTCTCTTCTTGGTTTGAAGACCACTGGGATCAGAGGGACAAAGCAGTGGTCTCCTCATGGGCCTACCCACATGCACTGTGCCTCCGTCTGTCCGCTCGTCACACAGCAGCTAGACCAATGGTCAGTGTAATGGAGTTACATCACTCCCCTGCTTAACACCCTTCAGCCTTCCGTCCACTGGTGTATCTATGCAATGGAGCATTATTCAGCCACAGAAATGAATGAAATACTAACAGTTTCTACAACATGCATGAATCTTGAAAACCTTGTTCTGAGTAAAAGAAGCCAGTTGCAAAAAACCACATATTATACGATTCCGTTTGTTTGAATTGTCCAGAATAGGCAAATCTACAAAGACAGAAAGTAGACTAGTGGCTGCTTGTGGCTGCAGGGACTTTTTTGAGGTGATGAGAATGTTCTAAATTAATCACAGCGATGGTTTCACAACTCTGTGAGTAAATCATCGAATTATATGCTTTAAATGGGCAAATTTTATCTCAATAAAGCTATTAACAAAAAACTAAATAAAATCCCTCCAGCTTCCCATTCTCTTGGAATGGAGCCCAAGCTCATCACGAGGCCCTGCGTGGCCTGGTTCTTGCCTCTCCAGCCTCACCTGTGTCACCCCCTCCTCTCGTCTCATACTCCATCCACAGCAGCTTCCTGTATACTTTCTGAATGTGCCAAGTGCCTTCCTCATTCAGGGCCTCCTTCCTGAAATTGCCTTCCCCTCGCTGTTCCCGCAGCTGGCTTGTCTGAGTCCTCCACGTCTAGTCAGCCCAGGGAGACCTTTCCCAATTACCCCAACAAAAGCCGAAGCCCCCATGGTTCTCTGCTAGGCCCTGTTTGTTTCCTCCATCACGTGTATTGGATTTCGTAACCTTATATTTATTTGCGCATTCACCAGAAGAGCAAGATCAGTGTCCAGCATGTGCCTGGCATAGTACGGGCGCTTACTGAGTGTCTGCTGTATGAATGAATGAGGAGAGGAGAACCTTGTAGGATCATACCGTGATTTTCCTTAAGTCAAACCATGTGTGTTTTGATTCACATGTCAAATTAAGCATCATTGTGTCCTATTCTGTTCTTGAAGACCTCCCATGCTGGTGATTCCTTAAGTAAGTTTCATCCCTAACCTGAATTAACAGTATGGCCTGGTCCTCACTTAGCAAGTGATGCTGAGCAGGGCCTGAGCACGGCAATGGTATGGTGTCATCTCATGTTCCAAGGGCTTAACGGAGCCTCTGATAGCACAGAGGGGACTCGGAGTGTTTCCATAGCCAACAGCTCCCTGGGAACTGACAGTGTAAATGGGGAGGCAGAGCATACCTTTGAATGTTACGTACTCATATGAGTCCTACCATATTTGGTAGGGGGAGTTGGCTAGTGTGGCCTAGAGAAGCCAGGGAGGTCCTCAGGGAGGAGGCAGGACTCTGGCCTGAAA
This sequence comes from Camelus bactrianus, assembly GCF_048773025.1. Classification (NCBI taxonomy): domain Eukaryota; kingdom Metazoa; phylum Chordata; class Mammalia; order Artiodactyla; family Camelidae; genus Camelus; species Camelus bactrianus. Next base: position 12,854,400 of record NC_133560.1, on the reverse strand, counting down.
GATTTTCTTTGGTGAAGGCTAAGGAACACTCATTTTTAGATAGAGGAGCAAAGGTTGGGTAGGGCTGGGTAGAAGAAAGTTATGACTTTCTTAGTCAGTGAAGGTTTGGGTGGTCTTTGAGTGGCACGGAGACTGGCATTTTAGGCTGCTGTCACTAGGATGGAGTAATTGGGGAGCAGCAGGTAGCCCACGATAGAGAATATGGAAGTTAGATACCAATTTTCCTGTCCCTTCCTAGCCTGATGACTGTGGCCAAATTGTTTAACCGCTCAGCGCCTCGATTTCCTCATCTGCAAAATGAGATCGCAGCTTGCACCTTGCAGGGTTGCTGTGAGAATGGAACGAGGAGATGTGCTGAGCTCAGGCTTGGCGCACAGTGGGAGGTCCGCCACGGCAGGTGACGTGAACGCCCTCCCCATCACTCACACTGGCGTCACTCAGACTGGCGCGCAGGGCCTGTGCTGGGGAGGAGTCATGTGTCAGTACTGAGTGGAGGCCTCTGGCCTGCACTGACTCCTGTGGCAGGCGGTGGTTTCTACGTTGGTTTTGTTTAGCCCATGTGGGCTGCTTGGGCATCAGATAAAGTCAAGAATGGAAGAGCAGGAAGAAGCAGAGATTCTTGGTATCCAGAGGTCTCACCATGCTGCCTCTGTTCTGTTTCACAGCCATATACAACTTCCAGGGAAGCGGAGCCCCCCAGCTCTCCCTGCAGATTGGCGATGTGGTGCGAATACAGGAGACCTGTGGAGGTGAGTCACGGCCCCGGGCGAGCCTTGGACGCCAGGAGCTTGGCTGATGATGCCGGGGTATCCCTTGGGCCTACCCAGCACCTCTAGCCCTCTCTCAGAACTTGCAACTCTGTGTGGTTTATTTAAATACATTTTGTTAGCGTCAGTATTTTGAATTTACTGAAAATAATGCTTTGCTATTGAAGGAGTTGATACCTAGAAGCAAAGGCTTGACTGGGTGGTTTGATGTTCATTGTGCTTTCTATTTCCCCAGTCATGGAGCTACTGGGGCCTGTGACACCTTCTAGGTACACTTCTTTATTAGTATCAATACCATTTTAAAGGAAAATCAACATTATTAGGGTTTTGGAGGCCCCAGTAAATTATAACCCTGATTCCAGGAGGACTGCTCTATACAACAGTGTGGTTTGGGCACAGCACCTGGTCCAGGAAGCAGTGCTCACTGCTTTCATCAAGCTGGGAGCCCTGTCTTGGGGGAAGTGGCATCCTTCTCTTTCCTCAGAGGTGCCATCTCTTGTGAAGTCAAGTGTCTGTTCAGTTGTGTCCCCCATGATGGTGGTAGTGGTGGTAAGGGGTGCTTTTAAAAGTTTGCATGGGGGTGGGGGTGTAGATCAAGTGGTAGAGCACATGCTTAGGATGCATGAGGTCCTGGGTTCAATCCCCAGTACCTCCTCCAAAAAATAAATAAGTAAATCTAATTATCCTCCCCCCCAAAAAATTTTTTTAAATAAATAAAATAAAATAAGAGTTTGCACAAAGGCTAATGGCCTTGGACTCAGGAGTCAGGCCCCTCAAAATCAATGTCACCTATGTCACTCATAAAATTGATATTGGGAGAATGGTTTGGGCGTAAGAGTCAAATGAGCTTGCTAATGTGCCAGCCACAGTCAGGTAGGCTCTCCCCACCCTCACTGGCCCAGCTGGACCCCCACGGCTCTCCCCATCCCTGGGCCGGCCTGTAATCCTGCTGTGGGGTGAGCATAGTGTGTGTCCTTCCGGTGGCCGGGCAGAGCAAGGAGAAAGAAGAGCGGAGTGGGCTCCGATCCTGCTTCCCAGCTAATCCCTCAGGCAGGGCTCTTCTGTGCTGGGATGGGGGTGAGGGGCGGGCAGGAGGCAGGGGTGGCACTGTGAAGGAGGCCCTCTCAAGGTGAAACAGAGGTCAGAGGAAAGGAGACTGCCTGCAGAACTAGGTATCTGTGGGTTCTTACCACGTACAGGGGCACTGTGCTAGATCCCTTATAACACATTAGCCTCGTTCCTTCTCACGGCAACCTCCAGGACAAGGAGTACCTCCAGCGCTGAGTCAGCTGTGTGAGGCTTCCAAGGCAACTCTGCAGATTGGTGCAGGGGTGCACGTGCACACACACACGCCCGGACACACCAACACACACACACACAAACACATTATGCACAGACACGCATACACACAATGCAAACCAAAAAGCAAACAAACAGAAAACTTTTTCTGGGTGGTGGGAAGGATTTGATATATTTTAAAACAGCTTTAAAAGAGTCATCATGGGGGAAACAAAAGCTTTCTTAACCTTCTGTACATTTGTTTTATGCTTTAGTACTATTTTGGATACCGTGTACTTTTCAGTGCCCAGGCCTCTGAAGTTCCCACTCTGGCCCTGTTAAAACCTTTTACACACAGAGGGAGTGGGAGTGGGGGAGGTGGGGGGGATCTGATTCAAAACACCCTGTCCTCTTACAGCGTAAACCTATTTTTTGCAAATCTGCTTCTACTCAGTGACAAATAAGCAAACTCTAGGTGTCTATCAAGGGCAAAGAATGAAACTAAAACCAGCAAGCACTACAACTCTCCTCAGTGTCTCCTACGCGCTGCTGGATGCTAATCCTGAGAAACAGGCAGAGACCTCACTTCTGCAGGTGCGGAAGCAAGGCTCAGGGAGGAGAAATGACTCGCCTGGGGTCACACAGGGAGCCTGTGGCTGTTCTCCCCGCCCCCACCCCCACCCCTAAAAGTTCTCTTTCCTCCACCCCATGCCTCCCAAGACAGTGGAAAAGCCTCCTAGTGTTTCCTGTGTCCTACATTTTGAAATCCAGATGAGTGTTTTCCTCTTCTTTCCATGCGTTTTCCCTGGAAAAAATGCTGCAGGGCGGTTAACTGACCACACAGGTTGCATGTCCTCAGAGCCTTCTCTTCCTTTTACCTGGCCTGGGGCCTGACCTTCCAAAGTGCTGCCCTTGCTGCCTCCTTTGTTTGTCTTTGGGATTAGCATTCTTGCATCTTTGCTTCTAAGCTCTTTAGTTCTGGTTTCCCATTTGAAATTTTGTTTTATCAGGCTTATTTTAATGTATCCTTGTAATAGGCAGCCAGAATACTTTTCTGGAAAAAGCTGGTTGTATTAATTTAGCAAGTGATTGCCAATTCATGAATACTTTGAAAATACAACATTTGGAAGTTTGTTAGACTGATTCGAGATGTCTGAGGAATTGCTATGCAAATTATTAAGATCCATCATGCATGCACTCATATCCAGACAGAGTTTTCAAACTGGAATTTATAGGATTCCAAGGGTCCCTGAGTGTCTTGGACAGCTAAGGGACTCTGAGATCAGGTCTGGTATTGTCTGCTTTGCAGGTGGGGAGTCCTGCTTATGATTCTCATTGAAAAAGAGTTCCTCTGCAAATATAGAAAGAGTGCACACCGCAGTGTTAGTAAAAAAATTAGTCAAAATGATGTAGAAGAAAAAAATTGGGTTCCCATGAAACCCTCTAGTAGAAACCTACTTGAAAAATAAAATCCAGCCAATTGAGAGATGAGTCAAAATTGTAAAATGTAGGAATTGATAAGCTGTGATAAAAGGAAATACCGGTGAGCATTGAGTCCAAATGAACCCATTTATCAAAATTAGTATTAAAAGTAACATTTATGACTACAAAAAAGAATGGTGTTGTTAGAAAACTGGAAAATGTATTTTTAAAAAAACTAATGAAACTGAGAAGTGGAAGGGGGAATGGAAGAGAATAGATATAGTCCTGAAGATTTAAAGGATTGATTAATTCTAGGTGGTAGGAATGTGAATAATTATTCTGTATTTTAAAAGTTTAAAATCTCCCCTCCCCACAAAAAAAAAAAAAAGGGGGAGAGAAAGAAAAAGAAAGAAGACGAAATGGAAAAAGTGTGGGCTTTTGAATCAGGAGGTTATTCTCTGTTCCATTTACCCACTAGCTGAGTGATCTTGGGGAGGTAGGCCTCAGTTTTCTCACCTGTGAAATGGGTTATTATCACTTTGCTTCTAGACTTGTTATAGGGATAAAATGAGAGAACCATGCCTGGCTCCTAGGTGCTCTGTGTTGGTGACTTCCACCCCTCCCCCCATTTACAGGGCTACATTGAGATTGACAGGTCTGTATGTTACCAATATGGCCCAGGGAGCCCGGAAGCTGGCCCTCTGATTGCCTGGAGTGGGTGAGGCTAGCCCTTCTTTACCTGTGTATGAAATTGACTCACCCACATGAACAGAGAAAACAAAAATCTGACCTGGAACCTTAGGTATGAATGAATTTCATTTCACTAGAGTTCAAACATTTTTATGAACTTTTTATTATAAAAATATATCTTGTGATTAAAAACTCAAACAGTTCGGAAGGAGGACCATTGCTAAGCCGGGGACATCCTAGTGCTTATTCCTTTGTCCATCTTACATCTCTCAGGCTGCCTGTTCTACCCAGAGGCAGCACAAACATTGTGTGTCCTGATTTTAGATGTGGAAAACACATGTGAGTGTTTGTTGAGCAGTTAGAGCTCCTCATGGGGGAATAAACATAAAAAAGGAATGTTATTTTCCTCCAGCCACTTCCTTCAGTTGTATTTGGTTGACATCTTTCCTGCTATTTAACAGCATCTCAAAAGAAGACTTCAAGCCCATATCCAATTTAATGCTCCCCTCCTCCTTCGCTTTCTCCAGCTTAACCAAGGCTGAGGGTAGAGAGAGCTTGGGGTGCTCTTTTTCTGATTTTCTATTTTCCTAATCAAATAAGCCCAAAGGTCAGCCAGTCCTCAGCACGAATAGCCATATACCAGATGCCCCAGTATCTCTGAGTGAATCTCCTGGAATGCTCCTCAACACTTGGATTTGGTTTGTGGGGTGAGAGAGCTCTACAGGCACCCCTAAGGCAACAGCAGCCACCTCCAGATACCACCCCCACCTCCTGATTACTTGAACTCTGGTGGGGGGAGTCATCCTGGGAGTTAGCCCAGCTTGTTTGGCCTCTGCCCTGTAAGTCCTCCAGAGGGAACGTCTGCTCCACTCTGTTATTTGCGGCCCGAATCTTCCTTTCTGGACAGCAAGGGAAGTCCCATTCCACCTACTGATACACCCACTTGTCTGGGTCACGGGGACCCACTCTTAGTGGCGAAGAGAATGGGATTTCCCAGCAGTGGTTCCCAAGGATCTTCTGAATTTCACTTACCAGCAAAATGGAACAAAGGGAAGGGATGTGGGAGGAGACCGAAGTAGCGTCACCTTCTTAAGGTACCGCACAGCTTTTGCTGTCATTGTTCTCTAGAGGTGGGACTGCACTGTGCAGACCATTCTGAGACGGTCTTCTCACTTACAGATATCTGGAGTTCCTTCTAAGCAGGCATGTGGGCGTCACTTCACTCTTGGTTCAGCCGCGAAGAGCTCTGCACAAAGACTTTTGACTCTCCCACTTGCAGAGTAGGGCACACCCAGATCCGTGCAGCAGCTTCAGGGGTCATGGAGGTCAGTGACCCAGCCGGGTTGGGGATGTCATGTCAAGAAAGCTCTGAAGGACAGCTCTGATGCAGCTGATGTATTATCCTCATCTAGCAAGGGGAGCTGGCGGTGAGCCCTTCTCCCCAAGGATCACTGGGGATTTATTCCTGAAAGCATGTAGCGCAGTGTCATGTACACAGCAGGTACACAGTCAGTGTTGTTGAACTTAAATCTGGGAGCCGGGATGTGCATGCTGGGGGTAACCATCAGGAGATTTCTGGCTCAGGAGTGAGTCAAAGTTCTGAGAATCAGGGTACCTACGAGGGTAACAGATAACTGATTCTCAAGGGTGAGAGAGGGCAAAGCTGCTGGAAGAGGCAGTCAGGGGCCCCTGATGGAGCCCCTGTTGCGGAGAGACATACGTGGGCAGACTGCTCGTCTTGACTGTGTTCCTGCTTTCTAATGGATTTTGGTGACCTTGGCTGTCAAGGTGGATTCAGGTTGCTGCAACCAAGAGATCCTTATCTGTATTTGTACTCTAAGAGAGCGTTATCTGTATTTGTGCTCATCGCATGAGGGACAGTGTGGTGGAACAGCTTTGAGGGATGGCTTTGAAGCCATACAGACTTGCCCTTGAACCCTGGCTGTGTGATTTGGCCACTACCTCAAATGACTTGAATCTCAATTTCTTTATCTACAGAGTGGGAATAATACTACTTAGTTCACAGTATGGATATGAGGACTAAATGAGAGAATGCATGTATAACACTTAGCACACAGCTGTGCATTCATTAAGCAATCAATAAATGGTAACTAGTAATATTACAGAGACACTCTTATGTCTAGTTGGTTGAATGAGGAAGAACTGCAAACAAATGAGGTTGTTACAGTGCAGTGCTATAGAGTGTCATCTCTGGAATCACATGCTTGGGTTTAAATCTTAAGTTGCATCACCCAGTAGCTGTGTGACCATTAGCAAGTTGCTTAACTTCTCTGTGCCTCTCTATTTTCATTTGTGAAATTGAGGCATTAGCAGTACCGACTTCATAGGATTATTGTGAAGATTCATTTATAATTTAAAAAAAAAAAAACGAAGCAAAAAACTTTACCAGACTTCCTGGCACACAGCAAGCCCTGTCCTTAATATAAGCGCTACTGTTAATGGTTAGTTATTACCAGTCGCTATGGGAAAACTATAAAGGAGTGTGAAAATAGAATGTGATGCTTCATGAAGCAGAAAGTTCTCCATCACTGGAAGTATGTAGAGGGAGGTAGCTTAGTGGGGATGTAGTTTTGGAGATTCAGATGTTGGGAGGATGGAAATATTAGGCAACCACCATGCTCCTTCCTCAATTAGACAGGAAGCATGGTATGATGGCTACATATGTTCAAATTCTGGCACTGTCACTTACTAGCTGTGTGACTGTGGGCAAGTTACTTAACTCCTCTGTGCCTCAGGCAGGCCACTCTTCTGTTAAATGGGATAATTGCATTTCCCGCATCACGTGGTTGTTACAAAGATTAAAAGACTTCCTATACGAAGAGTGCTTTATTCGAAACCTGAGATTCTTTCTCTCTGACCTCCATTCCTTTCTTTCTCTCTCCTCCCTTTTCTCCTTTCTTTACCTTTCTGTCTCTCAAATTAGGAACCACTTTGGGCCCTTATTGCTCTGGAACTTTCTTTAGGACTTGACCCTCAAGCTGGCTCATGACTATGAGGGGTGACTTTGCATTTTAAGTTGTTTGTTTTGCAGCTTGCACGTATGTCTGTTGAGAACATATTTCGACAACAATCTGTCAGCCCAGTAATGAGGGTTTGCTAATGAGGCTCCCGACAGACGCTTTTTATTTACAAAGATGACAAATGCCACTACTTGGCTATGCTTGAATCATTTCAAAGGCCAGTAGGCTCATTATAGTCATCAATACTTGCTATGCTGAGGCTCATTTTGTCCAAGGACTGTGTATCATTTGAATTTCTGTTAATTGAATCATTTTTGATACTCCTGCAAGGGGAGGAATCCTTTAAAATCCTGTCCTTTTACCCATTCCTGAACTTGTCTGTTTTGTAGTGACTAACTTCTGCAAATCACATTTTAGACAAAATTTGCTGCTGTTTGAACTGTGGTCATTATTTTAGGATACTTGCCAAACTCCCACAGACATTCTCAGCCATTCTGTGTCTTTAAGGCAGAGGCTGAAAACATGCACATGAACACAGGAATTACCCAGGCAGGGAATGGAAATAAGTGAAGGGCTGGATAGTGGCTGGACAGTTGGCGGCACCTGCTTTGTCTTATGGGACCAGCTGCTCCTCACCACTAGTCAACTGTGGCCGCAGGGGAGCATTGGCCACCATCTCTGGGCCTCTTGTTTTTTCAAAAGGAGGATGACATTTGTATTTTTATGTGAAATCCCTGTATTTTTGGATGCGCTTTGGAGATGTTAGCAACTAATTCGACGGATTGTTGAAGCCCAGGGCTTTGATCTATCCCTAAGGTCTAAAGCACTTTGCAGTAGTTTCTTTGCTAGTGAAAAACAAACAGAACAAGGACCACCAAATCCAGCAATAAACTTGTCAGAATAGATGAAAGACCTGTTTCTTGATTTTCTCTTTGCAGACTGGTATAGAGGATACCTCGTAAAGCACAAAATGTTACAGGTAAGGTCGATGTGTTTTCATCTGGGACAGTACTGGGTGTCTGTACATGACCCTGCCAGCCCTCTGGGCAGTTATCTCCCACGGTTGCTCCTCTGCAAACTGATTCCATTCCTCCTTGTGTCCTGGGCTTTCCTTGCTGTGCCTCAGCTCCCTTCCCCTTTCACTCATCCTTCAAGGCCCACCTCCAGAGCTCTCTTCTCAAACTTTTCCTAATATGCCAGTCACATAGGATTCCGGGAGTCCCCTGAAACTGTGCATTTTTTATTTGAAATTTATCTTCTACTGCCTTTGTTTAGCGTTGCTTGGGGCATTCATCATTGCCTCATCTATGTGTCCCATATGACACAGAAAGGACAGGTCCAGTCTCCGCCCTTGGGGAGTCTCCCTGCTCCAGCCCCGCACCGCACCGCACAGACGTGTCCACGGAAGCAGGCATCTCCTTTGCTTGCCTCCCTGTAGCTCACAGTGTCCAGTGCGGGGACCGGGTTACCCAGTGTACACAGTGGCTGAATTTATGAAGGAAATTCCAAGTAATTGATCTGTTTCTCTTGTTAACTGGCAAGCTTATGAAGCAAGGAAATAAGAGATGCTTCTTCCTTACTCCCTGACACGCTGTATTGGGAGGCATGATCCCTCTCTTCTCTCTAAAGGACAGTAAAATAAATCCAGGGAGATGGGGGAGGGTACAGCTCAGTAGTAGAGTGTGTGCCTAGCATGCACAAGGTCCTGGGTTCAATCCCCAGTGCCTCCATTAAATAAATAAACCTAATTACCCACCCACTTCCAAATGTAAAATTATAAAAAAAGAAAAGTCCAGGGAGAAAGAGATCTCAAATCGAACTAGCCCACTTGCAACCAGAGACCCTGTTGCATTGGGACCTGACCTTCCCATGACTGGGAAGGGTGGCTGCTCTCCCAGAACTGGGCAGGAGAGCGGAGAGACAGAGCGCCTTGTCTCATGTAGAGTGAGTCTTTCAAGCACTCCTGCCTTGTGCGCACGATCAGGTGAGTGTCCGCAGTGGGGTTGGAGCATCGTTTGGAATCTAGGGCTGCTGTGGGAGCTGGAACACCTGATGAAGAACGGGAGAGAAAGTAGACCTAAAAGAGCAGATTTAGCATCCACCGCCTGCTCTGTCGGACTAGGGTTGTTCCTGTAGTCGCTTTTGGAAAATCATGAAGACCTGGGGTCAGTTTTTTCTGTAGGGACGAGTCATCCTATCTTATCTCACCTTATCTTATCCCCAACAGGGCATTTTTCCTACATCGTTTATCCACATCAAAGAAGTGACAGTGGAGAAAAAAAGGTATTTGTCATTCTTCCCCAGACTTGACCCTGCAATGGCCCATGGAGGTGTCACTGTCCTGTCTGCTTTGAAAACTTGACTTGGCAGATATGAAGGATGCTCAGCTGATCGGTCTTCTTCATGCCCGTGTTTATTCGGCCTCTTCCTCACTGAATGGGAGATCTAATGCCAATTGATTCGTATTCAGATCTGATTCTGAAGGGGATATTAGTAAATTTGGAGAATCAAACTTTTCACTGGCAGCTGCTTTTGAACTGTATTAAAGCAGATTAATCCTGAATGATGAGCTTGAAGGGCCCACTCCAACAAAGAAGACCATTAAAAAGGAGGTCCTTTACATTTGCATAATGTAATTGGTGTGGCTATTAGAGGACGTTTAGTCTCCTGCCAGCAAGGCTCCTCTCAGCAGCTGCAGCTTAATGCAAATTTGCCAACATTTTGTCTTGTTAGCACCTGGGTCTCAATTTCACAACGTTTTCTCTCCCACCTCAAATAGAAATATCGAGAACATTATTCCTGCAGAAATCCCTCTGGCGCAAGAAGTGACCACGACACTCTGGGAATGGGGCAGCATTTGGAAACAGCTCTATGTGGTGAGACTCAAAACCCCGCCCCCTGGGATGGATGCTTCTTGCAGTTTTTGGTTTGGTTCAAATTCGGAATTTAGCCTTCACATAGTATAGCAAACAGTCTGAGGACATCGACGCCCAGAGAAGTTAGTTGACTTTCTCCAGGCCACACAGTGAGCTAGTGACAAATCCATAGGAAATGTAGGTCTCTTGTGATCCTTCTGTTTTTTTAAACTAGTAAGAAAAGTCATCAAACTTGCCTACGTTTAAGAATCACCTTGAGAGCTATTAAAAATAAGGCTTCCTGCAGTGGGACTCTGCATTTTAATAAACTCAGGGATTTTGATTTGGTGGTCTGCTGATAACACCTTGAGAAATACTGTTCTCATATATTAATTAACTAATGACTATTGTCCTCAGTTCTATGATGGAGCTTTGACCCTGGAAAAGCAAAGAGCGTGTTTTGTATGTGTTTTCTCTTGTGTTGAAGTAAATCTAATTTTAAATCCTCCTTTGATGCTTCTAAAACTCCTAATGAAAGCAGATAGCTGAGAAAATCGTTAAACTGAGAACGAAATGTCAACCACGGCTTACTGCATCGTTACAGCTTCACACACACCTGCTGGTGCACATGTGTAATTTGCACGCTCACCTATTACGTTCATAAATGTTGACTCCCATGCGGGTATTTCATAATATGTGGTAATGAGCACTTTCTATAAGTTTCCCAGAAGTTGTTAGGAAAGTGTAGGGGGCAAACAGTAGACTTGAGGCTAAAGTGATTTATTTTTTACCTCCACTACCCCTTTAAAACGTCAAATATACATGCACCATGGAAGCTTGGCATTTTCCTTAAGAAATCTTTGAATTGCAACTTCATCATGTCCTTTACCCTAAAAAAGAGATTCTTAAGCTTCCAGCTTCATGACTCTTGCCATATTTGCATACCACCCCTGTAATGTTTACTTAATTCCTAACTTGTCTCCCTTTTTAGTAAATATAGATGATTCACATAAGGAACTTTACAGCATACTGTGTCATTCCAGCAGGTCTCTGATTTTCCAATACGGACTGGATTCCCTATAATTCAATTCAGTTCTAACACTGACTACCCAGAGTTTAAGAGCTCAGTTCCTCAAGACTGTCCTCACTTCAGATGCCAGTTGCCAGTCCTGGGTCCCCAGACTATCACACTTCTGTCCAACTTGGTACAAATTCAGGAACTCACATGATCCCGCCACCTCCTCACCCAGCCCCTGCCTCCTCTCCCCCATCACCTCATTTTCCGTGAGTTCTTAGAACAGCTCACAAAACTTAAGAAAGCACTACTCTTACAATTACGGTTTTATTATAAAGGCTACAACTCAGAAACAGCCAAATGGAAGAGAGACACAGGAGAAAGTACTGGAGTCGGGATGGACACAGAACTTCCATGTTTTCGCCAGGGCGTACCACCCTCCCAGCGCATCAATGTGTTTACCTTCTCGGAAGCTACTTGAAACTTGTTCAAGGGTTTTTGTCCAAGTTTCATTACATCGGCATGATTGAACTCAATCACCAATGGCTGATGATTTAATCAACTGGCAGGTCCTCTAACCTCCTGGGAAGTTGGGGGTGAGGCTGAAAGTTCCAACCCTCTAACCACATGGTTGGTTCCTCTGGCAGCCAGTCCCCATCCTGAAGCTATCTAGGATGCCTACCAGGAGTCAGCTCATCATCTCAGGACCAGTCTGAAGGGGCTCATTATGCAAAAGAAAAGACACACCTATTAGGAAGTTCCAAGAGTTTTAGGGGTTCTGTGCCAAGAACTGGGAACAGAGACTATCTGTGTTTTATTACTACACACGTTTCCCGAATGGAAAGCCAAAAGTACTCAGCACAGTTAGAAGAACATTATTTGAATAAATACAATGAAAACAAAACGACGTTGTTAAGGGCTGGCTGTAGTACCTGTCAAAAGCTCTGAACCGAAGGACTCCTTTCTCTTTCTGTTAAAAAAAGAAATTAACAAATGTCAGACTGGGGTTAAAAACTTACTGCCATGAAACTGCAACTTTCTCCTCTCCTTAAACAGAAGGATGGGAGGAGAGTTGAGGAGAATCACCATATGGGTCCCTAATAGTTACACTGAACACCATCTCGTGGCCCACAGGTTGTACACTTACCACACCTAGGGGAACACTGCCCTTGAAACAGGCCTTTTGCACCAGAGAAATGGTCCTGGTTCTTAACCTTAAAGGCTAACACATTCACGGCATTGCTGCTTAACGTGTACCTTTTTAGATAAGAATCAGAAATAATCCCTTTTTTTTCTTAAATCAGGAAGTGATTGGGATTATTACTTTTACTTTTGAGAAACCCCTGTGGCCCTGGGGGAGGAAACATGTCAACGACTAAGACCATCACCCAGTCCCTTCACAGCTGGGAAGGGACCAGCAGAGGCGCTCAAGCCATGACCCCTCTACATGCTCACTTGACTTTGGCCCAGTTTGCCAAATAGATGCCCAAGACCTTCGGTGTGATTTCCTGTCTCCTAGGCCAGCAAAAAGGAGCGGTTCCTGCAGGTGCAGTCCATGATGTACGACTTGATGGAGTGGCGGTCCCAGCTCCTCTCCGGAACTTTGCCGAAGGACGAGCTGAAGGAACTGAAGCAGAAAGTCACGTCCAAAATTGACTATGGCAACAAGTAAGCTCTCTTTCCTTCCTCCAAAGAGATGTTTTCTTTCCCTACCCCTCCCCTTCCTTCTGTTTCTCCCTCCAAGGAGCTGGGTTTCATTTTTAGATGCGCATTTGCCACTTGCTATTTGGGGGAAGGCTGTTACCAACGGCTGCTCTTGTGTGCCTTTGTTACCGCCCCCAGGAGACCCAGGGACATGCACGTGGAGGGAGGCTTGCTTATGCAGTGGTTATTAGCAGGCTAGAGATTTAGGACACTCATTTAACCTACTTCCAAGGGGCTGGGAGCGCAGTCATGCTGGTTCACTTTCGGCTTAGTTGTCATTTTATTCCTGCATTTACAAAACTCTGTTAAATCCCAGTGTGAGACTTGGTGTCCCTTCCTCCCACCCTAAATTATCTAAGCCATGTGCCATCAGCCAACTCATATGCACAGTTACAAAAGCGTTTCCTCAAAAGGGAAAAAGCAGAAATTGGTTGGCATTTGAAGGCTGTGAAGTTAAGGACAGTGTAAAACAATTTTTTTTGAGGCAGGACAATGCGCTAATAATAGTAATAGTGATAAGAATATTTTAACTAACACCTAATCCGAGCTTATCATGCACCAGTCTTAAGCTAAATGTTTTACATCCATTGTCGTATTTAAACTTACAACAACTCAATGAGGCATGTAGTTTTTAGTATCCTCATCTTTTCAGATGAAGAAACTGAGGCTCCTAAAGTGACGTGTCCAGAGTCACCCAGCTAGTAGGGCAGAACCAGAATTTAGACCCAGTTTCGACCCTGGCTCCAGAATCCATGAGCCTCACCATTACATTACTTGGGTAGCATTTGAGAACTGTAAAGGCCTCCCTCCCTCTTGATTATGTGAGTGCCCTTCATAACATCCTACTCATTTGTTTATCCATCCCAGCCACAAATATGTATCAAGTACCTATGATTGGTCTGATTTCCTTCTAGGCTTTTTGAGGCTACAGAAGTAAAATTTCCTGTACACTAAGGGACCACAGTCCAGTTAAGAGTGAGCTACAAATAAACTACTGATGTATATACTGTGGTAACTTCGATGGCTCAGGAAACAAGAGTGTTCTTAATTCAATTCGGAGAAGGAAATCAGGGAAGGCTTTCTGGAGGAGGTGACCAGAGCTGACTTTTGAAAGATAAAGAAGTGTTAAGTAGGCTTTAAAAAGAAAAAGTAAGAGAGGGAAGGAGTACTTGAGAGAGCATGACATGTTCAGAAGACTTCAGAGTGGGTCAGAAGGCCGGAACATAGGGCCTGAGGGGGGAATTAGAAAGAGCCTGCTCAGTGGGAATAAAAAAAGAAATTTCCCTAGCAGCCAGGCCTCCTTGCCCTTGTCACATGCACTAGGAAGATGATCCAAGGAGGAAAGTCAGTGGGTCCAACTTATAGCTGCTTCCCATCCCAGAACACGGTCCCTCTGCTGGCTTCCCTGCTGGCCGCTGGCAAGTGAGTTACCCCAAAGTGACAGGAAGGATTTGCTCTGCAGCTGCTGCCACCACTGGTCCATGACATCTTTAACTGAGCATGGTCACAACTGGGATGTGGGAAATGAGGGAGTTTTGCTGCTTTGCAATAATGGTATCTGTGACCTTCACATGTTTCCTCATGGGAGTTTCTGAGAATAAGGACCAAGGATGGACAAATGGTCACCACTGTTAGGAAGACTTCCCTGATTTTCCCCCACCCACCCTTGGCTGGGTTAGGCACCCCGGCAGGCCCCTAGCACCTTGAACAGTAATCACCTCCTTATTGGCCTGTCTCCCGTGCTGTGCTGGGATTTCCTCTGTGATAGTGACGGTCTGACTCATTTCTGTTTGCTGGAAACAGGATCTGCACGCAGTAGGTGCCCAGTGGATGGTAAATGAATGAATGGACTAATGGTGGTGAAGGGAGGAAGAGGGTCCTCCCTAAGTCATCCTCTCCTCTGCAGCATCGCCCCCACCAGCCTGTGCTTTCAGTTTCAGTCAGTTGCCTTTGGGGAAGTGAGAGACACCCTTGGAGGCTGAGGCCCTGAGCTAAGGGGCCCCTTTCTTCTGGCCGCGGTTCCCTGACGACTTCAGCTGGATGTGAGAGAGACTTGGGCACCTTCAGTTAATACTGGCCTGCTGTGTTGGGGACTCAGAGCTCTGATGTGGGGCGGGTTCTCCCTGAAAGCCAGGAGGCTAGACTGCTGGTCAGAGTGTCAGGAATAGCATGAGGAACATAAACTTCAGGCTGTGAGAATTAAGGAAGCACGACTCAGAACTGAGTCTTGGAGGATTGATCAGAATCAGTCTGTTTCTTCCCTCATTCACTCCATTCCTTAATTCAGACGTCAGACTTTTGTTGAGCACCTAGTAGGTTCTCAAAACACAGATGTTTATAAAACACAGACTCTATGTTAACAACAACAACAAAAAGCAAGCAATGAGCACTAATAATAACTTACAGAGTACTTACTATTTGCCAGGTACTGTTTTAAGTGCTTTCTGTGTATTAACTCAGTTAAGTCTCATGACAACTCTGTGAGGCAGGTACTATCATCCCTATTTCTTAGATGAGGAAACTGAGGGCTGAGTAGGTCGTTGTACCCACGATGCACTGGAATTTGAAGCAGGTGGCTTGGCTCCAGAGTTCAAGAGCTTAACCGCTGCATTCTACTGCCTCTCGAGGAAGATGCGGACTAGTAAGAGAAAGGGAGAAGTAAGCAGACACTTGAGTAGGAAGTCATGCAGTTCACGAGAGGGTGGGAGGAGGCAGGGCAGGGGGTGACACCTCCCTGAATCAAACCAGACCAGCAGGAATTATTAAGTGAAGCAATTCAGAGAAAGAGAGAGAGAGAGAAGCTGAGAGGAGCTGAGGGATAAACATGAAGATGGAGGGAAAGGTAGACAGGGGCTGGAATGCTGAAGGCCTGAGTGCCAGGTGGGGAAGTTCACATTTGTCCAGTGGGCAATGGGGAGCCACAGAAAAAAAAACCAAACCTTTCTGTTTTCTTCACCTTAAAGCAATTTTGGTGAGGAGGGGGAAGAGTGGAAAATGTGTACAGCAGGGGTTTTCTCCACTGCCCTTATCTTGGGTTCATTTTATCACTTTCTTGAACAGAAGAGAGAAATGGGGCTACCCCCTGAGGAAAAACTGTCAGAATGCTCAGTTCTCTGAAATGAATGCTCTGCTGTCCCTTGGGAGACAGCCCTCCCCTGACCCTCGGTCGTGGGAATCCCATCAGTCCTGCCCCTTGACTACTGAAGCTTCCAAGTTTCAAGTGAGACTGGCAGTGGACAAGCTCTTTGGTGTCCGAGGAGCGAGGAATCCTCAAATGATTCCTTCAATTCCCAAGATAGCTGGACCCAGAAGAATGTTTTATTCATACATTTTAGAACCGAATCCACTTTGATAAATCTTGAAGAGAAAGCACTAGAGAGATCTCGGCATTAAATTATATATCAGCCATGCTCCATCTTTTCCCAGGTCGAGGGAGCCTCTGCTCAGCATCCGTTGAATGCATTTATTCCCACTTAGCATCGGCTGTTCAGCAGCATGGCTGTGCACCATTATGAGTCATACCTAGTTGGAAGTTAATTTCCTAATGAATGTGGACAAACGGGGGAACCTTGGCTCCCTTCTGTTTGCATTTGGATGAGACGAGCGATGTGCCGCTCAATCCGATTCTCAAATAAGAGATGAAAATGTGGTCGCCTTCTCCAATCCTCGCTGCCCTTTGAGTCTGGTAGTCCACAGAAGTGCCCAAGCAGGACCACCGTTGGCTTTCTCAGAGTCTCCATCAGCCCACCTCCCCCTGCCTTCCTTGTTTGGACAACTGACGTCCTCTGTGTCAACGTCAAGTGCAAAAGCTGCTTCCAGTTAGGACACAACCCCTGTCCCCCAACCCAGTACTGCTTCTAAAAGCCTTCTATCTAGAAAGTATACCATAAAGTCAAGAATGCAGACTAGGGTGCCATATTGCTTCTTACTACGTGACCTGGAGCAAAGTATCCTGAAGTCCTCTCTTCTCCTGTAAAATAGGGGCATTAATAGCACCTCCCTCTTAGGGTTATTATAAGGGTCAAATGCTTAACGTGTGTGAAGAATTTAATGCACAGCTTATCACAAGTGCTATGTGGGTGTTTGCTGTTGTTCGTGTCATCGATGCCAATCAGAATGGCAGATGCAGTTGAAACAAATCAATACCAAACAGGGAAAAGCTTGTGACCTGGAAGTCACAAGAGCTAAAGAGTAAGCTCTGGATAACGATGGAGACACCTGAGATTTTTCCAACAACTACTTCCAAACTGTCACCAAATAAGTGATACATGAACACCTTCTCTGCGTATTATATTGTATGCCGTACTATATTATGTTCTATGGTATTACATAAACATTAAATAAATAGAGGTAAGGCACAATTCTCCTTGACCCCTACACGTCTCCTGGTCCCAGGGCCCTGCTTCTCCTCACAGGTGCACGTGTTGGTAGTGTTGGTAGTTTGGTGAATTTTGTCCAGAACTTTCTCTCTATACGTGCACCCAGGGAACTTACCTGGCTTGGTCTGTTTGGTTTTTTGTTTGTTTGTTTGTTTTTACTTAAAACACACTTATGCATCTTTCCATGCTTGATTTTTTTTCACTGATATGTATCATTAAACATAGCAAAACTATATCACATTTTTAAAACCCTGTCCTATGGAACTCCATTACAGATCATAGTTTATTTAGCCATTCCCCCTTTGACAGACATTTTAGTTTGTTTCAATATATCAATAAACAATATATATATATATATATATAATTGTTTCACCACACATCCTTGTTCACGTGTGGTTGTTTCTCTAGGTTCACTCTCGCAGGAAATACATATTAAATTATATTTTAATACACACTGCCACAATACCTCCCAGAGAAGCTGAACCATACGAGTGTGACTCGCAGCTGTGTGTCGTGCTATCTGTGTACGGCTGAAATCTGGTGAGCTTTCTGGTAGAAACTTCTCACCAATGTTCTAAAGGCTTCAGCTTCCCTTGATTTTTCCTCATCTCACATTTTTGCTCTGCAGAATCCTTGAGCTTGATCTGATTGTCAGAGATGAAGACGGAAATATCTTGGACCCTGATAATACCAGCGTCATCAGCTTATTCCACGCACACGAGGAAGCGACTGATAAAATCACAGAGCGTATCAAGGAAGAGATGGTGAGCTTTGTGAAACGGTCTTTGGCCAAGCAAGGCAGGCATTTAGCACATCCTGCCCTTAAAATAATAAGCTGATTAACCAGAGTGTATATTATTCAAGAGGACATCTGTCCTATGACCTGAGATGATCAGTAACCATATGCATTTTATTGCATTTTTGTACTTGAATCTGTAATTCATTCAGCAGCCATCCCACAGGTAGTTTAATGCCAGGCATGTTTCCTCTTCTCACGGAGTTTTATATGCCAGAGAGGAAAAAAGAAGAAATGTAGTAAAAAAGTAAATAAATAAATGGACAAATTAATTCCAGATGGTAATGAGTTTCTAGAGGCAATAAATTAGGGTTATGTGAATGGGAGTAAATCAGGAGCTATTTTAAAAGGAACCATGAGGAAGGTCTCTCCCAGGAGTAACATCTAAGATGACACTTGAATAATGTGAAGGCAGCAGGCCGCGTGGGAAGATCTGGGGACAAGAAAGGAGTTCAATGCAGAGGGCATAGCAAGTACAAAGGCCCTGAGGTAGCACTGAGTTCTGAATGTTCAAGGAGTAGAAAGGCCAGTATGGAGGGGGCATAGTGAGCAGTGAAAGAATGTAGGCAATGATTTGGAGAGGTAGGTAGAAGGAGCCAGCTCTCATAGGACCTGAGGATTCATAGAAGAGAGCTAAGATGTTATTCCAAGCGTGGTAGGAAGCCAACAAAAGATTCCAAGGAATCACAGTCTATTCAAGGTTAACATAATCTGATTTATACTTTAAAAAAGTATTTTATCCACTGTGTATTATTTGAAAGCAACTTTATTTTTAGCTTTATTGAGATAACAAGTTTCATACAGTCAAATTAATTCATTTAAAATTACAGTCTAATAAATCTTATTAATATATAATGTTGGGTAAACTCTATCACAGTCAAGATATAGGGCAGTTCCATCTCCCTAAAAATACTTTGAGTTCCTTTACAGTCAATCCCCTTTCCCAACCCCAAGCCCCAGGCAACCCCTAATTTGCCTTTTGCGACTACACTTGTGCCTTTTCTAGAGTTTCATGTAAATGGAATCATTTGGTTTCTGTGGTTGACTTACTTTACTAAGTAAGCATCATGTTTTTGAGGTTCATGTTGTTGTGTGTGTGAATGTTTTCTTCCTTTTCATTCCTGAGTTGCTACACCATTGACCAGTTGCCAATGATATATATCACTGATCAATTGCTGCACATTTGGGCGGTAATAATCATATGATAAATGTATGTTTAACTTTTTAAGGCACTGCTTGCCATACTGTTTCCCAAAAGGCTGTACAATTTTGCACTCCCATTGGCAACATAGGAGAGTGTCAGTTGCTCTACATTCTTGTCAACGCTTGGTATTGTCAGTCTTTTAACGTTAGCCATTCTTGTGGCAGTGTAGTGGTATCTCACTGTTGTTTTGAATGTCCCCAGATGGCTAGTGATGTTGAACATCTCTTCCTGTGCTCACTGGCCTTTGCCATTTGTATCTTTTTTTTGGTGAAGTGTTTGTTCAAATACCTTGTCTGTTTTAATTGGGTTGATTTTCTTATCATTGAGTTGTAAGAATTCTTTGTATATTATGGATACAAATTATTTACCAGATGTATGTTTTGCAGGTGTATTTTCTCCCAGTCGGTACCTGGCCTTCCATTTTCTTAAATGTGTCTTTCAAAAAGCAAATTTTTTGGTTTTGATGAAGTCCGTTTAAACACTTTTGTCTTTTCTAGTTTGTGCTGTACTTTTAATGACACTAACTCTATGAGGAAGGCTGGGTCATTTTTGGTTATTTTCCAAGATCGAGGCCAAGAGAGTCAAAGTGGCTTGGCTCAGACAACAGAAACTTTGGGTGGTAGACCTGAATAAAATACCGAAGTCTTCAGGATTGAAACCTACCTGATTCTTCATATCCTGGGCCGCCTTTCTGCTGTCCTAAGTGGTGCTGGGCTAATGTTCTGCATCCTACTCCCTTTTTCCTTCCACCTCTCAGTCAAAAGATCAGCCCGATTATGGAATGTATTCCCGGATCTCCTCGTCCCCCACCCACAGCCTCTATGTTTTTGTGAGAAACTTTGTGTGCAGAATCGGGGAAGATGCTGAGCTCTTCATGTCTCTCTATGACCCCAACAAGCAAATGGTCATCAGGTAAGTGTGTTCCATATTGCCTGACTTCTCTGTGTTTGGGAGGTTGGTGTTGGCAGAGCTCAGAGCATCTTTTCCTTCCACTGTCCCTTGTGGAGAAAGCCCACCCAGTGGAGAAGCTGAGCCCAACTGAGAATGTGGAAATAACTTCTTTTAGGGTGTGAGAGTCAGGTGGAAATATTAACACCACATTTTTTTTCCCCCCTCACAGCAGGGTTATGGTTACACAGTAGGGTTTTATAAGCAGGTTTTTGATTACTGGAAACCAACCAGAAATAACAAGATTCAGACAGGTACCACTGGATAGAATAAAAATACCTACTTTTTAAACAGGAGTTAAGAAATGAATGGTGAAAACACCGTATCTTCAATGGCAGTAAGAGGCTAAGAATGTGGGCTCTGAAGTCTACACAGGTTCACTGCCATTGACTCTTTCTTAACCTCGGGCAAGTGGTTAATCTTTCTTAAGCCTGAGTTTTAATTTGAAAAATGTAAGTGTCAACCTCATAAAGTCATCTCTTTCAGATTTAAATGAGAAAAAGCACATGAAGCTTGAGGCCCATCGCATGGTGCTCTAAGTGGCAGTGATTATTATTATGACTATCTTAATTAGTTGTTCTTGGGAATGGAAAAGTAAGGGAATTTGCAGGTGCTTCAGCTCAAGGAAGGGAAAATATTTTGGGGGAATCTCCAGGGAGAAGACTTCCAGCCTCCACTGCCAGCACTGGCCTCTGCTTGTGGCTCAATCCATCCTTCCTCCCAGGTGACCACTGCCTGTCCCCTCCAGTGGGGTTTTGGGCCAACACTTGGTCCCATATTTGAGATCCCAATTAATGGACCTCTACCGCTCTGCTTCTATCGAGAAAGTGATGTCTCCTTACCTTGGTTGTTTTGATGATTAAATGAGAAAACATAAAGCTCCTAGTGAATAAAAATTCTCTTTAGAAAATAATGGCTCTCCTGGAGACATTTATGAAACATGGAGGAGCTGTCCACGTAAGAAGACTGAACTGAGGTCTGTGCGTGATCTCATGTAATCTTCATTACTCCGTGTGATTTGCATGGGAAAGTGAGGCTCGGGGAGGTCAAGTGACTTGCCCAAAGTCACATATATTCATAAGCAGCAGAGCTGAGATTTCTACCCAGGTCCATCTGACTTTAAAGATAAGCTAGTTCCCGCTTGAGTCTGTCACCAAGGAGAGAGTTGTATCAAATATCCTGAATGGTCCTCACCAGAGTCTTAGCACTGTGATGGTGGAAAGCTATTCCTTACAGCAAATTAAATCCCTAATATTAAAGAATCAGCCCAGCTCACCTGGCTAGACCTCAGCAGACACGGTGAACAAGTGTTCCTGCTCCCTTAGAACCCACCTTGAGATGGTCTAGGCCCCTTGCCATTCCCTGTCAGCTGTTCCTCAGGCAGCAAAGATCCTGAAAGTACTCTCTGCCTCTCAGAAGACACCAGGATTCCTCATGGTCGAATTGACAAAGGTGCCTGGCCTACTGGCTCATCTAAGTGATGGATGGCCTGAACCAGCTCTGTGTTGGGAGGCCATGGATCAGTGAAATGGCAGCTCTGCGCCCCGAGGTGCCACACGGGATGATGCGCTCGATGGGGCATGGCTGAGCGGTGCCTCCCTCCGAGGGAGAGAGAGAGCCGGAGACAGAGGGAAGCCCTCTAGAGAGTGAGAGATGAGAAGCGGGGACAAAGGAGCAGAACCCCTCCTCCCTCCCTGCCCCACCCCCTGCAAAAAAAAAAAATAAGAAAAGAAAAAGGAGTAGAAAACAAAGAAAGAAGAGAATAGGCGTGATATAGGAAAGGGGCAGGGGAACTTGGACACTCTCCCCATGTCAGTCTGACTCTGGGTAGCTGCTCTTTCCCAAGAAACCAGTTTTCTCCGCTCCAGCCTGGCCCTAGCCAGGGTGTGCATGCAGGGAGCCACAGGCAAGTTAAGGCATCCTCAGTATGACCCAGATGTGGACTGGGGAGAATTCACCTGGGACTGACCTTTCAGTGTTGGGATGAATCATGATCCGGTTCCAATGGATGCCTGGAGAGATCTGATTTGGGACACTTTAAATTTTTGTAGGACAAAAAAAGAAGCAGCTCAGGCATTGGGCCAGTGACAAGGCTAATTTCCAAAAAGAACTCGAGGCAGTTGGAACGGTTCTCCTCTTCCCCCTGAGGAGGGTGTCATGTGGAGGAGGTCTAGCCTGTCTTGGTGCCAGGTGGGCCTTCAGATTCACCACCTAGGTCTTCCTGGGCAAAGATGGATGGGGCCAGTTCAGCTCTCTAAATTGCTTTTCTTATTTATGATTCCATTTCCCCTAGAAGAAAATTGCTGGTGCCTATGGTTTAGGCCTAGCCTGGTGTGCTGCGTGTGATTAAAAGTCCTGGGAAATACCCAGGTGTTTCACTATGACAGTCCAGAAATAACCAATGGGAAAAAACATAAAAAAAATTTTTTTTTTTGGATGGAGCATTGGTGGCTTTTTGGCTAGTTTGCTGCAAATTCCACTACAACTTTTAGATCTTACTGGGGGAAAAAAGTACATTGAACTTAATTAAATTTTAACCATTGGTTAATCTGGGACGGTGTGTTCTTTTTGTTGCAAGTCCCAATTCCCCGTTGAGCTCTGCTCAGACTGTTCTCATTAGTCTTTTAGGGGTGAGCGAAGGGAGGAGAACAGGACATCAAGAGAACAGACCTCTGAAAACAAGGCAGTTCCCCTTAACTTTGCCGAATTCTCTTATTATGCCTTTTTGGGCTGACTTGGTTTTTGAGATTTATTTTGTTTATATCCTATTTCAATATAATGGGCGTTTGTTTAGAACCAATTCTAGGCTCCTGGATGGCATGGAAAACCTGATGACTCAGCTCAGCAAACTGTACTAAGCTTCTCCTACGGTACAGAAGGGCTGGACGTCTTGATGTTGCTGGTACAACTAGCCTGACTAGCGTGAGCCACACGGGGTTGTGGGATGGTTGCTAGAAGATGTGAGATGATAAATGACCAGATGTCAGAACTGTGTGACTGCCCCTCATAAAACCCTTCAATGGGTTTTCACTCCTATTAGGGTCAAGTCAAAATCCTTAAATCCTATGAGGCCTACATGCTCTGGCCCATCTCTATAATTTTTCTCTTACCACTTTCCCCTTGGATCTGTTTTTTTTTAGATGCAGCAAGCTCCAACCTGCCTCAGGGCCTTTGCACGCACAAATGCTTTGCCTGAAACATTTCCCTTTTCCGCATCTCTTTTCCTGACCAACTTTATTTACATGGCATATCCTCAGCAAAGACTAGGCCTGGTTCTTCTGCTGTACATTCTCACAGCATCCTAAACTTTTTATTTATAGCACAATTACATACAAATACTTGTCACGATTGCATTTAGATCATCACCTAAGTGTATCTCACATCATGGCTGAGGCCCCCTATGGCCCATCAACGTGTGACATTCCATTCAAGGAAATGGTCCTACCTCCAATGGATAATTAACTTAAAATAATTCAAATCTTCACTCAATCTTGAAAGGAGTGTAGGGTAGAAAGGGCAAATAAATTCTTAATGTCCAGCAAAACATATGAAAATCCTTTCCCTCTCACTTCTGCCACTCTTTATCACCTCTACAGAGAATGCTGCCGCTCTTCGAACATAGTAGGCAGCTGGGTTAGAATTTGCTTAGCAGATGGAAGGAAAGAGTTCACGAATACACATTAGTAATTCCTTGCTCCTGGTTGTCTAAGTCTGTCTCCCTGATGGGGCGTGGTCTCTTGGAGGGAGGGACAGACAGGGAGAGTCTGTCTCAATCACACACGTGTGCCCAGCGGCCAGCATGGTGTCAGGCACACAGCAGAGACTCAGTGAGTATTTTTACTGAATGACTGCTGAGACCCCTGGCAGTAATGGGTCACCACCCCTCTTCCCACAGCGAGAACTACCTGGTGCGATGGGGCAGCAGGGGCTTCCCAAAGGAGATCGAGATGCTCAACAACCTGAAGGTGGTCTTCACGGTAGGTGTGCACTGCCCTCTTGGGACCATGTCCCACACTCATATGTTCTGGGAGATGAGGCTGGTCAGTCGATCAGGAGGGAGTGTGGCCTTGGTGCAGAGCTGGGTTCTGGCCTCTCTGCAGAGATTCAGAGGAGATGGAGGTCTTCGTGTGCCCTGAGGAAGCTTTTGGGAAGCTGAACCTTCTCCTCACTCTTTCTTCCCCGCTTCCCTCTGTCTTTCTCTCTCATGTGCACACAACTCAGAGTGCTGTGTAAACTAGCACAATGATGTCTTCCAGCAATAATGTCTAGGTGAGTTGGGTACAGCATCTATTCTGATTTTCTGATTAATTCCTGGTTAACCTGATTTCCTGTCTTTGGTTCAGACCTTCTAAAAACCTTTCTAAAATACATCAGATTGAAAAAAAGGCCTTCCTAGAACACTGGCTGCCTTGGCACATTGGATATTCTGAACTTAATTAAGTCACAGACTACTGAAGATCTTACAGGTCCCTGGGATCATCCTTCTAAATACCAGTCTTCACTGGGCAGGACATATGTAGAAATGTTAAAATAAATTGTAATTTGGATGATTTATTTCTGAGAGTAAGCTGGCTCTTTAGCTCTAGAAAAAAAGAAACAGTGGGAAAAAGAAGATAAGTCTTATCTTTTCCAGCAGAAACTGCTCTCTTGTCCTGTTCCCACAAGGGTGTGTTCAGAGTGCATGATCTTACGATATCGAAGGCTGTTGGTGTTTCCTGCAGGCGTCTTCGGGGTGAAGAACATTTATGAGATTTTTCACTGTGTTGCCTGTGTTAGCAAGGGAGATTACAGAGGAGGAGCCAGGGAGAGATTTGGGCATTGATCAGACTGGTGGGTTTGATCCAGGAGTGACCGACATGCTAGATTAACCTACGTTGCTCTACAATAATTTTCCAGTTACAGCCCATTAAGTTCCGTGTCTTATGTTATGTTACAATTAGATTGGAGTGCAGCTGATTTATTTTGTTTGTTACTTCCTGGAAAAATGGGCCAGAGGCAATGGAATAAGATCATAGATCCTAATTGCTTAGACAGAGTTTTCTTGGCATGTATGAATGTGCCTCGATGCTGTTTATCTATTATTAGTTAGAAGGAGGAGCCTAGCTATTTTCTTGATAAATAAGAGGGTCCCACGGGGCTTCCTAGTTAAACCAGGAGACAGATGTTTCACGAGAGGGAGAGGGACAGGGAATCAATCAGTGGTTCATTTTGCAGAGAACCAGCTCATGATGTAAACACATGGAAAAGGGCATCAGTAAATTTGTGTCTCTCCATAGTAATGAGAGCGTGATCCTGCCTTCATGGAATTCTGCCCATGCTACCACCTCTTCTTCCCACAGCAAATGAGCTCAAGAACCTTGGTTGCCTGGCTCCACAGGCTGATGCTTCCGTCTTAAAATGATGGCAGTCTTCATTTTGGGACAGGGAAGCTCATGGTGCTCCAGCTGCTTTTATTGCTCCAAGAGCTACCCGATGGGGGCGGGGAGGGTATAGCTCAAAATGGTAGAACGCATGCTTAGCATGCATGAGGTCCTGGGTTCAATCCCCAGTACCTCCTCAGAGAGTAAGTAAACAACCTAATGACCTTCCCTCACCAAAAACAAACACACAAAGGTCCTGGGTTCAATCCCCAGTACCTCCTCAGAGAGTAAGTAAACAACCTAATGACCTTCCCTCACCAAAAACAAACACACAAACGAGCTACCCAGTGAGTACCTGCTGTGTGTGAGCTCTGTGCTACGTGCTGGGGATTCAGGAGCAAATAAGCTGATAGGCCTCTGCTCTCAGGATGTGATTGGGGGTGGGATTCAGAAAATAATTCAATGAATAAGACAAGAGAGATGTCAGAAGACAAGCCATGCAATGCAGGTAATTAAAACAGGGTGATGTGATGGCGTTTGGCTGGGCATTACTTTCAGCTGGGCATCGAGTTGATGTCTAAGCGAGAGAGGAGACTTGGCAGGCACGTGCCTTGCTGGCCTCATTTCTCTTGCCTCTGGATGTTAGCTCTTCCTGGTTTCCCCCTTAGGGGCAGAGCCTGAGGAGCTGGCATGTGGGTTGGGCTGATGGTGGATTTCCCTTCTGTCTCCTTGATAAGCATTCACCCTCCTTGGCCCTGTAAAAAAAAAAAAAAAAAAAAAGTAGCAGATAACATGAGGTTCCCTAAGACTTGGCCCTGTAAAAAAAAAAAAAAAAAGTAGCAGATAACATGAGGTTCCCTAAGACTTGGCCCAGCTTGGGGGTTGCTGCTGGCACACTGGGGAACAAAACTGAATGATAGAAGGACTACTAGTGAATTACTACATCAGGTGACATGTGTTTCAAGCTTCCTGGTCCTACCTCAGCCTCTTCCAACACGTGAGGCCAAAGTAGAAACGACTGGGGGCACACACGGAAGCCTGGTTCTGAGATGGCCCGTTTACCTGCCCTCCGGAGAATAGCCTGTGTGCAAGCGTTTTTGCTCACTTTCGTATCCTTAAGCATCTCTGGTACCAAGTTTCTCTGATGGGGCAACTTTGAACGATCTTGTGTCTTCCTTTGAGCGAGTGAAATTTTTTCAGAGAAGAGGGGTGGGATGGGGGCTCACCTGGAAACCTTACACGTTTATCTGTGTCTGTCACCTACAGACCTTATTTTGTTTGCTAGGACTGTCAGTACAGACTGCCACAGACTGGGTGGCTTAAAGAACAGAAATTTATTCTCTCACGGTTCCGGAGGCTGCAAGTCCAAGATCAAGGTGTTGGAAGTGTTGGTTTCTCCCGAGGCCTCTCTCCTTGGCTTGTGGATGGCCACCTTCTCCCTGCGTGTGCACATGACTTTCCTTCTGTGTCTCTGTCCTAAACTCCTCTTCTTAAAAGGACACCAGTCATGTGGGATTAGAGCACACCCTAATGACCTTATTTTAGCTTAGTCCACTCTTTAAAGGCTCTGTCTCCAAATACAGTCAAAGAGATGGGGGTTAGGACTTCAACATGAAGAATTTGGTCAGTGGCAGGGCGGGGGACATAATTCATCCCATGACATTTAGGTAGGGACACCTGTCAGGTGGCAAGGCCTCTGTGGCTCTGGAATGCCTCTGAAAGATACCAATCTAGGTATGTCGAAAGTATGAAAAATCCTGGAGGAGAGAAGTAATTAGGGATGGAGGTCATGATGAGGGAAGCGAGACTTCAGCTTTTCAGGATGGAAAGGATTTAGACATATAGAGGATTAAGAGGTAAGCCTTTAGAGGTGGAGGTACAGACGAGGGGGGCGCTTTGGAAGAAAGATCCAGGGTTGAAAGTGTGCATTGTGTGCTTGTGGAGCAATAAAGAAATCTTTGTGACAAAAATAGAGTACTTACATGCCGAGAATAGTGGGGAATCAGTGGGATAGGACAGCTGGAAATATATCATGTCTGACTTTCATGTCAGCCGGGGAAGATGAGCAGTAACAGGGTAGGAAATAGGGAGCTGTTAACATTGTTGGGGAGAGAAATGAAATAATGAACGTGGCTTCTAAAGATGAGTTTCAGGGGGCTTTCAAGGTAAGTTGGCGGAAGAACTCAGGCAGGCCAGAAAAGAGGCTATCCCATCATCTGGACGTGAGATCACCAGAATCTCAAAGTCAGTTGCCTACGGGGCAAGGCAGGAAATGCAGATGAGTGGAGAGGCCTCCTTGGTCAGAAAGCCCCCTCTTCCCCTACCTTCCCTCTCTCCCTGCCTGATGGAGAGACTTTGGGCAGTGGGGGAGCAGCCATCCATTCCTTGAGCTGGTGAAAGGATAGCCCTTGAATCAGTGAATGTTCTCCAGGGAAACTGAACCAATAAGATATATAAATACATTGATTTATTTTAAGGATTTGGCTCGTGCAGTTGTGAAGGCTGGCAGGTTTGAAATCTGTAGGGTCGGATAGCAGGCTGGAAACCCAGGCAGGATTTCTATACTACAGTCTTGAGGCAGAATTCCTTCTTCTCTGGGAAACCTCAGGTTTTGCTTTTAAGACCTTCAACTAGTTGGACAAGGCCCACCAACATAATGGAAAGTAATGTTCTTTACCTAAAGTCAGCTGACTCTAGGTGCCAAGTAGACCTACAAAATACCTCCCAGCGGCATCTAGACTCATGTTTGATCAAGCAGCTAAGCACCATAGTCTATCCAAGTTGACACAAAATTTAACCACCACAGCCTCCTGGCAGGAAGGTGTGACCCACATTGAGGCTATGTCTTGTTCCCAGAGGCTCTGTACACCCCGGGCCTCTTCCTGCCACACCAGCCACAGTGAGAGGTGGGGGATACCTACTTTACTCCGGCCCTGGCTCTCATGTCAGGCTGTTCCCAGTGCATATGCCAGCATGAGGATTAACTCAGAAGAGAAGCAGCTCTTCTCTAGTGAGGTTGGGCTTTGTTACCACCAACATGCCTTGATGTTCCTTTTCCAGCTGATTGCAGCTGGAAGGGGTTCCCAGGAACACTGAAGCTTTTGGATCTGAGCAGGGCAGTCAGATGCTGAGGAGGCCCAAGTGGTTTTCCCTCCTGTGTGCCTTTGGATGGTGAAAGAAATGTACTGTGGCAATTAGGTTTATGGACTTTGGGGTCAGAGTGACCGGACAGTGTCTCCAAGGACTAAAGTCATGACCTTGGGGAAGCCCCTTATCTTCCTTGTGTCTCAGCTTCCCCATTTGTAAAATGGGGCTGCAGTAGTCGTATTGATAATAGTACTCCAGAGAGTTGTCAAGGGAGGTGACGTGGGAGACACTTAGCACAGTGCCTGAGACGTCGGTGTAGTTCACTAGTTTCAGTGTCCCTCCTCCTGAGCACACCATCGAGTGCTCTCCCCTGTCCCCCTTGATGTTAGGTGTGGCCATGCCCCTTGATTTGGCCAGTGAGATTGAGCAGAAGTGATGCGCGTCTCTTCTGGGTTTAAGCGTTAAGAGCCAGTGAGTGATTTGCCCTGTTCCTTTCCCCAGCCATGGGGACAGTGGATGCACCTCTTATGACAAGATAGATCATCCATCCAGAGTGAGTGAGTGAGTGGAGCCCTCACCATCTGCGTTGGACCTGCAGCCTGAGCTGGACGTAAACGTCTGTTGTGTTAGCAGCTCCGGCATGTAGGGGTTGTTTGGTGCCACAGCAAGGCAGCCCTGAGTGATATAAGTACGTTAGGTGCTCAGTAAATGGTAATTATTGTTCTTAGGATTCTCCCCTCTCCCCTTTGCCTTCTCCCTCAGAGGTGCTGAGCAGTGACCAGTTGGATGAAGTCACCTGTAGTCTGGATCCATCAGCTGGCATACAGGGACTTCTGCCCGTATAACTGATACTGTCCCTCCCTCCTTCTCTTCCCATCAGCTTGAGGTGGAAGAATCAAGGTTGAACATCAGAGTCCTGTCACTCAGTTTCCTTTCCAAAACTCACCTTCCTTACGTGTGAAATGGGTGTGATAGCTTTGTTTTTTCCACCTTTCCCAGGACTGCCTGTATGATTGGTCCATGCACACCAAGTGCTAAGCACACACACACCCCCCACACCCAGAATTTCCTGTTACCACGTTTCCTTTTCTACTTTTTTTCCATTAAACACATGATGTGTAACTATTGGTTTCTTACCCTACAGGATCTTGGAAACAAAGACCTCAACAGGGATAAAATTTACTTGATTTGCCAAATAGTCCGAGTTGGGAAGATGGATCTTAAGGATACGAACACAAAGAAGTGCACGCAGGGTCTGAGGCGGCCCTTTGGGGTGGCAGGTGAGGGCACACCACTCACACTAGCTGTTACTGGAGCACACATTTGATACCACTGAATTTTAAAGATTTTTTTTCCCTGTCTCTTCCTTGCCCTCCCTCCAACCCCAAATTATGCCAGACAGCCCTTAATTCCTACATTTCTGGTGTCTAAATCAAAATGATTGGTGATTTTAAGTCCAGATTTATAATGCAGACAGTGAATAATGAAATCCCCGAGTCTGGAACAGAGCATTGGGACCACGGTGCAGTCTGAGCAGGGGGTGCCTTCACTCCCCAGCACGGCGAAAAACAAGGAACAAACGGGTGGGATCTAATTACGAGGAGCAAATCACTAAAAAAAAAAAACAAACTACGACAGGAAATGCACTTACACTGAATGAGTCACCGACCACGCATTGAAATTCCAGATGGAAGTAGACGTTCGGAGAGTTGGTGTGACTGAGCGAGGCTGCTTTAAGGCAGCATCACCTTTGCATCCTTCTCCAAGCCTTAGCTCTTCTTGGGTTTTCCAAGACTTCATCATTCCTGTCCCACTTTTATGGTTTTTGTTATATTTGACTGTCACTTGCACTGTTATTTGCCTAATATATTTTCTTTTAATTAACCCATTGTATTCAAACTAAAGTACATTTTTATTCTTAAAAGAAAATTTGGATACGTGTGGAAATAGCAATTTGATATGCCAATTTTACTTTTTTCTGTTAAAATGTAACAGTTTAGTTGTGTACCACTTACAATGCCTGTGTGCCCTATCTAAACCCAGTGTTTCAGGTTTCCCACTTCAGGGCGCCCTGATCTTCTGTCATCACAAACCAGCTGGCTCTCCAACTAGTCCCCTGCACTGCTTGCAAAGTGGTGGAGTGGAAGAAGTTAGCTTATACTGAGCAAACTGGTGTTTCAGCTTGGCGTTATTGCTAGCGAGCTAGCTAGGCGATCTTGGAAAAACATTTTCCCCACTGCCTTAGTTTCATTATCTGTAAAATGGGAGACTTGGACCTGGTTGATCCATGACCTGCTCTAAATGCTTTGATTCTGTATGAGCGACAGTCCTGACCTCACAATGTCCCTTTTAAGGCAGTGAGGGTCCATCAGCCTTACCCCAAAATGTGTCTTTGTCTCCAAGTGTAGTTGCCTCTCTGTTTTGGTTTCAGGTGACAGCAAATCTGGTATAACTGAAAGGATCAGGGATAGATTGCTTCAGGCATAGCTGGATCCAGGAACTCAAGTGAATTTACGTCTCTCTACCTCTCAGCATCTGTGTCCTCTTGTTGGCTTATTCTGAAGATCTTTTTATTTCTTATCAGCAGAACCATTTTATTTCTTTTAAGGACAATTACACCACATCCAAGGCCTTAACTTAGAGACACAAACCAAAGTTAGCCATTAAACCATTAGATACTGAGGTATGAGACATACAAGGACGGGAACGCTTTGCCATCTGAGGCTTATTCATCGTTCTTATTAGTTGGCAAAGTAACGGCCAGCTCTTCCAAGCTTGCAGCCTTCCAGTTTAGCAGTCCAGGGAAAGAGGGCTCGTCTTTCCCATTAATTTCAGCAGAAGTCCCCGGAGCTGAAATATAGGTCATGTGCTCATCCCCAGAGCGCTTGTTCTGGGCAAGGGGTTGTGGTTCTCTGGTCCTCCAGGCCACGTGAACAACGCTGGAGCCAGAGGGAGGTTGGCCTGTCCAAATCATGCTCACTGAGAGTGGGTGAGGGAGGTCTGTTCATCACAAAGAATAGAAGTTGTTCAGCTTCAAATAACGGTTCTTCCTCTTTCTCTCAACTCCCTAACTCCCCTCTTGAGCTTGCAGTCAGTTGATTCTTTCCCACACAATTTCAGTGGTTCCCTGACCAGGGCCTGGAGTGCTTGAGGAATTTCATGTGACCAGGGGTTTGGCTCTATTTGGCTAGCAGGTCTCAGTGCCTCTCCCCGATTTCTGTAATCCCAGCTCTAGTGCAAGAGTTCGTCACCTTGGTTTTATGGGCTTTGGTGGCTGATTTAAGATGTTTCATAAGATTCAGGATCCCTCTGGAGATGCAGGGTTCAGGGATCCACAGATACATGTCTGTGCCTATGAGCACGTTATGAAAAGAGGGTGGGTAGATTTTCAGGTCCCACAGGAAGTCACTGCACTTGGGTTTTGTTGGCACAGTAGACCTCCAATACAGGTATGTCAGATCCGAGCCTAATTGCTTCATTCCGTAGGCACAGCTCTGACTCTTTCCTCTTGGCCTCTGCTAAGCCCTGGGCGCCTGGATGTTGCCCTGGCTGCTGACGTCCCAGCGCGGTGCGCCCAGCGGCGTTTCCCGGTGCTGCCTTTGCTGTGTGCATGCTGTCCGATGCTGGCTGGCTGGCTGGCGTTTTCAGGCTTTCCTGTCCCAGCCTCCTGCCCTACAGTCTCAGCCCACTGTCATCCCTTCCTGGGAGCAGGAGGGCGTAAGCCATTAATTTATTTCTCTTCTCTTTCTAGTTATGGATATAACAGACATCATCAAGGGGAAAGCCGAGAGCGATGAAGAGAAGCAGCACTTCATCCCCTTTCACCCGTGAGGATGGCCCCTTTCTTTCCGTTCCCCTGCACCGCACCCTTTCTGACTGAGGGCTGCTCGAGAGCAGGGTGGGCTGGTTCCCTGAACTGATGAGAGGCAGGTAGCACCTCCCAAGAGGAGAGCGAGACGAGAGAGTCGTGGTCTCAGAAGCATTCGAAACCAGCCAGCTTTTCACCTATTCATTCCTCGAGGTTATTTATTCAACAGACTTTGATTGAAGGCTGGCAGCGGGCGGGGCGTTGTGTTAGGCATGATAAGGTGGTAAACACGATAGACGCGGCCCTGTCTTCATGGGGCTTGTATTTCGATGGGGAATTAAACAGGTCATCAAGAAAAGATCAATGCGTGAGTTACAAGTATGACAGGTTAATAGCAGTGTATCAGGAGCATAAAACGGGGAATCCAGACCTGGTTCCCGTGGGCAGAAATATCCATGACTTGAGAGGAGGGTAGTGAGGAAGGTAAATGTCCTTCCCTTGATCTAAAAAAAGTTTGAGGAAGCAGGCCCCCCCAGTTTGAGAACACTGTCCTCATTTTGTCGAAGGAGGATGGTGTTTTGTTACAGATAACGAGGTCAGTGACTCTGATTAAGGCCATGTGATTAGCATGAGCAGCTAAAGCCTTGGCCACCTTGCTGAGCAGATACTTGTTTGGAGGGCTTGGGAGTCCTTCCATTTTAAGAGTCTTCCTAGGAATAAAAAATGGTCTCTACTTGTAGCATTGGCATTCCCCAAATTTCAGAGCCGTGTTTCTTTGTGAAAAAGAGAGATATGCTTCTTGATGGCACGTGTGCTCTCTGGGCTGACATAGGCAGGTTCACTTTTCCCCTAAGGCGTATGAATGGGCTGGGCAACTTTCTAGAGCCCCTGAAACCACAAGGTAGGAACCCCAAGGGGGTACAATGCAAGCATTTTGTGCTCTCTCTTCGTTTTCAGGGTGACAGCTGAGAATGACTTCCTACACAGCCTGCTGGGCAAAGTCACAGCCTCCAAGGGCGACAGTGGAGGGCAAGGTACAGTGCCAAGAGGCCACGTGGGCTGGGCCTGACTGCAGCTTGAGATCCCTTGATTCTGTGGCAAACAGATCAAATTCCTAAACCCTGGGAAACATACCCTTCCTTCCAGACAGGCCTTTGTGAAGAATGGGGGCATGTGATCCACAGAGATAGAAACCACATCTCTATCTGGGAAGCAAAAGGGAAGCATGTCCTCGTGCCTGAAGGAAGAGACGAATTGGTATATCCTGACTGTCTCCCATGTGTCAGGCACTGGAAAATGTTTCCTTGTGTGATTTCATCCTTCCCACAGTCCTGTGAGATGGGTGGTATCAGCCCCACTTTACAAAGGCTGGGCTTAGAGGGGTGTGATAATTTGACAGAAGCTGACCCTGCTAAAAGTAACCAGTGGGATTCAAACTGGAGGTGTCTCTCCAGAGCCCCTCTGCATCCCGCCTTCCGTCCTCCCCTGGGGCTGGCTCGCTGCATCTGCAGTTGCTCACCTCTGCTTCTGTGGTCTCCTCCAGAGAGAGACAAGGGGGAGATGGTGGGAGGGCGAGGCTGAGAGGACACCTTGGAGCAGTAGGCTCTTCACTGTGAACGTTCCCTTCCAGGCCTCTGGGTGACCATGAAGATGCTCGTGGGTGACATCATTCAGATCCGCAAGGACTACCCACACCTGGTGGACAGGACCACCGTGGTGGCCAGGAAGCTGGGCTTCCCGGAGATCATCATGCCAGGTCCTCCTTCCCCCTGGGGTGGGGGTGGAGGGTGGTCTAGCCTGTGGATCCATTTTCTCTGAGAAGAGTCAACTCCTTCCTTTTCTACTGCTTTTCTCTATTTCTCTCCCTGAAGATAACTGCTGAAAACAATTGTGCATCCAAAAATCTTCTATGCATTCACATAATAAACACAGACACATAGCTATACACACAGGCACTTGCCAACCCACAGATGGAGTCACACTGTGTATGCTTTATGTACCATTACTTGATACACTTTGCATAGTGTTCTGCAGCTAACTTTATCACTTAATAATTTATCGTGGACATCCTTTCTACTTTAATACATGTGGAATAATTTTACTCTTTCTGGGGTGAATATCGTCACCCCAGAAATTGGCAAGGTATTTTTTTTTTATTATCAAAAGAGTCCGTGCTCATTTTAAAATGTTCAAATAGCATGAAAAGGTATAAAGTGAAGCGTTAAAATCTCTCTCAAATCTTTGTCTCCAGAAGTAACCACGACTATACATATTTTCCAAGTGTCTGTGTAATAAAAGAAAATAAATGAGATTGGATAATAGCACTCTTCTGAAACTTCCCTTTTCACCTTAAACTCAAGTCTAGGATGTGTGTCCACAGCCAGTCTCACTGACCTACTCCTGCTGGCCCCAGTTCAGTGGTGGTCCACTGGAGGCCTTTGTGGTAATTTACTTATGCCTGCTTTACCCAAGACGTCAGTCCCTTGTGCATTCCCCTGTAGGAGTTTTAGTTGTCACGCCCATTCCTGAAGGCCCTCCACACCTCGTCCCTGACCCCGTGTTCCCTGGACACACACGGAAAATCACTCTGTCTGCTTTCTCACGGTGAAAGATCTGTGGAAACCACGGTCTGTGGTTGTGATTCATGCACCAAGATCAATTCAATTGGAGCTTTCCTTTGCCTTCCCAGAAGGTGTCACTAGAGGATGAAAATTAAATGACTTTAATGGACAGAGAAACATGGCCAGTTGTGACCATGCTGCCTCCCTTTTTGCAACTAACTTCCCAGCGTTCCTCCATCCCCTAGTTAACCTACCGCCCCAGCCTCCCGGGTGAGGTGAAAATGCTTTTCCAACTAGGAAGTTCTGATTTTAACTTCATTAGCAGACGTCAGTCAAGGTTGGGGCGCTTCCTCCAACTCCCCCACTCCCCGCGCCCGCCCGCCAGTCAGTCTCTCCTGCAGCACAGGCTCCAACTCTTGCCTCTCTCTCCCTCTGCCTCAGGGGACGTCAGGAACGACATCTACATCACGCTCTTACAAGGCGACTTTGACAAGTACAACAAGACCACGCAGAGGAACGTGGAAGTGATCATGTGTGTGTGCGCGGAGGATGGCAAAACGCTGCCTGTAAGGGACCCCGCCACTGCTCTGGGGGATAGGGCCCCCCTCGCGTGCCTCTGCTCATACGGATTTGCTCTCCCCGTTCCCTCTCCTGCTCCCTGAATGCCAGATGCCTTCAGGGTGATGTTGAGTGGTGTCATCTCCACCTTGAGAGCTTTGCCTGGCACAGTCGCCCGTAATAGGACGTGGTGGTGTTATTTCTTTACACCAGAACTTTTCAGTGTCTGTCCCTTTCCTTCCGTGACCTCTTCTTTTGCTTTTTTTTTTTTTTTTTTGGCTTGGCCTCAGTGTATAGGTTAGCATTTTACAGCTAAATGTTGTTGTCACTGAAACCTGAGCTGGTTTATTCAGGCAAAATTCATGGCAAGGAAAAGGATCAATACAGAGCCTCGGGCTGGTGTGAGAACTCAGGATGTCCTCAAAACAGACATTCGCAGGACTTAATCCGACGCCCCAGCGCTCAGCCAGACATTCGGGTGGAAAGCCTTATTCGCAAATTGGTCTCCAGAGGGCCGGCCGAGAGTATTCAAGAATGGAAAGCACGCAGCTATAAATATTTGTACAGCATATGTCTTGCACAATGTTTGTCATGTGTGTTTACATTTGTTTGCTTACATTCCCTTTAAGGTTGTCAGCAGTCGTGTCCAGTGTGTGGGAGGGTTTTGCTTTTCAGTTTCTCCTTTCCGAATACTTAGATGAAGATAAAATCAGCTCTCAACAGAAGTTTTGGCGTGGGCAAATGTTCCTCTTAGGCCACAGCAGGTGATCAGACGGCACAGTAGGGTGGGGGTGTGAGCACTGATCCAGTCTTCTGCTGTAGCCCGAGGGCCTGCAGCTCAGGCACATTTTGCTGCACTCGACCGAAGAATGACTAGCGTTCATTGAGGAATTGCGTGTGCCGGGCACTGTGAGAAATATGATGCTTGACTGCTGTTTTCCCCATTTTTAAGGAGGGGGAACTAAACTTTGGTCGAGTGAAGTAACTTTCCCATGGTCATAAAGTCGGTATATGGCAGAAATGGGGTTTGGGTTACACCCTTCACTGTAATGCCGATACATTAAAAAAAAATCGTCCAATATATTTCTCATTTTAAAAATGAGGCTAATAACCGCTTCTATCAAATCCTGGGAAGATTCATAATTATTTTTTAAATTTAAATAAATCCCCACAATTGCCTTTTTGTTCTAAAAGACTGACCCCTCCTTAATTAATATCTAGTTGAGCAGAATCCAAGCATTTAGTTCATCCTCTTTTGGTTGGATTCTGAAACTTTTCTGAAAAATGAAATAAGCAAGAAACACTTCGCTCAAAGACACACAAAGGAAGAGCAGAGGGTTTTTGTCTGAAAGGGAAGATTGCATTTCGCAAATATATAGACCATTTCTTTGAAGTCATTTTTATCCAGATACCTGTTGGAGACTTTTTAACCTCAGCTTCATTTTTTTTTAAAAACACTGATGTGCTTGCCTTCAGTGTTGCCAAAGGACAAATTAGCAGGAGCAGTTAATAGGAAAGCAGGCCTCCTATCTCATTTCTGAGCCGTTTTTACTTCCACCTCTGCCACCCTTTTGAGTCACACCCAGCCAGGCTGAGCAGACGAGCTCATCAAAGATGCATATGTGAGCAGGTATATTCTGGGGGCTGAAATGGAGAGGAAACTGTGGGGCATGGTGATAATTTGCAGTTTCATTTATTAGGGAAGGTACAGAGGAGTTCAGTTGACTGACTATTGAAAATTGCTAAGGAAGCCTGTGGGAGGCTCTTCTTTCTCTATTTGCAGAAATAAATATTACTGCCTAATTAAGTGTCAGGCAGCACACTCCAACATTCCTGTTTGATGCTGGTACATTCCTGTGGGAACAGTTCCCCCTTTAGGGGTATCGATTTCTCCTCCTACTCCAAGCAGGGCCAGAGGATAGAGTAGAGTAGATTTGCCCTTGGCTCACGTTGGGGTCTCCAGGCCCTTGCTCCGGAGGGGCCGTGGCAGAGAAGCAAAGAGGGTGCATTCTATAATCAAATAGACAGTATTCAAATCCCAGCCTCCCTTCCTACTAGCTGTGTGATGGTGGGCAAGTTTATTCATCTATAAAAGAGAAATAACAGTCTCCTCCTTGCAGGGCTGCAGTTTAAACAAGCTGATAGGTGTCAGATACCTGATATGCACTTAGTAACAAGAAGGAGGCAACATTCAGAGAACGCAGACCAGCTGCAGGTTGAAGCCCTGGAAGGGATTTGAGAGGGGTCAGATGGACAATCCAACGTGGATACCTGAAGCAAGTTTAGGAAGTAAAGGGCTGAGAAACCTTTGCTCCTCTGCGACCAGCCAGCTTATGGGGGTGGAGGAAGGGCGTAGGGGGCAGTGTTGTGTAGTGGTCAGGACATGACCCCTGGGGCCGGGCAGCCAGTCTCAAAGCCCAGCTCAGCCCGGAGTAGCAGGATGACCTTGAACAAGTTACATCATCTCTCTATGCCTAGGATTTCTCTGTCTGAAAATGAGACCAGCAGTGGCACCTCACTCTTGTGAAAAACAGCTGAGATAATCTACATAATAGGTGTTCATTAAAGTTAGCCACCATTGCCAGAAAGGCAGAGCCGTCCCAAGCTTGGTGACTGCCTGGTGGACGCTAATGTGCATCTTCCTGTGGTACCAGCCACCTGTCAGCCTAGAGCACTTTCTGGCTCTCAAAGTGCATTCACACCCATGACGGCATTTGTTCCTCAGATGACGCCTATGAGGTCAGCAGGTCCTGTGTATGGTGCCTGATTTTTCCTCCAGCCACCAAGGCTGAGTCGGCCTTAAAGCTTCCGGGCTGCCTGATTCCTACTCAGAATTCCTTCCATTGACCTGAAGCCAATTAGGGCTCTTGCTGTTACTTGGGAGCCAGGGGGGTGAGTAAGGAGGAGAATTATTGAATACTTGAGACATACACAAACTTACATTTTCCCTAAAAGCAGGCCCCCTCCCCTGGTCACGACGCTCTCTCCACTTGGTGGCATTCGATTTTATCTCTGAAGTGCTGAGGAGGAGGACACTGTCTCAGGCCTTTCTCAGAATAATACCAAGACTGTTTTTTCCAGCCTTAGGCAATCAGGTATTTTCATCAAGATAGTTTTGTGGGATTCAGCTGCCTGCCATACAGCAGGTTTACCTTCACCAGCGAGATACGTGTGTTTTCAGATTTTATAAGCTGCATGGGATTCCCTGGAGCTGGAGAAACACTAGGCCCATAAATGTCACTAGATATAAATCTTGGGAGGCTGGGTTGTTGCAGAGGGAACACTGGACAAAGAGTTAGAGGGTCCGAGATGTAGTCCTGGGGCTGCTACTTTTGGGAAAAGTGACGTTACCACTCAAAGCCTCAGTTTACTTAGTTTTGAAATGGGGACAATGATGGTAATCATCAGAGGTGGTTGTGCGGATTGAATTAAGTGAGGCAGCTGGCGGAAAGGGCTTAGCATAGTGCTGGACACAGAGCAGTCTCTAAATGCTTAGAAAAACTCTGGAAGCATGTTTTCAGTTCAGTGCCTCAGGAAGTTCTGAAAGGCTCTATTCCATTGAAAATTAAGGAAGTTGTGTGTCTTCCCTCATTTTCAGATGGGTTTGGTCTGACTGTAGGCTGCGTCAGTCAGTATTGAAACTGAACGCGTTCTCTCCCTATAGCTTGGAAATGCAGAGGGAGCTCTCCAGGCAGAGGGATGGGGCTCTTCTTCCCACAGGCTAGCTTGGTTCACCAGGAGGCCCGGAGTGAAGGCATGTGGCCAGCTTTGGTCATTGAACCTGGTGGGATCCACTGGGGAATTTGATGGGATCTGGTGAGAGGCATGGATTCTCTCACCACAGAAATGCTCAGAGAGACACAGTTCTGCAATTTCGGGGCCTGGGCTGCAAAACCAGTCCTCAGGTCCCTAGATCTCCAGAGACTTGAGGCTGAAAATCTCTGTGTCTGGTATAAAAACAGAACTTAGGCCCCTTCTGGGTGATCCTACCTTAGATCAGTTTTGGGGCCAAACAACTGGAATGAACACAAAGAGAGAGAATGAGGGGCTGGCATACGCTATTGCAAGGTAACTCCTTGTTACTCTGAGGGTGATTCTTATGGCAAAGAATAAATAGCCTATCTAGGTGTGCGTGCTCTGTACTTTCTGTCAGAACATCCTTCCTGTGTTTCTGCTCAAAGTCACCTTGGAATCTTTCCTCAAGATCTTCAGCTGTTATCAGCTTCACGAAATCTTCCCT
The DNA here is from genome assembly GCF_048773025.1 of Camelus bactrianus. Taxonomy (NCBI): domain Eukaryota; kingdom Metazoa; phylum Chordata; class Mammalia; order Artiodactyla; family Camelidae; genus Camelus; species Camelus bactrianus. The sequence goes on along the minus strand of NC_133560.1, from coordinate 12,814,747 downwards.
GAGTCCTCAGGGGGCACTGAAGTGTCCTTTCTCTGTGCTCCATAGTGTATAATACAGTCAGTCCTCTGTATCTGTGGGCCCTGTATCTGCAGATATGAAGGGTTCATTGGACTACACCATTATATATAAGGGACTTGAGCATCTGTGGATATTTTTAATCAGCATTTGGGGGTTAGGGCGGGACCAAGCCCCCGTGGATACCGAGGGACAAAAGGATACATGTATCTGTCATCACATCACGTTGTCTAGTGATTTGTATGCTCCTCTAATGGTCCCTCCACCGGACTGTGAGCCCCCATGTCAGGTGACTGTCTGACTCACGCCCGTATCCCGGTGCTTAGCATGGGCCTGGCACCCTAACTGTGGGCTGCCTTAGCTCCCTCTGCCAGTGTGTCTGCCTGAAACCTGAGCCCCCTCCCCTTGTCCAGCTCCCGCCGGCACCTTGGTGTGTTAGCATCAGAAATCCGTCAGAACGAGCTGCTGCTTGGCTGATCTGAGCCTGTTTGTAAACTTCGTGCAATTCAGCTTTAGGAAACAAATAGGATTAATAAGACTGGCAGCGTGCAGGAAATCCAAGGCCGGTTACCATTTAACAATAGGGCAGCCACGTCAACGGGTACTGTGCTCCGGTCGTTTCCAGAATGCAACTAATAGAATTTCTGTAGTTAAGCAGCTGTCACTCCCAGCGCTGGGCATATTCATGTGTAAATCCATAATGTAGGAGGGTACCTGGCAGAAGGCTTGAAGAAGGCGGGGTTATCCCAGGCCCCACGGCCATCTTTGGTTTGGGGACCAAAATTGCCCAAGCATAGAAAACGGCAATTTTTCAATGTTTTCTCTCTTTTCGTTTTTCTTGGCTCAGAATGCAATTTGTGTGGGAGCTGGGGACAAGCCCATGAATGAATATCGGTCCGTCGTATACTATCAAGTCAAACAGCCACGGTGGATGGAAACAGTCAAGGTAATAATAATAAAAAAATAATAAAACAGCTGCAAACCCTGACACCTCCCTACGATCTGAAACAGTACTCTGGTACGGGTCTGGTGGTATGTCAGGCAGGAAATAGTGACCCAGTGGGTGAGCACCCTGCTTCTCTTGATCACCCTTCACTGGCCCAGGGAGCAGCCACCGTGGAATTGTCAGATGGTCTCGTGGACCGTGCCCAGCCTGTCAAGCTGTGGCATGCTACTCAGCAGTGAAGAGTGGCAGAACTTGCGGGCAAATTTGGCTATAAAAAGCTGTTTAATGCCTGGAAGATATCCTACTGGGAGGGTACCTCAGGTGGAAGCGGCATTAACCACAAATATTTGCATTACCAGATTGTCACACTAAAGCAGGAGGGAATATCGTGTGTTGGAAGTAGAGCTTGGAATTAATTTAGCAAGCAGTGATGCTTGATCACAGCTTCAAATATCTCTGCCGGGGAACTCACAGCAGTCTTTAACTCACCCTGTGCTCTGAACCCAGACTCAAGATGCTCAGAAGACTTCCCTTTTGGGGATGGCTGGTCAGACCTCAATGGTTCTTGCCTTCTCACCTGTATTCCGATTTGCCTCGTGGGTCTCCCTGTGCTCACTCTCTTCAAGGTGATGACCTGCCCAACCGTGGGGTCAGAGAGCTCTTGGACCAGGTCGTTTTCTCTGCACTCTCTTGCACCCCGGTTACGATACCTCTTTGCTAGCCCTCTTCATATTATTATAATGACGTGTTGCCCTGTGTGGGCCAGGAGTTCTTTGCGTGTACGGACTCTTCCTTCCATCACCCTGGCCGCTGCCTCGCGTGGCTGTCAGTTATAGTAATGATTCCATGTGCAGGGAGGGATGGATCAGACTCGAGCTGCCCATGTGACTCTCTGTCGTTCTTTCGCTCTGTCTGAAACACACAAACACGTGGTGGACCTCTTCGGGCTCAAATTTCATTTTCTGGAGCAGAAAGTCCCCAAAGCGTGCATCTGTTTGGCTTCTGCTAGTCATCTGTATGAAGTAAACGTGTCCCTTTTTAAAATCTGAGTGGTTTCCTCACAGGTAGTTAAGCTTCTCTGTCTGGGCCTGAATCGGACAGTACAGAGATTAAGGTGGGGCTCTGGGGGGTAGGATAGCCCAGAGCCAGGCCAAAATCATCTCAGTCAAAGGAGCAGCAGACCTCTAACTGGACAGTGAAACTGGGTGACTAAGGGGTGGTTGTCAGGTCCTCAGGAGGAAGAAACATCTGCATGTGTGTCCAATTAAGGATGGGAATAAATCCTGGGATTTCCCCAAATATGATTGTACTGCAGCGTTTTTATTCTTTCTCATAAACAAGAGTCCTCCAGCAGGCCCCCTAATGAGCATTGTTAATTTGCTAAGCCCTGCTGCAATTGCCCGAACTCCTGGAGTGTGTGAGGAGAATGTGCCTCGTGCATTTTGCCGTGCATCAAATCCCGTGCTAAAGTTATGTGACTTTTATATCAATTTGAGGAGATTCATTTTTCCTCACTATAATTTACAGACCTCTTTTCATTGGCCGGGAATGCAATTTGCCAAATGGATTACATTTGGTACTTTATTTTCTCTTCATAGCTAGTTCTTATGTAATTTATTTACAGTTCATCAGGCTTGATGGATGGGTGATAAATCAGCACGCAGCACTCTCAGTTAAATGGTCTGGCTGCCCTTTGCGGGGCGGGGTGGAGCGGGGAGGGCCGTTTAACTCCTTGTATCCTGAGCTCTCGTTTCTGCCTGCTGAGGTGGCCGTCCCCATCGAGGACATGCAGAAGATCCATCTCCGGTTCATGTTTCGGCATCGGTCGTCCCTGGAATGTGAGTCCCCAGCCAAATGGCATCTCTGCAGCCCTTCCAAGGGGAGACAGTGGGATCACTGGGTGGCCCGTGTGTGGCTTTCTTTCCTGACCTCACAATGCTATTTCCAGCTAAGGATAGAGGAGAAAAGAACTTTGCCATGTCCTACGTGAAGCTGATGAAGGAAGACGGGACCACTCTGCATGACGGATGCCACGACTTGGTTGTCCTAAAGGTACCGTGAGCTAGGATTAACTCTGCAGGGAGGATGGTGCAGGAACTGAAGGGGACATGGCAGGATCGCTTAGTGGTTAAGAGCAGGGCCCCCAGAATCACACACATCAGGGCTTCCCAGCTGTGAGGCCTTGTGCAAGGTCTACTCTGGGCGTCCATGTCCACATCTATGAGCCCTCAACGAATAGTTGTGAGGGTTACATGAGACAGTTCGTGTCAGCTATGACAATGGTGGGTACGTGGAGCTCTCAGTAAATGGAAAAGGTTATTGTTACATAGAGAATGGCTTTGACTCTGTAAGACACCTGTGGAATGTACAGAAGACCAGCAGGAAATATTTGAGAGATTCTTCACTGTGGCTAATGGAAAAAATGTTAGAATTTAGGATCCTGATCCTGCTGTTGACTAAATTCAGAGTCCTCTCACGTGTCTTCCTGAGTCTCAGTTTCCTTTTTGTTAAGTGGCGATGGTCATATTTATGACAGACGAATAAGGTGGCCCATGGGAAAGCACATGGATAAAGGGTACAGGTGACAGCTGGCATTTTTTGTACGTCATGAGACTTGAACTGTTCTCTAGAAGTTGGGAAGTGTTTGCCTGACCCTGCATGCATGCTTGCCCACAACCCCTCTTGTGACAGTGGCATGCCTCTGCTAACCCCTGGCTGGTGGCAAAGGGTGTGGCTGTGAAAGGGGCAGGGCTAAGTGGTCAGCACAGGGGTCAAACCCTTGCCCTTGACTTTCTCAACCTCGGAACCTGAAGTTGCCCTTTTTTCCTGTGGCCTGCTTGGCAAACTCAGCCTCATCAAAGCTTCATCACATGCTCCTTTTCTCTGAGTCTCTGGCTTTTCCAGCACACCCCCTTTTCTTCGGTGCAGCCTCTGTTTTCTCATTTAGGACACATCCAGGTAGTTCTTGGCTTAATAGCCATTCTTCCCCAGTGTGAACTCATTGAGGGCAGAGTCCCAGTTGCAGTCAGTTTTCAATTTAGTCACCTTTCTTAAGCCTCCGTTTCCTCAACTGTAAACTGAAGATGATAACATTGTCCACAACAGCAGTGATGGCTGTGGGGCTTGAGTGCAGTGAACTAAGGCATATGAAGCACCTAGTGTGTATTTAATGCAGATTAAGGGCTCAGTAAATGTTACCTGCTCCAACGCCTACCTCTAATCACTCACTCCAGGACACCAAGGGACTTAACGTGTCTATTGTTTTACTAAGCATTTATATGCATTGTGCTGTCTGGTCTGCTCAAAATTTCTAGAATTAGGCAATATGATTAACCTTCAGTTTAATCATGAGAAAAATGAGACACAGAGAGACCAAGAAATACATCCAAGATGACACGCACTTGTGAATGGTAGAGCAGCTCTAAGTTCCATGACTTTCAGAGTCCGATGCCTTGGCTGTTAACTTGTTCTTTGAGCTCTTTCCTTCTCCTCCTGGTGGGCTTGTTGATGCTAAGATTTCATGCAACCTAGAACGAATTAAAATGTCCTGTTTGGGAATCTTTTTTTTCAATCCCCTCTGTGCCGTTAGTGAAGTCCACAGAGTCTTCAAGTGGTTGATCAACTCCTTTTCCATTAATGTAACCTTGAGTTCTTGCCTGTTTTGCAGAAAAACAGCCCTACCTTACCAGCCGATGTTCATTGCTCCTCTATTTCTGACCCTTCCCACCTTACAGTGTATAATCTAGCCGCTGCAAGCTCTGTGTAGCACTGGGCACATATCCTTGGCTTGGGGAAGTAACCGAGGTGTTGTTTCCAGGGGGACAGCAAGAAGATGGAGGACGCCAGTGCTTACCTGACTCTTCCTTCCTACCGGCACCACGTGGAAAACAAGGGGGCCACCTTGAGTCGAAGCTCCAGCAGTGTCGGGGGGCTCTCTGTCAGCTCCCGGGATGTGTTCTCCATTTCTACGCTGGTGTGCTCCACAAAGCTCACCCAGAATGGTAGCGGAACCACTGAGAGCTGTGTGTGTGTGTGTGTGTGTGTGTGTGTGTGTGTGGTATGCGTGTGCATATGCGTGTGTATGTGTGTATGTGTGGGCAAGCCCGGAGAGGTTCTGATATGGACAGTTTAGGCCAATAATAGTAATTCTGTTTGTCTGGACTCTTATTTTAGTGGGTTTGCTGGGTTTGCTGAAGTGGCGTATGAAGCCACAGCTGCTTCAGGAGAACTTAGAAAAACTGAAGATTGTCGATGGAGAAGAAGTAGTGAAGGTCAGTGGGACTTCATTTTGCTTGTATTCATCCACCAGTGACAGAGCTTTAAATCACGAGGGGCTTCAGGGGAGAAATGAATTGTTGAAGGAGATGGGTCAGCTTTTTCTTCTGACAACGGGACACGGCTTCCCAAGTTGCCATGAGAAATTTTCACTGGGAAATCTGGGGGATGATGTGGTTCGGTGATGCTGTATGTTGAGCAGCAGAAATGTATGGTTGCGCTCAGTCTCTGGAAATAGATCAACTTGGGGGTAGATCTCAGCTCAACTGCTTGCCAACGTTATGTGATGATATTATCAATATGGCGTATTTTGCAGGGTGGTTGTGAGCATTCAAGATGATAAATATTTTAAAATTACTCACCAAGTCTCTTACACATAATACACGATAATTGAACTAAAGCCTATAAAACATACAGAGTCCAACCAACAGTCACTGTTATTTGTTTTTGTTGTTACAAGTTGCTGCATAGTATGATCTTTTAGTGTTGTCTACATGTGGCTGTTAGAAATGAAAAGTATTCTTGGTTTCTGCTGCTTCTAGGACATTATGTATTAAACATGAGAAAGGGAAAGACATCAACGCTCGTATTTTAAGTGAACAAGCAGAAAAAAATGCAAATGTCAGGTGTGTTGCTCTGTCCACATGGTGAGGGAGAACATAGTGTCTGCAGTGCAGATCTAATTAAAGCAGCCCTCTCTCCAGCACCATGAATTGGGACAAGTGTTTCCCAGAGGTCCTAGTGATCTTGTTTCCACCAGGAACTTGGAGCCACTAGAAACTCTGAGATTGAATGTCTTTATGTGGTAGCTCTGTGTTTTGACTATAGGAAATACTGACCCATCTCTTAGGAGGGAGGGGTATCAATTTTTAGTTAATTGCCCATACATAGAAAAGCAATGGTTGAATTTCCAGATCAGTGCTTTAACTGTGCACCATTGACCCACCCGCCTGGTTCAGCAATGGCAGGAGAATTCCCCAGACATTCTTTTATAAGATTTATTACCTTGGGGCAGCTTGGGAAAGTCATCTGAAAGGGAATTCCACTGTCTTTTGCATTCTTTTTTTTTTTTTTAACTCTGTCATTGACATATGCTCTATATACAGTAACGTATATACAGAGCACTTATCTTAAGAGCACAGTTCAGTGTATTTTTACACACGTACACAACTGGATCCCCACCACCTAGATCAAGACACAGAACATTTTTAGCATCGCAGTAGGTTCCCCTATCCTCCTTCTCAGTCAGTAGCCCACTCGGGAGTCACCACCAAGCTGACTACCATCATCGCAGATGGGTTTTTTCCTGTTCTTGAATTTCATAAAAGTAGAGTGACAATGAATGCACATTTTGTGTCTGACGTCTTACTCTGCACGATGCTCATAAAGGTTATCCGCGTCATTCCACGGAGTCATAGTAGTTGGTTCTGTTTTATTGCTGTGCAGTATTCTGTAGTGTGAAAATGCCACCGTACATTTATCCACTCTGCTGCGTTGCTCCAAGTTCGGGCTCTTGTGAGTCAGGCGCCCGGCCCTCCTGCACGTGGCCCTTGGTGGATGTGCGCTCTCATCCTCTTGAGTCTGCACTGAGGAGTGGGACTTCAGGGTCACCTGCCCTCTTTCTTACGAGACCTTCATTATTTTGCCCAGTTTCTCCAGGATACTCTGGACGCCCTCTTCAACATCATGATGGAACATTCTCAGAGTAATGAGTATGACATCCTGGTCTTTGATGCTTTGGTAAGAGAAAGGGGACAGGTGTTCAGGGATGTTAGGCATAACGTGTGTCCAACTGAGAGAACACTGAGAACTTATGGCCCACATCGCCATTTATGTGAACTTTTTGGAGGCATTGTGACATCTGGCAACCAGACCAATGAATTTTCTCCAACTCACCTGACCATGAAACCCCTTGGTCTTATAACGCCCCGTTGCACATTTCATGAACCACTTTCTAGGAGACAGACTATCTTAGTGAAAAGGACTTAAGATACGCTGGTGACTAGAGATATATTGGTGAGCTAATTCCTGGGCAAAAGAATTTTAATAGGGGTTCAGTTAGGCCATGTAAATACAGCTTCCTGCTCTGGGTCTGCCCCCAAAACACTCATTCCTTGCCTCTTCCTCAAGATCTACATAATAGGACTCATTGCTGACCGGAAATTCCAGCATTTCAACACCGTTCTGGAGGCTTACATTCAACAGCATTTCAGTGCTACCCTCGCTTACAAGTAAGTAACTGCATTTCTTACTTGCCCTGCCAGGAGGCCTGTGTCACAAGAAACTTGGTTAGTTTCCTTTTGTCACCAGCCTGTGTGAGTTCTCCCTTTTTTGACAAAAACCCAGTCTGTGCTTGTGTTATTTACAATATATGCAAACCCATAGATTGCTGTGAATATGTTATGGTGGCAGAAGTATATGGAAGTGTTTGCTCATTCACTGCTTCATTAAATCAGTCAGTCAGTCAGTCAGCTACCATTTATTGAGCAGCTACTTATTGTAGACACTGGGGTTCAAAGGCTAGGGAGAAGAAAGTGCATAGGAGAAGTAGCTCAGGACAGCTTGGGTATAGGGAACTGAGGGTTAGAGCTCAGAGATGGTGCTGGAAAAATTAGTGGGGGCCCGTTTGTGAAGAGGCCTGGAAAAGCAGGCGAAATAGTAGTCGCAGATCTGCCCTGCTGGTGATAAAGGATCATGGAAAATTTCCAAGCAAAGGAGTTCCGTGACATTGCAAGAACATTTCCTGTGGGATGAAAAGGCTGAAAAGGACATGATCACCACCAGCATCATCTCCACTCACATCCTCATTATGACCAGTTTTCCTAGTCAAAAGATTTTTCTTTCCACCCAGTTTTTCCTTTGCTGGCTTTTTATGGGCAGGAAATACTCACTCCCTGTATTACATGTATTTTTTAAGCAGAGTTACTTTTATGGTGTAAATGAGTGAGTGAGCTTGGCTGTACCACCACCTTTAACCTTTGATTGAATGCCTTATAATTTACTGAGAAAACTAATTACCATGCCGTGGATGGCAAAATGATGTATTTTGAAAATACGATCCCTTATTCAGGAAGTTGATGACGGTGCTGAAGACTTACTTGGATACCTCCAGCAGAGGGGAGCAATGTGAGCCGATCCTAAGGACCCTGAAAGCTTTGGAATACGTATTCAAGTTCATTGTTCGGTCGAGAAAATTATTTTCGCAGTGAGTACTTGTTACGTCAGAGTGATCGATCGGTTAGCGCTGCAGTTCCTCCGGGATGCAACAGTATTCATGCCGTTTGAGAAACTCTTCCACAAAATTATAACCAACTGTTGATAAAAAACAACTTAAAAATCCAACACAGGGAGTTGTGAGTAAGTAATCATTCCAAGTTCATTTGGGGGAAGAGAAAAAGAAATCTTCCTCTGTGGTCGGGTTACGTTTCACCCAGTGAATATGGTTTGTGATTCGAGGCTCTTCTGCGTTTCGTCTAACATTCTCCGTGTGATCTGAGATATGGTGAAAACCTTCCAGGAATCTACAATCCATGGGGCTGAGGAAAGCAGAACTCAGAATTTGACATTTATTTGGCTCTAGGAGAATGTGCATGACGGTACAGCTGGTATTTGCAGTTGACCTGCCTGCCAGTGAAATCCTAGTGGCCAAAAAGTGCGCTGACGTGTGAGAGCACCTGAGAGATTTGGTGTTTGATGGTCAGTAGCACAAAGGTTAGCCACCCTTTTAAAGGGCTTTAGAGATGGAGGCATTCCAATGCAGCCCGCAGAGTAACAATTTGTGTTCATCCTGGCTAGAAGGCAGCGTTGGGCAGGGGACTGGTGGTGTGGATGACCAGGTTGGTTGTGTGTGATGGGAAATAAGAAGAAGCAGGCAGGGAACGTATTGTCTGGATTCTTAATGCTAATGAAGAGCACTCAACTCAAGATGACTTGGGGAGAAAAAGGACTTAATTTTATTTCACATTATTGAAAAATCATGGGGGTAGTTGGCCTTACGCATGGCTGGATCCAGATGCTTAATGTTACTCAGATAGTCTGTCTCTCTAGATCTTGGCTCTGCTTCCCTTTTGTTGGTTACTTTCTGAGGCAAGTTTTCCAATGTGGAAAGCTCAGGTTCATATTCTACTATCTTAAGCAACTCTAGGTTCCTTGTCATTCTAGCAAAATTTGATGCCAAGAACTATCTTGGGTCATGTGCTAAGGTCTTCAACAGTGTGACCAGGGGGATGAATATGCAGATTGTGTAGTTATGGTCACATGTTCACCTCTGGAGCCGTGAGTCAGGTCGGCCTCTTATGGTATGAACTTGTTTAGTTGGAGAGATGGTTTCCTGAAAGAAAGTAAAGTCTGTAAGTCATCATTTTGATGATGACAATGGATGGATTATGAAAGCTGCTTGTTCAGCAAGGCATCTGACATGGGTAATCATTTGGGATTCTCCTTTTTGGGAGAATTCTTTGAGATGTCAGTTGGTGAATAGAAAGAGGTGAGTGTCTCGAACCGTGTCACAAAACATGTCACTTAGGTTATTCTAAAAGTGAAGTATCTGTTTCGATTCCTCTGTTTTCATCAGATACTGAAGGCAGAGATTGTGTGTTAAAGTCTTAGGGGTATTCTTCCAAGTTCAAGAGATACTTGTCAATTATTTGAAAACCAGTAGAAGACAACTGTGGGTCTTTCTGTGGGTTGAGTTTCTTGGAGGGGTTCAAGGTTTGAAACATTATAATTCCAGATTAGGCAGGGGTAGGCAAGAATATCTTACTCCATCTTCTAAGCGAGAACTTCAGATCTACAAGAAGAACGTATTTTTTCCATTTACCACATCGTATGCCTAGTTTTTTCTTTTGAATTATCCCTTCCTTCCTTCCTTCCTTCCTTCCTTCCTTCCTTCCTTCCTTCCTTCCTTCCCTCCTTCTTTCCTTCCTTCCTTCCTTCCCTCCCTCCCTCCCTCCCTCCCTCCTTCCTTCCTTCCTTGGTCTTTTCTTCTTATCTTTTTTAGTCTTTGTTTTTTCCTCCACTGGAACAAACAACATTTGTACATTTGATTTCTTCTTTTCTTCCTGAAGGCATGTCATCTTGCTTTCTCTAGTTCTTCATTCAGTAGAAATTCAATGCTATTGGAACTCTAAGTGATTTTTAGCTTCCTAAAGAGTGGGATGACCTGTTATTCTTTGCTGTATTCCCTGCATAGCATCTAGGACATCTTTGACACTCAAAACCTGCCAGTTGGATGACATGCATTTTGAGGGCTAGGAAATGGCCTTTGGCCGGAGGAGGTGTTTTTCAGGTGACCCAGACACAATCTCATGAACAGAAATAGAGGCTGACCTGCAAAGAGTGTCTGGGAGCTCGTGCTGAGGGAAGGTTGGTGGTGTTCATTTCAGAGTCTCCCACAATGGCCTGCCCTTCAGGGGAGCTTTGAGGACATTGGGAAGTGATGGAGAAGTGCTTCCCCGAACTGGAAGGGCATTTCACTGGGGAAATTAGAAGATAGAAGTTTCAATGCTTTGAGATTTCTAAGCCAGCTGGTGGGAAATTGTAGTGTAGTTACTGCTTTGGGGGCTCATTGTGTCTGCATATTGTGTTTCTTTTTCCTGCTACTCCTTTTTCTTCTTTCCCATGTGCATAACTGCGGCTAATTGGGCTCCCATTAGCTGTTCCCTTGCCTTTTTTCCCTTTGCGCCTGCTTCACAGGAGCGTTTACAACGGCTAGGGATGATCCTGTATCAGTCTGCAGCATGCAGCTGGGTAAGAGAGGAAGAGAAGTTGTTGAAAAGAATTGGAATTTTCTTTGGGATCATTCATTTCTATCACATAGCCAAAGAAAGTGGTTTTCCTGTCCCTTCTTCTTGGGTCACTAGCTCCTGAGTCGAAATCTGGGTAGGTGTCTCTGGGCACATACCTGTGCTGTGTTGCAGTGGAAGCTGGCAGAGCAGGTTTGAGCTTCTGCCACAGGAGAAATATGGGAAATTCCTAAATTGTCGGAAGTGGGTCCAAAAGATGCTGGGTGCCCACAGAAATGACCAGTCTCCACTGGGCTTTTCTAGAATGACTGAACCCCTGGGAGGTATAGGGCACAGTGAGGAACATTCAGAAGGAGCTGAAATGATTATCTTGGAGGCATTAAGCTTCTTTACAAAACCCCTTGCCATGCCTTTTATCCTGAAGCCCAGACAACCAGCTGAGCTTGTCCCCAAGGTTTCTGAGCCTGTGAAATCACTCAGAGTCTGCTGTAGCCCATGCTTCCCTGGTCCACGTGATGGACACCAAGGAGCTCCCCTCCCTGCTGCCCAGGCACAAACAGAAATGAGCCTGCAGAGCTGTAAGTATGACTCCCCAAAAGAGGGGAGACCCAGAGTGCAGTTCTGAGATGGCATTTGCTCCTTCTTGTCTGTAGTCCTTTCAGATCCTGGAGCTGCCACAGGCTGGAGTATGGGGAGGTGGTGTGGGACACGGTGATGGTCGCCCTGTACTGGGCAGTGTTGGCTCAGTGATGGTCACTGGTCACACAGGACATTTCCTGTCCCTGTAAGCGCCTGGCTTAGAGAGTGACTCAGCCTCACTGAGCCTTGGTTTCCTCATCCGTGAGTAGGGATAAATCAGCTCTCAGAGTAAACATTAGCTGTTACCGTGTTTTCACCTAGAAGAGACGGAAAGGGTGCTTGTTTCAAAAACTCAAATTTAAATTAGTAAAAGTTTTAGTGTCTTGATCCATGCTCAAAATTCGGCTTACCGTTCATGCTATCCAAGACATTTCTTGCTCTTTGTTTTTTAGGAGGAGGGGACACCTTTACCAGGTGTCTTTGCTTTTTGAGGACCTCAATGCAGGGCATTTTATAGCTCTGCGAATTCACCTGGGTCTGTTGCTGGCCCTTAGGGTGGGCCCTGCTTTTGTCTGCTGCTTCCACTGCCTCTGTGCGTGTGATCAGGCCCTTCTGGTCCAAGCTGTGCATCCAGCTCTCTGTTCCCTGCTTGCTCTGCCTGTCTTTTCTTTTGCATCATGCCTTCTGCTCTCATTACAGTTCTGCTTACTCAGTTCCTGCTTCCTCCTCCTCCTCCTCCGAGTAATCCCTCTCCTGGGGCTGCTCCGCCTTCACACACTCCTCCTTCACCACACTCATCGCCACCGCCACCGTTTGCTTAGGGGCGGCATTCCGCTCAGTGGTTAAAGGCATCGTTTCTGGAACCAGGCTACTTGGGTTTGAATTCTGCATTTGAATCCTACCGCTACCAATTACTAAGGTTCATGACCTTGGGCAAGTAATCCACCCAGAGCTCAGTTTCCCTGTTTGTAAGACAGCCATGTATGGAACAACCCGGGCAGAGCTGTTGTGCAGACAAGATGAGCTAACGGATGTCAGGCACGTGGCAGTCAGGCGGTGCCTGTCACAGGGCAGGTGCCTGCCTTATTATTACCTGCTAAGTGCATTTTACCCATTACCTCCATCAGCCCCCCAAAATAATCCTCTGGAGAACCTCATCTCCTGACTTCATCTCCTGTTCCTCTCTCACTCCCCGCCAGCCCCATAGGTGGCCTTGTTGTGGCTCAAGTTCCTGACACAGGGCCTTTGCACCCTTCCCCAGACACCGGCTTGCTCACCCCCTCACCTCTTTCACAACTTTGTTCAAATGTCTCCTTCCCTCCCCTCAGTGCAGTGGCAACCCCTGCCCTCTGCACTTCTGACCACCCTCCCATTCACTCTGCTTTGTCTTTTTCCTCCCCGTGGAACTAAATACATGTTAACATACTGTACCATGATAAGTCATGCTTTTGTTTTAATTATCACTGCCCTCTGCCGGCTAGAGTGTCAGCTCCTTGAGGACGGGACTCTGACTCTGTACTGCATTCCAAGCACCGAGGACAGCACCCAGCACACAGTAGGCTCTCCTTCAATAAGAGACGAGACAGCCCTTCTAGCCCCCTTCCACGGGTGACCAGGCTGAGGCTTAGACCCAAGCCCAAAGGGCGCATAGCTAAGAGTCAGGAGAGCAAGGCTTCTCATTCTGCCTCATCTGATTAAGCAGTTTTGAGAACCGGAGCTTTTTCCGGACCATACAAGTGTGGTTGGCCAATGGGAGGGGCTGTCCTGAGAGAGAGCAGCTCTGGCGGGAGGGTCTACCTGCTGGGTGCTGCTGGGGCTGCTGGGAGGGGCGAGGCTGCATGGGTTTAGGTGCAGCCATCCATCCCTAAGCACAGTAAGACTTCAGTGAAGAGAACGAGGCCTTGGAGCAGGAGCTGTCAGGAAGGGCATCCCCACCAGCATGGCGAAGCTGTCTGGGCAACAGTGACTTTATCCTCACATCCTCCCAAGAAATGAATGAAGAAAAGCTGACGTGGGGCTGGCCCAGGTGAGCTCACACCCCTTGGAAACAAGCTACTGCTCAGGGAAAGAGGACTGCACACATCATCCTAATGGGAGCAGCAGCATCTCTAGGAGTTCTTCTGCTCCCCAACCCTCACTTGGGACCTGGGAAGGCTGGCCATGGCGTGTGTGCACAGTGTCATTTGCCTGCACTGAGGCTGCCGCTCCATTAACACAGGCTCAAAGGAGCACAGTTCTCACCTCCAGCGGACGCTCCCAATCTAGCTCTGCTCACTCAGGGTCAGACATCCTTGCCCTCTAATTGCCTTCAGCATCAGATGATCTGATGCTCTCTAACGCTTGCTTTTGCGTTTTTATTTTGCACCTTGCTTTATTCTACCCGTCCCACCCCCACCTCCCCCGGCTCCCGTCTCATCCTTCCACCAGTTCAATTTCTTCATATGTAAATATTATATACTACTTTATCCTCCAGGTCATGAATATGTTAGGCAGCAAGGTTGTCTGAATAAAGCTCAGGCAGGCCCAGTCTAGCCTGCAGTCAGAGGGAATACATAAGCCTCTGCCTTTTTAAACAGATATGGATTTAGCTTGGAGGTACTTGCCAGTGTGATTTGTTTTCATTGTTCACGTATGAAAAAGTATTAAAATGTAATCATCGGTTTGTGCGGAGCACGAGTTGGAATGCGGGTCATGTTGCTATTCCCGTTTCTCCTGCATGTGATTTGTTTGCATGTTAATGCCGTTTATTCCTGTGTAAGCCTCTGTTTTCAGCTTTGAATATTATTTCACTTTCTGATGACAGTAATGGCTCAGTAAACTATACAATTGCAGTTAATGGGATTATTTTATGATCCCATTAACTTGGCATCAGATCAGGGTGGAAGAGAAAACTGTCATCAAAGGGATGTTGTCAAACAGTTACTTCTCTTTAATTTATTGTCTATTTTATGAATTGCTACAGGGCAGAGAGGGAGGTCTTAGCCTGTTTTCCTACAAACTTGTGAAAGCACTTTGTAAACTGTTAAGTAAGTTGTCCTTACTATAACGTGAAATTGTGCACATGCATGCACTTTTAAACAGTCTTCTTTTCCCTTTGCAAATGGAAATATTGATCAACTTTTATTGAGCACCTATTCTGTGCTAGGGACTTTGTTAAGTGCTGGGAACTCTGAAATTTAGTGTCAGATGTCCTCGAGCAGTGGCAACTTAGTGGACGAGATGAGACACACGTGCCAGCAGTCAGATGCCCACGTGCCTGGAGTCAGCAAGGACCAGGGTTGTGGTTCAGGAGAGGTCTGCAAGTGGTTCCTGGGGGCAGACCGGTTTGAATGACGGACTCCACCTCGGGGGAATCGGTAATTCTTCGCAGAGGAGGTAGTCTTTTAAAGTAGACATTGAAGCCCGCCCGTGGAAGAAAAAATAATCAGGAATTATATAGAACTTCCAATTACTCCTACTACTCTAAGGTACCATTTATAAAGCCCCTTCTCTGTGACTGGCTCTGTTTTCACTCTACCTCGCTTAATACTTACGACAACCCTGCAAAGAACAGATACTATTATAGTCATTTTACAGAAGGGGAAATTGGGGCCCAGAGAGGTGCAGAAAGTGACTCTAGGTCACACAGCTAGATGTCGGCAGGGAGGGATCTGACAGCAAAACCTCTGTCCTTTGCGCTCTTCTGTGCCCACCCTGTGAATAGCTAGGCAGGTGAAGCTGCAGTGGCGGAGAAGTGAGGGTGTGTCTGAGGAGGGGGGCTGAGGCTAAGTTGTAAACTACTTTGAGCGCTGGATCAGGGAGTGTGACCTCGTCACTTCCCCGCTGGGGGATATTGGCATACGTGCTGCCCTCCGTCCTCAGAGCACAGAGGGAGTACCCCATTGGGGTATACACTGATCCACTGGGATCAGAAAAAAATATTAAAATTTCCTCATTTTGTCACAAGATGAAGAAATTAAACTTTGTAACTATTTGACTTAGATTAGTTTGTGGATATAATTTATCAATAAATAAGCATCTGTTGAAATCATTCTTAAAAAATTTTTTTTTCTCATAGCAGCTTTGGAAATCCCAGATTTTGGCAGCAGGTGGGCACTGAAGTTCTAAAACAGGGGATTAATATGATAATATTCATGTTTTAGAAAGATTACTGCAGACGTAAGGTTAGTAAGTGGAAGATGGTATGGAGGAGGGGAGGCAGGCGATCAGTAAGGAAGCTTTTGCAGTAACCCTGGCAAGGGGACTTAAACTGAGGTGGTGACAGTGGGGCTGGAGAGGAAGGAAAGGAAGAAGATAGGGGGTCTGTGGATGGCAGGATTGCCCAAAGTAATTGAGTGCGGGAGTGGAATTGACAGACGGGATCAATAGGCTGATCTGACGCTGAACTTTGTGGCCCATTTGACTGGCATTGCTCATCGGCATTGATGCATGAGGAGGGAAGGAGCAAGTTCTGGGGGTGGGGTGGGAAATGATGTGTTTGGTTCGGGTCTTGTAAAGCTGGAAGTGTTTACTGGTATAGCCAGATGGAAATGTATAGCAGATAGTTAGTTTCAGATTTGGAGTTCAGGGGAGTGGAGAATGGAGATATGGTTTTGGTAGAAATTGATCTCCTTCAGGAGAAAGGAATATTTGAAGCTGTGGCACAAGGTGAGCAATGCTATAAACTCAGAATGAAATGCAGGCAATTAGAATGTTGGAGGGATGGCTGAGGGAGAGTCCCAGGAAAGGAGGATTGGAGATATAGGAGAAGAAGCAGGGAGAATCCAGGACCCAGGAAAGGGAGCACTTCAAGGAGG
The DNA here is from genome assembly GCF_048773025.1 of Camelus bactrianus. Classification (NCBI taxonomy): domain Eukaryota; kingdom Metazoa; phylum Chordata; class Mammalia; order Artiodactyla; family Camelidae; genus Camelus; species Camelus bactrianus. The sequence goes on along the minus strand of NC_133560.1, from coordinate 12,798,392 downwards.
GAACATCAGCCGTATCAGCTGCTACAGTGAGGTCCTGGGAACTGGAAACTCATCAGAGGCAAGTTATTTTGCAATTAGGAGATCTTTGGTGAATCAGCCAAACCTCTGTCCAGAGTTTAGCATCTTTCCTAATAGCCAATCAGGAGGCCAAAGGGAGCAGGGTTTTGACAATTATTTCCCATCATCTGCGTACGAATTACTTACACTGTGGATTGTTTTTTTGCCAGGGTTTTATCCTAGACTGGCTTCCCCCTCCATCCTTCAGAGGCTGGGTCAATGGTTTCCTGTTGTCACCAATCTTACACTCCACTTACAGCAAAATGTAAGCTGCTGGTCTTGTTTGCGTCCATTGTCCCTTTAAATGGCTTAATTTTGCCGAACAAGACTATACATGCTTTAGATAGTTAAGAGAAAAGCCATGGAGGACATGAGATATTCATCCTTTTAGGCGGAAGCAGTAGACCATTTCCTTCCCTCGTTAACTCCTTGTTGGAAGTCTGGGAGCTAGCTTGCTGGCAGAACCTTTGCCTTCGCACAGAAATGGCTGTTTCTGTCAAATGCTGAGGTTGACAATTCCTCAGAGAATGATTTGGGTGGAAGATCGATTTCCTGAATAACTATGTAGATTTAGGAAATGTGTTTGCAAATCTCCTGTAACTAAATATGAATGTGCAGGATAATAAAGAGTCTCGTTTGCCAGAGGGGTGAAATTCACCAAGCTAACCCAATTGTCAGAGAAGCTGAACTGAATCAGAATGACTAGATGTACTTTGTGATCCACTTCAAATGCCCTTGAGGCAGGCATCACCCCGAAGTAGAATTTGTTTCCTTAGTAGGAAATAATATATTACTCAATTGTTGGGTTTATTTCTTATTGTATCTTTGGGGTGGATGGAAAATTAAAAAGGACTTGGTAATGAGGTGCATGTGGTCACTGTCCTTGAAATCTCCAAACTGGTCCCTCCGTGTCTCAGATCTGCTCTCCTAATGTAGCCATTTGCAAAGACACATTAATTCAATTCAGTTCAATTCATTCATTCATTTAATACACATTTTCGAGTCTTACTGTTTGGAAGTTCCATTCTAAGATACTGCAGTGAACAAAACAGATGTAGCCCGGCCCTCATTCTTCCCTTATTAATACTGTGGGAGATAAAAAATAAAATAAATACACCAAGTAGTTGCAAATCATGATAAATGCCAGTAAAGGGAATAAGCAAGTAGTAGAAATAAATGGTGAAGAATTCCAGTGACCCCCTGTGTAACTGGGGGCAAATGACCTAACGTCTGTGCCTTAGCTTCCTTGTCTAAAGTTGCGATTACTTCAGTGTTACACTGAGGATTCTGATGAAGTAACGTTTAAACTGAGATGTGAAGGATGGGAATGAACCAGCCACATAGGGATGGAAGGAAGAGTCCTTCAGAGAGGGGAAGTCTGAGCAAGTGATCTTGAATAAGAAAGAGCTTGAAAGAGTTTTTTTTCAGATACTTAGGGAAGACGCACGTGGCTGAAGTCCAGAGAGCACAGGGGAGATTAGGAGAAAGATGAGCTTGGAGAAACAGGCAGCGCCTACCATGCAAGGTTTATTCTAAGTGTATTACAAAGTCCTCAGCAGGCATTTAGCTGAAAATGCTTGCACGTCGTGGGGTAGCATGCTGACACTTAAATGGCGAGGGGGGCTTGTGTCATTTGCTGCACAGATGGGTTGGGGGCGGCTGCCTGGTCTAGTGTTAAGGAGGACACAGAGTTTAGAGGTGGCTACAGAGGGAGTGGTGACTGATCAGTGGTATCTGAAAGGGGTAGCTCAGTGGAAGTGACGGAATTGTTAGTCCCCGAGTTAATTACAGAGCCCTGGGTAGGAAGGAGTGAAGTACAAGCAGAGTGCACGTTGTCCTGTGGGGCATTTGTGTTCTAGATTATAGTAATTCCATATTTAAAACTGAAAAATGTGTGTTTCATAATCCCCACAAGCCTCTTTGGTTACCTCCTGTGATGTTCAAAGATATAAACCCCCCTTCTTTTTTTTTTATTGAAGTACCATCAGTTACACTGTGTCAATTTCTGGTGTACAGCACAATGTCCCAGTCATGCAAATGCATACGTATATTTGTGTAACGCCCCCTTCTTGAATTGGGTTAGGGGACAGACACAGCCTATGCTCCCTCACTTCATTGAGTCATTCCTTCAGGGGACATTGTTATTGTTTTATTGTTTTAAGCAGTATTTCAGTTTTGCCTTTTTTTTTTTTTTTTTTTTTGCTAACTCCACAAATTAGACATTGTTACTGTTTTAAGCAGGCCATGGCATCTGGACAATATTCTGAGGGAAATCGGGAGCTATTAAAGGATTTTGGACAAGAGAACCGTATGATCACATTGGTGTTTTAAAAACGGTCCCTCTGACCATTGTGTGAAAAACGGATTGAAAGGGAATTAAAGTGAAGGAAGGGAGATGGGTTCAGAAAACTCTGCAGGGAGGAGGCGATAGGGAATTGGATAAAAATGGTGCTGATGAGGATGGAGGATAAGAAGTGGCTTTGACTATAGTCAACAATTTTGCATTATATACTTAAAGTTGCTGAGAGTAGATCGTGCATGTTCTCACACACACACACACACACACACACACACAAACTTGTCATTTTGTGACGTGACGGATGTGTTAACTCACCTTCTTGTGGAAACCCTTTTGCAATATATACTTGTACCAAATTATCACATTGTATACCTTAAACTTACACAGTGTTACGTATCAATCGTGTCTTACTCAGTAAAGCAAGCAAAGTGGCTTGGGGAGGTGGATTAATGGGACTTGAAGACTGAATGACACTCAAGCCCCTCAGAACCCACCCCTGCCTTCCTCAGGGCACCCCTGGGGCCATGCCACGTTGGGGAGCTCCACGGTGTAAGCAGGCTTGGTCTTGGGCGATTGTCATGCCCCAGCCTGACTCTTTGACAGAAGAAGCTAGGAATCCTGGAGGTGTCCCTTAATGGTAATGTGGTCCACTTAGAAATGAGGGAACCGGAGCCCCGAGTGAAGTGGTCTGCTAAGGATGACAACACACATGAGCGCTAGAATATGGTTTATAACTCAGTCTGGGGGACACAGACCACTGCTCTTCCTGCCACACTGCCTTCTGCTGGCAACTCGTCTGGCCCTCAGCCATCCTAGCACTCAAATGAGGTCTCCAGTCATGCAAACCTTACCATGTTTGGACTCAGACACTTCCTCAGGTGTTCCCAGATTTCAAAACAAAGAGTTTTACTGCACATGCATTTTTAAAACCAGTACCATTAGTAAAGAAAATGTTAAAAATTCTATTTAACGCCACGCACCAAATGTCAAGTCTCTCAGTGGAGCAGGAAGTCTGGGGTTAATTACCCTTCTCGGGAAGCCACAGACTGAAAGGGCAAAGTTCAGATGGTCTCGGCAAGACCACCGTTTATAGAGTAATAATAACTTGACATTTCTTAGGCAGCTGTCTCTCCAGCTGCAGTCCATGCCAGGAACCAGCGGGTGGGTGAAGAATCAGCATCTCAGTGCTTGTAGAGGGAGAACTACCCCCAGTTGTATGGCCTTGAGCTGGATTGCCTGGCTCCAGGTCTAGTTCCCATGGTGAGAATGAGGGAATTCAGGACGGACTTTGGGGAAAAGGATTGCTGTAGACAGGAAGTGGAGGCGAAGAAACATTCACCCTGTAGAAAGAGCAGATATCTCATTTTAAAATTAAAGGTAATTTTTATTCGTTATAAAATCAGAATATAATATAAAAGTGTGTAAGGGAACTGTTGATATATACAATCTCTTTTCTAAGTGGTAATGAGATGATCAGCTTAATGTATAGATTTTACTAGGGGTGTGTGTGTGTGTGTGTGTGGACATGCGTGTAATCATTCTGCGACTTAACCTTTTCTGTTACGACCTAGAGAATATTAAGCTTAGGGAAATAAGTCAGAGAAAGACAAATACTCTATGTTATCCCCTATATGTAGAATCTAAAAGATAATACAAATGAATGTATTTGCAACGTGGAAACAGATTCACAGATACAGAAAAACTTGTGGTTATCAAAGGGGAGAAGGAGGGGAAATGGGGGTTAACAGATACAAACTACTGTATTTAAAATAGATAAGCAGTAGGGATATACTGTATAGCACAGAGAATTATACCCATTATCTTATAATAACCTGTGATGGAATATAATCTGCAGAAATACTGTATCAACATCTGTACACCCAAAACTAACACAATATTCTAAATCAACTATACTTCAACACAATAATAAAAGAAAAAAGACATTATGGACACTTCCCAGTTCATTAAAAAAAAAAAAAAAAAAACAAAGGAAGAAATGCTAAGAGAAGTGGTCAAAACCTAATTTTTTTTAAGTACCCAAACTTTGTAGACCAACTTTGTATGAGAAAGAACTGGGAAGACTGTGCTGAGTACTAGCTTCCCTTTCGAGTAGATGATATAAACTGTATTTTTCTCTGTATGTCTTGGAACCATGGATGTCTGTGTGTGTGTGTGAGTGTGTGTGTGTTTCTATCCTTAGGAACATTGCTTTTGGAACTCTCAATTTCTAATTATGTTAAGGGGAAAAACCCCGAATACCGTTTTTCATGCTAATGGAGAAATTTACCTAAGTGCAGACATACAACTTAGTTCTTCTTGCCAAATTACATAAAGGCTGCCGATCCTCTTAGAATGAAGGATGGCACAGGGCACACATCACACTCTATTCATAACTTAGAGTTCTTTTCAAGGCTTTCGCCTGCATTTTATTACCTACTTACTATTAATTTATTACATAGGGTTGCCATATTTTAAAAGTACATTGAATGTTTTAGATGGATTGTTTTTCTCTCGTTTCTTCCATATTGTTAACTTCTTTTTTTTTTTTTTTTATTTAGGCTGTTTACGCTTCTATCTGAGGCAGTTTTTCCTTAATGATTGCATTAATTTTTGTTCCTTCATTCTAGACGTTTTTCAAAACGGGATTCCCCACATGTTGAGTTTGTCTTTTTCCCCTTCTCACCCACAGATCATTCTTCCCTGGGGTGATTTGCTGGAAGAAGACTGTTTAGTGAGACTTCTTCGCAGTTTGTCCTGAGGGGCAGTCCCTCCTCAAATGTCAGATTGTGGAGAAGTAACAGCTCAAGTAGAAATAATTCTGTCATTGACAAAAGGATTGGCACCAGGAACTGGTCTGAGTCCTGCCTGCCGACTGCTCGTCTGCAGGCAATACTCTCCGGCCACTAGGGCGGCTTGACGGTTCACACTGGCAGCTCTGTGGTTATCCTCGCCCCTCCTTACATAGTCTTCTTACTGATACAGCTTTACTTTTTCTCTTCTGAGAATAACGCTTTACATTTCAACTTTGTTATGGTTCAAAAGAAATTTTCTCTGGCTACTGTTGAGCTGCACAGCTCACGCCAGTCTCATTGCACCACAAATCCACGTCTTAATCTGCAAGTTTCTGATTGTTTCAGGTCTGCAGACCTTGTTGGGTGAGAGAAGGGGTGATGATGGTGACCATGTGGGGAAGAGGGGAACCAGGGAGGGGACCCTCTCTTTCATGAGCCCTTTCCAGCCCTATTGCTTTGATTTAAATGTGCTTGCTGAGTGCACTGAAGGGTTTCTTTCTGTAAGTAGGATCAATAAATGCAAGGATGGTTTCCAGACAGACTCTGCCACTGGTCTGGCTACAGTTATTCTTTATCCCAAATTGTGGGTGGGGTGGGAGGGCTTGGGAGGGGAGAGAGAGAGAGAGGGAGAGAGAGAGAGAGAGAGAGAGAGAGAGTGAGTAGAGAGATAGGTAGATTCTGGTTTTAGAGTGCTGTGAATTTTCCAGAGTAATTACTCTTCTGAAACCAGCAATGACTTAATGGCTTTTTTTTTTTTTTTTGTAAAGTCACTAATTTACACTTCCTGTAATAGAGCGAATTATTGGCTCAGGAGTAGGAACACCAGCCAAGTCACCTTGGATTTAGAGCTTGGACAGAAAAAGGTTAGAGCCAGCCATCTAACTTCCCTAGACAGCCCCATAGCATCCTCCTGGGAGCAAATGGTGCTTTCCTACCCACCCTGACGTGTTCTGGGTCCCAGTCATCTGCTCTTACTTCACTCTGTTCCCTGGAGGCAGCCCTGCCTACTGGTTAAAGGAGCGAGACATTGGAGCCAGAACTCTTGGGCTCAAATCCTGCCTCTGCTACGTACTAGCTGGGTGACCTTGTGCAGTCAGCATAGTGCCTGGTGCACAGTGAATGCTTAATAAGTAGCAGCTATTAGCAGTGGTAGTAGTCGTCTTGGTGGTAAAAGTAAGAATAATAAATAAAACTGGCCTGGCTGAAGGTGACTGTCAGTGCCATCCTCAAGATGTTGTTTGGGTACCATTAGAATTAGCTGAACTGCTGTGAGTTCTGGACTCATGGGACATCTCTGTACAGCCATGTTGAAAGTGCTGAGATTCATTCATTTAAAACCTTATCATTTGTTGGTGCACTTGCTTAAAACTCACTTTTGATGTTCCGTGGCTGTTGCGAGACATGCCGATATTACAACAAGATAGCCTTGATCTCTGCCTGCGTGGAGCTTACACTCTAGCGGAGAAGGCAGGCAAGCAGGTGGGGACGGTAAAGAATGAGGTGTTCAGACCCGGAAGTTCCGTCGTCATGATAGTCTGCGTTAAATGCCGTGCACTGTGCGTTATCGTGAATCTAAGGAAATTCTTGAAATAAGTGGCCTCCCTTCTATGGTGTTCCTCGTGTGCCTAGCATCACTGGGGGCAAAAAAGATCTTCCCTTGTGTGGCAAGGTAACAGAATGGTGTGGGGTGACCTCCTTGTTTGAGTAATTTTGCTCAGTTCCGTGTAAGATCACGGAGACATTTAAGATAGAGTTTTCATTTTTAGACCCTTCCAGTTAATCTGGTCTTGCTCCCAGGCACTTGTGAAATGAGTCAGGTGTGTGTCTTGCCAAGAGCAAATTTAAGCAAAGATGTGACCAGGTGAGGGAGACAGAGGCAAGCCAGGCCCAGGTCTAATCCTGGAGGCTTGTCTGGGACTGCTGCGGGGAGGGGGGAGGAGGGAGGGGAGGGGACAGGCTGTGGTGGTGGCTGGAGGGGGTGGGTGCTGAGGGCTGAGAAGCATCCACCAGGTGCTCCCTGTGGTCTGTGTTTGGCCAGAGCCCTTGCTCCCTCCTCTCAGCCTCTGTTCCCCTTGCTCTTGCCTCTTTAATTTTTGTCTTATGTACAAAAGGTGGGTAAAGGTAGCCTCTGTCAAATGAGCTAATCTATGTGAAGAACTTAGCACCATGCCTGACCCTGCAGAAATGCTCAATAAGAATTTTAAGCTTTCATTTTTCAGTTTTACTCACTGTGTGCCAATACATGGCTTAACCTGTTGGTTTGCATCATGATTTCCCTGGGGATAGGGGCTGAGTCTTAATTCCTCTTGTCTCCACTGCACTGCCTGGCACACAGTTGGTGCTCAATTAATGGCAATTGTCTTTATGACGTTCCTCCTTATGATTCCTTCCTCCTGAGGCTTAGAAAGCAAAAAGGAGTGGCTCCAGAAGAAAACAGTGATACTGTGTAACAAGAGCTACTATTTATCGAGTGTAAACTGTGTGCCAGGCATGGTGCTCGCTGCTCTACGGGCATTATTTTATTGCAGGACAACTGTATAGGACTAGTACCATTCTACTAGTGAGAAACCTGAGCCTTCTAGAGATTAAGAACTTTAGCCAAGATCACCCAGCTAAGAAGTGGCAGAGCAGGGTTTGGAAGCTATGCAGACTTACTTAAATGTCCGTGTTGCCTCTAAGAGGCAGGGAAGAAATCAGGAGGCTGCCTGGGAATGTGGCTCAGAGGAGCTGGAAGTGGCCGAGGTGTAGAGAATGAAAAGGGGCCGAGGTGCCAGGAAATGCTCCACCCTGGATTCTAAGGTAAATCTTCCTCCTGGCTTTCTGCAGCCTGAGCTTGCCTTGGTTTGATTTTGCTTCCCTGGGCTGCTGGCCTGAGGTTGGCATCTCTGTTTTATGTACCTGCGTGGAGGAGGTGGTGCAAAGCATTGTACACACCATATGGGGCCCCATTTGCATTTAGTGAGTGCTCAGCTGTGCACAGGGTCTCCTTAACGAATCACATGCCATCCGAGTAGCTCTATATTTGTCTCAGCCCTGGGAGCTCAGTGCCCGCTGCGGTCGGGCTCGCACGCCCCAGAACAGTGAGTGCCTCGCAGGTTGTTCCTGTTTTCCTTGTGGTCAGAGCCTTCGGGCCCTTCAGTGATTCGTTCCCTGGCAGCATCAGCTGGTTTCCGAAAGCATCTTTCTAGATGTTCTGAAGCCAGGAATAATGTTTCCCTCCTGAAGCTATGTGCAAGAACAAGTGCTAAAGAGGGACCTTGAAACCACACTGCTGTGCCCTTGACTTCAGAGCCACATTCAAGGCCGTGCAGATGGGCGAGGCTTTCTTTTTCCTTCCTCTTCAAGCTTCTCAGGGGAGGTTCCACAGTGCTGAATGCCCCACCCCCCACACCCCCATCAGCCCCTTATTTCTTCTATATTGTCTAAAACCCTCATGTATATTTTTCCTTACTCACTCCTTCTAAGAAATACTCCTTTTTATTTATGTAACTTAGATCAGAGAGTTTGCCTATATGATCACTTCTGTGTATAGGAATAACTGGTATTTACTGAAGTGTCAGCTGTAGTATTAAGCATGTGAAAGGCATTATCTCATTTTTTTTCCACCTTGAAATAAACCTCTGAATGAGCATCACATCTCTGTTTTATCAACAAAAGGAGTAAGATTCAGAGACGTAATTCGTCCGAGGCCACACAGCCAGTGCGGGGAGGAGTCTGGCGAGACAGCAAAACGCTTTAAACTAAATAGGTTTCTGCTTCCTTTCTTTTTCCCAGTTGGAGTCATTTTCTTCAACTGTTCTTCTCATTCCCACCAATTAAAAGCCCCGACTTGAAAATTAACACACATGCACACACACGATTGATAAGACTACAGCAGTTTTGTTTAATGATGTAGCCACTGTCAAATTCAAGCCACGTCCCCACAGAATTGCTTTTTACCCTTTGTAAAACTTAGATGGGCGTAGAATGTATTTCCTGCCCTGGGCTAGACTGTGGTGTTAAGGTGCTTTCCTTGTGACATGAAAAACAGGGAGCAGCTTGGATGCCCACTGAGGCAGATGCCCTAGTCTTGGCCCCATGGGCTCTGTGTCGTCTGTCCTGCCCTGTTAGATTCTCAGAAGGAGAAGGATGCTGAGCTCTGGGTTGAGCTATAGCCCTGGCACAGTCTGTGACCTAGAGCAATTCACAATGTCCTGCTGGTAGAAATTAAATTCAGTTTCCTATAAAGTTTGAATTTGAGTGGAAGGCCTTGATTTGTTATTACAGCCTAAAGGTCTCTTTTCCTTCCCACCTCAGTCAAATAACATTTCAAAGCTGGTAGTGAAGCCAAGTCACCTCCCCACTCTGGCCCTCAGTCTCTTCATCTGTACAATAGGAAGCATGGACTCAGTATTCCCTGGCCTTCCCAGCAGCTCTTGGTTTAGGACCCCAGGGAGCTGCAGAGAAGCCCATCTCACCCTGCAGAGTTCTGACTTAGACAGGCGTTACAGTGAGTAGAGCCAGGGCTGGTCTAAGCAAAAAAGGGAGTTTATAGGAAGGATATTTGTTCAGCTCACAAAATCCAAAATGAATTAAGTAACCAGACCCAGGGATGTGAGGAACCAGGGTAGCCTCAAGGATCTCTTCAGCAGGAGTTCATGAACTTTCCCCCTGGAGCACTGCCACTAAGATGACTCGGAGCATGTATTCCAGGGAGGGAGCTGCCATGGGATTTTTCATTTGTGGGAGGTGGGGGGCTAGGTAGGGTCAACCAGCAGGAAAAAGCTGCTGGAGGCCATTCTTGTGGGCAACACAGGTGGTTCCCAAGAAGAGGACCCAGTGGGATCCCCACCTCCCCTACCCTCCACGTGCAAATATACAAATAGGTAAACCTTGCAGAGAAAGTCCATATATGTATATATAATGATGAGGTCACCATGCCTGGGAGGGAGACACCATAGACCAGTAACAGGAATTACAATGCTTGATTTATTTTATTAAATGTTTTCAGGCAGCTGTGGCTAGAGGAAAGAGTAACCGATTTCAAGGCAAAAGCCTTGGGGGATGGACCATCCTAACTTTGGGCACAAAGAAAAGCTCACAGGGAAAGAAGGCACCACTGCTTTGAATTAGGACCCTCCCTTCCTCCCTGCCAGACCTGGTCTCACCTTTTCCACTTTGATGGGATTTGGGCAAGTTTCAACCTCTTGAAAGGTTGTTTTATGTCCTCATCTGTGTAATACTCCCACTCCCACTCCCACAATTAACAACAGCAAGACAACGGCTGACATTTACCGGGGCCCGGCGTGTGCCGAGCATGTCACGTGGGAGCTGGTTTCCTTACCACCGTCAGACGCAGTGCTGTTGCAGCCTGCATTTTGCAGGTGAGGAACTGGGGCTTACAGGAATTAAGAGAGTCAGGAAAGGGCTGAGCACAGTGTTCTACAAAATGGTGGAGAGGGTGGGCTCAGGAGCTGGACGGCCGGATTTGAATTCTGGCTCCAACACTTCCTGGTGTGGAGTCCCTGGGCGTGTTGTTTAAGTCATCCATCTGTAAAATGGGGGTTAAGGTGAGGCCCCTTGTCATGGTGTGCTGATGAGGGTACATGATTTAATATATATAGACAGTGCCTGGGGCAGAGTAATGCTCTGTGATGTTTGCTGTTGTTAATAAGGTCTTCATTTAGTACTGGGCAAAGTGGAGATTGGATCCCAGGGCTGATGACTCTGAGACACAACCTCAGTGGCAGACATCGCTGTGCTGGCAGGACAAGGAATGTAGGGCAGGGAGGAGAGAGAAAGAGACAAGACTTAGGACTCCTGGCTCCTCTCCATGACCTTGTCTCCATGACCTTGAACTAGATACCCAGAAAGTCAGCACCAATTGCTGGGTCCCTGTAATGGATTGCAATATACATTCAGCACTGGCTTCCCTTTTAAGCCTCTTACTTCAGGAGGCTTTAGGAAGGGGTCACTTGAGGAAAAAGAGGAGAAGGAGACACAGAGAGCGACTAAGACAGAGGAAAGAGAGGAAGTCAAAGAGAGCGTGAGCAGCAGACATAAACGTAGGGACCGACAGACAGAGTGAACAGATTGATATTGACAGATTGACAGTGAATCAGAATTGATACTCAGAAGAAGGAAGCAGAGAGACACAGGCTTAAAGACAGGGACAGGAAGTGAGAGAGAAGCAGAATGAAAAGAGGGGCGAGAGGATGGGTGGGGACTGAGTGGAGACAGCGCTGAGGAGGCGCTGAGGGACCGCCCTTCCTGTGATTGATGGAGCAGGCAAAGCCCTTGAGCAAGTCGGCGCTTTATCTGAGAAAGCACCTTCACCACGGCAGCAGCCCCGTGGTGTCTGGCTGTGTAGGGCTGTGACCGGAGCCCCTCTTTGTCAGAATGCGTAGACCGGAGCGCTCCTCTCTCTGTGTTTCGCCCAGGATGCCACAGCTTAGGCTGTGGACTTTTCATGGTGGGAAATAAAGTCTTGTTTGGAGAGGCCTTGAGCTGCACAAGACTCCAAGGCTGGGCCAAGAGGGCAATAAGGAGGCTGATTTTAGATGAGGGGATGGTTTCTATAAAAAGTCACATGTATGTATTAGGCCTCAAAAAATCTCTGTAGGGACATCCATCAGAATGTCAGCAATCGCTCATCTCATGGGAGGATTAACGAGGAGTCTCACTTCATCAGTAGTGCGTTTCTATTATGTTTTCTTTTCTTTTTTTTTTAACAATATCGACACAGAGCCTTTATAATCAGAAACAAGAGGTGTAAATGAGGTAACAGGCACACTCCTGAGGTGAGAAGGTAGGGAAGAAGACAGCCCCTGACATGGCCAGGGCGTGACCGTATTCCTCCGGCAAGCAGCCCGTGGCTGAGGGGAAGGGCAGTGCACCCCAAAATATTTCTCCTGGATGCTTCCAAGATACTTTGAAAATCTGATATGACCACAGTCCCCCCTCTGATTCTTGCAGAAAGGTAAAATTATTAATGTCCCCTCAGCTTGGACACATTTCATTCCTTTGAGGTTCTTCAGGGTTTAAACAAAAGGCAGGAGGGGGCAGTTCATTATGCTGTCAGTTAGATGGTATCTGTGCTGCCTGTGGACACGCCCCGCCCCCAGAGGACTGTGCCTGCGGTGGCAGTGGAATCAACTCCCTCTCCCCGCAGGCCCCCATCTCCACCCCTTTCTCTTTTCAATTGTAAATGAAGTTTGTGGCTGGCACACACTTTCAAAGGGATTGCCTGTTGGCTTGAGAAATGATTCAGGTGTGTCTTCTTTCAGGCTTTATGAAGGCAAGGAACAGATGGAGTTTGAAGAATCCATGAGACGGCTCTTTGAATCCATCAACAACCTGATGAAAAGTCAATATAAAACAACCATCCTTCTGCAGGTTGGTTTACACAACCCCCCTCCCCCCAAAAACTCTGTTGTTTCCCTCAGTCATCTGATAAATAACAGCACGATGAGATAAAGTCTACTTTTGCCTGGATATGCAACCCAGCCCTGTGTGAATTAAAGTTCTGGGCTGGTCACTTTGGTGTGAGGGTCCGGAACGCCGAGGGCTCCTCGGGGCAGGAGAAGGCATATTTACTGTTTGTTTCCCATGAAGGTAGCAGGGCCTCTTCGTAAACATCCCTGAAGCTTTTGCTCCCTGGAAGGAAGCAGGTCAAACCTGGTCCATGTCTAGTGGTGAGACTAGTTAAGGTGGCAGTCTCTTAAATCATCCACTTTTTACTCTCAACACCATAGACTCAGACCCCCTTTTGGGGTGAGAGTTTCCTCAATAAACAAGAGATAGTCTGGAGATGGAGTCCCCTAAATTAGTGGTTTATGATGTTAATCTGTAGACTGTAAATCTTTGAGAAAGTTCGAGGCTAACCCTATTGAAGAGGAGGAGGAGTTTAGCTGCCAACAGGCTGAGTGAAGAGGCTGTTTCAGGGGGACTTCATGACTTTCACAGCATTTATTCACACGTGTTCGGGAAGGGCTGCCTCGTGAGTTCTTTCTTCAAGAAGAAAACCCAAAGACATTTATGGAAACCAGTGAGTTAATCCAGATTCTTCTTTTAATCAGAGTTATCCTTTTCACTGCTAATGTAAGTACCCACTACGCCTGGGGTTGCCCAGCCTCTGGTTAGCATGAATGAGGTACTTGCCTTCCGCTAGGATGGAGGGGAGGAGGCAAAGGCAGAAGTCTATCCAGGGAGCGTTTACTACTAATGCCCTGGATTCCAAACCTTGCACGTTAAAGTCATTTGAGGATCTTGAATAAATTCTGATGTCTGGTTACCACCGCCAGACATTGTAATTTAATCAATGCGGAGTGTGACCAGGGCAAAGGGAGTTTAAAAAGCTCCCCACTTGATTTTAATATGAAGCAATGTTTGGGAATCCCTCTGCTAATGGCTTCCTTTGATATGACACATGTTGGGAACCTGTGTGTGTGTGTGTATATGTGTGTGTGGGGAGGTGCTTGTCTTGTCCATCGCTGTACCCTTAGCACCTAGAGCAGCCCCAGTACCTAGGTAATGCTTGGTAAGCGTCTGTTGAGTGAACAACCCTTGGGATAGGTGTTCAGATCTCGGTTTTATGGGTGAGGAAGCTGAAGGGCTCCAGTGCACTGAGAGGTTTGGCTGGGGCTCGGATCTCTTCCCTCCTGGCGCCAAAGACCGTGCTCCGAGCTGCCACATCACGCTGCTTTTCATACCACACATTTAGCGCCTGCTGGGGGTGGGGGTGCTTCCTCTGAGATGAGCTGGGCCTGCCGTCTTACAGTTCTCACCTTCTCTCCCCTCTTGCTAGGCTTTTTTTTTTTTTCCTTTTAACAGTCTCCCTTCCATTCCTCAAACCCTCATCATTTTGACGCAAAGGGGGTAACAGGAGCGGGGGACTGCAGCATGAAAGACATGTGACAAGAGCCCGAGCCTGTACCCCCGCCTGCCTCTCCCTGGAGGAGGGCGCACTGTCTTAGGATGCCCGGTGAGAGCTGAGGATGGCTGGCTGCGACGAGAGAGGCTAGAGCATTGCGTCAGGTCTGAAACAGGCTCCCAGGAAGCTGAAATGTGCGGGAGGAGAAATGAGGGACAAGCAAGGGAAGCCGGGGTGGGGAGGAGAAAGGAGTGGATGCCCCCAAGAGGCAGCGCTGCCAGGGGAGAGACCACGTGACCTTGAGAACGACAAGGGATTGAGCCACTCTGGAGCCTCCCTTCCCAGCTTCAGCACCGATTTTCCTGTGATGAACTGGCTACGGGTGTCCTGGGGGAAGGAACAAAGGGACAGAGGGAATAAGAAGGCAGGGAAAGAAAGGAATTGAAAAGAAAGGGAGCAAGGAAGCAAAGATGAGCTGGTGAGAGTTTCTGGCCCTGAGGAGACCCGGGTCAGCAAAGCGTTCTTGATCCGCTGTGTGACCTTACGCTGAATTTAACCTCTCAGTGCCTCAGTTTCATCATCTGTAAAACTTCAGTGTTCGGATGAGGATCAAGTAAGCTTTGCCTGAAAAAGAGCCAGTTGTAAAATGCTACACAAAGACAGAGAACTCACATGATTGTTGTGGCTTTGGCGTGAGTCTTTTTACGCAGGTTCTTAACGCCTGGGTGGCTGTGTTAGAAATGTCTTGTTTTCCCTGGGATTCGGGCCAGATTATGCTGGTTTCGCCTCATGGATTTCCACCCCAGAGCCATGGAAAGGGACTTTGTCTTTTTTTTATATTTATTCTAAGAGCCAAATTTAGCTTCTGGGATTTACATAAAATCAATGATGCTTTCCACCTATTTCTAGGGTTGTTGAAAAGTTGTCAGAGAAGAGTTTAAAGTCATGCTCAGATAGGGAAGCAATACCACTTGAAAAACGATGCTGTTTTGGGGCGTGAGGAATGAGCTGGTGATGGGAGAGGGGTCAAGGGCATGTGAGGTTAGCAGACCTCCCACAAGGGACCTTCTGCAGACTGTGACATTTGCTGCAGGAGAAAGAGCTTTGGATTTCGAGCCAGAGAGACCCAGGTGGGAAATGGGGTGTCCACACTTGGGCACATAACACTGGGAGAATCATTTCAGTTTCCTGGGCCTCGTTTATCCTTTTATAAAATGGGAAGCCTAATGTCTGTCTAATTTGGAGACTTCTTGAGAGGATTAAATAAGTAATGAATGCAAAGCATGGTGTGCAAAGCCTGTTACATCGTTCAGTTTAAATAATTTTCAGTCATTTATATCTCTCCCTCCTTTACCTCATCATAAAGCAGAAGCTTCGAGGGAATTTTCCTAAAGTGGAATCTGGAAGGGAATATTTGTATTTTTAACCCTGTTGCATGAAGCTGAACAGTGTTAGGACATTGAGTTATTCAGTTGGATCAAGAAACATATACAAATTTCCAGGAGGATAAATTCGCAAGAACTGACGCTATGAAAAAAAAAAAAAAAAAAAAAAAAGAAGGCGAAGTTTTACCCAGTGAAATAGTACAGCACGACTGGAGCCTTGGTTCTGAGCCTGCATAGGGTACGGTGGGAAAGAGGGCTGTGATCTGTTAGTAATGTCTGCCGTACGTTTTGGATGAGAGCATAGAGTAAGGATGCCAAGGATTGACATTCCTGGTTCAAACGTGACAGTTGCAGCTGGGTGACGGCTCAGGTGGACACCCTGATGCATGCCTGCATCAGTTCAGAGCAGGGATGATCTCGTTCAGTCTCAGCCTTGCCCATCGTGAGTTCTTGGGCCCAACTAAGTCATTTCTCAGGTCTGAGGCTCTTCTGGCTCTCGTGACTTGCTCTCCGTAGTTTTCCTCACTGTTCAGAGTTGGCACGGCAGTAGCTCACACAACACAATGGAGAATTTAAGGCCAGCCGTCCAAAGAAGGTGGAAAGAGCATTAAAACCAGCTTCCACTGATTGAGTGCCTACCATGTGCCAGGCATGGAGCTGAAGCTTTCACATGCAGTGTTTTTCAGTCCTGCCAGAGGTCTGCAAGGAATCACTGCCTTCTGTGTCCACAGGAGGCTCACGAAGTTAAGTAATTCACCCTGAATTGTACCTCTTCATAGGGTGGGGCCAGGATTTCATTCCACCCAGGTCTTCTAGCTCCAAACTTAATGTGATTCTCTAAGCCACAACAAATGGCGTAGGCTAGGGGTTTCCATGTGCTTTCCCCGAATGGGCTGTACGCTCAGAAGTCCCGGTGTGTGCCAGCCCTGTGAGCATCGTTGGTAAAACTGACGGCAGTCTGAGACAGTCCACACTAGACACTCGAGAGTTGGTTACAGCTCAGATGTGAGTAGTGGCCATTTGGTGACGTGGTGAAGACCTATTTGGCGCATTCTCCTGTCGGTCATGATTCATCATAATGCTCCAATCTGCTGTACGAGTGGAAATCAAGGAGCAACTCTCAAGCACAGGATATGCTCCCTTGGCCACTGTGATTGCCGCACGTGCTGATGTAGCCACTAGAGTGTCCAGGAGGGCAGGGGCCTCTGAGCTTCCTGTCTCCAGTGTCTGAACCAGTGGCTGTCACATGGTAGACACTTGAGTATCTTTCAGCTGAATGAATGAACGAGTGACTAGTCTTCCACTATCTTACGTTTTATTATGTGTCACACATTGAGCTAAAAGCTTCACATATATGCCATGAGCTCATTTGATTTTTATAACAACCACCTTATTAGGCAAATATTCTTCTTATCTCTACTTTACAGATGAGGAAATAGAAGCTTAGAGAGATTGAGTAAGTTAGCCACGGCTAAGAAGTGGCGGGTCTGGGACTTGAATCCAGGCTGTGTTAAGTGTAGAGTCTGGGTTCCTAATCACCACCCAGCGAGGCATGGTTTCTTTAAAGAGCCAGGTCTCCTGGTGGAGAGCCAGGTGGATGAGCAGTCAGAACGTAAACAATAGTACAGACAGGCAGGCGTCTGGCCATGCTTGTGACGTCGAGCTAATTAAGGAGGCCTCTTTCTTTCCTCTCTTTTCATTGTCAGTTGGTGTAAAATGTTTGAATGTCCGAAATAGGGGAGGAGAGTGGTTCATTCTTGAGAAGTAGCCTGCAGGCTGCACGCTGAGCCCCCAGAGGTGGGAGACGTGAGACTCATATATTTAACAGCAAGAGCTGGAGTTTGACCTCAGACCGTGAAATGATTCTTTAATGCTGTCCCCTTCTCAACCGTATACCCTGTACTTAGGGGCAATTTTTGGGAATGGTGGATTTATGGAGGCTAGGTTGAAATTTTGTTCCAGTGAGGCCGCTGTAGTCATACTCATGGGTCGCAGTTTTCATTTCATCTTCACATCCGTTCTATAAAGTAGGTAACTTTATTCCCTTCATTCTCCTGATGAGGAAAGTGGAGCAGAGTTACCTTCCCCAAGGACACGTAGGTAAAAGGGATCCACCTGGACTTGAACACAGACGACCTGCTTTTTCAGCCAGCCACTTAAAACACTGAACTCCTGCCAAGCCTCAGGGGCCGGCACCCCGTTGGGTTACAGACAGCATGGAGACATACGTATCTGGAACCTGTAGGTCCCTCTTCCCTTCCCTGACACTGGAAGACTAGTGCCAAGGCTGAATGTCCAGGGAGAGTGACATGTATTTTCCTCAGGGACAGCTGAGCATCTCTCAGGGAGCTGCTGCTTCTGGTTGTCCTGTGATGAATTCCTGTGACTGTGTTTGTCCAGTTTCCAAGGACCCTGACTGTCCATCACTTGGCTAAAATATGAAGGATTGAAAACTGGTGGGATGGGGACACTGTCAGAGCTCTTGAATGAGGAAGATGTCTAGTGTTCTTGTGTAACCTTGTGTCATTGCAGGATGTGCTCTTTGGGGCCAGAAGTCTGTGTCAGCCGTACCAATACTCAGCAGTCTGTGTGTGTGTGAGAGAGAGAGAGAAAGAGAGAGACAGAGAGAGAGGGATCCTGGAAACACACTTAGGAGACAAATCCCTTTTGAGGTTGAGGGCATGCAACTGTGTGGTTTTAATTTTTGTTGTTATTATTAAGCATTTGCTGTGTGCTAGCAGCCCGAGATTATTAGTCCTGGTGAAGTCCATCTGGATAGTGATCATCTCAAGGGTCCTCCTGTGACTTCTCTCAGGGCCAGTAAAATCACTGCTTGGTTTGTGTCTGGCTCTCTGCTGCAACTGGCCTCTGGCAGAGGGACTTTAAATGGAATCTAGGAAATTCACTTGGTGCCACAAGACAAACTAAGTATTGAGCTGGCAAACGTTTTCCTGGTGGCCATTCTTGCAACCCCCACATATGTGGTGAGAGGATTCTTTACTTAAGAGATATCAGAAAAACTGTACCTTCTTTCAAAAAGGGAGAAGGTTCTCTATCGACCTCCAGCAGAGCATCCTGATCAGAAGCCAGGTGGACAGGATCAGGTACATATCTTTGCCATGTAGCTTATTAGCTGTGTTGGCTTCTGACACGTTATTTTACCTCTCTGTGCCATGGTTTTCCTCACTGGTAAAACAGGATATAAAAATGAAATGAGATCATGCGCAAAAAGTATTTGTCATGTATAAAGTTTCCAATAATCATTTGCAATTTTGATTAATATATATTAATCCTGTTATATACACACATATTCATATGCGTAAACACGTCTGTGTTTTTTTCTTAAATACTACGTATGATATAGAAATATATACTATGGGATGAAAGTAATAACGCAGTATTATTTTATGTATCATGGTAGTGTTAATGAGAGTGAAAATAATAGCAGTAAAGTGGAACAGTTCCCAGGAGGCTAACAGGTCTAGAGAACCAAGCTGTTTCTAGTCCCCAGGCCTTAAAAGCATGCAACTGATGGAGGTCTCCAGCAGGTCGTATCCCTGAGCTGCTCTGCCTTCTGGGGATGCTTGGTGGCAGCACCAGCTGAACCCACCTGCTGTCACCCCACTCAGGTGCATCAGGGCTGTGTGAAGGCGAGGACAGTGGACAGGCACCCTGAGGCCAGTGCTGGCTGTGACAACAGAGTTGTTGGGAAACTGCCTGGGTCAGAGAAGGGCTGTCCCCTTTGGGACAGAAAACCGCAGGCCTGCCACTCCTCTGTGAGGCCACCTGCACCAGATGGAAGTTTAGTTCTCTCCAGTCGAGAGAACAGTTGATAACACCCTTGGAGCCTCAGGGTGACACCCACTCAGTTTGCTTTACTCTGTCGCCAGCCCAGGGCTGGGAAGCTGGGGAGACAGGCTCCTTCTGAAGCAGCCCTTGTCCCAGCCCTGTCCAGCTCCTCCTCGCTGTCAGCTGAAGCATCTAAGTGTGAGTGTCCACGCAGACTCCTGGTGACTGCTGCTCTGCAGAGTCACTCTGAAGCCCAGAATGACATGCAGCCCTGGAAAGCCAGCAGCTTGCTGCAGACGCCGAAGTCCCGGCTTTCCCCAGCTTGCTGACAATTTTATTTCTGGTTTTGTTCCCTCACTTTGGTCTTAATTATGATTCTACTTTGTCCCAGTGCTGAGGAATGAGGGCCAGTGCTGGAGAGATGAGGTGAGGAGAGACCCAGCTCACACAGTGTTGGGGGCCTGCTGTAAGGGGGGCGTCCCAGTAGGTGCGTGACATACTTCATTTCACATCATCCCTCTCGGCCCCACGTGAAGGTGCTGAAGCTCAGGGGGCGCGGAAACAGGCCAAGGCGCATGCAGGGGCTGCCGGGACCCCCAGGATTCCCACCCGGGTCCCCATAGGTCCAGAGCTCTGTGTTCTTCGGCCTAAGACTGCAGGAAGGAGCAGTTTGCTAGAACGCGTAGACCAGCCCTTATTAGGACGTGTGCCTCGGCACATGGTGTCCCTTTGGAATGCAGAGGTTGTGAACCGGCAGCCTCGGGGGCAGTGCCGCCTGCAGATGCATTCGATTTGGCTGGCACAGTGTTAAAACGAGTGAACAAGAATGACTCATTCTTTGGACAGAGTGTGGGTTCCGCACACCTCATCACTCCCTACTGGTCTGTGCTCTTCTCATTTCAACCCCTTCTGCTGCTTGCCCAGCCCTGCAGGCATCTGCTTTTGCTATTTTGTCCTGATAAAGACGGCCTGCCCAACTACGTTGGAATATGCTGTATACTGCAGTGGCCTGGAGGCATGTCGTGATGAATCTTAACATTAAAATTCTAAGAAGTTCTGCCAACCCGCCTCCCCCCCCCGCAAACCCCGCCTTACTGGTTTATCTTTAAGGCTCAAGCCAGACTTTCCCCAAATTATCTGATTGCAAATCCTTTCCCCCCCAACAGAATGCCTTACACCATCCTGTGGGACAGGGGTGTCCCAGTGGAGCCTGGTTTTAGAAACACTGACTTTGGAATCTTGTTATCTCTTGTCATCTTGTTTTGAAAGAATAAAGAATAAATCTCTAGACACAAAATCCAATAACTATAAAGGAGACGCCTGACACATCTGACAACATACAAATTAAAATCCTTCTATGCAACGGAAAGACAATAAACAAAGCTAAGAGACAAGCAACAAAGTACAGGACAGGCATGAGAGAATTCTTGCAAAGTGTATTACTGCAGAAGGGTTCATATTAATGATATATAAAGAATTCCACACCAATAAGAAAAGAACGCGCCCAAAAGAAAAACAGTAGAAGAATATAAACAAGCAGTATAATAAATGCAGTTGTTCAATAAATATGAAAAATGTGCCCACCTGCATTTGGAACTAAAAAGTTCCAAATTACAGTTGCAAATTATGTATCAGATTGGCAAAATTAAAAAGATTTGTATACCAGCGTTAGCAAGCTTACAGGGAAAAGAGTACAAGGAAATTGGTTACTGCTTCTTTCTAGTAATATGTCAGTATCTCCTAAATGTGTGTGTAAATGCATTTGCATGTGCCTTTGTATATATGTGTGTACATTTTTATGCACTAATTTCTCTTCAAGCAGCCGCCCATCCATCCTACAAGGGCTCTCACAGAAACACAAACATATGTGTTCAATATTTTCTTGCCGCCTATTTTATAATAGAGAAAAACTGAAGATAGCATGGAGCCCATCAGTACGGAGGATGGGATATACCCACACCGGCATTGCCGTGCAGCAGTTAGAAATGAAGATGGCACGCTGTGAAATGACGTGCGAAAATACCAGTGACACATGGTTAGCTGCAAAAAGCAAGTTATAGAACCATATAAATCACACACATACAGTGCACGTGCACATACACGCACCACACACACACAAACACACACATGTGCATGCATAAAAGGCAGTCTGGAAGGAAACTCACCACCATGTTGACAGCGACCTCTTCTGAGGAGGAGGGACGGGGGGCTGAGGTGGAGGTGTGGGACTTCCGTGACAATTTTCACCTTATACTTAACCTTGTGGGAATTTCTTTACATCAAACATGTATTACTGACTAGTAAAAATCCTAAAGAACAAGAGGAAAAAAAAAAGATGAAGGCATAGAGAGAGACAGCTGCTGTTGGAGTGAGGTGGGTATGCAGATTAGGGGTTACAAGGCGGAGTGGAGGGAGGAGGTGGCTCTGTAAGCAACCTATCTGAGTTTGAATCCTGGCTCTCCCACTTGCTAACTTTGTGATCTTGGGCTTGTTACTGAGTCTCGATGCCCTAGAGGCTCCTTATCTATGAAAATAGTATGTCCCTTGTAGGCTGAAACAGAGTTTAACAAGATAATCTAACAGTGGTGTTTAGCATGGTGTTTGCCCCACTGAACAGTCTCAGAGAATTGTCCTAACAGTTACGTTAACCAAGAAGCTCAACTATATATGGCTAAGGAGTAAGATTTTCTTTGAAAAAGGAATTTTCACTACTTTAATTTTGGTCTGTTTGTGAAAGGGTGATACTTCTTGACTATGGAACATTTAGAATATACATACAAATAAAAAAGAAGGAATGAAAATGTAAAATACGTATGTCTGCCAAATTTTTAAACATTATTTTCCAGCCATATGACTTACAACTCCTTCTGCAGAAACTGTGGTCTGCTCTGCTGTTTAGCAAATGGTGCTGTTTTATGAGGGTCCTGGTGTGTCCCCCATCGCTGGGTGCACTGGTTACCTTGCACAGAAGGAAAAAGCAATCCACCGCGATGCCCAGTTTTCCTAAGCCAGCTAGTGGAGCAAAACGTGCCCAAATTGTTCACAAATTGGCCAGGGAGAAAAAAAATTAGAAATAACAGTCCATGCCATCCTTGCCACCAACAAAACAATTCAAGTACACCACTTTCCGATAATGACACAAGTTACCCTTTAGTGAGCACCCAAAATATGCCTGGCTGTCTGCTGGGTGCCTCATTTATATTATTTTAACCTCTGCAATCCTGCAAAATAGGCATTATTCCCTCTGTTTATAGATAAGGAAGTTGAGACATCAGAGAGGTTAAGTGTTTTGTCCAAAGTAACATGGCTGCTAAGGAGTCGAACCAGGATTTGACCTCAAAGTCTGTGCTTGTTCCCCTATGCATTGCTGCCCCCTTGGAGATAGAAGGAACTTCTGTAAGAAGTACACGCTAATGTTTCTGTCTACATGCAGAGTCTTGAGTCACTGCAGCGGCGCCCAGGACGCGGGATCGTCCTCCCCCGAGCTGTGTCATGTTGCGGAGTGTCCTCATCCCCAGGCAGAGCTGTTGGATGTGGGCACTGCTCATGCTCATTTCACTTTCTACCTAGGTGGCAGCTTTGAAATACATCCCGTCTGTCCTTCACGATGTGGAAACCGTCTTCGATGCCAAGTTACTCAGGTGAGAGCACACGGTGTACTCCCCTGGTCTCTGCTGTCCAGTCAGGGAAGAGGGGGAGGAGGGCTCTTGGGGGGTTCCAGATGGGCGCTGAGCGCGGGGACAGGGGGGACACACGGTTGGAGCTTCCTCCAGGGACTTCAGTGTGGGATTTTCACATTTACATTTGGTTGTGTCGGATTTGGGGGAAACCAACTATAAAGTAAGCACCCTTCTTGGATGGTACCAGTGATACAGGGTACAAACGTATTAGCTGAAAAACTAGTATTTGGTGGAAATGTCTCCATTTCATCTGGGCCTGGAGGTTATTTTGGGGTTCCAGTCTTTGCCGGGTGAGCCCTGCAGTTACAAATGGAGAACAACCCCCGGACCCTGAATGGGATCATGGAGACGGGCTCCTTTCGCCCCCCTCCTTCTTCACCCTCTTCTCTCCTGAGAGGAACACATTATTTCAGTGTGCTTATGCTCTTGGAATAGGAGCATCTGAGCCAGATGTGCCTTTTTCTTCTTTTTCCTGAATTCACTTAAGTTCCAAGGTAACACATAGAAGATTTTTTAAAACTTTTTTGTATTGAAGTACTTTCAGATTTAGAAAAGAGTTGCAGAGTTAGCATGTCGAGAGCTCCCACACACCCATCACCCAGCTCCCCTCAATGCTCACGTTTTATATAACTACAGTATAGTTATCAACACCGAGACGTCAACGTTGGTACAGCTCTACTCAGTGCATCCCAGACTTTATTCAGCTCCCATCGGTTTTTTCACTGCTCGTAGGAAGATTTCCGCTGGCTCCTTCTCACTCTTCTGGTCTCCAGCTAAATGCTAATCTGCTTGGAGAAGCTACCTCTGAATACTGGAAATAAATTCCTCCCTCACCCGCTGCACCATTGCTCTCTGACTCAACTCCCTGTTTATCTCCTTCATTGCATCTGTGGCCTTGTAGTGATTTGTTTGCTTCTGTGTTGTATGTTGACCTTCGTTAGAATGCAAGTTCCATGCCGACGAGGGCCGGGTCTGCTCCCATCTTATCCCCACTGCTCTGCACGATGCCTGTCACGTATTAAGTAGACGCCTAATAAGGACTTGAAAGAATGAATGAACGCAATGAGCTTATTTTGGAAAGCTGACAGGGGCTATGATGGTATTCAGTGGTGTTTTTATTTTCACTTTTTTGGGAAAGAGTTACCTCATTTTTCGTGTCCCAAACTGATTCTAACCCACAACTTCTTAGAGTTTTTTTTTTTTTTTTTTAATTTAGGACCTTTTTTGATCTTAAGACTTATTATAAAGCATTACTAAGCGTAAAACAGTAGTAAATAAAATGGTATGGTAATGAAGTCAGATCCTGGTTTTAAACCCTTGTTTCTTTGACAGCCCCTAGCTGTGTAACCTTGGGGAAGTCAGTTAACCTTTTTAAACCTTAGTTTTGCCACTGATAAAATTGAGATAAGCATTGGGTCTACCTCGTAGTGTTGAGTTTTGAACTGCACAATGGATGTCAGGTGCAAAGCAGGTGCCCCATACATACAGTAGGTAGTTGAGTTTATTGGTAACATTTCCAGATTTTCACATCTCTTCAAGTGCTGTTAGTACTCAACACTAACACCAATGCACGTATTTATGGGAGGCTTACATTTACCTGACCCTCGGCCAGGAACGGGGGGCTGAGGTAGCAAGATGTACATTGTCTCTGCTTTCGCAGAGCTGGCCAACTGGCGATGGACCCTAAGTGCCAGGAGGTGGCACACCTAGGTTTAACCAGCTCTCTGTGCTCCTGTTTTTCCTGCCCTCAGCCAGCTCCTGTATGAGTTCTACACCTGCATCCCTCCTGTAAAACTCCAGAAGCAGAAGGTCCAGTCCATGAATGAGATAGTCCAGAGCAACCTCTTTAAAAAACAAGGTGAGTCCAAAGCATCCCGGCTGGTTGTGGGCACCAGAAACCCCCCGTGCTCACCACCTGCTGCCCAGCTACCAACGCGTTTCTTCTCTAACAGCTGCCTTGGTCTGAATAAACGAGAAAAGTAGAAAGTAGCTGACAACTTACATTGCAGAATTGAAACTGATTTTTAGGAAAACTTAGGTTGCACTGTTTGTTTTCCCTGAGAGATGTTAATGAGGGGCTGAATTTGGAGTCATCTGCTTTTAGGTCATTCTGCTGCGAGGTTTTTACTCTACACGGTTGATACTGGAGAGGAAGTGGGTAAAGTTCCTTTTGGCAGAAGGAGCCTGTAACGGAGAAGTTCTCAAAATTTCCAGAGTGTAGGAATAAACTGGAGGGCTTGTTAAAATGCAGACGCCTGTGACCCATCTCAGAGATTCTGATTGAGCAGAAGTTAGTCTTTTTTTTTTCAGTTTTTAAAAATATGAATTATTTTTGGACAGGCAACGCATTGACATGGGTCAAAATGCAAGGATAAGAAAGGGTTCCCGGAGGCCTTATGCATAGCCACTGCGATCCCTGCAAGAGGCACCACTGGGTCCAGTTTCCAGCTGTGTTTGCTTCCAGGGACACTCACTGTATAAGCAACCTAATACATATATTCTATACATTCTCCCCTGGACTCCTGTTACGATTATTACTCACATAGTAGCATTTTATACAGCTGCTTTGAACATTGCCCTTCTTCACTTAATGGTGTTTGCTGGAGAGCAGGGAATGACAGTGGACTTGGGCAGGAGCTGTGGTCAGAGCTTCTGCTCACCCAGACTGATCTCTGGTAACCACCAGTCCCCACCAGCACCCCACACTCAAGCCTTGAGCTTCCCTGCTTTTGAGGCTGATGGGCTGGATGGCCACATGTCCTCCATCCAGGAGCAGAGCAGGTGTAAATATTCAATATTCCTGACATCACTCCTCTCTGTGAGGGTCAAAAAAAAAAAAAAAACTTTTGAAGGTCAGCACTGTTTCCTGTAGCCTCGGAACAACCCTTTGCAATTTTACAAACTGTGCAGGAAACAAGAAGACTTAGAAAGCTGGGGATCAGTCATCATTCAACTGGGATTTATTCAGAGGGAGGCTTGAATATTTATGTAAATTGCCTGGTAATCATAGAAATATTCAGGAACCATTTCGCCATAAAGATTTTTCTTTTCTCTAATGCTTGGTTAACATGGTGCATCCAAAATTTCTGTCTGAATCCCATCTCTTGGAGTTAAGGGTTGGAGAAGGGCATGAGAAGAAAGTGTTATGATTTTATATTATTCAAGCCTGAAGTTTCCTGACCATTTAGAAGAATGTCTGACACCAGGTTGATGCAGCACACATCTGGCTTTTTTGGGCAAGATGGTTTGTGCAAGGTGATTGGAAACTAATCTTGGTTAAGTCTTGTTGTGTTTCTTGTATTACTGTGGGGTTTTTTTGTTTGGTGTTTTTGTTTTTGTTTTTGTTTTAAGTAAGCCTTCCTTGGTTTTCAAGTTCTGACTTCTGCATCAGAATGAATTGCCCTCACTCTGAAAACTTTGAAATCTGCCTGCCCCTTCCTGCCCTGGCAGTCCCTTCCTGGATTTCAGGTGGTGTCACAGTAGAAATGAATTGAGTCCCATCCTAGGGACGTGACAAGGACGGTGCTTGCTGCATATGGTCCCGCGCAAGCAGCAGAAAGCAGGGCTACTTGGCTACCCTTCATTGTTCAGACTGCCTTTATTGTCAGGGGCTCAGCTTAGCATCGAGGCCAGATGGAGTGTTAGCAGAGTCCTTGATTGGGCATGTGGTATCAATTCCAGCCTGGTGGAAGTCGGAGTAATTCCTTTGCTGGAGTCCCATCTCCTGGGCTGACGCTGGCCCCTGAGGGGTAGCGTAATCACAGGGCAGGCTGGACAGCTGCTGCTCCCCAGTCCTGCTGTGTCTCTGAGTTTCACAGTCAGTAAAAACCCTCTGATTAATATTAACTGACAGAAGGCCAGCCCCAGTGTTGTACACAGTTAGGAAAGAAATGTGAAATTCTTACCTTTACATATGTACAAAGACTAGAAGTAGGTGAACAGAGAGCCCTTTGGGGACCCATTTCAAAGAGGCTGCAGTGTATAATTAGTCTGTCTGTCCTTGGTTCACATGTGAAAGGGGGATGCTTTTATGCGCAGTTTTAAGATAACTCCTCTCCTCCTGTTTATTTGCTAAGTGAACGCTCTTCCCAGAATAATCCCAAAGGGAGACCTCAGCTCAGCCCTCTCGTCTAGTGCTCAAGTTCCAAATGAATACCGCCTGGATTCATGCACACGCGCTAACTGGGTTTCTGTGGCTCTTGGGTGAGCGTCTCCTTTACTCCCTGCAGTGAGGCGAGTTTGATTCCCTGGCCGGGTCCGAGCTGTAATGAAACCCCTCCTGCTGTTTGTTCTCCCTGCGAAGTGTCCTGTGCCTCGGGATGTGATTTGCTTTGAGCCTGCACTCATTTGACTGCCAGATGTGCAAATTGCCTGGAGTACTGTCGGTGACATTAGCTTGTACTCACAGCCTTGAACGCTTGTATTGACATCAAGCAGAGCAGCCAGAAGGCTTTTAAGCACTTTCTGAGATGTTGGCAGACCATCCCGTTGGCCTGTCTTCAGGAGGATCCTGTGGAGAAAGGGGGAGAAGGTTTACTGGTTAAGGGCACTGGTTCTTGGGTTGGATTCCTGGTTCAGCGTCCTATCAGCTGGCTGACCATGGGCAATTTACTTAACGTCTCTGATCCTCAGTAGGCTTATCTGTAAATGGAAAAAACTAATAGCAATGTCTGTCTTAGAAGATTGTCACGTGGGCTGATGAGACGGGCAGTGCGTTTAAAGTGCTTATCACAGCAACTTAATACCTCGTCCTAAGTGGTCACTGTTATTACCGGTGTTGTTGTGGTTATTATTTCTGCTCGTCTTTTCATCTTCATCCAACTTCTGTCCTAACCTTCAGACTCCTTGAGATAAGAGCAACCCTTCAGGGTTGATAGTCACATGTCTCCCTGTGCTTCCATATTTCCCTTGAAGCTCTGTGTTCTTCCCCAGGGTCTGAGATACACAGGACTTAATGAACAAAAGGGCTTTGGTCTGTATGTGCTTCCCATTCTGGCTGTGAATGGTTTTTCCAAATTTTATTGCATTTCCCTAGAGTATTTTTGCACAGGGCCTGTGGGATGTAAACCTAGAAGAGGCAGAGGGCGGGGTGAGATGTGTACGGTCCCCCACCTCACTGTCTGCCTTGCTGCAGGGCTCAACGTGGTTACATAGTTTGGGACACTTGACAGCCGTCCTCTGTGATGGTTTGCTTCTTGGGGCTCTTTTAAAACACACACACACACATACACATTTAAATTTTCTTTTTTTTCCTTTCATAGAGGCAATTAGCTTCCATTAGCTTCAGCTTTTACTTAAGCTGTGATCTTGAGTAAATTAGTTAATCCTTGTCAGTCTCAATTTCCTTGTCTGTAAAATGGGAATAACAACAGAACGAGTCTCATTGGGTTTTGTGCCGACTCAGTGGCATTATGTGTCCTGTTAGCCTGGGGTATGAGGGAGTCCGGAGTCGCCAGCAGCCAGGGCCCCACGCAGAGTGGCTTCCCCTGTGTGAATGCCTGCAGGGTCCAGCGAGAGGAGGACTGGGCAATCTGTGGGGACTGATTTCCTGTTTTCTGCACCCCAGGCTCAGACTTGTGCAGTGATGATGGGAGACAGGAGGAATAGGTATGCCCCGAGAAAGCTCTGAGGGGAGTCTGCGAGAAAACCAAACCTTCTGTGCCTTTGGAACAGATTTGTCCCTGTGAGAACCTAATCTCTAAGTAATGTGTCTTTTTAGTCTGATGCTAATCAGATTTGCCATCTGGTTCAGTGTAAACTGCTTTAGGATCCACATTGCTCTCTTTTCTCAACTTCCAAAACAAACAGAGAAGGGGGTGGCAGGAGAGGGAGACAGAGACACACAGAGAGACAGAGACCTGACAGAGATGTGGAAACTCAGTGTTTATTTACGGCTAGTGGGATTTTCTTTGGAAACTTTGTTGAGAAGCTATTCTCTGAACACAAAGCCTCTAGTTCTCCTCTTATCAAGATGTAATTTCCTTCTTTCCCTCTCTTCTTAGTGTTTGCCCACAGTGTCTGGAACTTCCAGGGCATCTGTGGTGGGAGGGAGCACAGATATCCGAGTCCAGTGCCCTGAGGGGTTTATCTTTTTACTAATCATCACATCATTGCAGCACTGGACTGGAAACTGGGAAAAGTCCTCCCACTCTCGCAATTATTACTGTGCTTGGTGAACTTACATAACATCTCTGAGCCTCCAGGGTTCCACATCCGAAAAATGTGAGTAGGACTGTTGCCATTAGGATATGGACTTTTGACTTAGGGAATCCTTATTTCTGACCCTGGCTTGGTCACTTACTCGCGGTGTTCCTTTGAACAAGTAACCTCTTTGAGCTTTGGTTTCTTTAGCTACAAAAAGGAGATATTGTGCATAAAAGAACCAGCACAGTGCCTGACACAGTTGCTGCTGATTTAACGACATCTACTGTATCTGTTGTGTGACAGTAATAACCACCAGGATAATAGCGACGTCAACATCGTTTTAAAGGGAGAGGCTTAAATTTATTAAATGCCAACTACATCTTAGGTGCTGTATAGGACATAAACATATAATAAATTCTTACAGCAACCCAATTACATAGATATTATTTTCTCCATCCTATAAATGGGGGAATGAAGGCTTAGAGAGTCAAATAACTTTCATTCCAATGAGGCCAGAGATGATACAGTTTATTAGAGCATGAGTGCATTGGGCTTTGTGATGCTGGGGTAACACACTGATCCCCAAATCTAAGTGGTTTAAGAAAGTAAAGGTTTATTTGTCTCCTGTGCAATATCTAGTGAGGGACGTATGCTTTTTGTCCCTTTTGAAGCTATGCCATTTGGTACCCATGGCCTCTTTGCAGCAGGGAAGAGAGGGAGGGAGGAAACACAACCACTCTTAACCACGTCAGCCTGAAAGGGACACCCAGAGAGAGATTCTATCCACAGTCTGCTGGCCGGAACCTGTTCCCAGCCTAGCTGCAAGGGAGTCTGGGAGGGGACGGGACACACGTGGAATGTTCGATGATCACCATCTCTGCTACTTAATGGTGGCAGGATTTGGAACACAAGTCATTTGAATAACAAAACCCATCTTCTTTCCCCTATACCATGCTTTGTTCTTCTAATGAATAAAAAGGAGAAGACTTTATTTTCTTGTTAAAAATGCTTCCTTCTCTGTGTTAGAAAAAGTGCTTCACTCCTGCTCCTGAGGGATTTTTTTCTTCCATTCCTCTCTCCGCACCCCTGTTCCAAATGCTGTGCCTCTCTCTTGTGGACCTTGATGCCAGCGGTTGCTATGTCACTGCAGGTTTTTAAAGCATAGCTTCCCTGCAGGGAGAAGCGGTGTAAGCAGGCTGCCTAGGACTTGGTAATGTCCACGTCAGGCTGGCTGCTAGGACTGCTGTGAAGGAAAAGGCAGTAAAGGAGCAAGTCCTCTTCCTCCCAGGACATGCTGGTTTCTCGTCTCTCCTGGCACCCTGCAGCCCCTTCCACAGTCCTTCTCTTTGTGAATACTGCCTGGAATACCTTCCAGTGCCTCCCCATTCCCTTCCCCCACCCCAGGCGCACTAACTAGTACCTCCCACTCACCCCTGTGAGACTCTAACCAGGGCTCAGTGTGCAGCGAGTCCTCTCTGATGTCTCACGCTTTCCGGCTCAGCCCCCCTCAACGCCTGCTCAGTGCCTGCTGCAGGCCCGGCCCTGAGGAGGAGATGGGGATGCAGCCCCTGGAAGTTTGCGAATTTCTGCACCGCACTCAGTGTGCAAAGGTGACGGAGCTGCTTGTTTTTGTTTGTTTTTCATCTGATCTGATCTTTTTT
The DNA here is from genome assembly GCF_048773025.1 of Camelus bactrianus. Classification (NCBI taxonomy): domain Eukaryota; kingdom Metazoa; phylum Chordata; class Mammalia; order Artiodactyla; family Camelidae; genus Camelus; species Camelus bactrianus. The sequence goes on along the minus strand of NC_133560.1, from coordinate 12,767,734 downwards.
GGGGTCTCTACCTCACTTTGCACTGTGGCCACTTGAACTTTTCAATTAATGGTATCTTGTGGCTCCAGATTTAACTAGTCTTTCTGATTTATAATGGTTCCCCCTCCCTCTCCAAAATGGTGTCTGGGACCATGTTCCAGGGACCCAGTCAGGAAAAGGAAGAAAGACTCTGCTTTTGCCTTTTCCTACAAGCTATCTACAGTGTCTGTCTGGGACTTTAACTTCAGAGGGGATGTTGAGACACGTGTCTTGTGGCTTCAAGTCTCCACACCGGGGAAGGGGACTGCTGGCCTTTCTGCTCTGTCGTATCTGGGCTACAAAAATGGAACGACTGCGGGAGTTCCTGACTAACGAGGGAAGGTGTGACAGTAGAGAGCAGTACATTCAAAATATTATCCTGGATTCTCAAAGGGGATAAACCAGGTGTAGAATCTCTCCGAGAGGGAGAGTTCTCAAACCTTGGATGCAGTTGGGCAGTTGGCTAAAACTGCAGAATCCGGGACCCTACCCCAAAGGTTCAGACACTGAAGATCTGGGGAGGGGCCAGGGGTGTGCATGGGGTCAGCCCTCCAAGGGGATGCCGATGCAGGTGGCGCCCTGACCGACCCTCTCCACTTGCAAGCACAGCTCCTCGAGCCTGAGTGGGGGAAGGAGAGCAGTGCGGGCAGAGAGAGGTAACTTCCGTAAAGCGCAGCGTGGGCTTCACCGTGATCCTGGCGTTTCATTCTTGCATTTGTCTGCTTACGCGACTATCTATCCTGATGGAGTGAACCCCTTACAGATAAAAGATATATTTTATTTCTTTATGTACCCAGTCTTCTGAGGGTCTTACTGATAATCAGCTCGCAGAAACTAGTCTGTAAGCCTTGATAGCAAATATATATATATATATATATATATATATATACATATATATATGTATTTTTTTTTTCCCCCAGTTGCCAGTGGAGCTTGGATTCAGTCCCTGATTCACAGTGTGCAGTTCCTCTGTGCTACTGCTGTTGAGGGTGGAAAGGTTGGAAGGGTCAGGAAAAAGGGATTAACCTCTCCTTCCCATGTCAGGCCCCAAATTAGGCTCCCGTGTTACATTAGCATCCTGGGAATTATGTGCCAAGACATAGCACTTCTCTCGGCTGGGACCTTCTCGGTTGTGAAAGAAATGAGACAGTTTTCTTTGAATGATTATTTTTCTTACAGCAAGAAATTTCTTGGGCCCCAAAGGCAGCCTTCTTGTAGTTAACTTATGTGTCTGAGAGGAAGAGTCCCGACCTGAGAGTCAGAAGACCTGAATAATAGCAACAATAATAATAGTAGCTGTGGCAACTGTAGGGGACGTTTGTTGAGTGCTTCTTGTACCCCAGGCACTGTGACAGACACTAATGTTCACTATGTCATTTACTGCTACAGAGTTGTGTGATCTTAGGGAAGTCACTTAGCCTCTGTCGAGCAACAATAAAATCGTGAGATTGAGCAAGATTTTCCAGAGCTCTACCAAAAGCTGTGATTTTAAAAATCATTCTCTGAGTGACAGTAATACTGCTGAATCTTACTAACACCATTTAGTACCCCAAAACCCCTCCCCTCATATGTTGCCCCCAATGCTTCTAAATGTCCTGCCTCCGCTGGGAGCAAGGAATGAGGCTATTTTATAAAAGATTAAATGGATGAAGGGAAATTGCATGATGCCCTCAAGGTCACACAGCGAGGCTGAGAACCCTGGAAAAGGTAAAAGAATTTATGTACTGGAGCCAATTTATTTTCTTCAAGAACTGTTGAGTTTTGAGGAGCTAAGCTTTTTCTCCTCAAGAGCATTTGGAGGCATCAAAGATCTTCAAATAGGGGCTTGCCGCTCCCACCTACAGTGTTAGGAAGCTACCTCCAGTTCCAGAGCGTCCCTTCTACACTTGGAGATCTGAACAGGGGCTGCTCCTCTCGCCTCTTCCCTTTTCGATGCGACTGATTGCAGAATTCAGTCTCAGAAAGAAACTTTCAGATTCAGAATCAGAGAAGACAGTGATTTAATAAGCTGCAGAACAAATCCAAGAGAGATTTAGTAAAGTGTCCTCTTTTTTTTTTTTTTTTTGGCTGAAGTGAAAAAAAAAAAGTTGGCATACAATCAAAGAAAAGAATCCCTGTTGAACGTCCCCAAATACTTAGAATAGCAGCTTTTAATGACGTTATGAAATACAATTTAATGAGGAGTGAGGTGGGATTGGGGCAGAGAATCCCAGATCCCTTCCTTCAAGGCAATCCAAATCAACGCTTCTGCAATTAAAAAGAAGAATAATGTACCTTATTAAAACTAGAGAACAGCAAAATCAGGCTGTTCTTACATCTTTCAATCTGTGTTCCATGGGGTTTCTTTCCAATTTTGGAATGATTCTTTGCATAAGTGGAAACACACATAATACGGAAATTTATGTAAATCTTTAAAAGGTTAAATGTTTACTCCAATTTTTTGTTTGTTTTCATTGTGAAATTACAGTTATATATGATTTGAATTATAGTGAGGTTGGCTTTGGAATGTTCTGAGACTTTTATGTTGACCTGTTTTGAGTTTGATTTTGCTGATTTTTTTCTCCATAACTTCCTAGGAGAAAATTTCCTTAAGACCGTGATACAGTTGAATTGAAAGTCGGCTGCAGATTCATTTCAATCCAAGTAATATTTGTTGAAAATCTAAAACTGCAGCAGCACCGTGCTATGGAGAATATGAAAGAAATACAGTAATAAATGAGTTTATGGTCACCATTTATTTAACCGTTAGTTTGTGCCAGGCTGTGCTAAGCTTCTCCATACATTATTTCATTATCATGACATCCCTATAAAATGTAGGGATTAATATCCCTATTTTACAGGTGAGGAAACTGAAGGTTAGAGAGGTTGTGAAACTTGCCAAGAGCCATGAACCAAGTAGGTGGAAGGGCCAGGATTCCAAATGGGGTCTGTCTGATTTCTAAAAACACTCTTGGAACTGCTGTGCAGTACGGTGTCTGGAACTGAAAGGTTTCTGCCCACCCAGGGAGCTCACAGTTGGGAAAGAAAAGATTTACCCCAAAGATCTTTTTTTTTTTTTAAATTGAGTTATAGTCAGTTTACAATGTGTCAATTTCCAGTGTAGAGCACAATTTTTCAGTTATACATGAACATACATATATTCATTTTCACATTCTTTTTCGCTGTGAGCCACCACAAGATCTTGTATATATTTCCCTGTGCTATATAGTATAATCTTGTTTATCTATTATACATATGTCTGTCAGTATCTACAAATTTCAGACTTCCAGTCTGTCCCTTCCCACTCCCCTCCCCTTGGCAACCACAAGTTTGTATTCTATGTCTATGAGTCTGTTTCTGTTTTGTATTTATGTTCATTTTACCCCCAAAGATCTTTAAACTTGAGCCTGCACAGTCCATGAAGGTGACAGAAATGAACGTGCAAGGTGATAGTTATTATACCATTTAATAGGATACCCTAATTATATACATGCATACATTTAATATCACGTTCAGTTATATATATTTTTTACAACACATTTTCCATTTGCCTAGTAAACATGTGAGGACTTTCTTCATTTCACAAAGAAATGTGATTCTCTTCAGTTTTTTCCAAAAACACAGTGCCATTCGGTCAGTCATTTATCTCCCCATCTTTGACAGAGATAGTTATACAGAGAAATATTTACTACTAAGGAGACAATAATGGAAATTATCGATCCATGCTCAACTCAGAATGGGGAGCAATAGGGAGTGGTGAGGACTGGGGCAAAGTCCCTGTCATGGGTATGTAAGACGGCTGTGAATCAATGCCAAGTGATTTTGTTACTGTGTCAGTATGTGGGCTCAATGCTACCTGAACTTCCCCTCCCCTCCTTTTATTTATTTATTTATTTTTTTTTTGAGAGAGAGAGAGAAGTCGTCCAAATGGCTTTATATGCGAAATCTGCTGATTTGTTTTTTAAACAGTATTTTCAGGCCTAATAAAACCTGCATGTGGAACCAGACAGCAGCCTCTGGGTGTAAATTTATAATTTATAGGGTTTTAAATAATGTATAGGGTTTTAATAAATTTATTATAAATTTATAGGGTTATTTACAAATAATCCCATGAGAATGACTTATCAGAATGCAGTGAGAATAGAGCTTTAGGATTGCTGGGGACAGGTTTGTGGAAGACATAGGATGTTAGCTGAACTTTGAGGGAGCATGAGTGTGATACAGGCCCCTCTCCAGAGAGCAGTCTTTGGGGAGACCTTGTAATGTCAGAGCCAGAGTACTCTCTCACTCCAGACCACCGCCGTTCAAGCTTCACGAGAACTTGGGGGTCAGCCTTGCCTGGCACACTCCCTTGCTAATGAGGGCCTCAGACCATACCATACGCTCCATCAGGCATACTCCTGGGAATGCTGGACCAGTGCTGGAAAACATGTTTACTGTTTATAGAAGTTATTATTATCAGAATATTGTGTTTTGTAGAATGTGTAAACAACAGTGCCTATGATCTCGTGATTTAGAGGTAACCATGGTTATTCTTCCTCTCTTTTGCATCATATATGTAATTGGGATAATGTTTTACCAGGTTTGTAATCTGCTTCTTTCACTGAGAATTATTAGGAACATTTTTCCGTGGCACTTTTAAAGACTTCATGGAACTCTGTTGTATAGATGGGCTATAACTGATTTCACTATTTTCCTGTTTAGGGACATTTGGGTTCATTTAACTTTATGCTAAGAAAACTTACTGCAATGCACAATCTTAATAGACAAATCGTTGTCCTCTGTGATCTTTATTTCTTCACGGTTGGGCATGAATCTCACCAGCTTTTCCAGTGCTTGTCGAGGATTTTTGACTCTCCCTTTTTCTTCCCCTTTGCTCACACACACACACACACACACACACACTCACACAGAAGAATTTTTCTTCTCCTTATGCAATAGGCTCAGCATAAAACAGACCATACTGTCTTCTCTTAAAGAATTGGAGTGACATGTTCCAGTTTGGGAGGGACATGTTTGCACAGCTCCACTGTCATCCTTGACGGTAGGGGGCGTGTCTGCGTGCGAGTGTTCTCTACAATACTGGGCAGTTAAGCGCAACCACGCGGAGAGCCCTCATTAGTCCCGCGCAGCCAAAGTGGGTTTGCTGAGTGTGACACCCTCCAGGCTGGAGCGGCTGCCCAAGAGGAACCAGACACCAGAGCAAAGAGGGAAGCTAATTATCTGAAGTCAAATGAGCCTCTAATTATGGCTTTAGCTAAAGAGGGTAAAATTATTTGAGGAGAGACATCTCATTTCGGAAGGAGGCACAGGACAGATACTCAAAACAAGAGCTTGGATCAAGTCCTGATTTTGCTGCCTAAACCAAGACACTTGACCAGGTCAAGGAGCATCTGGGTCTTCATCTGTCACGTGGGAACCGTCTAGGATGCTTACCTCTTTGGGTTACCGTGAGCATTACATGGGGTGATGCCTGTGAGAGGCTGGGTGGGGCCTGACACTGAGTCAGAACCCGTAAATGGGGTGTCATCGTCATCGTCATCGTCAGTAACTCTGAACAGTGTTACTATTATTTGTAATCATCTGAGAGTGGAACAGAGTGCGGAACCGGAGTTCAGGGGACCCGAATTCTCAGCTCTGCGGTTTCTAGTTATTCCAACGTAGTAGTGAATTAATCTCTAAGTTTTATTTTCCTTGTCTCTCAAGTGAGAAGCTTGGATTAGGGGTTACATCAGGTCCCTTCCACTCAGAGGTGGGTGGACCTACACGCACTGAGAACTGTATGTCATTGTCTTCACACGGCTCACGTCAACCCTGTCTTATAGGTACCATCATGATCTCCTTTTCTGTAGATGTTGAGACTTAGACAGGAAGCTGGGATTCAGCCTCAGGCTCCTAACGTCCATACTGTACTTAACTGTCTGCGTGTCCCAGCACTCAGTGTGGTGACCCGTAATACACTTGTGCTCACACTTACTTGTCGGCTGCACTCCAGGCTCTTGGACAGCTGGGATGCTCAGGGCTGTGATCACATTGCACCCTTCTCTCTTTCACTCAATCCCCCCAAAATTGTAGGCACAGAAGTCCAGAAGGAGACACCTGTCAGACTGTGGGAGCAGCTCCTGACGCCTTAGCTCTGTGTAGCGTGAATGAGATTGATCAACACTTGCTCTTAGTTGGCTGGTGGGTTATTTTGTGAGTTACCTGAAGGATTGCATATGCATGTGTGCATTAAAGAACTTAGCACACTGGGAAGATCAAATGTCTCAGCTGGAAGGGATGTTAGCAGCCAGCTGCCCAGAGATGGTCAAATGCAGCAATTTGGAGAACCTCTGAAGAGGGTGCACCCTTGCATGGGTGGCTTGGAAACTGGCCGCCTCCCCGCTGCTTCTACCAGAGTGGCAGCGGTCTCCCTCTCCTTCCCCCTCTCTTTAAGTCCCTTCCCCTCCCCTTCTCCCTCCCCCAACCCCATCTCCCTCTCCCTGTCCCTCTTCACCCCACCCTCTCTCTCTATCCAAGGCAATTTGACGTAAACAAAAAAATTCTAGATCTAAAGAAATCTCCGGAAGATTGATCTGGCTCTGATGAGGGATGCTGATCGTGGGAGAGGCTGTGTGTGTGCGGGGCAGGGGACACATGGAAACGTTGTACTTTCTGTTCAGTTTTGCTGTGGACTTAAAACTGCTCTAAAAGATAGTCTATTTTTAACATGTTAGGAATGCAGTGAACACACACGCACGCACACACACACACACACACACACAAGTAGATCTGCCCCTCCCACCATCTGTTTTGCAGAGAATGGGAAAAAGGCCCTGAAAGGTTCAGTGGTTCCTCCAAGGCCAGTTAGTTGCCCACACACCGGTTGTATCACGGGAAGTGTGACTCCAGTGTGTGCGGAGGGGTCCTTTTCCTTTCTGGCTCAAGGATGCACGTCAGTGCCTTAGGGAGGTGGCAGGGGAATTCATTCACTTTCATTGCCCACGCCTGTGATGAGGCCAGTGGTGGGGGGACTTCTTTGCTGTTGCGGCTGGCTCTCAGGTCTCTCTGTCCCGCAGCAAACCCCTGTGAGCTAGGCAAGGGGATGATTTCCCAGGGCCACCTGTGGAGGGACCACAAGATGATTAGGTGGGGGGTTCAGGCTGTCCCATGCCCACTCCTCTGCCCACCAGCTCCCAGCTGTGCAGGGCTAACCATCTCCCTGTCTGTGTGTCTGACTCTCTGTCTCTGCCTCTGTCATCGCTGGGTCTCCCACCCCAGCCCGACGTCTTCCCCACGCAGCCCCTTCTTTAAATCTGCTGCCTTCACCCCCATCCTGGGGAAACTCCACCTTGCCGCCTGCCTTCTATTTAAGCCTGTTTCACGTACTACCTGATTCTCAGCAAGGCTCCTCTCTGCCCATCCCCTGGGGTTGCAGGATGTGAGGTAGGGGTGGTGATGGACTCTAGGCCCCCCAGAGAGAGCGTGGGCTGTAGGAAGTCATCCTGTGCCATCTTCCCTCCCAGAGAGAGCTAACCAGTTTTCTTTCTGGGTCACATAAGATGTAGGCGCACCTTGCCACGGTGAGCATTATTTTTTTCTCAGACACGGCACACTGTAATCTCATTTAGGGAAGGCATATTCCCCTACTAATGGGACTTTGGCCTCGATATTTCTGGATCCACTGACCCTGCCATTATTGTGCTAAGAGGCATTTTGGCTCCCCCCACCCCCCAGCTTGGGCCCATGTTGTCCTGACAGTTGGTACTCCCCTGGCTGTGGCTGCTGCTGTTACCCAAGAAGGACAACGTGAGCTGTGATTTGACTTCTACATTTTAAGCAGCGCTAACCCCCACCCCGCAAATAATGAAAGTGTGTTTTTGTTTTTTTGCTTTTAAATGTGTGTTGGATCATTCTCACACGCCTCCCCCTAGTGAATCTTCCCACAGATGGGAAAGTTGTAAACTCCTCCTCCCACGATAATGAGATAAAGTAATTTGGCGCCCAGTGTAGGACCTCTGGGCAGCTTCTGGCCACGTGGAGCTTCTTCCCCGTTCACATGTGGCTTGTCCTAAGTCAGGCAAATGCAGTGAGAAGCCACATATTCTGGATCTGGGAGGCCCTCCTCTTTCTGATGCTTCTCTGAGATTTTCCTCCTATTTGTACAGCACAACCGTGTTGAGTTCAAGTAAAGAGTCTTCTAAATAACTGGCACTGAGTAGGTACTCAATAAGTGTTTAAGGGGTGAAGGAAGGTAACGTAGTCTGTTGGAGGAAACACTGTACGAGGAGTTGGAAGATCTAAACTCCAATCCAGGAAAGCTACTAATAAGCTGTGTGACCTTGGACAAACCACTTAACCTCTCTGGGCTCATGATTTCTGATGTGCATCGTCAGAGAGCTCGATCTCTAAGATCTTGTCTGTCTCTGAGAGTCGGCCAGTCTGTGTTGCTAGAACAGCATAGAAAAAGAGGCAGCAACTTCGAGTATGATTAACACTGCTTGAAAAACATATAGTCATCCTGGGGTTTTGAGGGCACTAGTGTCAGCTTGACATGAAAGACAGGAAGGACTCCTGTGTTCAGACGCATCCTGGGCCGTGTATTGTCCATACGGGCCGTGGTAAGTCCATGGTGTATCACGGAGCAGTTTGTCCGAACTGGCTCTGTATTTCCTGGCAGGGGGGTTGGGAGACCTGGATTTCTGAGCCCTTGGAGAGAGAGGGCAGCCGTTAGAACAATGGAGTTGCTCTGTTGGAGTTTTCTCTCCATGCAAATATTTCTATGGATATAAAACAATGACTTTTCATCAGGCTTGCCCCTGGCCGTGTTCCAGATTTGCCAGAACCTGCGTGTGCCACGAGTTGCTTTGTTTGCTTTGGTTTGGTTTATGGGGATTCTGGGCTTCCCTCTGGTTGCAGCCACGGGTTTAAAAAATCAATTAGAGCCCGGGCAGCAAGAGGTTCACTGCAGCTCTCTGCTGTCTGTTTGAGGCCTGTGTCGAGAAATCAAGCAGGTCCCAGTTACCTCTCAGGAAAATTTGTGGTGTTTCAGAGGCCTACCGCGAGGTGCAAATCTTGATAGGCGGTGGGACCAGTCTGCCAACAGAAAAATGGCCTGTACTGTGGTTCAGCAGGAAAAGGAGACAATAACTCTATGAGCGTAAGATGTATCGTTCCCTCTTCCCAGTTCATCAGGAGATCTGGGACTCATTCGTCAAGAGACAGACCCTGGGATTTGTGGAGGGGAGCCTGAGTGATGGCTTTCTTGCTCTTGTTCCAGAGAGAGGGAGCAACTCTGGCGTCCAGGCGCCTTCCTTGCGACCAGGCTTCTTTTACTCCCCAAGCCTATATCTGATCAGCTCCTCCACTGTGTCTGTCTCCTGGCTGGCCCTGGGGAAGAGGGACAACCTCAGAATGCTCTGCTGTGTGGCTGCAGCTCTCCACACCCTTTCTTTCCACGCCCGAGGGTCAGGAATGAGGGGCCCAGAGAGAGGAGGAGTATTGCCCTGGAGCAGATTCAGGTCATTTGACCATGACTCCGGGCTCCAGGGCTCAGCTGTATTCCAGCTTTGCTCTGCCTGCTCTTGCCTCAAGGAGTTCACCCACTCCTGTGGCTCAGTGTCATCTGGGTGCTTAAACACACCCCCAGCCTTAATCTTTGGTCCAAGTTTTTGCTGTCACCTCAAGACCTGTCTCTTTAACTGCTTCTCTGACATCCAAATCCCATACGGGATAGATGGGGCCACCTTTTTAACAAAGAGAGGCAATGTTTAGAACAGGTTTTCTAATTCAAGAAATGTTTATTGATCCTCTGCTATAAACAAAACACCGAGTAGCCGTTTAGAAAATACAAAGTTGGCAAAAATCTGGTGACGTTCTCAAGGAGCTTGCCTGCATTTGCAAAATGAGGCACTCCTTATTAAAATGCAGGATGAATATTCTACAGCAGAGATGTAAGCCAAGAGCCATGGGAGTTCAGAGGCGAGAGCTAGGTGATGTTTAAGTCTTTTTTCTTGTTGTTTGTAATATCTAAAAAATTACTTTTTAAAAAGCACAAACATGAGAGCACTTTGGAACTGTGACTTTTTAGCCTTTCTCAGTTTATTAAACTAGATTTTGGTAATCTCTGATTTTTTTTTCATGATTTGATTTTGGCCCCCAAAGTATAAAGAAGGCTTCTTGGATGATCCCCTCATCAAAGACTTACTGAGATCAGGAGAGATACTGTGAGGTTTCATAATCTCTGAGCTGTATCCATCAGTGACTTTGGAAAAGTCACATCACTTCTTTGGTTCTCAGTTTCTTTATCTGTAAAATGGGGACAAGAACAGGATTGATGTGAATATTAAATGACATAATACTTAGCACAGTTCCTGGATGGTAGACAGTTTCCATAAATGGTAGCTTAAACTTAATAAAAGGACAATTATTATTTTTATAAATTATTCATTTATAATTATTATATTCATTTTTGTTATTGTCAGTTCAGAATTGGAGCCCAAGTAGAGCACTGAAAATAAAATCTTGCTTAAATTGATTTTTACAGAATTTCAAGACAGGAAAAAAAACTATGAGAATGAAGATTAACATACCTACAACTGTAATTATGATAATAGTTACTTTGTATAATTTCATATGGAAACCTTGTAAAGTAGATTATTGTCATTCTTTTAAAGATGGAGAAACTTGCTTAACTATGCCAGCTCTTGCTAATGAGCAAGCTTACAGTTACTTTAGCTCGATTTTAACTACTGATCTGTTTCCGCCCCCCCCCCCCAGTCTACTTTCAATACAGCTGGTATTTTGAATCAGCACCTTTTTTACTCCCTTGACATACACTGCTACTTGACTTAAGCAAATGATTAGGTGATGGTTTGTAAGGCCAATTTAAAGGCAGTGCTTTGCCCACTGACTTCCAAGCTGAGGGATGTGCGCAGGTATATATTCCAGAGAGTCAGCTTCTGTTGTGCTTGAATTGCAGTCGATTTTATCGATTTTTTTTTTTCCTGCACAACAACTTCAAAAGGCTCTTTTGCCCCAAAAGTAGCTGATCTTTTCAAATCTTTGCTATTCCTGGTAAGACTTTCAGATAATAGGGTAAATGCAATTAGCAACCATGTATTTTAGATGATGGGGAGATACTCTAGAACGTGTTTAAAGGCTTCACAAAACACAGATGCCTGGAGGTGAGCGACTCCTTGGAGAGATTGCCTAATCCAGCCTCCTCATTTTACAGCTGAGGAAACTGGTCCAAAGAATGGACATGACCTGCCCAAGGTCATACCACAGGTTAGTCACAGTGATGGGAAGCCAGAGATCCCGATTTTGGTGGGGTTTTTTTACTGTGTTTCTCAAGCACCATGTCATGAAGGATAATTTTAGGTATGCCTAGCTGAAGTGCTGTATCACAGAAGCAGAAAACCATTCATTCTTTCTCAGCTCTTTTTCAGTCTTTCTGATTATGTCAAGGATGGTATACCTCTGCTGTTTGCCTTTAATCTTTCTCTTCTAATCTCCTTTGATAGCAAAGAGGGAGCAGACCTCAGGTTTAAGGATCTCTTAGGATTTAATAAAAGTGATTTGTTTTCGTAATATTGATTGTCACACTTTCCATCTATGGCAAGTGATACTGGTTTTCCATTTGAAGAAGCAAAATTTTTCTTTTAAAATAAATGTGAGCAGACTAGAAGGAATCTACTTTATGAAAAAATAATAAATAAACAATAGTGGAGGCTGTAAGTTATGAGGAGTACATGGTAGGTTTCACATTGTCAAAAATAATGGTTAACTAAAGCTTGGAAAATATTTGATTCTGCCCTTTAGAAGGCCCTAAGCCTTTTTGAGGATAGATGTGGCTGAATCCCAGTTTCCTTCTTATTCATGTCATGCCTTTTTTATATAACAGTCAGAAAAACAATTATTTGAAAAGGAGAACGTAGAAACTACCCATGTAGCAGAGATAAACTCACATATGTTGGTGATCTCATTATTGGTAAATTTTCTACAAGCCAAAAAGTTGGGTTGGTAGCCAATTTAGTTACAGTGTGTATGTATTTTTGTGTACATTTAAAATTATAAACTATATACTGTTGCATTTATTGAGAACAGAAACTGGCTTTATTTTTCAGGGACTGATGCTCTATTTTAAGAGTCTATTTTAGACCTCATTCCTGTCTTGTTTTCCCCTTCTAAAAAGTTCTTTAATTTCTGATTATCTTGCTGTTCAATGAGAGGATATGAATGAAAGAAAAAGGTGGCAAAAGGCGATTTATCAAACATGTCCTCACTATTATCGCATCTTAAAGGTTAGAATATATGGGATGAACAGAATAGGAATATTAAAGTTATTCATCAGTGCAGGTTTCTTTTATCCTATAATTTACCTCTATGAAGTGAACAGATGGAAAGAAAGATGGGCTAGGTTACACTATGTGGATGATTTCCCCATTATCTTTAACAGCCAATCTTCCAGTATTGCCTAATTTTTTTTCCTGTTCCCTGAAGCAAAAGTTCCTGTTTCTATAATTTAGAACCCCGGAGATGCGGGGGTTCTGAAGGCCAGTTACTGCTAGCCTGACATGAGCTAGCTTTTCAAAAATATCACACAGAACTTATTCATGTCTCCTTCTCCAGTGGGCCTCCTCCTACTGGCCCTTGTGTGCTTTTTGTGGAACGTTCCATCAGCAGAAAATTTATTCTCGTTTAGAGGAATCTGGGGGGAAAAAAAAAAGGAAGGTGGAGTCAACTTCTGGTGACTTACGGTCAGTTAAGAGTCAGATGTTTGAGAAATGGGCTTCTGAATCAGCAGAGATTTTACAAAGTGACTGGTGGGACTGCATACAGATAGGTGGAGTACTGAGATGCCAAGAAATGATGCTGCTTCTGTTAGGGGTAACAAAAAGGCTGCATTGCTAAATGCAGGGCTAGGAAGGTTAATGATGATACATTCTTTTTTAGTATCCAAGATTAACACGATAACTTGCATATTAAAGTTAATTCAGACACACTGCTAATGGAGGAGGCATACAAAATTAATTTCTACGGCACCTCATAAATTATGATCACTCACTCTTCCCTGCCTGATGCTCTTTGTCTTGGCAAGAGCTGCATGCATACTTAGAGTGCGTGCACTTCGGTTCATAGCGGGGCATCGTAGGCCCCCGAGGAATCTGGAGAGCTCGGGGTGTGTTCCCTTCAGTTCTTAATCACTGCCAGTCTTCTGCTGGGTGTTCCCCTGCTGGGCTGTGTGCACTTCATCACCAGCCAGGTTGTTACTTGGCAGGGATTTGGGTTTTAATAGTTAATGAGACAATGGAACTGAGCTGAGATGAGAAGAGAGTGGAAGGTGGGGGAAAGGATGGGAAGAGGAAGGAAGAGCTGCTCTCTCTTCATGCAAGAGATTCTTGAGGTAGAGCTGGGGACAGCATCTCTGGATCCCTACAGAGGACCAGGGCTCAGCTAACACATGAACTCATACCCAATCCTTAAGGGCATAGGCTCTTGAGTTTGAATGTCCGAGTGTGAGACCGGGCACAGTATTTCAGGCAATTTGCTTAACTTCCTCAAGCCTCACTGTGTACACCTGTCAAACAGGGAAAATACTGATGCCTACCTGGTAGCAATGTATATTTTAAATTTTGGTACAGTTTATGTATAGTGAAATGTACAAACCTGAAGTGTACAGCTCAGTGAATTTTTTTTTACATCCATGGACACCCACACAACCACCACCCATGTCAAATTATAGCGTAATTCCATTACCCAGAAGGTTACCTGTGAATATTTTTAAAAATTAAATAATATTAGCTTATATTTCCATGTTGCTTATGGGCCAGGTGCGCTGGTCTAAGTGTTTTACATACTCTTAGTTAATTCTCACAGCCTTGTGAAGGGAGGCGCTCTTATTATCTCCACTTTACTGAAAAAGACACAAAGATTTCGGGGGAGGGTATAGCTGAGTGGTAGAGTGCACCCCTGGCATGCACAAGGTCTTGGGTTCAATCCCCAGTGCCTCCATCAAAATAAATAAATACCTAATTACCTCCCCCAAAACAAAAAAGCAAACAAAAGAAAAAATTTTTTAAAATAGACACAAAGATTTAGAGATATCGTGACTTGCCCAAGGTCACACAAACAGTAACTGAGATTCCTGCCCTTAATATCCACACTCTGTTCCTCCTTATCACTGGCCTGGTACATATTAGGCACATCAGCAGAGTGAGAACCAAGCCTCCCTAACGGCTGACAGCTCTCTCCATTCCTCCTCTTCACAGTCCAGTTCATCCCTTTGCATTGTCTTGGGCTCGAGCAAGAGAGTCCTTGAGGGGAAGCTGTTCCATCCCATTGTCAGCAGTCAGGTGCATTGTAAGTGCTCTAGAAATAGTCCTTGACTGTTGTTCCCTGCACACCCTGCTCTCTGGTTCCTACTTGACTGGCACTGCTTGGTAAAGTGACAGTGTTGATCACCTGGGCATTCACACTGCGTACCCCTCTTTGGGCTCTGTTTAAACTCTGTCTTTGGGATGAGCTAAAAATTTCAAGTGCAAACCCTCACGTTTCCAAGCGCCTCTAATCTCCCTTATCCCAGCTTCCTGTAACCATGTCTTCCCCGGTCAGTCCCCATTCAGACCCCAGCTGCTTTTTCTTCGCCTCTTCCTTGTCTTCTGTATTTTCTTTCCCCTCCTTTTCCTTCTCTTTCTTTTCATTTCATTATGATCTTCATGATTATCACCAAATGCACTTTAATAAGCTGCTCTCTGCTAAATGCACTGTAATTACTTATTATACATTCCTTACGGGCGGTGGCCATGTTCAGTGAATCATTCATATAGTTGAATTGATGCTTGCCCATTTATATGAGATCATTTGCAGACCTCTGCGCCTTTGACATCTTCATTTGAATGCCTTACAGGTACTCAGACTCAACATTTCCAAAATCGGATTCATTCTATTCATGAAAACCTTCTCCCCTTCCATTATTTTTCTGCCAGTCATTTGAAGCTAGACCTCAAATCTTCTTAGGCCTCATTTTTCACTTTCAATCAATCACTAAGGCCTTGGAATCTTTCCCATAGATGCCTTGAGTCTGGTCACTTCTCTCTCTCTTTACCATTTATGTCCTGGTCCTGTACACCCCTGTGCTATATACGATGCTTGACATTTGCACTCCATAAATGTTACATGTTCACATGAGAAATAACTGAAGGACAGGTAAGGACAAGCATCTGGTCACGAGCCCGCCTCCTTTTATTGTTTCCATGTTTTATGTGCACGCACAACACAGTCAAACGAGTCAAATGAGTCGGAACCATTAGCTTCTGTCACTTCTTTTAGAGCTAAAATTCCACAATTTGATGTTAAAAGCAGCTAATGACGACTAAACTTAATGTAAGACATTCACATTAAAATTCAAAATATGAAAAATCTCCTAAAGTGCCAGAAAAAGCTGTGTTTCAAGGAATTGGTTCTCTTCTACCCCAGGGCTCCACGTACTCTCGACCTTGGGTGGTTTCCTTCATTGCCCTGACAGTTTATCGCAGAAGTGAGCAGCTACATTTTGTGGGTAACTGGAGCCCTTATGTTACCTTTTACGTTGGCATGTCATCTCCTTTTTGTACTAAGGTAGCACAGGAAGAAATAAGTGTAACTAAAAATAAATACATCAACATGTCATGCCTAAAATAAAATATTAATGCCAGTTTCATAGGAGTACAACCTAAGATTCATCGGCTGGGACTGAACATAATTGAAAACGCAGTGTGTTTGATTGTATGTATTTTTCATACTGTTCCCATCAATTGACTGGTTCTTTTCTTTGTTACGGCTGGACTACCCCTGCCCCACGGGTAAAGGACCATATATTGTCCTTCCTTTGCACACTGACATTTATTCTCTTTACTTTCTCCCTCTCACCCTTTCCCGGTTTCGTCTTCATGGGCTTCAGAATCCAAACAGGGTCTCTTTGATCTTCTCATTCCAATATTGGGCCTGAGCATGTTTCGTTTCTTCAATCGCTCTTTTGCTCTGGGCCTTCCAGGGGAGGGCTCGCGTTGGCTCTGCTGCATGGATGGAGACACGAAGCAGGCAAGAGCCCCTGCCCCGCAAGGCTGTCTCTCTCCTCCGCCTCCTTCGCTGAGTGTTTTTAGAAAAGAAAACCAGACCAGAAGGAGAAATTCTTTACATTCCCATTTTCCTTTGGGCAGGTACATGGTGGGAGGGTGGCAGTGAATTTTTTTCCCCTTCCTCTTTGAAGTTTGCTTCCAGTTCTTCAGCTGGTTTGAAAGATATTTCACTTGTCTGTTTTCCCTTTGTAAGAAGCAACACTAGATTTTAAACATGTGGGGCTGTGAATGAGAGGGACCCCAGCCTCCTCTCCTTTGGAGCCATTATGGGAAAGGTGAGGGAAGGAGAGAATCAGATGATGATTGGAAACAATTGCACAACCATTCCATTTTGCTAATAGTTGAATCCAGGAGAATTTTCTCATTTAATTCTCTGAAATGAAGGGCCCCTCTGTTAGCCTTAAAATGCAAACAAGAGGCTTTTAATGTGCACTTTTCTCAGAAATGGAATGCTGGCTGCTCATATTGATCCAAAACATTGCTGTTGGTTTTTGTTCTTTTTGGTATTTGTAAGGTTTGTGATGACAGCGATACAGGATTGTTCATGGGCAGCTTGAGGATTGCCGGTAAGTGGCATCATTATTCTAAGTTGCAAAAAGAAATGTAAAAGAATGCTCGGAGAAAGCTTGCCTGAGTCCTCTTTGAGTCCATCCACTTACAAAAGGGAGCATGAGAATCTGAGGCGTATATCCCAATCATTTCAATTTATTCCCTCCTCTTGGAACTCAATTCCCTAAGTTTGGTATTTCAGACGAAAGCGCACTTTGTTTGAATGAGGCAGATGATAGCTTCAAGTCCATTTCGTGCTAGTAAGTCTGGACCAGGTCTGTGTCAGCTACTGAAGTTTCAGTATGCTCTGCTTTGGTCTCAGGAACTTCTTAAGTGCAGCATCAGATCCCTATGCCACAACATACTTAATACAGGCGTATCCCATTTCATCGTGCCTCATTTATTGCATTTAACGGATAGTACCTTTTTTTTTTAAACAAATTAGAAGTTTGTGGCAACCCTGTGTTGACAGATGGTAGCATTTTTTTTTTTTAGCAATAAAGCATTTTAAAATTATGGTATGTGTTTTTTTTTTAGATGTAATGCTATTGTGCACTTAATAGATTATAGGATAGTGTAAACATAACTTCTGTGTGCAGTGGGAAACCAAAAAACTCATGTGACTTGTTTTATTTGTGATACTGTGCTTTTTTGTGGTGGTCTGAAACCAAACCTGCCATATCTGTGAGGTATGCCTATAACCCCAGCTGAGTTTGTATGTTCTACTTGGACCCTCTTATGGGCATTTTAATCCCCGTTTTTGGAGGAGGGGAGGTAAAATGACCTATTCAACATCGTGCAGCCTGGTGGTAGTAAGTCTGGGATTCAGACCGAAGTCTCTTGACCCTCCATGCAGAGTTCTGCCCACTCCCCCACATCTGCCTCTGGGATAAGGCAAAGCCAAGACGGGGAAGATGTTGCAAGAACGGGCTGCTCAGGAGAAGTGGTGAAGGTGAAGAAACACATACACACTTTCCCCCTGAATGCCTTTCCTCCAGCCCCCAGCTACTGCCGTCTTCAGTGACAGTACAGGATAATGAATACTGCGATAACCCAATACTGAATAGGTTTCTGGTTCTGAGAGCTGCCCTCCAGGTAGGCAGACAGGGCTCTCTCTCTCTCTCCCTCCCTCCCTGAAATCAGCAAACACGCGTTCATTCATCTAACACTTATTAGAATCCTACTGTGTGACAGGCGTTGTGCTAGGAGCTGCAGGAGACATGACTCGGTTGAGGTGAGGTGTCTCACCCCAGGCTCTCACTGTCTCCCGAGGAACAGGGAGTGAGCGGTTGGAAGGTCACGACTGCTGTTTCCTGGCCAACTCTAATGAGATGGGTAAGCTCAACCAATTGGAGTAGAATAAATGGTTGGTTGCATTTAAAAAAATGAAAAGTGAGTGACTGAACGGCAGACTAAAGTCACTGAGCTGATGAATGTTCATGATTGTTTAATTCTATGATTCTAGAATTGTGACTTTGTTTTATTCTGCTGGTACTGTACCCTTCACCAAAACATGTAAAATAACCAAACACGAAACAAACCAGCCAGCCAGAGTCTTGAATTTTCTATTTAAGGCCAGCTCAAGGAGGCTGACAGATTCAAAGGGTGGCTGCCTCCAGTTGGCAGAATCTGGGAGTTGGGAATAACTGTCTACACTCATGAGCCTACAAGTGAAGTTGCAATAGTGCTTGTGCATGGGAGTCAGACAGTGGTCTGCGTTGAAATCTTGCCTCTGCTGGGGTCACACTAGCTAAGCTGGGCAAGCTGCTTAGAGCTCCTATTTTCTCATCTGTAAAATGGGGACAGTGCCATATGAGAACAGGTTTTGGTAAGGATTAAGTTCCCAATATTGTGCCCGGAACCCAGCAGGAGTTCCACATATGTTACATGGCTCCCACACTGCATACTCCACACCGCCACTCACTTTCCTTCTCAGTGGGTTTCTAGACAAGTGATTTCTACTCTTTATTAAAATATGTCTGCTATAATGACTCCTACTGCTGAGAAATTTGAGTATGTGACCACACATTGGCTCAGAGAGAGTAAAAGTTGAAAGGGGTCATGGTTAAGTAAAGATTGAAATTCATGGAGCTGGGGAACTGTGTGAGCCTCCAGAGGAGACGGGGGCTGGGGCGAAGGGGTTAGAGGATCTGTGCAGCGTGGTGCAGAAGAGAGGCGGTGGGTCAAGGGTGATAAGGGCTGGAGGGGTGTGGGCGGTACTGACTGTTCTAACAGGTACCCTAAGTGCTTATAAATGGATTTGAATTCCAGATGTCACTGACTTGGAACAAAATGGGGGCAAGGGATGTTAGACCTAGCTCTTTGCAGTCAAAAAGCCTTAACTCGTTTTCTCCTCTTGCATGAATTTGAAATGGAGCTCGTTGCTTGGATGAGAAGCCTCCCTTAAAGGCTGCCCGGATTATCCAGGGTAGGGGCCAATCGGTTCAGCCCCAAGCTTTTCATTTGCTTCTCTTCCCATTAGCCAGGGTTAGGAGGTGGGTGGGACAGTCTTCTAACAGGCTGAGCCACACTCTTGTGTTGTGGCACCGTGAGTGTAATCGCTCTAAGCATTAGGGAAGAAATCAAGTTCTGGGTCATGACTCAGTTGGCCATATCTGCACCTTTATTTTCCTAAAAGCACTTTCTGTGGAGCCTGATTGTGGTTTAATGAGTGTGCTGGCAGGGAGGAGGCTGGTCCGCGGTGGCAGTGTAAGTGATCTTGGGAAGTGGGAAGGGGTAACCAGAAGTGCAAGCACCTATCAGGACACGGTGATCAGGCCCTCATAGCTTCCGGAAGGCATGATGGTGGCTCATCCCCACAGCCGCTGCACACCGGCGGAGAAATGTGGCCGGGGGTCTTTCTTGCTACTTGGGGCAGTGAAATGGTCTTTATGACTGGATCCTAATTTGATAAACCCTAAAATGACTCTATTATTCTCTCACTCAGGCGTTCAGAATGCATATGCTCACACACACGTACATATAGCACATCTAAGCCATCAGCCAGACATTGATTCTGTCTCTAAACTATAACCCAAGTCTGTCCATTTTCCTTTGTGTCTCCTGCTACAAACTAATCAAGTTTTCATCTTCTCTCTCCTTTACGGTTATAGTAAGGAGACAGAGCAGTTTAGTAGATGTGAACATGGGCTCTGGGTTCGTATTCCCTAGGTTTAAATCCCAGCTCTGCCACTTACTAGCTGTGTGATCTTAGGCAAGTTACTGAGCCTCTCTGAGCTTCAGTTTCCTCATCCATAAAATAGGTACGAATGATACACTTCTTCATAGAGAGAATGCCTGGTAGAGAGTGGGGGCTCAGAAACATTAGACCCCTTTTTCTCCTCTACAAAGATCCTCCTCAGTGTTCTTCGGCCTTTTTCTCTGGTCTCATACCTACCTTCTATTAAAAATACAAAAGAAGACATGTTTATCTCCACCCAGCACTCACACTTCTTACCACTTTCCAAGTTTGTCATCTCACAGTGATGCTCCCCATTTCCTGTAACCTGGCCGGACTCGTTTCCATGGGGTTCCTCCAACATGTTAAGCAGATTTCCACCCCAGGGCCTTCCCATGCCATTTCCTCTGCTCAGAATGGTTTTCTGTGAGGTCTTTGTAGGCTGTTCTCTTCTGACCCTCGGGTCTCAGCTCAAGTTCTCCCGCTCAGAGAGGCCTTCTTAACTGTCCCACATGGAACAATCTTCCCAGGTTACCCAGTCAGTTGTCTTGCAGGCAGCAATTGGTGTTGGTTGTAGTAGCACCAACTGTCCGGACTCTGCCCACATCTCCTGCAATCTGAGATCATTTTTTGTGCACAAAGAGGACTCTCGCTCCCAACAGCCAGCCCCTGCCTTCTCCGGCTGTCCCCAGGCTGCAGGGGCCGGCTCTGCCTGGACACTGAGAGCACCCAAAGGGCCTGGGACTGCCCACCCCCACGGTCTACACACTCCAGCTGCTCTGCTCCCGTGGCCCGCACTGTCCCCAGAGCGCCTTTTCTGTGAGACTTGCCTGTGCGTGCAGCCTGCCTGGCCTCCTTCCCGTCCCCCTTTCCAGTGCTTTTTGGAACACTTCCTAATAAGTAAGTCACCTTCACTCAAACCTCATCTCAGAGTCTGCTTCTGGAGACTCCAAACTAAGACAATTATTACCTTCTTAAATTGTTTCTGATATTCCACTAGAATATAAAATCCATGTGAACAGTGCCTGCTGCAGTAAGTATTCATATGTATATGTACATATATATGCTTAAGAATATGAATATATGCACAAAGACTGTCAGAGCTTACAAATTATTTTTATAATCAGTGTGACTTTCCTGCACATAAGCATACTCACATCATCTTAAAAATTCCAGCCCTGGCGCATCAATCTCCGCTTCCCTCCATCACTGTGCTTCTGAATGGCAAACTCCATCTTATTACCTTCTTCGCTGGTAGGTTTAGTGCATTACCTACCACGCTTTATGTTAAATATAAAGGATATGTGACAGAAGCAATAGCTTGGCTTGGACTTTAAGTGGGTATCTTGAATAAAGTTCTGAAAGTACATTTCTTCTTTAGGATTTACTGCCTAATTATATTTTCACTCCCCCCCATCTAAGGTGCCTGAAGAGAATTTCCGTCGTTGCTGAGTTCTGAAATCTCTAACTAGGCTGTATTTGTTGAGCTGGGGAGACATATTTTGGCCCTCGGGGGTCCGTAAAGTGGAGATGCACATCGTGGCGGTGGGCAGGCTGGAGGGGGAGTGAGTGATGATGCTGGATGTTGTAATTAGGCCTGTTTCTGGGAAGGTAAGGGCAGTGAATCATGAGTTGCCGCTTGAAGAATGCGTTGGGGAACAACGCTGGTAGAGTTGTAAAAGGCTTGTAACTTGACCTGGAATGTGAAGTTTGTGGGTAGTTATTGATTTCCCAGTGGGTGGAATTACTTTTCTTTGTGACACACTGGCTGGAGGAGGGAGGTTGTGAGAGGAGGGAGCCTGTGAGAACAAATTGGTGTCAGACTGGCGCCGTGTATGGCAGTCCTCCTTCGTGTCTAGCTGATGGAGCCAGCTGGCCTCTGACATCCGCCAGTGCTCCCCCCACCAAACAGAAGGACAGCAGCAACGTAGACCTGGGCTTACACGGCTCAGCCTCGCCCATGGAGAATGTTAGATTTCAGTCAGGGGTCTTCCCTGCTCGCCGAAAGGCTCGGGGTCGGGGGCAGAGCGAGGCTTGACCAGCACAAGTTCCTCACTGTCCCCCAGGAGGGTCAAGCTGAGCTGAATTCGCCTTTCAGTCAATAGGAACTTGACCACAGCAGAATGAGTTTCACCTTAAAGCCTGTGAAAAATCGAACAGGCTTGAAGAGTCCATTAAGCCATGATGGTGGCCAAGGAAGGGGCTGGCTGTGAGTGGAGAGAAATTCCAAGTGAATGCTGCCACAGGCAGGCTTAGAAACGGGGTAACCACACCGAGGGCGTGACTGAGGCCCAGACACAGACACCTTGTGTGTTTGACCTTTCTCCCCAGAGTAAGAGAGGGGCTCCCGAGTGTTCTCAACTCTCTCCATTCTGCTGCTGAAGCCAAGAGGTACCTGGGATGGAAGATCAGCAACCATTTCCCTAGTGGGGACGTAAAGTGCTGTCTCTTCTTCATGTTTCATGAGTGATTCTTTTGACCCTCTCCCTCCACCTCAGCTTCGGGGAAGAGAGGCAGTCGCTTCTTTGTATGGGCGTTGCTTTGTATCCAGAGGCCTCTGCAGACCCTCCCTCAGTTCCGGGATGAGGTGTGTGCAGGTTGATGTAGGGCTGGTACTGAACTGGTACCTCTTAAAAAACCATGAAGGATGATGAAAGATGATTTGAATTTGGAATGTGGGGTAGTTGCACCACTGGTCCTCAGCTTTGGGCCTCAGCTTTATTTCTGGGATGACCACAAGAATCTCACTGGTTGTCCTGTTACATAGACAATGGCCACATCGTGTGAAAAATGGGGAGATGGAATTCTAGTCTGGGTGCTACAGGAGCATGGAACAGGATCACCCAAGTCAGAGTTGGGGTGTCAGGAATGTTGTCTTAGGGGATTTGGCATCTAAGGTAAGACCCAGAAGGCATGGAGCAGTTAGTCTCGTGAAGATGGGTGGGATAAGTACATTATAGGCAAAGAAGATAATGTGCGAGAACTTAGAAGCAAGAGAAAGAGAGGCCATGGTGAGGGATGTGGGAGGTGGAGGGTAGAGAAGTAAGGAAGGGTCTGCCCACAAAGGGACTTCAGCTGTGCCAAAGCATTTATAATCTTTTTTTTATAAATGAAGTATATAGTCAGTTTACAATGTTGTGTCAATGTCTGGTGTACAACACGATGTTTCAATGTGTGTGTATATATATATATACACACACATACATATATATATATATATGTATACACACACATAAATATATTCATTTTCATATTCTTTTTCATTATAGGTTACTACAAGATATTGAATATAGTTCCCTGTGCTATACAGAAGAAAGTTGTTTATCTATTTTATGTATAGTAGTTAGTATCTGCAAATCTCTAACTCCCAATTTATCCCTTCCCACCCCCTTCAGTATTCCATTGTCTAACTATACTATGGCTTCTTTATCCAGTCATCTGTCTATGGACGTTTAGGTTGTTTCCATGTCTTGACTATTGTATATGGTGCTGCTATGAACACTGAGGTGCAGGTATCTTTTTGAATTAGAATTCCCTCTGGATATATGCCCAGGAGTGAGTAAGTCTGTTCTTAGTTTTTTGAGAGATCTCCGTACTGCTTTCCATAGTGGCTGCACCGAACTGCATCCCCACCAACAGCGTGGGAGGGTTCCCTGTTCTCCACATCCTCTCCAGCATTTATCATTTGTGGACCAAAGCAGTTATAAAAATCGCCCTGAGGGCCATAGGAAACACTTCGA
The DNA here is from genome assembly GCF_048773025.1 of Camelus bactrianus. Classification (NCBI taxonomy): domain Eukaryota; kingdom Metazoa; phylum Chordata; class Mammalia; order Artiodactyla; family Camelidae; genus Camelus; species Camelus bactrianus. Next base: position 12,744,170 of record NC_133560.1, on the reverse strand, counting down.
GGAGGGGAGTCCCGGGGTCAGGTTTGAGTTTTGGGAAATTCCCGCTGCTGAGACTGGAAGTGGAAGATGTATCCGTTTGGGAGACTTGGAACAGGGGATGCAGGATGTTGGCTCAGGGGTAGGATGGATTTGATTTCCTGATGGAGCGGACACTGGGGATAAAGAGAGGAAGAAGTCAAGTCTGAGTGAGTGACTGTGACTGGGGATGTCTTCGTTCAGAGTGAGCACAGGAGAAGGCGCAGACCCGTGGGGAAGAAGGCAAGTTCCAACGTGGTTCTTAAGAGGGTTTTCCTCTAAGGCTGTGGTTGTGGCTGCGATCACAGGTGTATCTGTGGCCTGATGTGCCTCAAGAGGGTTTTCCAAAGCGGACAAGTAGGGGGCTGATACTGGGGAGAAGGAGATGAAGACAAGGACCATCTTATTGGAAGTGTCCCTGAGTCATGAAACTCTTGCAAAAATTATCACACTTCAAGAGAGCTATGAATTCAGGCAGTAGTACTTCCTTCCGTAGGACGAAACTTTCTCTGAGAAGGAAGAATCCAGAGCTCAGAAACACTGCATTTTCCTCTCTGCAATCACTATGACAAAAAAGAAAAACAACAGAAATACCTCCTCTCTGTGAAAATACAGAGTTGAGTCGCTCTGCGGGTTCCTAAGTGCTTGGTCTGAATTATAATTTGGACTTGTCACCTGATGGCAGATCTCCCAGCCTTTGGCGAGCTCAGTTTCCCGGGCTGGGTTTGCAGGTCTCTGATGTTCATTGCCTCTACCTATAGGATTGATTTAAGGCTCTGCAATATTTATCTTTTAAACCATTTGTGTTTGTTTGCTTGACAATCAAGCCGCCATTTAGAAATGCTGCTTCCTGAAGCTTTACAGACTAATGTAATTTCACAATTCCAATTACAAATGAGAAAAATTATCTCATCCCCAAACAGAAGAGCCAGCCATTTCTGAGAAACCATGGTTAACGAGAAGACAAAATACTTTCTGAAAAACAGGCCACGTTATTAATGGCTTCCTCAGCTCAAATCTTGCTGACTCTCAGCACCAAGAATCTTCGTCTTGTGGGGATGCTGGTTTTGATCATCTGTAAAGTAGGTGATTTTCAGATTGATAAACCACTGCTTCTGCTGTGCCCCGGTCTGCCGCTCCCACAACCTCAGTGGTTTGTAAACCAATGCAAAGGTGTCCACTTACCAATAGATCCATCCCCCTGCCACTTCCTCTGAACCTGTATTTTATGAAATCACGGAACTTTAGGTGGGGACTTCATAGTCATTCCGTTTAACCCTTCATCTGATACTTTGAATACCTCCTCCTCATCCTTGCCCAAATATTTACTGCTTAAATATTTCTAAGGATGCAGAGCTCACTACCAGACCTTTCCACGAGAATCTACTAATTTTGCTCAACTTTAAGAAGAATGTAAAGACTGGTGACTTCTCAAGGATGTCTTCATTAACATCTAAAATCTCCCAACTGGTCTTTTCCACTTGGGTTCATATCTTTGTAATGGTACCTAACTGAGGTATCTCAACTAGAATATCAACAGAATGAACTTTTAAGGAAAAAAACCTGACCTCTGCTATCCTGCAGCTCTATTTTATGGCCACTACTAGGCTGCCGCTCCTAGGAGGTAAAGACGCTAGATTTTTTTTCTTGTCTGCTTAAGTCAGCCTCTTATCTCTGTTGGCTCTATTGCTGTGATGGCTTACGGACAGGTAAGCCCTGGCCATTCCCTCCCATCCCAGAATAGTGACTGGCACTTAGGGAGCCTTCAAAAAATGTAGCCTGACTGCCTAAATGAATGGATGAGTTAATTAACTGCCACAGTGGATGAACCCTTTGTCTTGCCTTTACAGACCTCCTCTCTACAGGTCCTAGTGATCCCATTTGCGGATGGAGAGAGTTTAAAATGATTTTTAATCTGGGATCACAAAAGGCTGATATTTTAGGATTGAAAACATTGTCTTATGCCTTAAACTCAAGACCATCTTCCTGCAAGGTCTAATCAAATCTTTAGCTTCAACAGAAGACAAGAATGTTATATCAGAGGCTAGAAGTCTAGGGGGTGGAGCCCAGCACTTTATTCTCATTTGTTAGCACCTGGACTATTGCAGTAGCATAGTCACTGATCTCTGCCCTTTGGACTTTTCCTCCCCCAGCTACCCAGTATGCTACAATGACACAAATCTCCTTATAACACAGCTTTTGGTGACTCCTTTTACCCAGAGAACTATGGAGGAATAAGATTTTTGTTGTGTTTTAAATTTACTTTATTAAAAATCTCTTTTTACTTTACTAGCAAAATTAACTTTTCAAAGAGAAAGCCTTTATAATCTTTAACCTAACTTACTAAGAGAATGCACAATTCTTACCTTCTGGTTGGGTCTAATTATAATGACATCAGTAAAGGTAGAATTAAGAAGTTAAATTTCATGAAGTCGGTGAGGCCATTCATCTCCCAATGACAGAGTTCACAACTTCAAATGAAGTCACCTAATTTTTCTACAACAGGCATTCTCTACACATACAATTTTCTCTAACAAATGAAAGGTTTCAGAGTTACAAGTTAACATGTCTTAGAAGATAACTTTTAAAACAAACTTCTGAATGAACATTGAAGCAGATTTCTTTCCTCCTTTTAGCCAATAGATCTGGGATAAAAATTAAACTTGATGGTGACAAGAGATGGACTAAATATAGATTTAACTGAAATGTTACGATAATTGGTATGTAAATATTATCCAGTCTTTTTTCTTATCTCTTTAAACAAAGAATAAGGGCTAACTCAGTACCTTGTAATGCTCAGTAGTCCTTAGGCCAACCTCATGAGTCCAAATAAAGTACCATTAGCTTGTGGCCTATGATTTGATCTATAATGTTAACCAAAGATGAATCGAAATTTCTATAATTTGCCTGTAATTTGGTGTTTCCAAAGAACCGTAACCTGACATCTCCCACTACATTTAAAGAATTTTCCTTTTCAGTGTTATCTCCCATTATTCTACTTCCAAGAGACGATTCTATTTACCCAGGTCCGTATACTCTAAATCACTCTCTCTCCCTGCTCTCTAAATCCCCACTCTCCCTATGGTGTTATTATTTTCTCATCAGTGACCATCTCAAATAACAGCTCTTCTATTCATTCCACCAAGATTTACTGAGTTGCTATCAGGATCCATGGACTGTGAGATTTAGGCTGGCTGTCTCATGAAGTTTACATTTGGGTTGGATGAATGGACATGAATTAATTACACTAATTAGAATTTAATTACAAACTGACATTGGTGCTCCGAGAGAAGGGTCACAATTCTGTCAGAGCCTCTAAAGTCTTCCATGAATCTTCCAACCATAAGTCATTTCTCCCTTCTGAAGCCCTCATGGCATTTTGTGACTCTACCAGTTGGGATTCTCTGGTTGTGAGCAACAGAAACCTATTCTGGTAAATTTAAGTAAAAATAAATGTATTTGGAAGATAGGGAGTAGTTCAAGAATCAGAGGAAAGGCTGGGGAACTGGGCTTCAGGGAGACTCAGCATAGACCTGGGCGAGGAGGCAGCAGCCACCCATGGGGAGCCTGCACAGGGCACGTCTGGGCAGGCCGATTAGCTCTGCGGTCAGACTGGACCCACCGCTTACTGGCTGTGTACACTTGGTCGTGTCCCTCTGTCTCCTCATCAGCAAAATGGGGGAATAACAGTGTCTACCTCTTAGAGAGTCATTGGCAAGATTGGCTGAGGTAATTCATGCAAGACACTTGAAACAGTGCCTGGCACCTTGTAAGCACTCAATATGTTAGCAATGTCTGCAATTACTGTTATTAAAATTCCCTCAAGGTTCAGATCTAGAGATTATCCTAATTAGGGTCAGTACCCAGCACTTGTCCAGAGGAGGGCAGAGAGCCTTATGACAGTGTCCCTAGGATCACGTCCCATAGCAGGGTGGCTCCCCAGGGTGCTGTGCCAGAAGAAGGTGTAGCTGGTGGGCTGGCAGAACGAGAGATGGTACCTGCTTCTCCCCCGTTATCTTATTCTGTCTCTGCCATTGCCATTAATTTTCTTGCTGATCACCTGTCAGATACTAAGTGTCTCGTGGGTGAGAACCATATATTTTCTCTGTACCTCTAGAAAAACAGTGCCTTCCACATCAAAGATGTTCAACACATATTTGTTGTACTCAATTAAGATGAAATTGGTATATATGATTTATATCTCAGCTTTAGAAGCACTAGATGGAGATGGCTTGAAATTTTGGGTGGGTTTTGGTTTTTTTTTTTGATCCTTCAATGTTTGCCATTTTAAGAGAAATACAGAAACAAAGCTGTGTAAGACTTCAGAACTTTCCAGGTATTTCCTGAGACAGCAATACCAAGAGAGTTAACTGATTTGCAAAGGTTTTAACTTATTTAAAATGAAAGCCGTGGTGCACAAGGATGCAACTGGAAAGTTGCTCATTTCTGTACTGTTTATGCTAGTGGAAAATGTCTATAGATAGGAGTATGACTAAATGAACAAATATGTCCATAATAGAGAATACTATAAAACAGCTACAAATAATTATGCTGATCCCTATATGTAATAAGATAAAAAGGGCTCCAAAAAATATTGGCAATTGAAAAAAAAATTAAGGTACAGAACAATATATGCAGTACAGTCCCCTTTTATAAAAAGGCAAAAACCAAAATGACACTATGTTGTTTATACTGATACATACATATGTAAAACATATAAGAAAATCTTGAAGGATTATCATCACAGTGTGATGTTTTACTTAAATGAAAAGCCAAATCAAAATGATACTACATGTTTTACACGGATATATATACACACACACGTATATACACATATACACACATATATACATATGTACATTTTTATATGTATATACACATACATATGTATAGAATAAAATAACCGTTTGTATCTAGGGAGTGGGAGTTGGGGGAAGGACCAGAAGTGTAAACGATGATATTCTAAGGAAGTCTTAACCTAATTCTTAATATTTACATTTTTTACAAGAAGAATATATTCATGAATAATTTATTTAATGAAACATTATTTAAAAAAGAAAAACTGAAAAGTGAGAATGCTCAGATGCCTCTGAACTGCCCTCCTTCCAGAATGCCGGGACATTCTGCTTCCTGTCATCACCAAGGAACTGAAGGAGCTGCTGGAGCAGAAGGATGAGATGCAACATCAGGTCCAGGAGAAGAAGTACTGTGTCGAATTACTGAACAGCATCTTGGAGGTCCTCAGCTGTCAGGATGAGGTGAGTCCTCACGATGATGTAGATGTCCTGGACTCAGACTAGGGCTGAGTTGATGAAGTTCTAAAATATTGATGCTGATGAATAGCAGTTGAAGTCTAAAGATAAAAGGCAATGGCTTCCTCAGCGGGTCAGCTTTTCCAGGAACAAACCCCCCTGGCTGTGAAAGATGGTTTCAGGATTGGAGTTAAGCATGTAGCATTTTGTCACCATATTTCTTGTTGGACAGGCCTTCTCAGGGTTTAGGTATGGGCATATTGCAAACTTTTTACTTGCATAGCCAAGAAGACCCAGTTATCTGCTTTCTTGGCTGATTTTCCTTGGTTTTGTTTCTCCAGTGATGGTGGAAATGGTTAAGACTCTGGATGAGCAGATTGCTCCGGGTTAGACTCTAGAGAAAGGGTGAGGAGTGAGATGGTGTCAGGGAGATGGCTGTGGCAGTGAAGCCGATGTATATTGGTAGACATCATTCAGAGATTAGGCAGGGATGAGACCAAAAGGAAAACCTCAGTGGGAGTATGTGGAGGGCTTCCATAGGACAGAGTCTGCAGAAGACAATGAGGGAGATGGAGTTGCGACAACGGTAAAGACTGAGAGACAGTTATAATACACTGGCCTCGAGTTCTTATGACTTGGAAGACAGAAATGAGGGTTCTTGATTTGACTCAGGTTCCTGTTGCAACCTGACCTTGTCCTTGAGTAATGTCCAGGAGTATCTTCCCCTGGATGGGCTGGTTTCAGAGGACTGGGTAGACCCAACAACCAATAAACCTTTTCTAAGTATTTGTGTGACCATTCTCTCTACCCCAACTCTCCTCCCTAGCAAATCCTCAGAGAAGGGCTTCCTGGATGAACTGTATCTATGATTGACTTTATTAGAAAACTCTGCAAAAACAGTATTTTCTTCCTACTCATATCCCAGAGTCAACCATTATTATCAATTTCCTTGTTTGTCTCTCTTCTGTCTTTTCCTTTCCACTCTTACCATCCTAATTAAGTTTTTTCTTATCTCATTTCTAGGTGAATGCATAGCTAGCTTGCTTCATTCATTCACTCATTTGTACATATGATGTGCCATGTTTGTGCCAGGCGTTGGGGACACAGAGGCATGTCTTTTTCCTTAAGAAAATGCTTATAGACATATAAATAAGCAGTTGCACTATAATAGAATGAATAAAATCTAGATGCACACTAGGAGTACTGGAGCTGCAAAGATCATGTGTGTGTGTGTAAGCATTGTTGTCAAGGGAGCTTTCTCAAGGGAGGTGGAGCTTCAGCTGGGTGTTCAAGAGTGAATAATTAATGATCACAACTGTTTCTTCATTTGCTGTTTTTTAGTCACTGTGCTAAACGCAATCCCAGTCATCTCTCTGCTCACCCTGATCAGTGCTAACAGTAATTCCCATTGTTATTCCCATTTTATAGATGGAAACCTGAAATTCAAAGACAAAGTTCAAGGCCAGACAGCCAATAAACGGCAGGGTCAAAATTCAAACTCAGGGTGGTCAGACTCCAACGTCTGCATAATCATAGGCATTGGGGATACAAAAGCATGGTCTTCTCCCTCTCATTTTTTCCTATGCTCATCCTTTTTTTGGGGGCAGAGGGAGTGTAATGCCTCAGAGCTTGGGTACTTACAGTTCACTCTGTGAGGATGCCATGATGATGGCAATGTTTTCATAAGCATATTCAGTAGCCAGCTGTTGAACTTGTTCCAGCTTTTGCTATTTGATCTTTGAAAAAAAATTTAAGGGAGAGTTTGATCTTACTCTCACTTATAGTTTAAAAGCATGATGGTTGGCCCATCATTTCTCCAGAAACAGCCCCAAGAATGTTGTCTCTTCCTGTTGAGAAGAATGTACAATGCTTCTTTCACTTTAGTAACACTCAGGTCTCTTTTCATATGGGGAAAAAAAAAAATCCTGGCTCCTTGGAACTGTGCTGGTGGACCCCAGTTTGAGGCACACACGAAATATGCTCTGCCAACTTCGTGATCTGGTTAGAAGGATGGCCCCACTTCACAGCTCATCTGTTAAGCAGCGATGCTGAGACTCTGCCCATCCCGTGGGAGTGGCCCCCCTGGAGTTCTGTCCTGACAGGTTGTTACCATTTTGCACATTGGGTAACACCAGACACTGGTGAGAAAAGGCTGCTCTATCATACACCCTAAGGACTTGAGTCTCCAAAGCCAAAAAGTGAGTGGGAGGCTCTGAGCTCCCCTCGGGGGATCGTGGCATCGGGACTTGAGGCGTTTGGGAGGTGTGGTGTCACTCCTGACTGCCTCTGAGTGCATTGCTTTTATAATGATTTTGGAATGTGCGGACTAGCCCACCCCTTTTTCAGGATGAGCAACTGTCTTTGCTGATGAGCTGTTAAATACCGTTACTACCATTGGGTTTGGTACAATGTTCCAGTGCTTTTGGTGAGCTTCGCATCTGTCCTTTCTAGCTTATGAAGATGGAAAGCTCTCCTCTTGTCAAAAGCTTTTTCTCTGATGAAGATGATTCATTAGTGACCATTATTACTTTGAGTTAAACTAAAAATCAGAAGTCTCAAAGTATCTAACCTAAATCTCTCTTATTCTAGTACATGGTGACTCTTAACTCTGGCTGCACGTTACACCACCCAAGGAGCCTTGTTAAAAGCAGCTGTGCCTAGACACCAGTCCTGGTTGTTCTGATTGAATTGGCCTGGGGTTGGCGAGGGCATCACAACAGCGTGTTCACCCGGGGATGACAACAGGCAGCCAGGGTGGAGGACCCCAGCTCTCGTGCAAAGGTCTTCAACTTGAGCAGGCATCCCAGTGACCTGGAGGAACCATTAAAACAGGTTTCCCACCATTGCATTTGGAGAAAAGAGGCCTGATCATTTATTTTTCTAATAAGTTCCCAGGTGATGTGGATGCTGCTGGTCCAGGGACAACACTTTAAGAACCACCACTCTAATGTGACCTAATTTTTTTTTTTCCATCTTCAGTATTCACTAGAAATGGAAGAACAGTTGGGCTCATCTTCAGTTCTTTACCTTCTTAATTGAAGAGCCCTTTCCAGTCTATAAAACCTAGCATCTTCCAATGTGGCATTTAATAAACCGTAAAATGGCAAAAATGTTCGAGCATACTCATTTTTACTCCTAAATTCGTTTTTATGTGGTAGTGGGGACATGGCCTGTGCAAAGATCTGACTTTGAAAATCCAAGCCATCAGATGTGCTGTTGGTGTCTTCAGGCACCAACTTCTCAAAACAGGAAATTTGAAAGAAAAATTTAAAAAAAGGCTCTCAGAGTAAATGGCCTGGATTTTTCTCTGGTGGTTTGGATCCTCTCCGTTGATAACAACATAGGCATCCAATTTCCTTTGACTGGCTCTTTCTTGGCACCATGAAATAGTCCATTCGTCCCACCTCCAGCCTAAGCGTGGACCGTACCTACCTGCCTGAACCATCGCCAAGACGCAGAACCAGGAGTGGAAATTTAGCCATTATGGTGCAGGATGCCACCCTTCCTTTGAGGGGGCGTTGTGTGTTTGGGGGATGGGAAAGAATGCTTGTCTTCAATAGATTGTCATTGTTTGGGTGATTACAACCCAGCACAGCAAGCCTGGCATGAGGAAGCTATGCTTTCCTGTTATTACCTTATTCGTTGTAACCTTGGGTGGCAGATGACTCAGGAGGGGATGTCCTCCTATGCCTGGGTATTGATATTTTGTCATGACAGTGTTAAATTCCCTCACCCAGCTTCCTTGAGGTGCACTTACCCTATGGAAGGGACAGGCTCAGGTGAAGGATGCAAGGTTTGACTTCTGCCTCTGTTAACTCCTTTTCTCCCCGTCACCGTCACCGAGCAAGTTTAGTTGTCAACTTAGGTTACTTTGAAAGGCGGTTTCACACTGGCTTCCTTCTGTGCCTTGCCGGCTGCTGAGTAACTCATAAAATTTAATATTGTGCCAGACCCAGGGGGAGTTGGCTTTCCCTCTCTTTAAAATAGGCTTTTTCTTTTTTATGTTTCATTCCTCTGACAGACAGGAGAGTCATTGTTCTGTACCCTCCTAAGCAGTCACAAAGTGGGGAAAGCTGACTCTTAATTCTGAAGAGGAGAGGGTGTTGGTTGTAGAATACAGAGAATGCACAGGATCAGCTTAAAAAAATAAAAAGACCCTTTGAGCCCACTGACTAAACTTGGGTTTTTCCGAGGCTCTCTGGTAGTGTCGACTGAAATAAATGCACAGCCTAAAAGTTGAGAGTTAGGTTTTATTTGGCGGGAAGACTCAAGCCGTGATGACAGCCTCTCAGATGGCTCTGAGGGACTGCTCCGAAGAGGTAGGGGAGGAGCTAGGAGATACAGGAGCTTTACAACAAAGACCTGGTAGTCAGGACATTAAAAGATTACTTATTAACTAAAGAAGGCCAGACATCTTAAGTTAAAGAATTTAGCGCTTTTCTATGTATGGGAGGGAGCAAACCTTTGGGCTCATTGAATTCATCCCTTTGAGAAGCACCTAGCTATCTAGGGCCAGTGTCCTGTCCTTTCTTATTCTGAGTCCCCTCAGAGGGCACCACTGTGAGTGGCTACAGAGGCCGGGCTGCAGGCCTGTCCTCACTGGGGGGTGGTGACAGCTGCTGATGACTTGATGGCTTCAGTGTTCTTTGTTCACTCTTACGGTTTACAGGATCTTTCGGTTGCAGTAGTCACGATTGGTTTGGGGTTTCTGACATTTTTATTCATCAGCTTAGACACTGGTAGAAAGGGCTTTTGCTCAAGTTTTTTCTCTTGCTTGGAATGTCCTTCCCGATTCCTGTTCTTTTTTATGCAAGTAAAATCCTAAACTCCTTTTAGGTTCAGCTCAGATAATATTTCCTTTTTGAAATCTTCTCACTTCCGTGTCCTCCTCTCCCCTCCACCTCGAGGCAGGTTTACGGACTTCCTTCTGTGTGTTTTCATAACTGTGTGTTCAGGCTGATACCACAGCACTAGGTGCTTTGTGTTACACTTTCCTGTGTGTGTCTCCTGCCAGGAACTTGAGCACAGAGGCTCAGAGAGCAAGCCTCACTCCTTCAGCTTCACAGAGCCTACACTTTCAGCCTTGCCTCTTGCCAATTCCACTTACACTCCAACCTCCTGTTCCATTAAAATTCTTTCAATCCCTCGAATGCACGGCCCTCTGTCTCTGTCCTGGGCTGCTGTGTGTGCTGTTTGTGGAGTCAGAATGCATGGCCTCCACTCTTTGCCTAGCTAAATCCGACCTCATGTTCAGAAGTCAGATGAAACGTCACTCTATGCAGGAAGCCTTCTCTAACTTGCTGATAGATGCAGCCAGTGCTCCATGTTCTTGTCCCGCCCCAGAAGGAATTCAGAGACAAGACATAGTGGTTAAAAAAAGTTAAGTGAGGATTTATTAAAGGATGGATAGTACACTCTCAGGGGAGAGCGGGCAGGCTCAGGTGAGCGGCTGCCCTGAGTTTCTTTGGCAAGTTAGTTACATAGGGTGTAAAAATGAATGGGCGGAATATTCACTGGGGAGGGAAGGGTTTGGGGTCGTATTCCCTGATTATCATCCCAACTCCACCTTCCCGAAGGGAGGAGGGATTTTTGTCTTTAGTTAGTCTGGATCGGGAGTGTCATGGCGTCAGTGCATGATGGGTACTTCTGATCTGCAAGGCTAATTTTATTGAAATGAGGGCATAATGAGCAAAAGGTTACATTTGGACACTGGAAATTCCTGCCTTTTCTCACCTTTCTTTGTTCTTCTCCAGGCCACTTGTCACCCCGAAAAGCATGATCCCTTATCAGCCCAAAGGTTCCTGCTTTTCTTTCTCTGCTCAGGGACCCCTGGTGCTTAAATCATGTGTAGTTTCCTGCATTTGGCCTGTGCCCCTCCTTTCTGCCCAATTCCTGCCATTTGATCTGTGTCCCCCTTTCTCTGCTCATATCTAGCTATCTGCCTGCTCTAACATAACCCTCCTCCGCACCCTTCTCTTGTGAGCCTGCTCTATCATAGCATCTGGGTTATCATCCCCCTGCCGGTGTAATCGGGAGTACCCTGCTCTGCAGCTCTCCCTTCCCCCTTGCCCGCCCTGCACAATGCCTGGCTCACGAAGCTATCTATTGCTGGAATGGACAAATGAATGAATATGACTTGTCCCAATCAATGGCAGAGCCTGGTTTCTCCCTTGGATCTTCTGCTCTGAGTGCTAGGAGGGTGTGCTCCTTGCTCTTACCTTCCTTTGATGTCAAGTGCAGGGATTAAACTAATCACACTCGTTTTGGAACACGTTATCCTCATTGGTCTGTGCAAGGCGCTGTCTTGTTTCGTGTGTGTGTGTGTGTGTGTGTGTGTGTGTGTTCGTGTGTTCCTTTATCCGTACCTCCCCCACCTGCTGTTGTTTTGAATACGCATGTGTGAGCTTGGGTGCGTGTATTTTTTAACATGAATACACATGCACACACACTCCTGTTCCTTCCTAACGGAGGATTAGACATTTGACTGCAGAAGGGCATTAGCATTCTCAGTTCTGTTCGGGTCCCCGGGGTGGGGAAGGGACTGAGGTGTGCACAGGGAGTAGTCTGCCTGGAGGGAGTTCCTGGTCCAGCACTGCCCCTGCCCTGCCCTGAGTGAAGGAAGCAGCCCTGCTGGTCTGTGCTTGGGTGTCTTCCTGTGAAGTGCGTCCCCCACCCTTGGCCGCCCTGAGTTTTGGGCTCTCTTGAGAATCTCTTGAGAATCTTGGGTAGCCTGCCTGATGCAGGCTTGGAGGGAGGCTGATGCTGCCTCTTTGCATTACTATTTAGTTCCTGGGATCAACACCACCCTGCAAAAGCAGCAGGATTTTCTTCTAACCTATCTGCTGCCTTGTATTTCAAATAAAAGGCAGGGAGACAAGGCTTGCTGAAATCCATTTGTCTGTGGTGCATTCCAAACAGAGAGCAGCTCATTGAGCCCCAAACTTAACATTGAAATAGATAAGAATCCTGTACCTTCTGCTGTGTCCAAAGCCATTTTCTTTTTACCCCTTGCTCTTCCTCTGCGTCCATGCATCCTTCCTCGGCCAACGCAATAACCTTACAGTGTCATGGACAGCGGCATACGGTACTTTCTTTCCTGGCACCTTTTTGCCTGCAAAGTGCGTTCTCATACCTCACGACTGTTGCTGGCTGCCACATGGCAAGATTAGTTTTATTATCCCCATTTTCCTGGTGAGGAAGCGAGCCTCAGAGAGAGGCTTGGTGACGTTCCTAATGAAGATCAGAAGGTTAGTAAAAGGCAGAGCCTGGAGCGAGTCACCCCGTCTCGCTCCAAAGTCCGCCTTTCACACACCACAGTGCCTTCCTTCCATCACTTCATTTACACTCTCCACACTTAAGAGCACTTTACCAGCATTGTTTCCCTGGTGGAGGTAAGCGCGCAAGCTTTGAAGTGAGGCTGCATTCATGTATCCATCCCGCAAATACATAGAAATCCCCAGGTGTCCTACAAGAGATGCTGGGGCTTAGGGGTGAGCAGAGCTGGGGTACATCCTAGCTCCTGGGGCTTGTTAGCTAGGGAGCCCTGGGGAGTCAGGTAATCTCTTGGTAAAAATGGGGTTGCTATTTCTCTGGGTCACAGGGTCACAGTAAACAAGAACATCTGTGAAAAACAGGCAGCACCGTACCTGCCTGGCATGTGGCTTTGCTTCTTCCCTCGCGATTCCCCTTCCCCTGTGCTCCTCCCGCTGCTCCAGGCTCCTTCTGAAACACTCTATGATTCTTTTAAAAACAGTTCAGGGCCAGGGGGCCTCCTGGGAGAATGGCAGACAGGTACTGAGCATGGGGAGGACTCGGGACCCCACTGGCACTGAAGGCAGCCCTCAAGCTGGCCCTGGCGGCAGCCAGGTGCTTTGGAGCCCTCACGGGCGTCAAGGGAGGCTCGCCAAGGAGCAGCAGATGCTGCTGTTGGAGCAGGGCCATCGCCTGCAGGGCATGTGGACCTCATAAGCATTCCTGAAGGGACTGCAGAAAAGCGTCATCCTGCCGTTTCAGGGGCTGCCTTGGGGTGTCCCAGAACTCTGGGGCTCTGTATGGGGTAGTGTGCCAGAGCTGGCTCATACCAGCTCATGAGAACCAAGTGTTAAGTTTTTAGAAATTTTGTGCGTTATTTGTTAAATAACAGCCATCATGAAAATTGTATATAAATATCTATAATTAATAAACCATATTAAAACCAAAAGTAATAAATAGATACTCAAAACGCATCACTTCCTAATTATCTTACTGTACTTGGTCCCCATCTGTGTGCTTGACATTACTTCCGTCTGTTTTGTCCGTATGGTAGAAATACCGTTTAATGCTCTGCTGCTGCCCATGTCTTCCCAGCTCTGTGTTCAGTGATGCCACGTTAGCAGCTTGAAATTGGCCGTGAAGGAAGTACTCATACCACAAAACTGGCAAACACTATATATCCAGATTTTAATTTTTTCCTTCCTGGAGAGACAGTTGATAAACCTTTACCAGCATCCCACTGCCTGGGACTCAAAGGAATTGCTCCCAAATGAGGAAACCCCACAGGCCCATGGGAGCTGCCTGTGCACGTCTTTTCTCCCCAGTGGCCCTGGATCTGCTGCTTCTAAAGATTCTCATGAGACTGGTCCAAGAGAAGATGCCCCAGGGATGTAGCAACTTAAAGTCAAACTAAACACCCAACTGAGAGCAGAGGTGAAGTATGTTTCACTTCCCATGACAGTTCTTACCGATTGGCAGTGGCTTCTTTTCTAGCAGTGGGGAGAATTTTGAGGACTTATGTGGACCAGTGAGAAAGACAGCCCAGATTCCTGCGTCAGTGAGGGGCGGGGATGGTGACTCAGGTACCACGGATTTGCTGTGCCTCAACTGGATGTCTGCTCCACACAGCTGTGGGGAAGACACGTTTGACAGGGAGATTATTACCTTTCACATCAGTAGGTTTGGGCTTTTGGGTCTTAAATAGGGTTTAAGGATTATAAAAAGTTCATTTTTGATTGGACAAACGCCTCTGTAATCATTATTACAAGGAAGAACCACCAATGGATATACTAAACATGATGGGCAAAGGTATGACAAAAAACAGGATATTTGTGTAGTCTTAAAGTGTCTTCCCAAAGTATCCACTTCTCAGTGACACCAGGGAAGGCAGTAACTTGACAGTGGGGAAATCTGACAGGTACCACCTTAACCGAGTGACGAAAGGGAGCATCGCCAGGAAGGACACGGGTCAGCATCCTGTGCCTCCTGAGAAGATGCACCGAGAAGGACCCGACACTGCTCTGGTGGGACATCCTGCCGGAACGGCACAGCCTCAGTCTCATAACGAGAAAATGTTCAACAACTGAGGATTATCCTACAAAACAGCAGATGAGTTCTCTTCAAAACTGAAGGTCATGAAAGACGAGGAAATACTGAGGCCCCATCACAGAGTAGAGGGGACTTAGGAACCATGACAACTGAGTTCAGTGTGGGATGCTGAATTAGGTCGTGGGCCAGAAAACAGGTGCTAGAAGGAGAAATGGCAAAATTAGAATAAGGTCTGCCATTTAGTTACCAGTATTATACCAGTGCAGACATCCTGGTTTGGTAATTGTGCTCTGGTTAGGCTAGCATTAAGATGTTAACATCAAGGGAAGCTCGATGAAGCGCACGTAGGAATTTCCTGTACTATTTTTGAAACTTTTCTGCAGGTCTAACATTACTTCAAAATTTAAAAAAAGATTAAGCTAATTTTTGAAGTATTTCAGGAATAATTGCTCACTTCCAAAGAGTACCTTTTGAGGATGAGCAGTTCCCCAAAGTATACCTGTTCCAGCGTGAAGGGCTGGCAATAGAAAAGGTTTTTTGTTTTTCTCTGCTTTTTCAGTCAAAACAACAAAATCCACAGACCAATGATCAGCCTTACTAGAAGATTCCACCCTGTTAACGGTCCAGAGGTGGATGTAACCGCCCACTAAATGAGCAATTGAGTCATTACTTGACTAAGCCAACATTAGTGTGCGCTAGCCCAGAGCTAGACGCTGGGGACTGGAAATGTGGAGGAGAGTCCCTGCCCGTCCTGGTCGTGAAGACCTCACCTCGCAGGCTGCAGCATCCCCTCGGGCTATTTGACAGTCCTGTCCGTGCGGTAATCCCCAGGCCAGTGTTTGAAACTTGAATGTCACCTGATCTCTTCTTGGCAGGCGTGGCAAGTGGGTGGTTTGGCACAACTTACTGGCTGGTCTTTGGGTCGTTTCTTCTCAGGGGATCCACCTGGAAAATTAGAAGACAGTTTTTGTTGACAGTTGACTAGCACTCCCCCTAGTACAATGACTAATCCAACACATTCCATTCCATCAGCACCAACGAGAAATACTTCTCAAGGTGTTCCTCAGTATTCCTCTATCTGCCATGAGCAAAGTTCAAAGGAGTTTGCCTGCGGTCAATCTACTACATCCTCTCAGCTCTCCCTCCCGACTGCCTTCCAGAGCCAGGACAAGGGTTAGGCAAATGAAGCATTTGCCTAGGGGTGGGGGCAAAGGGTAAGTGGGCACCGAAGCTTCAGTAATCAAGAAAGAAACAATGTCTCAGTGCAATGTTATTTTTAAAAAAATCAACATTTTGAGATTTCATTCATCATGGATTTTTTTGTATTAATTTTTATTTTTCTCAAATATGACATTAAATTTGATTTGTCTTAGTGAGTTTTTTGACACCCTGAAATTTTGCCCCCTGGGCAAGTGCCTTGGTCACCTTACTCTCTCACGTCAGTCCTGGCTCCTTCAATAGTCCTGTGTAGTCTTTTAATCAACACTGGCCACCTGCATTGCCAGAGCTGGGCTCTGACCCATGAAATGGGCAAGTGTGGCAGCCTGCAAGAGTGAAGGAGGTAATTTCTGCTCACCCCACAAGACTGTGGAGGATGCAGTAGAAGATTTCTGTCTGTGGGGTGCCCTTGCATAAAAACACGAGTTGAAAGAAATACCCGTTTACGCTAAACCTTCACTGGGCTGGCCACGTGTTTTCCAAAACAGCATTTCTTGCATAATGTTTGAATTAAATCTCCCATTCACAGTTGGGAAGCATGAGTTAAAACCCCACTCAGCAGCAGAAAAATGCAGCTGGGTTTGATACAGGTTACATTTACTGAGGGAACCATAACTTTGACTTGCTCAGCTGGCGTAGATGTAAATCCTTAAGTGAAATGTGTTAAGTGAGGAAAGAAATGCTCTGTTTTTGAAGATGCTTTTAATCCACGGCTCTGTCTGTAGTGCCCCAGCTGTCACAGGCAATCTGGGGGTTGCAACCAGGGAGTGCACCAGGGAAGGTTCCAGAAAACCACCCAAGAGTTCTAGAATGGACATTTTCTCAGGGTGATTTTGGATAACATTAGTCTTAGAGATAAACACAATTGATTTAGCAGCCCAGATTAGAAAAGAAAATGTTTAATTCCAGCACAGTTTCTCCAAGCAACATCACACGCTGAAGTTACCTTTCACTCTCCATCGTCTTTCCTTCTACCTGGGATGCAAACTCAACTTAGCTTTTCTCTCCATTTCCTATTGCTTTGAGCGGCATTCTGGGTTCTGGGGAGACCTGCCTCTCACTTTCCCACTAAGCTTTCCTGCTCCTTGCCCTTTCTTTGTTGTTTACCTGTTTCCTCCACCTGAAAAGCATCCTTTTTCTTCCTTCTCGTCCTAAGGGGCTCTCATTGGTGGTCCACAGCCTGAATCTAGCCCAGAGATGTGCTTAGTTTGACTTGCCAAATTATTCACTAAAATCCACAGTGCCACCACTTCCTGTTGTTTCCTGAGTGTCTGCATTCCCACATTTCTGTTTCTGTCTCAGCCCCGGTGTCTCCACTGTGACTCCTGAGAGCCGGACCTTGCCTTCCCGTTGGGCCCAACCCAGTTCTCCTTCCATTAAGGAATCACCCCCGATTCTCTTTGCCCTATTGCCATCACTTTCCCTGTGGGATGCTGACAGCAGCTGGCTCATCACAGACCTTAGCACTTACTAGGCACAGTGTCACACTTGCTCTTGTCATATCAGGACTGTCTGGCATAGACTGAAGCCGTGCTAGCACTTTTTTGATTGTTTTTCTTTTCCATGAAGGTGACGTCTTCCCACAGCACTAAACATTGACTAAGCACCTATTGTTTGTCAGGCACATTTTTAGACATGAAGTTGGGGAGCAAAGGTGTTTAAGACAAAATGCTCCCTCATTTACCTCTGAGACCTATTTCCCAGTACTCCCCAATTCCAGCCCTTGGCCTCAATCGTCTGTTCATTTTCTGGAGCACACTTGTCCTGTGCCTTTCTCTTTAGTTAACACTCCTTCCACTGCCGCCAGGGACTCTCTCTGAATATCCAAATCAGAGCTATTTTAAATCCTGGCTTAATTCCTGTTATTTCTGACCCCATCCCCCTGTAACCCAGCGCATTTTGAGGACATATATTCACGCCAGGCTCCCAGAATTTTGACATAGACTACCATTTACTGGAAGTGTTCTTGTGTGGGTGTCCTGTATCTGGTGTGCAGACTCTGCATGGATAGGACTGGCCCAGCCTTACATCTTGTCTATATTTCTACACTGCCCAGGCATAGTGCCAAATTCTGAGCAGATACTCAATAATTAATCTTTGTGGTTTGATTGACCCTCCCATCTTCAATTAGTCTGCTTTCTAGAAATACATGCTGACACTAATTTTATTTTTTTAAACTCAGCAGAACCAAATGAGAAAGGCAAATCTGCTGCTGTTGCATTAAAACCTCATATAACAAGCAGGTACTAACTTTGCGTATTGTTGTGCTCCCAGAGCTTTTTACCCATCAGTTAATTCAGCATGCATTTTCCCATGGAAATAATGCAGAAGAATCACGGTGGTCAAATTTCCAGGCAAGACTGAGCATATTTAGTGTAACTTAACTCTGGACAGAGTAGAGGCTCACGTTTACTTGTCTGCATTGCATGAATAGTTTACAGATACTGTGGGTAGTTCACATTACCTGATGCTCATTACATTTTGTTCACCTTTGAAGGGTCTGTTAAGCCTCATGGGTACAAGGATGCATCTGTCTTGTTCACTGCCACATCCTTACATAGTACCTGGCACAGGTTGGGCAGTCAGAAAATACCTGTTGATTCTCATTGAGTTAAATTCTAGTTGAAAGATTGTGAACTTTGGAAGCACACAGATTCAAATCCCGGCTTCACCACTAGCTTGTTGTGTGATCTTGGGGAAGTTATATGTCCTCCCAGAGCCTCAGCTTACCTCTCCATAATATTTTGTTAGTCATGACTACCATGTCGATACTCAATATAGGTTTCTTCTTTCTTTCTCTCTTACCCTGATGTAATCCCTCAAAAGTTATTTGATTAATTAATTAATTAATGATGTCTGCTTTTCGTGCCATATTGGTTGAGGTGATGGTGACAGGGAAGGTGATATTTGGTATTAGAGTCTCTCAGCTGTTTTTTAGAACATGAGAGTTCTATTTCCAGTTCTGATTCTGACAGTCTGTGTGATCTGAGGCAGGTCACTCAAACATATCTGTGAAAGGGTGATGATGGATTTCAGTTATTTTCAAGCTTTTCCACTCAAGCATCTCTAACTTCAGGTGAATGAATATAAACCCTCAATGTTCTGAGGATCTTGCCCAAAGGTTGAATTTATTTGAATTCAGTCTTGTATTTTATCTTAATTATTCATGAATACTTTATTTTCTAATTCATGATAGATCCATGTTTTAAAAGTATTACTGTTATTTGAGAGTCACTCGTAAATGAATGTCCACTCTAAGCCAAACGCTGTGTCAGGGAATTTATATGCAGAAGTCAAACTCTTATCATAATCCTGTGAGTAAACTCTTATTATGCCCCCATTACTGATGAGCCAATGAGCAGCAGAGCCAGAATTCAGTCTGTCTAAATCTAAACTATCCCCCTATGCCTCCTCAAGGGGTAAGTGAGAGCAGACTTCCCTTGGCCATCACATATATTAATAAAAAAATTCTATGCCATGTTAACTGGAAAAAGAAGAACATAAATTGTCTGCAAGCTGCAAGAGATTTTGCAGGTATATGAGGGCTTTGAAGGCATCATAGAAGAATAAGTTAGATGTGTTACAGGGCTGGATTATGGATATATTACATCTGCTTCTGGTAATAGTTCTGTTAATTCAATAAATAATGACTTTCTAAATTATTCTGCATTATTTAGAAATGTTATCTGAACGGATAAAGAGATAGTTGGTTTTGTTAGACATTATGCTTTTTTTCCTATACATTTTTGTAAGGGATCAGAAATGTAGACATGCAGGCAAAGCTGATATTTTTAATGTCCCCCTCTGGCTTGACAAGCATCACTGTGGCAAAGGGCAGAATGCCTCAAAGAACCATATGGAGAGGCCCTAGGTATCTGATAAGTAGGGTTTGGAAGTAACCACTGTGGAAAATGGAGTAGTTGTGTGTGTGTGTGTGTGTGTGTGTGTGTGTGTGTGTGTGTGTGTGAGTAGAGTCTTTAGGGAACAGAAGGGATGCTTTCATATCTGGGGGCAAGGATTGACATGATTCAGGGAAGGTTGAAGAGTAGTTAATAGTCTTTCAAATGACCCCTGGAAGACTAAATATTTGTCTGTTCAAAACCTATTCTGGGAGACGAGTTACAACACCACATCCTCTTGGTTATACACTAAAATATGAAAGTAGAAGAGATGGTGCATATAAGAAAAAGAAGGAAAGAAATTACCAGCATCTTTGCTTTTTGATAATAGATACATTAACACATCAATTATTTTCCAATGAACTCTGAATTAATAAGGTGTAAAGTAAATTTAGGCAATACCATTCATCCATCTATTCATCCTTCCATCCATTTGTCCAACCACCCATCTATCCACTGGCACATTCATCTCACATATATTGATGTACTTTGTGCTTACTCTGTGTCCAGCAGATATTGCACTTTGGTCATTCAAAATTGAAATATGTGGTCCACTAGTTTTGAGAAGTATACAGTAGGTTTTGTGGAAACCCAAAAAGAACAATGAACCCTGCCTAGGGTGAAGTGAGAATTTAGAGAGATTGAGTCAGAAAAGGCTTCCCGGAGGTGGTGATTGAGCTGGGTTTTTAACTGCTGAGTAGGAGATTGACAGGTGGCGAGGGAGGGGAGAGCATCTTAGACACAGGTAAAAATCTGCTCTAAAAGGTATTCTGGCTCCTCTCTGTGGGAAGGATGAGCTGACCAGGGATGGCTGGGTTAAAGTCTGGGAGAAACAAAACTGCACCAAATCCAAAAGACTGAACTCCTTGAAGGAGCCATGCACAGTCCAAAGCTAAGGTGAGGTAAACTCTGCCTCGCAAAGACATTGTGATTCTGGGAAGGCTAAAATCACCCCAGAACTAGAAACATTGGGAACAAAAGACTACTTGTAGATACTACATGCTTTGTCAGAAAGAAACGTAATGAACTTCCAGGAATAAACACATCCATTTGGTTCAAGATGAATTGATTATACTAATCAGCTATGCTGGATTCTCACTGGGTGAGAATAAAAGGGGACTGAATATTCAAAAGTAAGACTTCCTGCTTGCAGCTGGTCAGGGAAGGATCTCAGCCATGATTAAAACTCAGGGGCACTGAGTATTAATTATAGAGACTAGACAATAGTTGGCCTTTTTTTTTTAGTCACCAGAAACCGCAGATCAAATTGGAAAATTTGAAATAAATCAGAAAAATAAACTAGTTTTTCTTCTTTCAAATTTGTTGCAGATACATAGTTTGGTCAGAGAGAGACAGCAAGAGAGGAGGGAGCATATAACTTAAATTTTCCAAAAAGAGTTGGCTGGGGATGATAGTAAATATTAGGTAGGTGATAGAACTTTAAAAAACATGTTGAAATCATCATTATAGTTAGGGAACAGTGAAGAAAATCACAGATAGTTTATGGACATTAAAGCAGAGACACACAAACGCTATGGAGGTCAGTGAGAGAGAAGAACGGGGGAGGTAGATTGAGCTCCAACTTCTCCAGATGAGGAGGATGCTCTTGTTCTAAGAGGCAGTGATTTTTATCAGCACCATGGAGAGCGGCACAAAGTCTGTATTGCTTGTTCTTTATAGAGATGAGTTTCCAGGCAGAGTTTTAATTATATCCAATCTTAACTAAAAAAAAAAAAAAAAAATTGATGTCTGTGTAACTGCACACATAGATCAGAGGACCCACATTCATTCCTCAGATTTATTGCTCTTTTCTGGACAATTCTCTTGCATTTAAGATTAGCCTACTTTCTTCACCCTTTCCCGGCAAGGCAAAAGACCTTCAAGGGTAAGATTTTAAAGCCTCCCGTTAGTAGTAATTTTTTCTCACATTTCTGGTATGATCAATCTCTAAGTTTGTTCGGTGAGTGCGGGCTCTGAATTCTGGCTGAGACGCAGGATCCTCGAATGTTTCATGGGACCTCTCTCTGGGTTCAGTTTTGTGCCTGCCTGACTTGGGAGGGATTTGTGGGGAGAGAGTCCATTAAAAAAAAATGTTTTAAAGAGGATGGTTTTGATTCGGGGAGACCCTGTGGAGGAAAGTAGATCAACCATCACTAAATGAACTGTCTGATATCTGTATTCGAGAAATTTTCTATGTGAGAAGGAGGGTACAAAATTGTGTATGTATTTTGATTCTTCTCTCCCCTTGTGTAAGAATCCCTCAGTCATTTGTGTGGGATCAAGCCATGTGGCCCGTACGGTCGTGGAAGTCCATGCTCAGAAGCTTCCGGAGCCTACATTCTGATTCTGTCCCTTTATCTAAGACTCTCTCCTTACTCTCTACAGCACTTATCTGACACCAGTGTTAGCTTTCCTAATTAATTAATTAAGTGAAATCCTCATCCCCTTAATAAAAACATGGTGATTACTTATTGTGTGTCAGGTATTTGTGCTAGGGGTTGAACTGGAAGTAATGACACAGTAATTCTGACCTCAAAGGTCTCAGAGATGATTCACAATCTATGTATTCAACCATGAAAGGGGGTCAGGTAGGAGCTTATAGCCTAGTATTTTAATGCTTTCATTCAGGGCTACATTTGGACAGGAAAGAATTTGCCGTAAGCCAAAGAATGGCATTCTGTCTGTGAAACTTTAAATACCAACAGACAGTCGAAGGTATGTTTGGGAAATCATTGGGGGTGGTGGAGAGTCATGCAGATTTGTACAGGAGCCTTCTCTGCCTGTGGCTGAAGCCATCCCAGGATTGTGGATGAAGACTGGTGACAAAACGGAGGCATAAAGCAGAAGGAAACAGAGGAGAAATGCTAGCCTGCCAGTGGAGGGAGAGAAAGAGAGGAGGGCAGAAATGGAGGGAGGGAGGAGGCTCATTGGGTAATCAAGGCATAGAGAGAAGGAACTATATTTGGATGGCTTTCTGGATGAATAGTAGCAAATTTTTTCACCACCAGGTTTTTTTTTTTTAACCATTTCTTATCATATTCTTATGGCTGTATATTTTAAAACATAATTGTCTCCTGAACAAGCAGTGTGTATTAAACATTAGGTAATTTATTTGTTCATTTTTTTAAAAAGGTTAATTAAAAAAAAGATTAATATACAAGCATCTTCAGAATTTTCTGACCAGCAGAGTTAAACAGGGTTTCTTCCTGGAGTTTGTTTTATTCTTGTTAAAACAAGGAATCTTGATATTGAAATGAGCCAGTGTAACAACATTGAACATAAGTTAGTATACAATTTCGGTTAATTTTTAAAAAGTACTGTGAATAGCTCACAGACTCCATTTTTATAGCGAAACCTTAAAGGAGCCCATTGCTGCAGGACCATTTGCAGATTTATCTTGCTTGTTACATTTGGATATTATAAACAATACAAAATTGCTGTAAATAGCCGTGCACACAACACAGGAGTTTCGCAACCAAGAAGATATGGATTCAAATCCAGCTGCATCACTTACAATTCTGGGACTTTGGGTAAGTTACATAAACCCCTGAATTTCCTTATCTGTAATCTGGGGGAAACCAGTGTCATCGAGTGGTAAGATTTTTCTGGACTTAGATGAGCTGTTCATGTAAAGAACTTCTTGTAGTATCTGGCATATTTTAAGTGCTCAATATATATTGAATAGTCATAATAATTAGATTAGAATGCATCTTATCTTAAAATAGGGTGATTCTTATCCTCAGGGCTTTTGTCGAGATGCAGCGAGATAATAAATACAGAGCACACAGCCTATTGCCTGGCACATAGCAGGAATTCAGCCAACGCTAGTTGTGTTCTTTATCCATTTCTCCTTACACAATTCCCATAGATTCTTCCTGTTTTGAAGAACAAAACACAAAAGTAGAGCATCCCCGGGGTACATCTTCATAAATGGCTCCACCCAGGCTCCATTCTTCAGCATTAAGGTGTTGGACTCACAGCCCTTGGGAGGTTCTGTTTTTTTGCTCTAGTCTACAGATTAGAGGTTCCAGTGTATTTTATTAAAAGCCCTCACAAAGCAACTTACAGGATCTGAATAAAAACAACATTTCCCTTAAAGCACAATGGGATTTTTTTTTTTTTTTGGTTGGAGGTGATGGTTTTGTTATTTTATCAGTTGCCTTAAGTAAATTTTTTTTCACCTGCCATGAAATGGAAGTTAAAAGCATCTGATAAATGGAATAAAATATTTCACAGTTGTGTCTTTTACAAAATTGTTAACCCGTGTGATTTTGTAGTGCTTCTGTGTCAGCTCAGTAACGTTGACAGCAGCACTCCAGCGTGTGAGCACCGAGGCTCCGTGGGCACCCCAGGATGTGGGGTGGGAGCTGTCGGGGTGGGGAGAGCCCTCCCCTCTGATCACAGGGCTGCCTGCAGCACACTGCCGCCCCTGGTATGTATCCACTCAGCCCTTTGTGATTGTAATTCCTTGGATGTGTAGACTGACTTTCATTTCGTTCCAGTTGGGTAATAGTTCTATTTTCTTTATTATCATACATTATTATTGTGGAAATAGCCAACAAACCATAGCAAGTAAAATTATCCCCTTACCCTCATGCCTCTCCCTCTTCCCCCTGCTCAAGGGTATCAGTCTTAATGGTTTGCCATTCATTTTTCCAGATCTTTTGGACAAAACAAAGTGTTTTTCAAAAACATAAATGGGCTTGTCTCATATGTGGTGCAGTGTAGTCTCTTTTTACTGATATATTAAGAGTATCTTTCCAGATCAAGATACAGCTATGCTCTCCTACTCCACTGTGTGGATAAACCACCGTTTATACAGTAGGATCCCTGATGTGGGGTCATTCATCTTGCTTGCTGCATTGGAATATTATAAGCAGTACAATATGCTCTAAACAGCTGTGCCCACAAATGTTTGCCTTATTGTTTACTTTGGACACATTTGCAGAATGATTTATCATCTGCAAAATGCTGCCACATCCATTCATTTCTGTGATCCTAAAAGATGAAGGCAGTGGCAGTTACAAGCCTGGACTCTGGAGTCAGACAAGCCTGGGCTGGAACTTGGATCGGCCTTTACACAGTGCGTGACCACAGCCAGAACCTCAGTTTCCTCATCTGTAAACCTGGGGTCGTAGAAGTGGTTCCCTTATTTCACATAAGGGCTTGCAGAATTCCTTAAGGTAATACGTGCATAACTTGCAGCAAAAGCTTAGAAAAAATATTAGTAATCAGTATTGGAAATAGCTACAAAGAATTATTAGATTCTCAATATAATTCTGATACCATGGGTGCCATTATGCCTGAATACAGATGAAGAAACTGAGGCTCGGAGATGTAAGACTGGTCAACACAAGGAAGGGAGAACACTAACAAGAAAGAGAGAGTGCAAAACAGGCCAACAGAAGGCGAGTGACTTGGAGGAAGCAGAGTCTCTGTGAGGCAAAGCAAACTTCTAGAAATAAGCGGAGAGAATTTTGAAAACTAGAGGAAGAGGCAATCACAAGTCAGGAAAAAGATAGTATCAAAGAAGTCATTCAAAGAACTGAAAGGAGTATCTCATTTTTACCCCCCAAATTGCTTTTTTTTTCCTTTTGAGGAATGAAAAGTTGTACCAGAAGTGGGAATTGGTCATAGTTTACAAAATATTTTGAACACGAAATATTGATCAAACCGAAATTACACTATAGCCATATGGGAAGAGGACGAAATGGAAAGGATGCCTAATGGGGCAGAGTGGAGAATGAGAGTGAAATCCTCGTCTTTTATGGTGGAGAGTTTACAGATAACACCAGAAAGAGGAAAACGTTTGTCTGAAAAGGGAACAGTACAAGCATATTATTGGCAACACCATCATAAATACCAAAATACCAATTACATCAGCTTAAAAGAAGTGGGGAAGTTCGTATGGTGAGAACCTGAAAGGGGCTGCTATTTTGTTGTTTTGTTTTCTTTTTTTAATAAACCTTGGAGAATGTTTTAAAACTGTCTACATTTGTAACTTTGATAAAAATAAATTCATATCACTGCCATTGAAGTAGTCAACATCAGTTATGTAACATAGAGTCCTCAAATGTTTAAAAATCTCATCTTATGCAATTAAAGGATGAGCATGTGTCAAAGTTTTATTTAATTAACTAGGGAACAAGCTGAACAATGAAAGAGCCAATTCAAAAGTATTTAGGATTCTTGATTTTTTGTGTGTGGGAGAAGAGATGCTTATATAAAATTGTCCTTAGATATAAGACAAAATTTCTACAGATCAGTGGAACCTTTAGCCAACCTGCAAAAAACCAAACAAACAAAAAATCACATTCTGTCATTTTTTTTTTCTACAAGTTAACCTCCAAATTTATAGGGCTGTACTATTTCTGGATTCTGATCAGTTGTGAGTGGTTGATCAAATAAATTTACATTTCCTGAGAGAGTAAGAGGACCTCCCCTCTCTCCCGCAATATGAGCTTATCAGAAATGCTCCATTAAAAAGCCATGCATCCTCATTTTGCTTTGTTTCCAAGTTTTGGATCTTTTTCCTAAACACTTGCCATAAATATAACTTTAAAAATAAACACAATAAAAATAAAACAGTGTTACTAAGTTCTAACTAGATGGTGTTGCGTACTGTCTGCTCCAACCTGAGGACTTCCTTCTTTGTTAAAAAGGAGTCTTGCATGAACTAAAGAGGTGTTAACATATATCAGCAGCAAAGACAGGTATTTCTACTTGGTGTCAACACAGTGGTTGAAAGAAAACTGAAAAAAAAGGGACACCTTTCATGTAACGTGATTCAAAGTTATGAAATGCCATGCCTGTGTACTGTTGCTTAAAATCATCTCATATGTGGTATGCTGTATTATAACTCTGGGAGTACTGTGGGAGAGGAGAGCGGTGCTTTTTAATGGCATTCTGCAAAGTCCTTGAGCTGGCATCCGGTCTAGGGTGAACCCAGAAGACAGGTTGCCCCCTACTCCTTCCAGCTCTCCTTTTACTTTTAGGCTTATGCATAAGATTTCATTTAAAGAAAGGACTCCAAGTGTTTTCCAGATTTCACAGCCTATAGTTATTAAAAGAAAAAAAATCACTACGATTTGCAGTGTGTTTAGGTTGGATGGATTAATTTCTTTGCCAGGGCCATAATAGGAAGACTGACTTTGTCATTTCAATTACAAGCCACCGTTTAGTTCGTGCCCAGAAGACACTTTTCTAGAGGTTCCCTTCACTTGCCTGGCACTGGAGCAATTAAAGGCGGGTGATTTGTGGCTGCATTTTTACTGCTTAGCACAGGTTTATCATCTTGAAAGTTTTCCATTTGCATATATGCTATCCATTCTTTGGGTGACATTTCGATATCATCCAGAGTCTGGATTATGCATTGCCTTGTGCTGCACTTTCTGCTACGTGATTGGAATCTGCAAGCCGGACCCAAAGGCTGCTGCAGACCCAGGGGAATGTGCGTTGTAGCCACCGCTAATCGAAGGCTTACTGTGTGCCGGTCCTTCATACTGAGGGCTTTCCCTGCATCACCTTATTTATTCCTCAACCCCAGTACTTTAAGGTTTCTATTGTTTGCCATATTTTGTAAATAAAGAAGCTGAAACTCAGAGAGGAAAGGTAATTTGCCCAAGGTCACCCGGCTCAAATGAGCAGAATTGAGATTCAAACTCAAGTCTGCTGTACAACCTCCAATACTGGGAGCTTTCAGAGTGAAATGAATTGAGTTTGACAGTTTTCCACTTTTAAATACCAAACTTCCTGAGCAGTCTAATTGCTGCTCTTTTGACTAAGAAGAAATGGCTATTTAAAAGAAGCAAGGGGCAAGAGGTTACGGGGAAAAGGGGTTTTATTATCTTTATTGGTAAAGGAAGAGATGTAATCGTGGAAAAAAAGTGTCAAATGGATACTATCATATAAATTTGCAGTGGTCTTAGGTTGATGAAATTACAAAGGAATGCAGAGAAAATAGGAGAGTAATGAAAAATAGCACCGAAGATTTCCTAAAAGGGAAAGAAAAGATCAGAAGTCAGTGAAGGCAGTCAGAAGTTGGCTCAGTTGAAGGCAGGGTCAACCAGAGATCTGCGTTCATGTTCCAGGCAGCCCGAGTGAGTCTGAGTAAGGAGCAGACTCTGGAGCCAGACTGCTGGGCCTGAGTCCTTTTCCCCTGACTTTCTAGCTGGGTGACCCTGGACAAATTACTTAACCTCTCTGGGCTTCTGTTTCCTCATCTGAACAATGGAGATCATAATATTGCCCATCTTATTGTGAGAGGAGCTAAAATGTTTAGAAAGGTGCCAGGCATTTAGTAAGCACTCGCTAAGTGTTAACTATTGTTATTACTGTGGGCATCATGTTCACATAATACAAGAAATAGGAGATTGTAAGTCAGTAAAAAGGCTCCAAGAAACTAAGGGGAAGGAAGTTAGGAGAGAAGTTCACTGGCAGCCAAGGAGTAAGAGGGGATGCTCTCTCGCTTGCCCCTGAGCATTAGGAGGAAAATGCCAGATGTGGGGAAAGGCTGGGTGGCTCAAATCTAGCGAGACTGAGGTTTGGCTGGACTTGATACAGTGTGAGAACTTGTTTCCATAAACATATACTCTGTTGGAAGCTCTGGTGAGCTCCACAGGGGATTAGCCAAAGTGCAGAAGAAGTGAATCCGGGGCAGAGAAACCAAGCAAGCTCTAGGTTATTTATCTTTGGATGCCAATAGTCATTGGTCGGGGAGGGCTTTTTTTAATAAGCGCACCTTCTTTCATTTTCTTGCCTTCCCTCCCGCAACTGTGAATCCATTTTTCCTTTCATTTGTTACATTAAGAGACAAACCACAGTTAAGTTGAATGCAGCAAAGGTTAATAAGGTGCTTATGAACAAGTGAGTGGTCATCTGCTTTTTCCGCCACCATTTATTTAGCACTTTCTTTATGCCAGGCTTTGTCTAGGTCCTGGAGACACGGGATGTTCTCAAATCCAAGCCTCCGTCTCTAGAGCTGCACAGTGTGTTGTGTCATGGTTCTTAGCCATCAGGATAACCCACACAAAATTCAGGAATCACTGATACCCATGCTCTATCTCAGACCTACAAAGTCTCCTGCAGTGGAATTAGGCGAGTGTATTTTTCCAGAATTGCATGTGTCATTTTTATGTTCACATCAACCTTGAAAGACTGGTGAGAAAACCTTCCACAGTTTATAGATGAGGAAGTTAGAGCTCAGAGGGGTTAAGAGGATAAGTGAGGTCACACAGCTGGCAAGGGCCGAGTTGGAACTCAGACCGAGAGCTGCTGAATTTATAATCCCAAGGCTATTCCACTTGACCATGAGCACTCTCCCAGGTATGCATGGAAGAAACTCTGTGGCTTAAGTCTGTATGGGTGAAAGGAACTGGGGATGTATGTGAACATGCATGAGACTCTCGCCTACCACAGCATGTGCTCAAAAAGCATCAGCAAGTCCTACCCAAGGGTCAGGGGCTTGTATTTAAAGTGGACAGAATCCTATAAATGTTACAACCTGGTTTATTGTGGATTTCTTCCAAGGTAGATAATGCAGCTTCTACTGCACAAGCTCTCTAATAGTTAAGAGTTTCCATTATATAACTCCAGTCCCAGGCTCCAGAAACGCTGCCTCCTTTATTTGTCCCTCCAGCCTAAGGGTGATAGTGGCTGCCTGCTGTAGCTAATCCCTAAGTTACCTTGCTTGGTTGGTGTCTCAGCCTTTTCATCACTTGTATAACCAATTTCCTGCACTGAATTCCCTCCTTATTCCAGGTTGGATTCTGACTGTTACATGGATGAAGAAACCAAGGTTCAGAGAAGTAGGTGTAGCTCAGCCAACATAAAACAATAATTCTTGACAGAGTTAGTATTTCAAACCATAAGTTTCTGATTTCAGAGCTTAAGTTCTTACCCTTCGACTTAAATTTAAGGTGACTGGTGACATTCCTGGTGCCCAAAGCCAGGTGGTGATGGCGATGGAGATGGATGCTGATGGTGGTGATGATGATGGTGGTGGTGGTCTTGGTGATCACCGTGTTTGACCACTGATGCCTGTCCTTTAGAAGAGGTGTGCAGACCAGTGTCCTGGTTGTCACACAGATGTCTCTGATTGTGTTCCAGGCCTTCACCTACCACCACATCCAAGAAATCATGGTCCAGCTGCTTCGCACAGTGAACCGGACAGTCATCACGATGGGGCGAGATCACGTCCTGATTGTGAGTAGATGTTGTCCTCTTGTCAAATATTTCAAACTGTTTGGGGTC
This sequence comes from Camelus bactrianus, assembly GCF_048773025.1. Taxonomy (NCBI): domain Eukaryota; kingdom Metazoa; phylum Chordata; class Mammalia; order Artiodactyla; family Camelidae; genus Camelus; species Camelus bactrianus. Next base: position 12,714,235 of record NC_133560.1, on the reverse strand, counting down.
AAAGAATGAATTTTCGGGAACAGCTGGTCACGTCAGACACCCAGCACCAATCGTTGCTTTGTTTTGGAGAACAAGGGTCAGATTTTTCCCATGTGGGTTTGGGAGAATGTGAGAGTTCATTCAGGTTGCTGAAATGAAATTAGACTTAGGGCTTGTGTCCCAAGATGCGCGTTCCAGATGAGGGGAGCCTCTCCGAGCCTCGCCTCCCTCGTCTCTGAACAGTCGAAGTCTCTCTCACCAGAGAGAGGACTTTTTTGAGACCTGTCCTATCATGTCACTCCTTTGTTCAAACTCACTGCTGGATTTCCATCTCACTCCGAAAAGAACCTCTCCATCCTCTTTCAATCTCTACACCTTACTCCATCCTTCTTAGTATTTACCATCATATGATGTATGTATATCCTTTATTTATTTGTTTATTGTCTGGTTCTCCTTGTAAGAATATGAGCTCTGGAATGTAAAGACTTGTCTGTTTTGTTCATTTGTATCTATGGGCCCCTATAGCGGTGCCTGGCATATAGTAGGTACTTGATAAATACTTGTTGAATGAGTGAGTGAAAGAGTGAGTGAGTGAAATGAGTGAAGGAAAGAATGAAATGTACCAGGCAGGGACTCTAAAGTTTAATGAGGACAAGTGCTACTCGGCTTTGATTTGATTGACACAATGTGGGATTAGCCACACAGCTGCCAGCACCGCCAACTTCCCCATACGTCATGTGAAATTTCCTGATGTTTAAGTGTTGACAGCTAATTTAAAAAATGTCTATAAATATTTTATCATCCCCAAACAGCTAGATTCAACCTTCAGAAAGTCAGTTGGGGATCTCTGCTTTAAACTGGCCAGGTTTGGGGATGTTGGTTGTCCATACACTATAGTCCTGCTTCATGGATATGAACATAAGGTGCTCAGTGTTTATTCTTACAGTAGTGGCCAAGGATTTGATCCCTGGAAGCAACTGAGTGTAACAATCTTCTTTATACCCATTCGCTTCTGTCTGCTGTTGTCAGTGCACGGTTCCTTATGTCGTATCATGCACATTTAAAGGAGGGGTGACATCCTTAGAGACCACTAGCCATGCCGTGCCAGGTACTCTTGCCTTCCCGGGGCAGAGTCATGTAAGTCGTTCCACCTTAGAAGCATCACTATTTCTTACTCAGTTACAAGCTTCCATATCTGTGGTCCCCATAACACACCTTAGATAAGCATTTTATGACCTCCCTAATCTTTACTCTTTCTCCTTGGAGCCAGACCTACAGATGATCATCAATCCATTTGGCTCATTCCATTTATAGCAGGCTCTTAACTCGGTCTCTCCCTTAGAGCAGTGATTCTTTAAAACAGTGCCTGAATCATAGACAGCGCCAAGTAACCAGTGTCCATTACGATTTTTCTTTCTATCTGGCCCAGCGCGTCTCGCTGTCCCTTTGCATTATCAGCACAGGCAGGTGAGTATAGTTTGATCCTCTTTCACTACAGCCAGTTCTCTGAGCCTTTTATTTGATGCTCTGCCCTGGCTGCTTGCCCTTCCGGTGCACACTGCTCACTGCTGGCCTGTTCATCTTTGCCTGGACACTCCCCTACTCTAGAGTGTTCAGTGGCTCCCCACTGTCTACCAAATTAAGGCATAAATGCACTAGCCTGGCCATTCTTAGCTTCTGTGATGTGGCCATAACCAAAGTTTTCAGCCTTTTAATCTACTTTTCTCCATCCAGATATCCAGCCAAAATGGATGTCTGCATGTTGCCCGGGCATGCCTGGCACTTGATCATGTTCATGCTGCTTTCTTGGTTTGGAATTCCTTTTGGTACCATCTTAATCTGTGGAAGGGAATCCTACCTGGTCTTCAAGGTCCAACACAAGTACACTCCCTCATAAACCTGTACGAATCTCACCAGCTTTGTAGGGATCTTCTCATCTCTTCTAAATCACAGCTCTCCAGCTCTCTCTTCCTTTTTCATTAAGAAATCTGCTTCATAGAAGTATAATTTACATACGTTAAAGTTTAACCGTTGTATTCAGTTTGATGAGTTTTTGTAAATATATACAGTTACATAGCCAGCCCCATAATTCAGTTGAGAATACATTTTTCATCCCCAAAAGTTCCATTTGAAGTCGCTCTCCATCCCACCCCTACCCCTCCTCTCCCCACCCCTGCCCCAGGCAACTGCTCATCTACTTTCTGTCTCTATAGATTTGCCTTTCCTGGAAATTTCATATAAATGAAATCATACAATTTGAGGCCCTTGGTACCTGGCTTCTTTAGCGTAAGGTCTTTGAGGTTCATCCATATTTTAGGATATTATCACTACTTAATTCCTATTAATGGCTGAATAGTATTACATTGTATGAATATACTGCATTCTGTTTATTCATTTTCAGTTGATAGATACTTGAAGTGTTTCTAATTCTCGCTGTCATGAATAATGCTGTTATGAACATTCACATACAAATTTTGTGTAGACATATTTTCATTTTTCTTGGGTGGAAATCTAGGAACGGAATTGCCGGGGCACATGAGACGTGTGTGTCTAACTCTGTAAGAGACTGCCAGTTGTTTTCCCATTTTACCACCAGCAGTGTACGTGTTCTAGTTTATCTGCATCCTCACCACCACTTGCTATTGTCAGTCATTTGGAATTTAACAATTCTAGTGGATTTGTCACAATTCTGGCAGTATCTCATTATGGTTTTAATTTGCATTTCCCTGGTGACTAATGATATTGAGCATCTTTCCATATGCTCTGCCTCCTTTTCTGAGTCATTTTTATCTGTGAACCTGACATATATAGCTCCTCTCTTATACCCTAAGACTTTTGAAGCTTGGACCCATCTGTAAAATGGGGTAGTAACAGACCTTCTCTCATTGCTGTGAGAATTAAATGCAATGATACATGAGAAGCATTTGCACATAATATTCACTTATTTATTCAGTATTTTCTGAGAGCCTCTTATGTACTCAGCACAAGACTCAGAAATGAGTTAGGCATGGGTCTGTGCCCTCAGGAAAACCATGACCTCCAAAGGGATGTTTCTCAAATACTTCAAACTCACTGTATCCCAGACCCAACTCATCACCAGCCCCCTGGAGCCTCCTCTGCACGCCCTGTGTTCATGTTCATGATCTCAGCTTATGGTGCTGACCTCCTAGAACTGAGGCGCTGTCCTTGATCCCTCCCATTCGCTCATCCACCGCCACTGCTAAGTCCTGCTCTCTCCAGCACACCTGGCCCCAGCCCCTCCCCGCCTGGCTCCCCTGTTTGCTCTCAGAGCCCCCGTCCGCTCTCAGTCATCGGGCTTGCCGTACTTAGTCCATTGCAAGGTGATTTTCTGATTTTGTGCTCGTGCGTCCTACATTCTTTGGACCCCTTTGAGGGCAGGGACCACGTTTTACTCATTCCTTTATCCTTATCACCCAGCAGGGTGCCTGGCTTACTGTGGGTACCCAATAAATGTTTGTTGAGCAAATGAATGAGCGATATACTCCCTGAAAATGCTATGCTGTACCACACCTTCATATTTTTGTATTTGCTTTTCATTCAGTTTAGATTGTTTTTCCCTTTTTCGAGGAACGCTTTCTCTAAATACGGGGAACCCACATCTCACAATGTGGAAGCAGCGAAAGGAGTTTGTGTTTAGACTTTCCCTGCCCCCGGGTGGATTCCAGGAACCTTGCAGAGGTTCTGAGTTGCAAGCCGTGTCATCAGTCACAATGACTCTTGAGTTTGCTGGTGTAATTACAACGACGAGAGTGCTGAGTCTGGGGGGACTAGATGTGTGCAGCAAACACACGCCCTGGGAACAAGGATACACCTGAACTAGAAGGAGGAAATAAACAGATTTTTCCTAAGATATAGCTTCATATTCATAGCGTGGGGCTTTCCAGCAATTCTTAGAATAGAACTCTCTCCTCCAAATTAAAGAAAATGATGTTGGAAAGTAATTACTCAGAGGTCAGAGGTCCCTGTCTTAGCGCCAAAGGCCCCAATTTAATTTCAAATTGAAATTTGACAAGGAGGAGAGATCCCCATTCTAACCATCACTTTTAATTTTCCAGATATGATTTTTATTGGTTAGTTTCCATTACTTTGGGATATTAAACAATCAATATTTACGGCAAACACCAGACATGTCTTGTTCCTCTGAAATCTCAAGAAGGTCTCGACTGAGTGTAGGGTGGCTGGCTGTTCTCACGTCATTATGTGGGATTAAATAGTGACTTTTTTTTCTTATTTGTAGGAGCAGAAATGTGATAAAAAGGTGTTAGCTGTTAAAATTACAGGAACCATAGGGCTGGAGTGGATCGATTCTTGTGCACAGCACGTTGTAATTATCGTTTGCTGGAAATCACCATTCCTGATCTTTTCTGTAGCTCATCTGCCTGAACAATGAAGTGTTGATGGTGACAAATGAGCAAAAGGAAATTTTACAGAAACAAATGCAAAAAAACTTCTACATGACTGCTGCCCTCTCTTCCCCTCTTTGCCAGAGTCTGACCTGTCAGATAAATATTTGTTCACTTATGTTACCAAGGATGTTGACTCTGGTGTTGAGAAGAGCAGCACGACTTGGTAGGAAGGACATTTTAGATAAGGGAGAGCAGGAGAAAGTTTCCGAGCTGCAGACCTTGGTTTCTTCTGTGCAATGAACTCCATCATTTTTGAGATCTTTTTCGTATATCTAAGTTTCCTAACTTGGTCAATGCCTGGGCTCTTTCCCAGTCTCCCAAGCTCCTGAGCCAGGGACAGAAAGTAGATTTCACTTCATGCACCAACTCTGGTGGGTTGGCAGCGGCTGCCTTTTGCACTGTGTTGAGAAAGATTCTGAGGCTGCATCTTGGCTCGGTGGGAAGAGGTGCTGAATTGATTAGTGATGTCTGTCGCAGGCATAAGAGATTGGAGAATAGTGATGTATGCAAGGTTCTTGCAAATATTATGTATTGACTGAAGTCGTGGTGTTTCTCTGGTCCAATCTGAAAGCTCTTATATATCAGATATTCCCTTCCCATGTATTCTTGGTTCCTTTAAGAAGGTTGTGGTGTAAAAGCAGAAGCATGATGGAAAAAGCCAATTATCTGAGAGCTTACATTTTAGCAGGTAATGGCTTCTATGTGCTGCGTGTCCTATTTTATCAAATGTAAGACGCACCGTGATTTTATGTGCCCATTAGAAAAAGAATATGCTACCCATCATATTGCGACACTGTAGTTTTATTGTTGCATTGATTATAATCTTCAGAGATTGCTAAAATATAAAAAAAGTACGTTTGACTGAAAATCCCTGTTGTGTGATTGGAGCTCATCTTTGAGTCCTCACAGCCAAGTGTCATCCTCTCCCACTGTTCAGGAGAATAGACTGACTGAGCTTCAGAGGATGGAAACATCAAGGCCAAAGTCACACAGCAGCTAGGAGCAGGACGGGCTGTGAACCCAGGGATGTCCACTGTCAGCCCACGTGGACCTTGTGCTGTCTCACAGGTCTTGGAGTGTGAGGAAAGGTGTCCAGGCCTGCGTGTGCAGGTGAGGGGGGTATCAGGGAACTCCTCCCCTCTCCCCGGCCTCTGGCCAGTGAATCCTGCTGCTGACAGCTCTAGAGAAGGCTGTCCCCTGCCTCTGGCCTCCCCAGTGCTGGGGATGGACAGTCCCACAGGGGAATCAATCAGGAAACCTAAGCACCACCAGCACCACCAGAAGTTCTTGGAAGAGAAAAGATCTGGTGATTTTGTTCAAATTGGGCTCTAGCTTTTATTTTGGGTCGTTAAAATAAGCCTCTGGGTGATATATTTTGGGCCTAATTACCCCAGTTTTCGCAGAAGAGTCTTTTGAGTGATTAAATAAAGGTAAATGCAATTGGCATGATTCCAGTTCCCGAATTTCAGAGCAGTTTATTCAAAAAGGAAGAAGAAAGTGGAAATCACTCCATCCTCCATTGCTTCACCTCACAAGAGCGCTGAAGACTCCAGAAAATGCCCGAGTCATCAAAGAGCCAGGGTTCCAAAGCTCTGACTTCACTTTGTAAATGGCAAATGGCCAGTGGCCCACCTACATGGTCGCTCTCTGCTGCACTGTGAACCCAAAGACTCCAGAGGCCTGTGCAGGGGACACAGCCAGGCAGCGTCAGCTCCACCCAGCCCCGTCCCATGGAGAGCACGTGTGAGGACACTCTAGGACCTGAGGAGGCAGAGAGCCCAGCCAGAAGTGGCTGGTTGACTCTTGACCTTCACAGTGACTCCACACTTTGTTAAAAAGGAATATTTATAATAAAGATATCATTTGTTGAGCAAATGTCCTGTGTTCGAGGCAGGAAGCTGGGTGCCATATGGGTTTAACCTCACTTAGCCTGCATCGGGTACTCATATTTCACACCTGAGGTAACTGAGGCACAGAGGGCTTATGCAATTTGTCAATCATCACACAGCTTAATAGTGGAGGAACTAGGATTTGAACTCAAGCCATGCTATTGCTGGAGTCCCTGCTCTTAAATCTCACAGCATGCACTATCCACACCTTAAGTTGCTATTTAAGCATCAAATATTTTAAAGGTAATAGTGAGCACCTTAAATTCAGTTGCTGCCCTGCCTAGAGCATGGTATCCAATAGGGTGACCTATGTGGTAACTTTCAGAAACCTTTAAGAATTTTGGTGGTTTTATGATGACGATGGTATCTTTAGGATCAGTCTCCTCAATTCTGGTAGTTGAACCATTAAAAACCCATAAAAAATCAGAAGAATTTTCTGTCTACTTGAATGTTGGTACTTACAAAATAGCAGGTTTAATAGAGGAAGCCAACTAGAATGGAAACACGGAGATTCTACAGAGTTTTGGGTGGAGAGAGTCTCTTGCTTTCACATCCAGCTCGTCTCCAGGTTCCATTCACTCTGGATCTAAAGGACTCTCAAGTCCAAGTGCTTCTCTCTACCACCAATGCCACTAGTCTGCCATTGCTACATCTTCTCATAAGACAACGGCTTCCTCTCTTGTCCCTTTCAAATTCTTCACTCTGTAGCCAACATGGTCGTATAAGGTGGCACCTTCTTGGAGAGAAAGCATGAGTGGCCCCCAGTGGCCGAGGATGAAGGCTCACGTGCTCACCAGGGCTCTCAGGTACCCATTCGGGGGCTGTGTCTTTCCCCAGCGCACCTTACTTCCCACCAACTCAACGGAACTGCTCTCCTTGTCCCAGGATGCTGCCTTTCTCCTCTGCATCCTCCTGCAGGCCATTCTCTCTGCCTAGAACATACCCCTCTTACCTTTCTTTCCAAGACCTTCCCCCTCACAAACTCTTCTTCATTCTTAATGTCTTCACCCACGTTCCACTCAGCCAAGTAAGTGTCCTTCTGCTCTCTTCAAGCTGAACCTCCCTCATGTACTCATGATCCTGTCACGAGAACGTCCTTCCTAGCAACTGCAGATCATTGCCTGTCTTCATCACTTCTGCATCTCGAAGACACACTGGTTCCTTGGCATGCACGATGATCTCAAGGAATACCTGCCGAAGGCATGAAAGATTTCTGCTGCCTGTTTTATTTGCATAGAAACCATCCTTCTATTACTTACTATGTGTTACTTGCTTTATCCTTATGCAGATGTTACTCTTATTACCTTTGTGACATGACTAAGCTAGGAGAGTAAGGGAGGAAAAAGAATTGTTATTGAGTAACTGGACCAAATGGAAAAGGAATGGTGGAGGGGGGAGAATGTATTCATTCTCTTCAGAGGATGCATGTGTCGGTGATAACGAGAGTTAACATTTCCAGAGTATTTGTTTTGTGTCAGAGATGATCCCATTTAATCCGTGAGGTTGACAAAATTATGGTCCCCTCTCAAAGGGGAAACAGTGATCAGAGGGCTTAAGCCCCTTGTCCAGAATTACACACCCGGGAAGGAGAGAGCTTGAGTCCAAACCCGAATCTACAGAGTTCGAAGCTGACGTCTTCAGCACTTCACTGGACATAGCTGGGAAATTGTTTCCCTGAGATAAAATTCATTTGAGAAAATTCCTGAGAGAGTAAATAAGTGTGTGTATGTGTGTGTGTTAGAGGGAGATCAGTTAAGAAGGAAAATAAACGTTACAGAAGATCCCTGAGGTTCCAGTTGGTGACTAAAAGACAGTGTCATTAGCTTGGGGTGGCTTGGCAGCTGCTTGATACAGTTAATGTAGATGGTGCTTGTATCCAGTGGGTGGGGAAGCTTTGCTTTGATAAGGATTTTGGTAATTGCATATCAAGGAGTACTTGGCCTAAAATATATATGCAAAAAAAAAAAATGGATTAGTACCTCAACTTCCGGGAGGAACCCGTAGCATTATATGGGCAGAAGTCAGTTATCAAGGTCGATTTTGTAGAACTGGGTCTCGTTCTTGAGTGACATGAAAAATGTGAGTAGGTGGAGAAGAAAGGTTAAGGGATTGTTGGAGGGAGCAGCATTTCTTGCCTTATGCCCATCCCCCTGGTCTGCAAAACCTTCTCCCATTCTTCAAGACCCTCTTTCTTCAGTGACCTCAATGTCCTTGGTCCATTTTTCGATTACAGCATTACCTTGTCATAGCAGAATTTTCTTTTTCCCTATCTATGTTTCACAGTGGACTGAGATCCTTGAGGAAAGGGACTGTGTCCTCTTATCTTGGCAGTTCTGTTTATCGGACCCGAGCATGGCATGTAACAGGGGCGCTCATCGAAGCCGCGGGACTGAATGAGTGAAAAGAACAAAGCTAATTGAAAGCACCCAGATTCATATCTAGCTTTAAAAGAATTCTGATTCAAAAAACAAGTTGAGAAAAGATTTATTTCATGTGAGGCTTTCCCTTAAGGAACTTTTTTCTTTTTTTTTTTTAAATCTTTATCTATTGATTCGGTTTTATTTTATTTTATTTTATTTTTTAATTGAGTGGAACTTTTTTCTTTTTAATATAAAATTCCCCAATACTTTACCAGCCCCATGTAGTAGCATTCTTTTAGACAAATTAAAGTGTGAGAGATGGAGCATTAAAAAAGCCAGTCTCATTCTCCAAGCCTTCCTTTTGTTCTATAATGAGCCACAGTGATGGGCACTGAGAAGAAATACAAAATTCCTAAATTTTTTGAAACAACCACTGCCTTCTCCCTGGCCCACCTAATCGAGCAAACCTTTGCTACAAGGAAAGCGTGTTCCTAGAAAATAAACACGCTGCTTCCATGACAGTACCACACGTGGGCTCAGTAACATGCCTTGTGCTTCTGCAGGGGAGTTGAGCTCAGGCTGTAGAAAAGCTGGGGCCCCCACTGGCCACCCAGGGGCTGCTGTTGTCAGCACCCGGAGAGGGAGAAGCAGAGACCGAGTTTGGGAATCATACAGTGTGTACTAGGAAATGCATGACCAGTGCGTCATTATCCTAGTGAAATTGCCTGCAACTATCTCAGTGTCTATTGGCTTCTGTTAGGGGAGCTGGACATACCTGACTTTGAACATGTAATTTTAAGTGTGTTCTTAAATGTTAGACTCCGCTGTGTCTCCTGTCCTATTTCCTGGCACTAGAAGAGAGGCCAGTCTCTTCTTGTCCTTGGAGAACCTTGGACACTGTACGATGTCTTCCATTTGGGCATTGACTGAGGACCCTCGCACCCAGCATTGCTCTCTCAGGGCTGTGGCTGTTGGGGCACAAGGTATGGCGTTTGAAAGGATTTTACTGGCTGGGAACTGGTTCTCTTTTTTTCAAGGAGTGAGGTGACCTTATTCCGTAGCTAGGAAGTCTCTTCACTTCACAGTTCTGCTCCTCAGTTTCCTTATCTCTGAAATGGGGCTAATGATGGTTATTACCTACCTGTCAATCCCATGGTGAGGACTGAGTGAAAACGGATGCACAGGGCTCTCAGCACAGGGCTTAACACATCGCAGACCCTCGGTTAATAAGAGCCCTTATCTTCCTCCTGCAGTGCCGCCGCCTTGCCCCTGCTTTCTTGGCAGGTGTTATGAGTCAGATTACAAACTGTTTATTTTATGGCCCTGACTTGGGATGGTCTCCTGGGTTTGTGAATTATTGTTAAGCTGTTGCTACAGCTGGTCTGTGAATAGAGCCCCGCCCTGAGATGAAACCAGCCACCAGATGTCTGCCACAAAGTCGTGAATCCCAGACAGGAGAAAGGGTGCCTTCCCTGGGAACATTGTGGAGGGATGGGAGCTGCCTGCGGAGAAACCCTGGTGGAACAAGGGAATCAATTCCATCAAATGATCCTTCAAACTCAGAACCCATTTTTCTAGGTTCATGCTGCATTCATACAGGGATGCATTTGTGTAGCCATTAAATATTTATGATAAATTTTTAATAACGTGAAGAAATTCTGTGACTTAAATATAGAGAAAGGATTGTAGAAATACAGCAGCACCAATAAGAAAGCCATCTTGGGGCCCTGAAGGGCAGGGAGGGGAAGACACGTAGCCCCTCACCAGCAGCTCCGCACCTCCTAGAGGGCAGACCCAAGGGCCCTGTTCTGAAGCTAAAATAATACTGCTGTCTTCTGCTTAAAGGACACATGATTTGTACATTTCTGCAGTTTTACTTCTTCTAAATGCTTTTGCTTTCCTTTTATAATCAGGGGGAAAAAAACCCTCAAAGACTATTTCTTTAAAAATAGGAATTAATGAGATAGTCAAACTTACTGAAGCATTTTCATGTATATAATTTCACTTTTCTCATAACCAGCCTGTGAAGCCAGAAAGGCAGATGGTTTCATTCTGAAGGCAGAGGTGGGGGATGGAGGTGAAGGTACTTGCTCAAAATTATGCAGAAAATCAGGGGCTGCAGTCAAGACTCCTGTCTTTGTTCTGGTCTGTCTCTCTACCCTGGACTGTTTTTCCTCTTGATGTTTCCATCTCCATATTTTCTCCCAATTCATTCAACAAACCTATATGAGGCATTTACAGCATCTCAGGCAATGTGATAAACACTTGGAGACTCCCAGGGAGGCAGATGACGATTTCTGTTCCCCAGGACTTTGCTCCCTGGTGCGGATGAGTGTGAGGGGTTGACAAAAGAAATGTCAAGAGAATATAAGCAGCAGTCTGTACAAAGCACCACGAGTACTTGGAGGATGGAGTGACTAATCCCATGGCAGGGGCGGGGAATGATCAGAGAAAGTTGCACAGAGGAGTTGACATTTAAATTGCAACTTGCTATCTAGCAGAGGAGTTAAGAGTCCAGACTCTCAAGTTTGGCAGACCTTGAAAGAACTCCAGCCTTCACCATCTCACATTTGTCGACTTGGACGAATTACTTATCTCCCTCCAAACCTCAATTATTCTTCTGGGAAATGGGGGTAATCATTAGCTACTTTATGTTAATTTTTGAGGAATATATAAGATAATGGAAGCAAAACATTTAATAACGGCCCATTATAACTTAAAGAAACTATAGCCTTTGTTATCATGATTATTAATAATGAGCCTACTGTTTATTTATTCCCCTCAAATGAAAGTTATTTCCCATGGTAAATAGGTCATGGAACAGTGTCCTAGGTAGAGGGAACAGTATGTCCTAAATCACTAACATGTAATATCCTCTGACATTTGAGAAATTAAGGAGCTGGGTACAGGCAAAAGTGGAGTAGTAGGAAGTTGGGCTATACATACCAGGTTGGAGTCAGATTGTAAGGAACCTTGCTGCTGTGAGGGGAATTTTATGCTCTGGATGGTGGTGGGGTGAAAAAGAGATAAAAAAGCTGGGAATGGCACGGCCAGATATGTGTCTTAGAGAGATCCCCAAGCAGCTGAGAGGAGGCTGGATCCAAGGGAGCTGGAAAACTGTAAGAAAAGTAGATTTTGAAGGCCAGTGCAGTGACATGGAACAGAGAAGGGCTCATAATGTCACAGTCTTCTGCTTCAATTAAACAAAGACTTCCTGGGCTCAAGACTTTACAAGGGGAAGAAAGCAGTTCCTACTCTCACGACATGTTGCCTATAGTGGGGAAAGAGGGGGAAAAGTAGAAATAGCTATAATTCAAGACAAATAATCATCATAAGAGAATGACGAGGACAGCATTAAGAGCATCAGAAGGAGATGGGGGCACAAAGAGCGTGACATCCAGGTAGGCAAGTCAGAGAAGGACGTGTGCTCATTGTTGGAGTCCGTCCCCGCCCCTCACTGGACCGTAGTAAGCTCTGTGAGGCAAAGGCTGCGTCTGTAGTTTTCTTGCCTGGCACAGAGAAGGGATCCCATAACTGTTTATTGAAAAAAAAAAGGTGATTATGGGCTGAGGTTCATCTGAGAAGATTCCTTGGAGCTGGTGGATGCGTAGTAGTGGAGAAGGAGGGGTCAGTTCCAGGAATTCCAGTCGGGTCAGTGGTCCCGTTTGCAAACGCTGATGCTTTGCACAGCTTTGATTTTGCTCTCGTTGATCCCTGATCACAGAAAGCATATTGTTTTTTACCTTGAAACAAACAAGCAAACAAAAACCAGTGACAACAACACATGACTTTTCTCATCTGTCACCCACGTGGGAGCTCTGCATGTGGGATTAGGTTCTGTTGGGGCTTGGTGTGCTCGGTGGAAGAGCTGTGTGAACCACTCGATTTCGACAATTAAAATGACTCAGCCCATTTGGCTCAGCAGGAAGAAGGCTTCTCTATCAGCATAACCAGGGTATCACAACATTGCGTGTGCTACCTGGGAAACCAAGCGCAGGCACTGATGAGAGGTCACTGTGTTTGGCTGAAGATTTAAGAAATGTATATTGAGGTTTTGCCAGAAGAAAAAAAAATATGGGTTTCACTGAAGTGAACTTTAATACCATAGTTATGGATTCTGAGAATCTGTGAAAGGCATCCATGCTACTAAAGCTTTTATTTGCTTTGGAGCAAATAATTCTTTGGTGTGATGCTTGCTGCCATTTCATTTTGGTTGTGGTTTAAGCCAAGACAAAATGCTTTGCCCAAAACGCTTCTTTAGTTAGACAGACCCTGTCTCCTTTAAATTGCATTTTGTCTGAAATGGACTAGGTCATCATGTAATAAATTCTGGCATTTAAATGGAAACATTACAGCAAAAAATAGTTAACAATCTGCTTTAATTTCAAAACTAATTTTCTGTTTCATACAGGAAGGCAGTATCTTGGTAAAATGTGCAAAATACATTGGGATTTAATTATGATGGCAATTTGTTCTGAAACAAGGTTAAGCTGGGCTGTCAATACTCAAGATAAATGTGGTGAGGGAGGACGGTAGTGGCTTGATGTTCTTGGGTCCTGAATGCCATGCGGACCGCAGAGAAATAGGAAGCCCTGGCCACATTAGCTGCTGAGGGCCCTAATCAGTGGGAGGCTGTGTGCTCCTGGGGGCACAGATGGAGGCTGTAGACACCAATGGGACCATCCTCATGTGAGGACTGATAGACTAGGGGAAAAACTGAGAATCATTTCTTCCTGTCTCTCCACTGAATCCATTCATTCGTTAATTTATCCTGCAACAGATATTTGAATCCCATTGTGTTAAGTGCTGGGCGTACAAAGATGAGCAAAAATAGGCAGGATTTCTACCTTGAAAGACAACAGGCTAATGAGAGAAAAAAACATTCATCAAAGAATGACATAAATGTATGTGCAGGGACAGCTGTGCCAAGGACTTTAATGGAGGGGGTCCCTGGTGCCAGGTGAGTGTATGAGAGAGGTATTTGGTGTGACCTGGGGCAGTGGTGATGGCAGTCTTAGAAAGCCTTGCCTGGGAGACCCCAACAGAACTAGAAACTGGTCAGGGAGAGTGGCGTGGTGATTATTCCAGGCAGAAGGAACAGTGTGTGCAGACCGCTTAGGGAGTGTGGGCATGGCGGTCCCAAGGGCCTGAACGTGACTCGGTGTGACTGTAGAGCAGACAGTGAGAGGGCCTGTGATGGGAGCTTGCACAGGAGAGCCAGGTGGGACTTTCTGGGCCATAGTGACAGACCCGGTCTCACTTCCTAAGTGGATCAGGAAGCCAGATTGTGACGGCCAGAGTGTGACGTGGGTCAGATCTAAATTCTGCAGTGATTGCTTTTGCTGTTACGTGGTGGAAGGGAAAGGGCATCGTGCACGTGGGGGACCAGTTGGGACGCTGCTTTGGAGGCCAGCTAAGAGAAGAAGGAGGTTTGCATCAAGATGCCAGTGGTGAAGGCACCCTCACCTTGGAACTCGGCTTAGTCTGGCAGTGAGAAAACCAAGCTCTTGGTTGCTCTTCATGGATTGAGGACCCTGGAGGAGGCAAGAAGAAATCATATATTTGGGAAACCTCGGGAGTAGGGGTGATAGACGTGAGCAATAGGAATTCAGGCTGTAAATTGGTTGAAAGAAAATGAGGATGAAGTTGGGGTGAAGTACCCCAAAGGGGTAATGAGCATTAAGCCGGTCAAAACACGGTTTGCACCAAATGCAGCAGTGTTGAGTATGGATTTGTCTCAGCTCTTTTAATTGCAAACTATGCTTGATGGGTGTAATGATCACAAAACATCTACGTTTCTCGAAACTTAAAAAGAGAGATACGCTTTTAGCATACAGCAAGTTGCCTTGAGTAGCTTAAAATGAGAGCCTTTTCAAGTAAAAGCTATCCTGAGGCCTCTGCTCAGCAAATTACGAAACTGTACCTGGAGGTCAGAATAGGTCACAAGTCTGGTGTTGGTAGTTCCCGACCGCGCCAGGCCCAGATGTCTGGTAGGCTCTCACACATTGCACACCCCTCACCACACTGCTCTCAGCACCGGCTTCCCACGTGATTGCTAGGAGCCTCTGGACGCATCATTGAGCCTTCCTGGGTTGCCTCGTGCTTGAAATGGCAGGGACCCAGCTCACGCAGCGTTCATCTCAAGGACGTTTGATTCCCACGCAGCAAGAGTCCTTCACTCCCCAGAGGGCTGTGCTGCGCTCGATACGCCTGCATATTCTTCCGGCTCCCTGAGGACTTGTTACTTACCGTCCATGGTTGTGGTTTCTGGTCTTAGTAAGGCCAGGAAGAGTTCATTCCTTATTAACACCCCTTTCTGCTCAGAGAAAATCTTAGGCCTGTTTCTGAAAACCCACTGCAGTCCCATAGGGGCATCTTCCCTCTCCTCCCAATTTACTTCAATCAGCAAATGAATAAATACGCATTTGTTGAGCACCTATTGTGTGCCCTACATGATGCTCAAGGCTTTCCTCCGCTGAATTGTCTTGTAAGGTAAGAGCTGTGTTCAGCATCATAAGAAAAGGAACCAGTATCTCACTGAGGTTAACTCTCCCATGGTCACCCAGCAAAAGGAAGAGTATTAAATGGCAGGATAATATCAAACCCAAGACTTCTGATTCTGTATCCAGGCCCCCTCCCCCAAATTTGTAAACAAGTTGGTTATAGGTGGCTTGTGGACAATGCAGGGGGTGAAAATTAAATCACAGGATGGGAGTGCTGTTTCCTTTTCAGTTCTCTCTCAAACATCCTGATTGGTCAAGTAGAAAATGCATTTGGTGTTAATGTGGCTTTGGCACCTGTTGAATATTTGCTAGTCTCCTTTTTCAACAAAGAGAGTTGGTCTCAAGCTCAGCACCTTCAGCATTCAAGAGTCTCTAGCAAGGATTTAAACAAATTATTTCGATTTCATCTTTAATTTTTGGAACATCATGTTGGTTTTTCTCGTGGTGGCAATATCAAGTTGCCTTTTTAGCAAGAAAATTATGAGGAAAATAACTAAAGAAAAATGTTGAATAAATTACATTTCAGGTGGATGGGCATAATAATGACAAAAATCATGAATGTGCATCTGTCTGGATGAAGCTGGGAGCTGCACCATTGGTTCTCACTGCCTCCCTTGCTCCCAAGACATGTGGGCCTTCAGGAGACGGCTGCCATGCTAAGTTCTGAATCTGCTCTTTGTTTCCCTGGGAAAAATATAAAAGCAATTATAATAAAAACTATCTCTGCCATTAGGACCTTGGAGACATCCTTCTTAAGTTTAAATATTATAACCCAAATCGACCCAAGCTAGTAATCGAGTCTTAAAACCTAAGAAAAATATGTAAGTTTATTGCAAAAGATAATATCCCATTTAAAACAGTTTAGAAATTTACAAAACCTTACATTAGTACATAGTCTTTAAGAAGGTGCTCTATAGGTGAGCTGGTATTAAGTTCCAAGGACAGTGAGTACGCATTTTTTTTTTAAACTACGGAGTTAGCAGCTACATAAACTCCTGCGACTTAAACTGACTTATCAGTCTTTTTCCTCCCAACTTTACAAAAGTACCTTTTGCTAAATTAACGTCTCTCCGTAAAATCAGATAACCTCAAGTACACATTTCTGTAGGATATCATGACAGATGTTACATAATATTTTACAAAGAAGCAATTTTCACAAGAATAGATGAGTATAGAGTTTTGGTAAATGTATATATATATATATATATATTTTTTTTTAAACACAGAGATGATCATTTTTGTTTAGCAGGAAGGTTTTTTTTTTACTGAATCCATTGCCCTCATCACAAGTTTAAATGTTCAGTCTTCAGAAGAGACCTCCTACCCAGCTGCAGGTCGGTGGCCCAGGCGATGCTGTGTTGTGCTTTGGTATAGAATTGTTATAGCCTTGTTTGGCTTTATTTCTAGAAATGCCAGCCTTTTCCGACCACGATTGCATCTAATTCAGTTGAGGGTTTACCCGAGGCTCCCAGTTCAAATTAAGTGTATGACAATGTATACTTCTTAATTATCCGAGGGTTGGATAACCCTTTTGGTGTGTGAGTTACCTCCGACGCCTCTTCATCAAGACAGGCTAACTTTGGCAAATGATCCATGTCCGCTCTGGGTGGCTCTGCTCATTTGATGTTGGAATGTGCACAGACCTTATGCAACAGGTGGAGTAGGTGTTCCTGTCTCCATTCGAGAATGGACAAACAGGCCTTGGAAATGTAAGCAATTTGCTAAAGGTTGGTGCGATAGACTGTTCTATTGCCTGGGTCCCTTAATTCTGGGAACAGGATTCTTTGCATTCTAGCATGCTGCCTAAGAACATAAATTAATTTGAAAATTAGTGTAAGCAAAGCAAATTATGATGGAAGCTCTACTACAGGATAAAATTATATAAGAGATCCCAAATGATTCTGCTTTATTGGATTATCCTCTGTGCTGTTCTTTTGCATTGTGGGGGCCAACTGAGAGTTGACTGTGTGGATACAGAAAGATCTGTGGCTTTTAGCCAGTAGTAGCATCTCTTATTGAAATGTGGCTTCTTAAGTACGACAAGTGTATTTATCTTAATTCTAGCTTCACGTTATGTATTCCGGTCTCATTTTGTGGGTTTAAACATTACAGTAGAAACAGAACAAGAACATCTTGAATGACGTTCCAAAGACTTAAATAGTGCAAGCTGAGATTCCCTGCCAAATTTCCCTCTCGCGCTCACTGAAATAGCTTTGTGCACTGCAGCGCAGTGACGGGGGAAGGTGAGGCTGTCGGAGTGGTTTGCTCAATTAGTCTCAATTTGCAGTAGGGTACTCAACATCCCACATTCACGCAGGGTGCCACAGGCTGCAAAGACACCCAATCTTTAGCAAAGGGGATTATGAAATGCCTCCTTCATTGGATGCTTGTTGAGTTTAAGATCCTTTTTCTAAGCAGCTTCAATCCAACACCAGGCTGGTGGAGAATTTAACAAGAAGGAATATGAGCCTCGCCAACCTACCCCTCATCCCTAAGAGTATGTAGCAATCACTTAATTATATTCCTTTAGTAGTTTGTTCAGCCATGCAAGTTTGACTGGACCCACATGTATGGGGGTCTTGTCAAAAGAAATGAGCCAGACTTTAAAAGAATTTAGACTTTGGGAAGGAAAGGTCTTTAATACTAAAATGGAAAGAGAAAAAAAATCCTCACCCCAAGTCCTGCTGCTTCTTCAATCAGGTGGCCATTGCCTGGTCACCAGGAAGGGAGGCTGTGGAGATTAACATACCTTTAAACTTATCTACAAGGCTGTTGCAGGGATAAATGAGCGAGAACCAGTGTTGTGTTTTATCTTAGTCTTATTTATGTTACTGGTAAGACGAAATGGACAGACAGGCTGCTGGATCTCCTGATCTGAAAAGTTTCAGGGAAATTAACTGTGGAATCTTAAAGTTCAAACCCAAACCAGAGCCCATCCATTTGCCAGGCGGCCTCAGGCCTCAGGCTGAGAAGCAGGGTGATTTAAGGTGGGCCCCCGAGTAGCCACAACTGCAGGATACTCACACCTGCAAGTCCCTTGTGTCCTGCAGCGACCTTACTCTGCCACAGACTCTGAGGCCCACACAGCATGAGATGACAAATCCTTGCTTTGGGATCAAGGGGCTAATTAAGCATGAAAACAACCCAACCCCCAGGTGATCTTGCAGTTTTATGCCCTGCCCGCTTTGTTGTGCTTATTATGTATGCCAATATCTTAGAAAACTGCCAGTTTCAGTATCTTTTTTTTTTTTTTCTGAGTATCTGCTTAAAATCTTCCTGCTCTGCACAACACTTTGCTTTTCCTTTGGGATAATGGACCCAGGATGGGCAGGAAGTGCTTAGCATCCCAG